>NC_044279.2:70352111-70956144 GCF_004027225.2 Strigops habroptila
TTTACTTAATACTTCGAATATAGACATAAAAAGTACGTTTTAAGCTGATTTCAAAATGCTGAGTGATATCACTGAAAAGGCGAATTGGGATATGTTGTTTGGTTTTGGATTTTGGGTTGGGTTTTGTTTTTTTTTTTACCAATTTACTTGGTTTGAGAATTGAGAATTAGGGTACTCCATAATACTAATATGATATTGAATTTCTTCATATTAGCTTGAAATGTATTAGTTTAAAATGGTAAACAATACCTGGGTATATTGGAAGTCCAAGGGTACTCAGAAGAGTTACCAGTGTGATCAGGTGAAAAGTACCTCTTTTATGCTCTTCAAGACAAGTCAATGGGAAAAAAATTCATCAAGAAGTAATATGCTCCTATGCACCCTTTTCATTCCATTTGAATAAAAATTTTTCTTTTGAAGAACATTAAATAGAGTTTAATAATAAGAAATGGCACAAGAGATAAGTTGATTATTCATATAATGGTCATGAAATAGTAAATTCAAGTATTATAACATTTCTTTTAAAATGTGAATTGACTTAGGAAAAAAGTATAAAACCATTATAATTGGCTTTCATAGCTCATTTTCTAATTTCTAATTCTTTCTAAAGAAAGAATAAATCTTAATCCTACACCCACAGTTTGAATGCCAAAATCATCTATGTATCTCTGAAATTTGCCACCATTTCCAAGGATATATTTCATTAATTTTTATTTTTGAATGCATTAATTCATAATGCATTAAAAAAATTCATTTTAAGCAACCCATGTACCATCCCCATTTGAGTGGGTTGCCAAAGTTAACATATGGTGATCTTGAGAGTGAAACTTAATAGATGGCTTATTTGACTACATCCAAAAATAGTGTCCAAATTGCTTCCTCTATTGTTTATAATCATTGTAGGTGAGGGGTTGTTTTTATTTTATTTTAAAATAGGAGTATATTTATTTTAGCCAGCAAAACTAGCATACATCACTGTTAGTCCAGAAACTGTTTGCATATACGTTAAAACTACAATTCTTACATCTTAGAATTGTAATTTGAAGATGAGACTAAATCCTGCTTTCTCCCTCAGAGCTAAAGCTTTATAAAACAGTAAGTAATGAATATGACTGCATTCAGTAAATTTTATTTTTCTCCATTTAGGTTCCTGATTACTACAAAATAATCAAAAAGCCTATGGACTTGTCAACCATCAAGAAAAGACTTGAAGTGACCAATTCATTCTACACAAAGCCAGAAGATTTTGTGGCTGATTTCAGACTGATTTTCCAAAACTGTGCTGAATTTAATGAGGTTAGAAAAGCAGATACTTTATCTGGTTTTGTAGGCTTAGTTGCTTTTAGGAAAACTGTAGTGGGGGTAGAACTTACAGCATAAGAATTAATTGTATTAAACTTATTTTGATGATGAGACTGCAGTGAAAACATCACATTTGAAACTGCTGGGGTGCTAGATGACTATGTAGTGGAGATCCTTCCACAGAAGGAAAGGGGATTGTATCAGTTGTGCTAGCTGAATGGCAGGATAGCAAGTAAAGAATAGGATGATTATTTATCATAGAGATTAATGGTGGCCATTTGATTTTAAAAATTGGTTTAATCCTCCTTGCCTCAAATATTAAATTCAGTGGGTTTTTCATTCTGGGAGGTCTGTACTCACCCTTATGATTTCTAGTTGCATGTTTAGTGATTGTTATTACCCTCACTGCGCATAAGGGAACAAGAGATGCGGATACTGAGTGGATCAGACATTCCAATACATTTTAACATCCTGAAGGCACACCTATATATTTTACAGCATAACCCAACTGTCCTCTTTATTTATTTCTTTATTTATTTTCCAGTAAGGATCTCAGAGTTTTTAGAATCTCTTTAGATAGCTTTCAGGATGGCAATATGGCTTTTGCAATTGGATTGTGTGATAATCCATCAGTGAAAAAGTCATTGGAGGTGTTGGCCAAAAGATCTGTCCTCACCTTCTGTTTTGCAGGCTTGTGGTCTTTCGGACCGTGTGTTCCACAGGTGTCATTCTTGCTGCTGATTGGGTTTTTGGGGGTAGTTTGTAAGAGCACCTAAAAGACCAAATGTGATCTGAGTATAAACCTATTTTGTGATGCAGTGATGTTGTTAATTTACTCAACAGCCCGATTCAGAAGTGGCTGATGCTGGCATGAAACTTGAAGCATACTTTGAAGATCTTCTAAGGAACCTTTATCCTGAGAGAAAGTTCCCTGTACAACCCAACTGCCAGAGTGAAAAGGATAATCCAGAACTTACTGATGACTCAGATGATGATGTTGTACAGCCCCGGAAAAAACGCCTCAAAGGAGAAGACCGTCAGTTGCTCAAATGAGCTGCATGTGTTGCTACAGAACGTTTTTTAAAAACTAAAAGTGTTTATCAATCACTATTAATTGTGAAAAGGGAAAAAGTCGTAACTGCTTTGACTTGTAGTTTGTGGATATTTACTAGACTTTCCGCCCCTTGTCTGAAACACAAATCTAATGGAGATTAAGGCACATGGAAAGCTTCTCTAAAGTTCCAAGCTTTCGTCGTACTTCTGGAGCAGCACAGAAAATGCCATTTGCGTGGCATGACAGCTGTTTAACTTTACTTTGACAAAGAAATTTGTATAGAACTGAACTTTAAAACATTACATGGGTTCAACATGTGGCTTTCTGAGTTTGAAGAAAATGTGATCTCACCAGACTTTTTAATTTTACCAAAGGCATGTGGCTGGCCATGATTTGATTTCTTTGTACTGTATTTAACACAAGCCATGAAAACAGATGGTGTAATATTGTCCTGCAATACTGACTCATACAATGAAAGTGTAGTTACCCCCAAAGAAGTTATTGGTAATTTTAAAATGTAAGGGAGAGTGTATTAAAAATAACTTAAAAAAAAGAAAAAAAAAGGGGAATTTGGTTGGGAGTTTTTAATGGAGGAAGTGAAGGACAGAATTATTCTTGTTTTGCACCATTTTTCTTACCACCAGCAAGAAACAATGGTATTCCTGTACTATTTTTGCTTAACAGGTGTCTCAAGTTTTGATGTACTTCTGTTTAATGGAGTTGATAACAAAGTTTCGAGGAGAAAAATGTTTGCTCACAACTATCAGCCAGTCTGTGTGTATGTTTAGAATGGGGGGGGGGGGGTGGTGAGGACATCCTTTCTGTCCACAAGCTCTTGTTTTTCCAAATTTCTGAATGTCATTGTCAGAATACAAACAGCATCATTATTCACTTGGAAGTACAAAGTTTGAAGAGGCAGACACAAAAGAATGATACTGCTCTTCAACCCTCATCTGTCCATGTTAAAATCACCAGAAGATGAGGACAAATTACCTTTTTTTTTGTTCTGTCTACTTTCCAGAAGCACTGACAACAATATAGATGGTTGTTTCTGCCCTCAGAGATTGTGGAGTTAGTTAGAGAAGTACTTGTCTGTTTTTGCTCCAGCTAGTAGTTTATATTCTTAAATGAAAACTGAGTTGTTGTGAGAGCAGGCAGTCTGTTGGATTAATTGAGCTCTGATTGTGCCAGAATTTTGCAGATGGACTTATGAAGACATCTGAGTGTACACAAGCCACCTTCTGATTGGCTTTGTAGCACTGATGTGGTGTTGTGCATAGATCATTGAGAAGACTAGATACAAGTGCTGCTTGTGCCTCCCTGCTGTGTACATATGCACTCAGAAAAAGGCCTTTTTTTTTTCCCTCTCACTGGATGAGATACTGTCCACCTGCCTTTGTCATAGGGTGGCACTGCATGCTTAAATGTAGTGGACTCCAAGAAAAGAACATTCAGTTGTGTTTGCAGCAGCCTTTTACATTGCTTTTGAAATTGGTTGATATTTAAGCTTCCCAGGCTAACCATTCATTTTCTTTTTTTGTTGTAGTTTGGTTTCTTTGGTTCGGTTTTGTGTTTTTTGTAGAAAGTTTATTACCTGAGAAGAGTTGCTTGCAGCAGGAGTTTTGCCATCCCAGAGTACCAAAAAAAAAAAGGAATAGAGATGAAGGAGCAGAACAGGAAGCTGAGGGAGACCATTCTAACAGAACAGATGTGATCAGTGCACGCTGCAGTAGCACAGACTTGAGAAATAAGAGGCACTGCCACTGCAACATTTGATACCTTCTCCCCTTTGCCTCAGTCCACTGAATGGTGGCTGGTTTCCTTTTTTTTTTCTTTTTTTTTGGGGGGGGGGTGGGGTGGGTGTGTTTGGTTGGTTGGTTTGGGATGGTTGTTTTTTTGCTTGGGGGATATGGACTTGTAATGTCACTACTAATAGTACTGGTAGTAAAGAGTCTACATTTCAGTTCATGGGACAGGTAAAAAGCATCTATTTATTGAATCATAAGAAAAGGAATGACCTTAAGAAATTTGTCTATACAAATCATAGCTCTTGCACTGTTCAGTTGCAATTTTTAATAATGGAAATGGTATGGAGAAACAATCAACATCAAATGCAGCTGCCAGGAAATGACAGATTCCAAAGGTTTATTTTTCTTTCCAACCCAATCCAACATCAAACACTCATTTTCATTTTACTTGCTAAAAAGGGGAAAGAAAAAAAACATACATTAAAATTAATAAAATGCACATGAAAACCAACAGAAATGGATACAGAGGAAAATAATATGCATTTGGATCTGTCAAAATGGTCTTGCTTCTGGTAGGCAAACCCTGTGACTGCTTTGGGAGTGGACTGATGAGTAAATATGCTTTTTAAATGTCATTTTCTAGATTTGACAAAAAGTTACTTACATTTTTTTTTTTTAAATTTAGTTGCTTCATTTAGTGCTAGTTTAAGGAATACATCTATTGTCTGGAACCTTCTGTCTAAATATTGCCATAGAATCATAGAATAGTTAGGGTTGGAAAGGACCTTAAGATCATCTAGTTCCAACTCCTGCCATGGGCAGGGACACCTAACACTAGACTATGTCACCCAAGGCTCTGTCCAATTTGGCCTTGAACACTGCCAAGGATGGAGCATTTACCACTACTTTGGGCAACCTGCTCCAGTGCCTCGCCACCCTCACAGGAAAGAACTTCTTCCATGTTAAAAGAGCTTTTACATTATGTGTTTGAATTCTTGTATGGGTTGGATGACTGTACTGTGTGAGGCCCTTGGACAGTATGTTCAACAGTCATGATTCAGCAATCCCTGAATGACTATGTACACAAATGTAATCTCTGAAATGACCACGAGATGAGAGATAGCAAGTTGAATTCAAGATCTAATGGTGGCTTCCCTGAGTACACAACTAGTTCTGCACATTTTTATTATTTCATCCTTTTGACTTGTGCATGTAAAGGCCAGCAGCTGGAGCTTATAACTCTTAGCAAGGAGGATAATGCAATTGAGCTAAGTCCACATGAAAAGGGGGGATCCTGTTAAGGAATCATTACACTCCCATTTATCTTGACCACTGTTAGCCAAAGTTCATTCAACTGTAGTTGAATCAAAGCTTTCCTTTAATATCTAAAACACTCTTAATGAAGTGTTTTGCTTAGTAATTCTTGTAAATCCAACCATTTGAAAGCCTAAGTGGCTCTCTGGCCTCTGTGCATGGGGTTGAATTTCACCCACAAAGGAAGGATAAGTTGCTTTGTCCACTTCCTTGCTTAACCTTTGATTTCCCGCCCCCCTCTCCCCCATGTCTTTTACAAAGTATCACATAGATATTTTAAACGGCATAAAAACATAGAAGACAAGCATTTCCGAAAGGTAACCATTTAAAGAAGCAAGCAATGATTAATATGTTGTTTTTCTGAAAACCTTAAGGTCCCAGTGGGGAAACCTTAGATGGGACCCAATGAAGTTAAGTGTGTTTACATATGTAATATGTGTGTTTGTATGTATGGTTTTTCAAAAGCGTAGTTCTGAAGCCCACATAAACCAGCTTGATCAAACATCTGTCCTGCTCTGAGCCACTGATGAACATGGATTTTTTTAGCCCATGGTCTTCTGGTTTATACAGGTAAGACTGCAGAATAACAGGCAGCGTGACGGGGACATGCTGTGTGCATGATTTGAAAAGGTCCATGCTGGTATAGCTGAACCGACTAGAATCACAGAACTGCTCACCACCTCCTGTAATTAAACTAATGAAGCTTGTGCAAGAGAGGCTGTCTGAATTGAAAATTTCCCCCTTAATCTTTGTGCTTAATGTTTTCTCTGATTGCTTTGTAGGAAACACTAGCCACAAGGGCTTGGCTAACATACTGATACAGTTGGATCTTTTGACTTGAATTTGTGAAGAAATGGCTTTAGTAGTGGAAGGTGTTACATGCATCTGCTGTCGTTTCTTCCTGCAGCACTGGCAGACCAGAATATGTGCCTGTGAAGCAGCAACTTCAAGTAGGGGCTGGAAAAGTAATAGCAAAGTGAGGCTTGCGCTAGCTGAAGCTAACACGCTTCCATGAGGTAGCTGAGGCTAGGGCAGGCACGCTGGTTTGTTCTTTTATGCGAAATGAGCTTTAGTCAAGTGGGGTGACAGTGCTTTAAGCTGCTGCCACAGCACGTTCTTGTGCTTGCCGGTCAGGCCTTTCTTTGGCTTATTAATCCTCAGGAGAGTTTGGTTTGGATTCCAGCTGAATCATAATCTACTAGTTTCTAAAGAGCATTTAGAATAGCATTTAGCAGGAGCTCCTGGAGTGGTAATACAAACCTGCAGTGCCCTGCCCCTGGTCTCGATGGGCAGTGTGAACGCAGAGATTGCACAGATGACGCACACAGATGAGAAAAGACACAGGGCCCCAATGAAAGAAGCATTCATAAGGACCTGCAGGCAAAAAACAGTTCAAACATCAACTCAGTGGTATGGGGGACTGGCAATTAGTTAGGAATTACAGTGGACGAAGGGTCGGAAACACCTGAGAGACTTGACAATAGGAAAATCAATGTCTTGTGAATCTTAAGAGCTTTCAGAAAGTAACAAATACTAGCAAGCTAAGCTCTGGGATGAGATTTATGCAGAGCTACATCTGGCAAGGACTGCGTAAGTACTCTGTATAGAGTTGGGAACACAGAACTGATTACATCCACCCTTTGTGTGTGTGTGTGAACTGCAGGGACATCTCTCCATATATTTGATAGCAATGATTGGCATCACGTTTACCAACATTACCAAGTGTGCTCTTACTTGCGATATAAATGGGGCCACCATAGCTCCAAGACGGCACAGTGACCCACTTGTTCCCATCCCCAGGGCTCGCATTGTTGTAGGATAAACCTAAAACAGGCCAGAAGGAAATCAGATTAGTGCAGCAGCGATTGTGATATGTGTCCTTATTTTTCCTTTTTAGTTTTTCTTCAGAGAGATCCGTTACATTATCAAGGGCAGCTAGTGGGATAACAAATGAAAAGAAATAAAGGCTCCTTTGGGTCTCATTTGTGCCATTACAAATCTGCCATTTTACGCCCTATGTAAAGCTTTAGGGCAAGTCAATCAAAGCTAGATGCAACTCCTCTGCTCTTTGCTTACCACCACTACCATCTTTCTCCCAGCTGTGCTGGGCAGCACACAGCAAAGTTATAGAGGATAGGCTGGGTGCTAAGGGAAGAATTCAATTTATATTGCCAGGTTCTGTATCTGGAAAGCAGAAAAGATACTGTCTGCAGCCTTCAAGACTACCTATTTATTTGTATCAACAACACTTTTGTTTAGAAGGAAGAAAAATTAAAACAGATGCCAGTAAGAAACTTCCAGGCTTAGAAGAATGTGCTTTGTGTATTTTCTTTTTCACATCTTCCAAACATCTGTGCCAGTAAAACACTTAAGCATATATTTTGTTTTCCTTTAAGTAAGTCCTGTTACTATCAATAGATTTTAGCAAGTATACTCATGCAAGCCTTTGTAAAAATACTTTACTGGGCCAAACCAATGGAAGTAAGGTAAGTCAAGAAGAGCCCAGGCATGTGGCCAGAAAGCGGATTTCTGAGTTTGGTTTTGATCATTGATTAAATTGTGAGTAGTACTGGTTTATGATATGGCCCTTGCAGCAACGGTCTTTACATCAACAGCATCCAAATCAGGACTATCAAAATCTTGGTATTTATTCAAGCCCAGTGAAAGCTTAAACAATACAGTGTACTACTAAAAGAAGTATCAGGCCAATGCACGGAGCTACTCCTGTTTGCTTTTTATCATTCGAGTCAAGCTGCGTGGCAATCCATTTAACTCCACTCAACTGTCTAAAAAAGAACAACAACAATTCCCAATGCGTACTTCATCCACAGAACTAATGACTCTGAGGTTGTGCAAAGGACAAAGCTCTCGGAAGGATTGAAACTTTGCAGACAGAACATAGCAATTTCCATTAAGAGAACAAAAAGTGTATGTATACTACCTCATACTACTCCATCAGTCCCTTAAGTACTGGAAAAGGTTATTTTTAAGTGGTAGCTTATTTTCTAACTTTGCAGGGTTGGGGAGGGGAAAGATTGTGGGCTTTGGAAGCTGGTGGTACACAACATCCTCAAAAACGTTTTGTAGTAGGGCATTCCACTTCCTCTTGTCATCTTCAACTAGTTTTCTGATTCCTCCTCTGATCTTGCATATGAAATCAGTCAGAGAAACTTAGTACAAGGAAGGTGACTCTAGTCAATAAATATGGCAGCATTCCTGGGTATAGGCAAATGGTCTTTCATGCCCCAAAGCAGCTTAACATACCCTGAGGAGGACCCACCTCTGCTGTGTAAATGTAGATGGTGTTGAAGTTGGCTGAAACCAAGGCCCGCAGCATGAAGAGAAACCCAGTCATGCCTGCGCTGGAGAGAAAGCCGTGTGGAGCAAAGAGTTAGTCACCGAATGGTGATCGGCAGAGGTGCAACCTAACATATGCACTGTGCTAAGGCTTTTACCAGCTTAATACAAGGGAAAGCACAAGTTGATTGCTGACAAGTATAATCATTCTTTTGTCCATTGGCAAGGCACATTTGACAACAGGCTACTGCTCATTCGGTTTCCTTTAGGCAAGTGTTAGAGGCTGAAGGGAATGATCTGAACAGGACCATAGTGTCTCAGCTGGTGTCTTCAGCATTACATAGAAACATAGAAAGGTTTGGCTTGGAAGGGACCTTCAAAGGTCATCTAGTTCCAACCCGCTGCCATGGGCAGGGACACCTTCCACTAGACCAGGTTGCTTGATGCCCCATCCAGCCTGGCTGTTGCTTGATTTTTGCCAGTGAAGTGCCTGATTCTACAAGTTGGAGGAAATGTATTTAGCATTTCCAAAAAAAAGGAAAGAAAAAGGAAAAAAGCAAATGAAAAATATGACTACTTTGTGGTGGATGTTGTTCATATCATTTTTATGTGAATTATTAGAAAACAGCTTATTGTATGCTTAGGGGAAGCCATGTAGGCTCAATAATACAAATTACCCCCACTGCACCCTGCTGCACCACAGCATCTCCTGCTGCAGCTTTCCCAGGAAGAGGAGGGATCCAGTCAGAGGGGTTTTTTTCAGATGTACAGGAATTACTGGCCTGACCAACTGGTGACCTGAGAATACCACAGGTACTGCCCCCTGCCCAGCATTGCAAGCTCCCCCCAAAAGAGTACCATGCTGATCCAGGCTACCTCGAGGTGCAGATATTAAGGAGAAGAAAGAATAGGGCCGTACATCCCATGGTGATACTCAGGCTCAGCCGTCTTCCAAGGAAATTGATGCCAAGAATGTTCAAAGGATTTACTGCAGATAAAAAGGAAAACTGTAAAATGTTACACGACCTCGCTGTAATGATTGTCTATCTTGATAAACCTTGCATGGTGTGCCTCAAAAATACCTCTCTGCATCCCCAGCGCCCACCAAATGGTGTATAAAATGTACAAACCCTGTAATTCTCTTCCCATACCCCAACCTTGAAATTTGCCCCCATACCCCTTCTTGTCTGTCCTTCCCCTCAGAGGATGGAGCCTGTGCTCTGAAACTGCCTTCCTCTGAAGGCATCCACTGGGTGAGAACCACAGGCCTGGGTGGTTTGGCTCCTTCTGTCCACAGCCCAGCAAACACGGGCCCAGAGTGTGCCCCGCTGAGTCCCCCCATGAGCTGGGGGGGGCCAAGCAGGCACCTGAGTGCATCACTGGACTGGTCCTAGCCTGGCTGTACCTGCAGCGTCCAACACCCGGTCACTTCGTAGATTAGTTGCTGAGACATGAACCAGGGAAAACATGGATGTCCTAGCCATGTTGCAATACTAGATCCACATGCAGTGACAAGTTCTTTCAAGGGTGCCTTTGGAATGTCCTGCCACCCCCCAGCGCTCCCAGGCAGGCTGCACCAGGGAGCATTTTGGTTTGCTGGGCATTTAGCTGTCCTTTACTGTGGTGAAGGACCCGCTCCTGAGGCCACCATCTCGTGGAAGGTAGGCCACTTGTGTGATGCATTTAATTACATCAATCTGACTATTTGCGATCGTTGCTTATTTATGACTTTCCAAAAACTACGTGTCTGGGAATTTGGGAAATCAGGCTCGGTTCTTGTAAGTTGAGAGCGATTTCCCAGCACATACTAACTGCTAAGGAGGTCTTCGGCTCTGCTGTTGGAAGGACCTGTGCTACCATCAGAATTACTTGCCTACAGATCAATGCGCTCTCTTGCCCCTTGCCACCAGCTCATGGCCTGTGTCCCAGACCTTCATTTGAAGTGCCTGTACCTGGCAGTAGCCAGCAATGCTGAGGACATTGTGACACCTGGGACATCAGTAAGTGCATATACAGCTACAAGCTCTGCAGTGAGTATTGGCTGGCTGTAAGAAGGAGCTGGCAGGGAGGGTAGAAGGGGTTACGTGCGATCTCTCCGACGGTGCTGATGATCATGGTCTGGTAAGCAGCGGGCCTAAAGAGGCGGCAGTGGCAGGGGCTGCGTCTCTCCTCGGAGTCGTCGCTGGAGTCCTGCACCGGTGGTGCCGCGGAGCCACAGACGAGGTCACGCTCCACTAACTCGGCGCTGGCCAAGATGACACCGTAGTAAGCAAAAGCTATGCCAAGCCTGGGGTGGGGAACACTGTGGTGAGTGGCAGCAGCAACAGGGAAGGTGAGGAAACTGAAATGCAGCAGGTTTTGGGTGCCTTATTCTGATTTGTCCAGCCAGGGTCAACCCACCATGGTCGTTTTGCTCGCCCATTAGTGCTGCACCTTGCTCTGCAGCAGGTGACCCGCTATGGTGAGAGCTTGCCCCTGTGGTCCCTTTCTTCATGCAGAGCTGTAAGTGGAGACATTTCCAAGCCACCTCTCCCTGTGAATCCAGGGATTCCCAACATGAGGCCCTGATGCTGCAGCTCACATAAAAGAATTGTCCAGGTTTTTGCTGTTCTTCACTTTCCTGCCCAGGGATTTTGAAAGGAGCTTTCATTAAGCGGCTGGAGAGGCTCACGTTGCACCCTGGCTGGCTGTCAAGAGCACAGCACTAGTGATGGCAGCCTGGCTGTGTCATTATCAAGTAATTCAGCACACACCTAATCACAAGCAGGCCAAGAAGTAATTTTCACTCTTCTTTAACGCCCCTGGCAGTTCCAGAAATGAGCAGCAGAATGTGGGTTAGGAGACGAGCTGCCTGGGGAGGCAGGGGATGCTTGGGGGGTATGGGAGGTGGGAATACAAACCTGAGAACACGCCAGCAACCAGGACAGAAAGGAGGATTATCAAACAAAAAGAATTATTTCATAACATACAAGTGGAGGGGCAGAGAACATGAAAAATTCAAGGCCTGACTTAGCAATAGTTTGGGTCAATGAGTTCCCACGGACTCATTATTTATACATTTCCATTTCAGACAGCAAAGTCAATGAAACATGACCCTTGCATACAGCTACGGGGAACACTGCATATGAAACGCATCCCTCTTCAATCTTAATTTTCCCCAGCCAGTGGCACTGGTAACAGTTAATGAGTTTCTGCTGGAGCCCTGTAGGACTGATATATTGGCTGGCCTGGAAGGTGGTGCATTTGTCCTCCTCTTGGGAAGGGCATGTTCACACCAGGAAGGAAGCAGAGCTGCAGGCACATGGGGAGTGCACGCTGCGGCCTTTCCTCTGCAGCTCTCACCTGGCTCCCACCCCACCTCCTCTGAGCTGCCCTGTCCCGAGCAAGGGCTCACAGCACCCTGCACCACCCTGGATGTCCAGACTTTCTCTTCTTATGTTAGCACCAACCGACACAGAGTGTCTGAGGCATGGCCTGAGACCAGAGACCAGGGCATCCCTACGGTCACCCATGTGCACATACACCCCCCCTCCAGCTGCCAAGGATCTGCAGCCACCTCCTGAAGCAGAAGTGGTGCCTTATAGTGGCAGAGTCATGGGGAGGCTTCTGCTCCCTGCACACATTCAACTGAGGGAAAGAGCTGATAACCCAGAGAAACTAATAAATAAAAAAGAAAAGGAAAAAAAAAGACTTTTTTTACCATATGATCCATATCTGCAAAGTAGTTCTGAGGTATTTGGGGTGGATGAGGTCCTTGAATCTTCCTCTCCTTTCCTGCAAATTGTTTGATAGAAATATATAATGAAATATGATGAATTATATACTATGAAATATATATTATGAAATATTATATATTTTTTTAAAAGGCATCTTTTATACAGGGTGAGTGTTCTGCAGCAGCAGCGGGCACCCCAAGTGCCCCCCTGCCCTCGCCCCAGGCTGCTGATGCACAGACAGACTGACAGATGGTGCAATACAGCACCCCATCAGCTCTCCGGAGAGGAAAGCGCCTCTTCCCAAAGGATGCCTACAGGAGGATGTGCTGCAAGGGATGGAGGGAAGGAGAAGAGAACACCCTGAGGACTCCCAGTCCCCTCAGCTCTCATCAGCCTGGCCCCATTATGACCACCATGGTGCCAGGGGGGTGCCCTGGTTGCTACTGGGTATCCAGCACTGCTGGGGCTGCTGGAAGCTCCCACTGCCCCATGTGCTGGGGAGAGGGTCCAGCATCCCCTGCTCTGCATGTGGAGCAAGTCTGTGGCCACGTATATCTTGCTGGGAGGCCTGAAATGCCAGTGAGCAGAGACACTGAGGGGCCCTGCCTGCCCTGATGCTCCCCAGGAGCTGGCAGCTGCCCCAGCATCCCACTGCCGAGGGGACAAGAGTTCCCAGGGATGGGTTGGGTTGCCTTTATTTTCCCCATCGCTGGTTAAGGCCGAGAGGGTGCACAGCTAACAAAAACCCTTCCCACAGCCAATGCGGGTCCATTACATAAATTCAATTAAACTACAGGGAAGCTTTAATCCTAATTAATTCCAATACAATAGCACCATCTTGCATGAATTGTTAAGGACAATGCTTGGTGCCTGTGGGATTGAATTAGCAGCAAAGAGGTCCAGGAAAGGGACTTAAAAAGAGCTGGATAAGAATTTTGAGGCCCTGGACAATAGGTTTGTCCAACCTTCATTTCTTGGGGGTCAAAGGAGACACCTAAGTAAGTCTTCACACCCCGCAGTCAGCACGGCCCAGACTGAGGGTAAGGGAGAGCAGCCTTGGGGGGATAATGCTGACTCCCAGCTCCTCTCCTGTCCTGCCTGCAACATCCACACATGGTTTTGGGCATTTTGGTCCACTCCTGAGTGCTCAGCTGCTTACAGGTGGAAACAGTAGTAGCTGTGCAATGGCCCCTCCTGCTTTGACCCTCTTCTGCTGGTCCGTGGCTCCACGTTCAGAGACCTGGGTGTTGAGACCCAGTGGACAAGCCCAGCCAGGGGCTGGGAGAAGCCTCTGAGAGACATGGATTGACATCATGGCTGGGACCCTGACCAGCCATAGCCCTCAGAGGGACCCCAAGGGGCAGGTCCCAAGCCTCATGGCACAGGGACGCCCCTGGGGGATGGATGGGCAGCAAGGGAGAACACGCTGTGCCAAGAGCCCTCTGTGTGGCAAAGGAAGCAGATCTTTTCTCACCACGATATTTTTCTGAGTGAACACAAAGAATGCAAAAACCCCAGAAAACTCAATTCCAGTTTGAGGCCCAAGATTACTGTCTCTCCAAAAGAAAAATGACATCTTCATCATCACATTCAATAGCTGTTTGGAATGAAATCAGGCGAGGAGGGGGAGAAGCAGAGTGAGACGTGCTTGGCCATCTCGCTCCCTCCCCGATCCTCAGATTGCAGCAGCCCTGCCTGGGACAGAGGGGCTGAGCAGTGCCCCTGGCTCAGCTTACCTTGGCAGGCTCCCTCAGCACCCCCTCAGGCATCACCGCCCCGTTCATCTTGGCTATCCTCTGCAGCGTGGCCAGAGCAGTGGCCACATTCCCTGTGGATATGTTGTACCGCGCCGACTCTGGGATGAACTGAAAGCAGAGCAGCATCAGAAAGCATTTCTGCACCACACAACCCTCCTCACAGCTTCCTGTCATGCCCAGGAGCTTGGCCAGGTTAGCACAGGGCACCACCTCAGCTGGAGTAGCCTTTTGCCTGTCCTCCTCCCCAACCATGCCCTGGAGCATCCCTGTGTGTCCCAGCTCCCCATAGCTCATGTTGGGCAGCTCACCCTGCCCAAAAAACCCATTTCTTGGTCTAGCTCCCAGAAGTCTGCTACAGAGCTGTCTGTGGCAGGCACTCGTGAGAGGTGGAAGCCAAAGACACAGATCTAACAAATACAACCCTTATTAATTGCAATTCTAAAACACGATGAGGCACGTGTCACTAGAGCAAAAGTCTTGGAAGACTCAGCAAGGTAATTAAAAAAAAAGGGAAGAATTGGATGAAATTTAGGAACTAACTCATCACTAGCATTTGCAGTGGTCACCCACACCTGGTGCTCTTTCCAAAATAAGATACTTTTTTATTAAATGATGGTTCTATTAAATTATACACAATTAGATCTGTGTCACTGAAATAGGAGTTAAAGATTCCTTCTCTCCTACAGCCGTGTATGCTGACTGTGTCTTTTTCTTTCTTCTGGACTTAAAACTTTCGGTACCCATTTTTTTTTCTGGCAAAAATAATCAGGGAAACCAAACATCAAAGTTATACGAGTGGACATTCACAGCAACCTTGCATTAGACTGCCCAGGTAGCATCCCACATGGACTTGCCCATTTGTTCAGCTGCAGGAAGGGCCTTCGCATGTGCACAGCTTGCACCAGCCACAGCTTAGCACTGCAGTGCTAAGTAGGGATTTTTCACATCACTCCCCTCAAATAAGACTGTCCCCATATCTGAGGCTGATATTTCTGAAGCATGAGTAAACCTGGGGAAGCTGCAGCTGACCCTGACACCCGTTTGCTCTGTGAACGCTTTACTGAGGCTTCATTCATCAGCCCTAACACATGTAAAGCCTGAAGGGGGTGCGCTGTGGCCAGCACTAGAGTGAAGGTATTGTGATTTTTTGCATACCCTGCCTAGGCTGTCTTCCTCTTGATGTCTGGCCCATCACCATGGTACCCTGGATATTGCTGGCACCACAGATACTGGAGCCCGGAGTGCTGGAGGGCTTCAGCAGGGCAGCAAAGCCAGAGGCTTTGCAAACCAAAGCAAAGCCAAGCCATCTCACACAGGGTGACATCTCCTCAGCATCTGATCTGCAGCCCTCCCAGGCCATCAGGACCTTCCCAAGCCCCCCAAGTGAGAGGGCTGCAGTGGTGAAAGGAGGACACAACGAGAGTGGTAAAATACTGGCTCAGGTTGGCCAGAGAGGTGGTGGATGTGCCATCCCTGGAGACATTCAAGGCCAGGCTGGATGTGGTTCTGGGCAACCTGATCTAGTTGAAGATGTCCCTGCTCATTGCAGAGGGGTTGGACTAGATGAGCTTTGAAGGTGCCTTCAAATCAAACTATTGTATGATTCTATGACATCCCCAGGTTTGTGGGGGGTGGAGGGTGATGCCTCCTGGTGCCTGGGGAGATGCCAGGTCAGTGGCAGGGAGCTTGGAGGAAAGCTCTTCCTACCTTGAACACCAGGATGAGAAGGATGCCAGGGATGGAGGCGATTCTGATGAGCCACCGCCAACCGATGGTTGGGTTCACCACCGATGCCAGGCCAATGATTAACATGGATCCTGCCAACCAAAACACCTTTCCAAAGGAAGGGAAGGGGTTAAAACATACACACATGGCAACAATTTGTTTTCTTCCCTTTGGGTCTGGTTCCATGGATAGGTGGGGATATGTGCTGGGAAGCACTGCAGTTCAAACTGACCCATCCTATGGCATCCATGAGAAGCTCAGTTTGGGTTGAAAGAAAGAGGGAATGAAAGACAAAGATCTGGGGAGGGACAGCTGAAGATAGTCTTAATTAGCTCCAGATGAAAACAGATCACTTGCTGTTATGTTGTAGTTAAAGCCACTTCTTTTGTCCTTCCAGTTACTGCTCTGCTAATGCTCAAGCCCATGAATTTTCCTCTTGTCTAAATCTCTGCAGGGATGCAGCAGATTTACAAGCACCAACGGCAAAAATGGGCCAGATTTCCACTGCTGGAAGTAGGTGGGTCTCCAGTAGACTCAATGCCAAGTTATACCAATGGAGAATCTGGCCCCCTGATCTGCATGTACATTCCTCCCCTAAGTTCACTTGTTGCCATTAGGAGACACATCCCTTTCCAGGGGACCACCCAAGGGAGCTCAGCCAACACAAAGCACAAACAAACACATAAGAGCCACAACAACTTCATGAGTAATCTGTGGGCAGAAATAACAAATTTCTGGGGATAAATAACATTGTTCCTTTTTATAAAACCTTGTGTTTCTGATGACACTTTGGTAATCAAGCCCTGGCATCAAACAAGCAGTAATGAAAAGCAAATTACCCCTTCCACCAAGACCATATACAAACACTTTTGGTTCAACAGTCAGATGGATTCATGCGCTCGATGAGGCCTCCACAGATCATTTGCACATGCAGCAAGTGCCCATTGCAGAAATCTGGCGTAAGCAACCACCCAAGTCATGCTTGCTGTGGTCTTTGCCCAGCAAGCAGGCACAACTCTCCCAGCACGTCTGGGGCCAAACTTGGGAATCTATGTTACCCTTATCCTGCACAATGTCCAGTGTGCAGGGACAGGGAGAGGCACAGATTAGGACCTCATTTGGGAATCACCTTATTAACCACTTATTATCAATGGGGGTCCAAAGAGAGGAGGGAATGAGCCCAGGCCTGGAGGAGGCTGGCAGTACCACTAGCTCTAGTGCCTACCAGCCCAACAGCACTGGCCCTGTTAGAGCCATGGTGCCAGCCATCACTCAAAGTCCTCATGCAGTGGTTGGAGCATTCAGATATTTGATGTTAGTGCCTCTCTTCTGCAGGCAGCTGCCTTTAATAACGTAGCTGCCACACTCTGGGGCTCAGACCCAGACACGTGTGAATAGTCTGGGAGAAAGGCTGATGTTCTGGAGATCCAGCTTCCAAACAGCACGGGGACAAATCACCTGGGACTTGGGGCTGGAAGAAATAGTAATGTGCTCACTCTTACCTGAGATAAGGGCAACATGTATCCTCTGTATTTTGTGGGCAAAAATTCCGTTTTTATGATAAGCCTAATAAAAAAGGGGGGAAAAAATGCAGAAATACAGCAATGGTGAGAATTTCTATACTAATCAAGTAGCAGTTCAGCTCAGTCAGTGATGGATTTTGCTGCCTGTAGACAGACTACCATCCCTCTTCCACCACTGAGCAGCACCCAGAGATGGGGGATCCCTGTTCAATATGCTTTCCACTCGGGCAGCAAATTACATGCAAGGGAGATGCACAGCATGAATCCTTTCACAAAGCCATGCCTGTAGGATACAGGCAGGTAAACACTGCAGTCTGTGCATCAGGAAACGTATGGGAAGGTCCTGTGGGGTGACTGAAGTGTCAGCACAAGCATAGAGTATGTTCGTAGGCATGGACAATTTTTAGTGAATCGTTTTCATTAAATAAAACAGTCTGTTCCACTTTTTATCAAATGGTTGGATAGCCCCTGGGGGAGGACTTCTCACTGGCAGCTCTCAAGTTCACAGGTGGGAATTGTGCTTCCTTGGCTGGAAAGAGAGAGGGGTGGGGAAAGACCCATGTTGGCTACTTCTATCTCACCTGTCAAAGTGTTTTATAGAATGTGCAATTCGTCCAATTTCCCTCCATCCTCAATAGGCTCATTAGCAGCCTTCATGGCCAGGGAACGGGGGCCCTCCTGTGAAGGAGGCAGTGCCAGGGGCTCAGCAGATGTGGGACCCAGGCACAGGGTGCCTTCTCCTCCCAACAGCATCTATCTCCCTCTTGCCCTTCCCTTGGCAAACGGCTTTTGGGTCAACACAACTGGTTTGGGTCTTTTCTGCCCGGGCAGCAACCAGGCTCCAAGGAGCCATGGAAGATGCTCTCTCTGAGAGAGCTGAAAGAAACAATTGATTTTCCCAGGCTCCTAGTGCAGTGGTTGCTACTGCTGTGAATTTCTGCTCTCTCCCTCCGTGTCCCCCTTTCCACTGCAATAGGGCAAAAAGTTTCATTGAAATGGGAATGTTTTACATCAGTTCAAGAAAAATTTGCTACTTAAGCAGAATTGCTGTGACGACTTTACGAGGAAGCAGCCTTTGCTCATCTGTTACCTGTCTAATTGGTTTTATATGTGTTTAATAATCCTTCTGTCATTGGCTTAATGTAAACCAGCTGCCTCCTCTATTCCAGGGCTCGGGAGTCCTTGGGAACTGCAGTTTAGGTCGATCAACTGGGATTCAGTGAAATTACAGAATGGCATTTTGTTTTAAGGAGATGTGGGAATTTGCTCCCCTTTCCACTTCCAGCCCCCATGGAGGCCCCTTCCCAGCCATCTCCTCCAGGTCGCAGCACAGCCATGGCTTATCAGGCTCAGCACAAGGGAAAGCGGGTGCACTGCCAGGGTCAGCCAAAATGAGCTGAAAAGCCTTTCTTGCTGCAAACCCAGGAACGCAGCCCCTCCAGGCCCATGGGTGCCTCCACTAACCTCCCCATTGATGCTGGCTTGCTGCTGCCTGTTCCGAGGCATGAAACACAACCTTACCCTTGTGCGTGGCCCGACACACCACCTCCTACCATGGCCCGCAAGAACACGAACCAGGTGTAGGATGGGGCAAAGGAGGTCAGCAGGGAGAAATAGGCTGCCCAGAGGAATGAGAGCAGCAGAATCTGCAAAAGGGGAAAAATTAGGGTCATCAGACCTTGGGCTCGGCAGGGTGCATGGCTCCTGTGGGGCTCAGGAAAAGACATGCACCCCCTGGCAACCACTCACCTTCCAGCGGCCATACCTGTCGGCCAGGAGCCCGAGCACTATGCTGAAGACCATGTAGCCAAAAAACACCATCTAAAGGGAATTGAAACACAGCTGGGGAGGGCCCACTCCCGGCAGCACCAGGCAGCTCTGCTCTTTGAACTGTGGGTGAGATGAATGCTCTCCAAGCAGCAGGATGAACTGCAGTGCCAGAACCACGAGCAAGGTGGCTTTCATCAGGGGTTGACTTCCTCTAAGTAGGCACTCACTGCTTCAGCCCTCAAAAATGGGGGTTGGATGGCAAGGACTTCAAAATAAGAATATGGAAGTGGGGGCTTGTTTTGGCATTACAGTTCTGGGCATGGATGCGTGCTCACAACAGCTCACTTTCTGTTTTCCTACAGTTCTTGTCCCTGAGAGGAGACCCTAGGAATTTATTTGGTCCCCTGGGAAATGTACTTTACAAAGCCCGTGGCAGTGCTCTGACAATGACCACATGGTGGATGACCTGCATGGAGGGAACATAAGTAACTCACCGTTGTCACTAAAGCCACCTGCCAGTCTTGAAGCTGCCACTCACATCGGATGAGAGGGGACACAACAGCTATTAGCATGATCTCCATGGCTTCAGCCACCTTCAGGAACAAGTGTGCAGGTTAGCAAGAAGGGAAGCCCACAGGGGAAAGTCCCTCAATCCTACCAAGACTGCAGCTATGGCAGTCCCATCATGTCAAAACAGCCCTGTGAAGCCAAGGTGTCTCCATAGCAGTCTGAACCCTGTGCCTGGTCTGGAAGGCATAAGCACTTGAAAACAGGGAGGAGAGTGGAGAAAGGTGTACCTAGAAAGCAAGTATCTAGGTACACTGTGTAACTAGGAAGACTGGAAAGACTCATCCTTTCCAGAAGGATGTGCTAGTGGAAGATCTTCAACTATCTCTCGAAACCAAGCTGCTTGGTTAGGTACTTGGCTGTGAATTCAGGCACCTAGCACAAAGATGACCTCTTAAAACTGTTTTTTATTAAAAACTTCATTGCTCCGTTGGCTGTTTGCCCCAGCAGCTGGCTTCAGTTAAGAAATAAGCCTATCATTTACACATAGCTAGAGGCTTTTACATCTCAGCTGCAGTGATTCTCATGGGTATGGCCCCATTGCATCTTTACCCCAGCCTGGCCTCAGGCTTTTGCCTCGGTTCACAAATCAGACCTAACTGGCAAGATCCTGCCGGTTAGGAAGGTTTTTGGGTAGCCAAGGGTGAGAGGACAACAGCCAGATTGTACAGGGTTTGGGTGCCCTGGGGAAGGCATGAAAAATGCTGTTGGGAGGCTGAACCTAACCCTCAGGTGCTACTAAAGACATGCCTCATCAGTGCTGCCCGGTGGGACAGTGCTCCGGGGCAGGGGCTAGGCCAGGATGCTCTAAGCCATCCTGCTCAGCTTTGCCCTGAAATAGCAACGTCAGTTGTGGCCAAGATCTATTTTGGGCAAAGATGACAACAGCAGAAATCCTGCTTGAGAAGGTACGTGTGAAAAAAATCTGCTGCAATATGGTGCTTATGGTTGTTACTGCACATAATAAGGAAAATGAGGAAAGTGTTTTTCAGGCCAGTGCAGATGGCTGCAGATACCTACCCCAGTGCTGCCCATGATCAGGAAAAGCACAATGTGGAACCTCCCGAACCCAATGGTTTCCACAGCTTCTTCCACTGTAAATGTCATCTGTCCTGAACACCAAAGGGAAAGAAAGATAGAGACAAAAAAAAATCCCCATGTCAGCAGTCAAATTGTATGAAATACCAGTGTTATCCATGCTAACGTGGGACCGCACCAGGAAAAAGGCTGGAAACATCTACCAGTGTTGTGTCCACTGACCAGCCCCGGGCATGCTGGTGGCTGGGCACGTCAGGGGGTTACTGAAACAGCAGCCAGCAGGGAAAAGGACATGGGCATGGAGGAAGGACAGCCTTGTACTGAATTACCCCAGATGCTTTGGAAACCCATGGCTTGGACTCAGTCTATTGGTGTACTCCCTTTCCCTGCCCAAACTGCCATGAGTCTCAGACCCTCTGCACCCCTGGGGTATAGGCTCGCTCCCAGCATGGGCAGTGTGAGCCGGGAGCTGCCCCAGCCCCAAAACCCTGCAAGACAACCACAGCCAGGAGCTCTGGGCTCAGTTTTGTCTCCTAAGCCTTTATTCCTGACTTTTCCACCCCATTTCAGGAGCAAACAAAAGCATTTCAAAATCAGGGCTAGGGTGGCTTTATAAACAGACCTGGCAGAAAGCTTTCAGTATATGTATGCTTTTAAGGTCTTATTTAAGTGAAGTCAGAGCTGTGTAAATTTTTCTGTCAGGCCATTTATCTCCCAACTAAGTCAACTCAAACCCATCAACATTACCTCTGAAATGGAACAGAACTTACTGAAGAATTTCATGAGAAAATTCTTCATTTTTTGCAAATGCAGGCCTTTTTAATGGTTTTCTACAACTCTTTTTTCACTTTAAAATCCTTTTGAAGTAGAATGCATTTATTTATTTGCTAAAAATAAAAGAATCCTTGAATTACCAGCATAATAAAATGTTTACACAAAGCAGAGGCCTGCCAGCCAGCCAGCTCTGTCCACCACCATAGGTAGCAGTCACCAGCCTGATAGCTGTGATGGGAGAAGAGCAGTACAAAGCTGACGCTTGTGCTTCCATGTACAATGGTTTTAGGTAGCTGGAGTGCCAGAACTGGGGACCCTCTCTCTACCGCAGCTAAATGAGGGCATAAATTCCTAGTCCTGCCAACACAAACCCACCTTTTGGGGGTTCTTGTCTCTCCATGTGGATTTCCTCCAGATCAATGGTATTTTCTGCCTCTTTCGGTGCAGCGGCCATCTCAGCTCCTGCTGGGGTCCACCGTCACCTGTGAGGCAAGGCTGGGATTTAACTGTGAAACCTCTGGGCAGTCACAGAGCCATCCAAGCAATAAGCCAGCAAAGCAGTTTCCCGTGCTGGAGTGGAAACATTCAGATATGCTCAAACATGAGTTTGTTTCAAGCAGCTTCTGGGACATGTCCCATTCCATACTGGGTTTGGTGAAAAATACATAGAAACTTCACAAGGTAAGTTAGTTGAACTGACAGAGAACACTCATCGCATCGCACTGGCCGTTTTTATGGGAAGTCCAGGGATTGCCTTAGGGAAGACTGGAGACCTACTAACAGAGTGTGTGATGACTTCCCCAGCCCAGAGAAGCGTGAAGTGCAGAGGCAGGTGAAAGATGCTGCATCTCCAAGAGCCAAGACATGACATGAGTGGCAGCAGGTTGCCCCTGTTGAAGGCAGAAACTGCTGCCGCTTGGGAGCTGGGATTTAGAGGGCTGTAAAGGTGCTACACTCTGTAACTGCTCATGGGAGCACCCACTGAGGCAGAGCCAGCGAGTGGGAACAGCCGTGCCAAGGAGCAGGGTGGCAAACCTGATCCTCTGCCTCACACCCCACTGCACTAATCCCCATCCTCTCAGGTCAGCAAGAAACACAGTCATGTGTTCTGGATTGCAACAGGGGAGAGCTGGCTTCCTCCACCCATGTTTCTGTTTTCCAGTGTTAGATCCCTTGGCCTGATCACAGCCACTTTTCCTGGTCAGAAAAGCTCATCTTAATCCTAGAGCAGGCATTAAGCGCACCACTTGCTTTAACCCACAAGCTTTCCTGCTGAGTGCTCAACATGTCTTCAATTTGATGACACCCTCTCCTTTAATTACCACCCTTCAGGGGTGCTAGACTTGGTGCAAGCAGCATTCAAAGCCACCCAGCAGTGACTAGGGATGCTGCAGTAAGGTGAAAGCTTGAGGGAATTAATGACCAAGAGCATTAAATACAAGATACAAAATCCCAGCTGAGATAGAGGGCAGCATGAACACGGAAAGCACACACTTAGAGCACTCCCAAGCTAGATATCTTAAAAGCATTATACTGTGGCACATTTATAAGGAGGTCATTAAGGTCTATTGGCAGATTAGTCGGTTGGGTCACATACACTGACCTTGCTGTTACAAATCATTACAGTCCAGCACACACAAGAGGATGCGTAGGACGTTGCTTACAACTGTTTCTCAGCAGTGTAATCAGAGGCAGCAATAGCTGCCAGCAGCACACAGTGCCACCAGCTGACCGCCAGCTAGGGACCGTTTCCAAGTGGAACCGGCTCAAGAGCAACCAAACAAGGTGCTTGGAAGAGCCCGGGAGAACAGGTAAAGCTTTACTGCGTGGCTGAATTGCAAAAAGCTCTGCAGTAACAAAGTCTGGGGACCTGCTTTTCTCCTTTTCTGCTTCTTTATGATTAGGAACCTGCCACCACATTCTGCCTTCAGCTGCCACATCATGCCTGTGTCTGGTTAGACAGCTACTATCTTCTGAAGCCTTTGGTGGGTATGGCCCTTGGCACTGGGGCATATCCAGGACAAGGACCAAGCCCTGGGCCCTGCCCACCCTTCCTGGTGCTGAGATACTCTGCTAATTTTTGCTGAGAAGCACTGGCGTGTTTCACTGGCACTCACTCCTTCTGAGCCATGTGCCACCATTCTGGGAAGTGCTGCAGCTCTTCCAGAAAAGGGGAGGAAGCCCTGATCCCTGGCACTGCTGTGCAGATCTCCCAGTGAGGCTCGGGTGCTCAAGCAGAAGGGTGCAGTGCCACTTCTGACACCCCAGAGTAGCCAAGACACCCTCAAAGGCATCAGGATGGTGGGTTGCACCCATGGAAGACACATACTGCTCTCAAATAGCAGCGTGTGAGCAGGTGGGATACCTTTTCTAAGCATCTCAACTAACACCAGAAATCTGTGGAAGCACCTGTATCCCCCTGTCCAGGTATTGGGGCAGCTGGAGCAAAATTCACTCATCCATAGGCAGACAAGAAGCCTATGGGCTTACTGTTAAGGTAAGTCCTTGGCACTGTACACTCTGATATAGCATTTATGTTCAAAAGACAGAGATTTAGATGCAACACTTCAGTAAACCTCCTAACTGCTCCTACCGAACCTCCAGTTTGATCATCCCAAACCTTTGCAGCCCTGTTTGCCTTGAGGGAGTAGCTAATATCTATTACACCTCTTTGGGGAGTCACAAGTTTGTCACTATTTGTAAATCCCACTGAAAATACTAAATACCAATTAAATGAGCAAAAATACCAGCAGTGAGAAAGCTGCTGCTGGCAGGGAAAATAGCGATCCTGCATCCAAAGGGAGCAACCAAGAGTGCAGTGAAACTGCTGCTGGGACCTGGTGGAGAGACGCTGTGATCCCACACCAGAGGGCTGCGAGGCCACGAAGGGCACACAGTATGCAATGCTGTGAGTGAGACCAGCTGGGAATTCTGTCGGTGGAGTCAGAGAGCTTCTGCATGACATAAAAATGATCAGATACCCCCACTATTAACCCAAGGCTTGATTAAATTTTTTTTTCTCTTTTCAAGTGAAGCTTTCTTACCTCTGCAGTGTCTCAGGTACAGAGGAGCAGAACTTACCTTTCTGGCTGTTTTCTTTCCCTTCTATTTTCTTTTTGTGGTGTCGGTGGTGCTGTGGTTTTGAGATCCAGCTCCCAGGAGTCAGGTTTCCTCCTTGCTGGGTACAGGCGGGTCCCTCTCCACCTGCGTATACACTGCCGGTGGGGTGTCCCAGTGCTGACCTGTTCTGGTCCCGTGGCATCTACAGGTCCTCCACAGGGGCTGTCCACGATGGGTGATGGTGCTTGCCCATCCCTTCTCGTGGGGATGACCTCAGGGAGATGGAGGGAGGGTGCTGGGGAGACACTGCTATTGCGACACCAGTAAGATTGTAGCTGACAGGTTTCAGGGGCAGGTCCTGAAGCATCAGTGCCCCTATAAGGTGCCTTTGCCATCCCCCGCAAAGTCATGAGCACCCACCAGCCCCTCTTAGGCCAGATGAAGCCAACTGAGGTGCCAGCACCATGAAAGAAATTAGACCTATTCATCTGCTTCATCCTAAATTTCCTGACCAAGTACCAAACTGCAGGGAGCATTCATGGCTTAAACTGCCACAGTGATCCTGACCTTACCATGCAGCAAATCTCAGCGCTCCAGGTTGTGTTGGCCAGTCAATCTGAGCTATGATAGGTATTGGGCTATAGAGTAGGAGCATCTGTGTCAACCTTTACTACTCAAGAGTGTTCATATTGCTGAAAGCTAGCAAAGACACTGGGATGTTTTTTCTCTCTCCCTCGTGAGGGTTCCCAAATCCTTCTCTTTTGAAATACCTACACTGAGCTGGCAGCAATGCTGCAATAGTTTTATCAAAGCGTATAGCTCCCATGCCAAATCTCATGCTTCCAAGCATCTGGAAGACATTTCCTACCAGCCAACATATGCTATTTAACAGCCTTATTTTACATTTTCTTCTTAATAATATCTAATATTCAGTTACAGCCATTATTGGCATCTGCTGAACTAGATGCATGATCCAGGCTGCCAGATCCATACCATTATGCTTTCATTGCAAAAACTCAGATAGCGTGCGTGCAGCCACAGGAGGGTGCAGATGTTTCGGCATTCCAGCTTCCCAGCACGGAATCATAGAATAGCTAAGGTTGGAAAGGACCTTAAGATCATCTAATTCCACCCCCACTGCCATGGGCAGGGACACCTCGCACTAGACCATGCTGCCGAAGGCAGGACAATGACAAAATATAATAATATAATATATAATAAATATAATATAAAAATAATTACCAAAGTACCAGTGAACTTCTCAGCCAGAGATACGTGCTTTCAGGCCCAGGTGTTTGGGATTGAACAAAGGGATACTATGTCTATTACATTTTTTTTAACCACTTCATGGTATTTTGGTTATTTGCCAGGGAAATGCAAAGACTGATCAGAGCGAAGCATGAATGGAAATGTCTACATGTGTGAAAGCTCCAGGAGAAACAAAAGAATGAGGGTGAGAAGGAAGGTCTCCATGCTGGCCACGGACATGATGGAGAGCCCATCATTATGGGTAAACACTGGGGAAAGCACTATTTGCTGCAGGAGCCAGAGGCCGGGCTCCGAGAAACAGCTGACTCCTGAAGTTTACGAGAACTCAGTCCAAAAGCCATTCCATCATCAACAGTGCAGAGGACCGAAGAGACTGGACAAGAACTCGATACCTGGCCTTCCTGATCCTTCACATCACCAAAGTTGTCCTGGTGGGAGGTCCTGGGCACACACAGCAATGGCTCTCATGAGAAGGAATAAAAACTCCAGGAGAGAATGAGTGTGAGTGACTAACACCAGTTTGATTGACTTTGTTATCCCTTTCCCTTCCTACATTAGTCATTCACTGGGGCTTTTTATATAATTTCCTACAAAACAATATAACCCATGTCACCAGCTCTCAAAACCAAAACACCTTACTAGCAATGGGATGAGCTTTGGATCCAGAAGCACCCATTCCTCCCTATGCACTGATCCCAAGTCCACCTTGGAGGAACACACTGAAGAGTTCCCAGTCAGGTAATTACAAGTCTCACCTCCTCTAGCAATGGGTAAAGTTCAGATAAAGACATGGGGGTGTTGTACCAAGGTCTACAAGTCTGTGACAGTGGTCTCTGCTAGATCTGACCACATCTGGTGGCCACATGCACAGAACCAGCAAGCAAACATGGTCCTATTCAGCTTAATAGCTGTGCAAGGAAATGGGTTGCCACTGGTATACTCCAAAATTCCCCCCATCTTCTGCAGGAAAACGTTTTATAAGCAAGGCACTCTCTGGAACATTTGTGGGGTTTTAAAGAAGCCTTAAAAACAACCCAGATGAAAGCCAGGGCTCTCCTTAAAGTGTGTAAGAACAACCCTGCCTTCCAGCAGCATTTTATCTGAATGCTCCCTGATGATAAGTGGGCTTGGTCCTCTTAAGGAGTGGGGAAGTGCCATCCTCATATCATGAATGCTCAAGTGAGCCACAGGCTCTGCTGTGTTACTCAGCTGCACACAGAAAGGGAGAGCTGAATACAGAATTAAGCCAAATGTTTGAATCGCTGTTCAGTACAGCAAACAACAGAGCATCTTGTCACCTGCAGTATTCACAGGATAACCTGTTTTTCCTGTTTAAAATGTAAACCTCAGACAAAAAGCAAAACACCAAGAAGCTCTAAAAGGAACAGATATTCTGTTTCAGGTAAACACCTTCTCAGTTTCACTGCAATCACATGATTGGGTGCAATGAAGATAAAATATGTGTTTGTGCAGAAAATCCACCCACTGTTTCATAAAGCAAATTGTTTTCTCTGTGTTTGGTAATGCATCAAACTAGTTTGGCCTTTCTTGCTTCATGACAGCTTTTCTCCTGAATAGTAACAAACAGAACAGGCTGGAAGAAAGAAACAAAGGTGATGTGCATACACCGAGCAACTGTGAAACCCGCCGCATTCACATCCATGTGTTTTTTGTTACCGTAGGTTATCCATGCCCCAAGAACCGGTGACATGAGGCCACGCGTGGGTCATAGACACACTCCTGTGCCCACTTCTCAGCTCCAGCTGCTGCTTCAAACCCAAGCTGTTGTTAAAAGGGAAAAAGGCTCGCAGGTCTGTTGGTAACCTGTGCCCAATACCAGTATGGCCTCTTGAGATCACAAGGGAAAAAGTGGAACAACTGCCTTGCCTGAGGCAATGTAGCAGGAAGGTAGCTCTCAAGCCTGACTTCTGCAGACGTGCACAGCCCTTGGTGACTGCCGCACTGTGTGTCCTGCCGGCAACACTCCTAGGTGGGTTTCTTTGGTGGAGCTGGATATCAGGACTGTGAGGTTTGAAAACTTAGCTTGTTTGGTCACACCCCACGGAAGGGAGCACTGTCACCTCCCAAATCCATTGGTGTGCCATGTTGGGATTTTATATTGTCTGTGGTTAATAAAAAATAGCGTTATATTGGAACAGGCTGCCCCGAGAAGCTGTGGCTGCCCCATCCCTGGCAGCGTTCAAGGTCAGGTTGGACGGGGCTTTGAGTAACCTGGTCTAGTGGAAGGTGTCCCTGCCCATGGCAGGGGCTTGGAGCCAGATGATCTTTAAAGTCCCTTCCAACCCAAACCATTCTATGATTCTATGGTTAACAGTTCAGTTTTAAAGATTAGTAATTCATGAATATTTAGGAAGTTCACAGTACATCAATACTTCAAATTATTCTCAACTGTTTTGATTCCTCTCTTCTTTCTGTTCATTAGGTATTAGCATTTCTATGGTCTGCTTTAACATTCCCAACTTGAAAAATACAGCACATGGGGAGTTATCTTAAGTCTCCAGTGAGAAACAAGTCAATAGAGATAAATAAATTGGCTGCCAATGTGGAAACTGGCACTCTCTTTTGTTTACACAGCTCAAAACTAACACTTTTGTTAAGTGATAACGTGTGCAAACTTCTATAATCCCGTGCTGTCAAGCCCTGGAGCAAATCAGATAAAAAGAGGGTTGTTGTACTAAAGCATGGAGAAAACTGCAAGTCTGCAATATGATCTGTCTTCGAGCTGGTTTGCACTGTGTGCTAAATGAAGGGCTGCAATCTTATAAGGGACTTGATCATGTCATACAATCAACCACAGCTTGAAGCAACAGCCAAAACATATTTTCCTCTGAAAGAAATATGCCACAAAGACAAGGCAGCAAATGGAGCAAAACACATGCAAGTTGATTATTAAGAACCAATTTAATTCAAAAGCTGCATATCTCCTTTTTCCAACCAAGCAGTAGGCAGCTGACCTGACCAAATGCTGAGGACCAGGTACTTGGCAAAAACATCAGTGGAGACACTCAGCCAAGGGTCCAGCTATCCTGGCTGAGGTAGTTCAGCTCTCAGCTGATCCAGCAGTATATGTGAATGTAGCTAGGATATTTTCATCTACAGCTGCTCTTCTTTCAAGGGCCACATGCCATTCTGTTTCATCCCATATACCCTCCCCTGTGGGTGAGCTACCACAAGAAAATAGAGCCTGGTCTGAGGAGCAAAGCAGCAATGCACTGGATTCACTCTTCTGTGGTGCCACTGATGATGTGCTTGAAGGAGAATGGAGAAAATTTGTACCCAGCTCCCTCGTAGAACTTGTTCTGGAACTCCACCCTGGGGAGGAGCAGAGCAGGGTGTCAGTGCTGCCCAAAGGCAAGGACCTACCTTCAGCTGAGAGGCCGAAATGTGGTACCCACGGGAAAAGGGAGACCATGAGAGATGGGGGTCTCTAAGCCAGCAACATAGGCTCCTCTAGAGCCAGCAATGAGACATAGGCAGTCCAGGGAGCAACCCAGCATGCATCAAGCTTGGCTCTTCATCCCTCAGCACGAAAATGCTCTTTGTGAGGCCAGTCAGCAGGACCTTGCCTGCCCTCTGAACTGCTTCTAGCAGCTCTGAGAACTGGGATCACTGCCTGCTGGTTGTACACACTGGTGGGAGACAGACATCTCCCCTTGCACAGTGACAAACAACTGCACCACAGTTTGCAGTGTTTGTGGTTTGTGGTGGGATGTTATGTGGTGAGAAAGGCCACAGCTTGGGTGTTCAGGCATGATGCCAAGTTATGGTGCTGATGAAGGGTGACTTGTTATGCTGGTCTTGCTTTACATACTAGTCTGACGGTGTGCCACACCCGCTGTCCTTCTCTGGACTGACATCTAGTTAAGGCAGATACAAGCTAACTTGAAACTGATTTGCCACAAAGCCAAAACAGGCTGGAGCTCAACCTGGGCTAATGGTACAAGTGCTGACCCAGGTTTACAGCTGGTTTTGCAGCCCCAGGTGAGCTCTTGCTGCCACAGCTCCAGCTCTTGCTCCCCAGCTGTCTTGTTTGATGGTAACCCTTGGTGGAATGCACAACCAGTGGTGCAGCTGTGATGCCTTCAAGCGTTATCACGCAGGTCAAGGTAGCCTTGGTGTCTCTGCATGTTTACCAGGGCAGAAATGCAGGTTGTGATTTGCCACATGTGCCCACAGCCACCACAGGCTCAGGAAGACAGGCAGGTTGCTCCGAGGAGCAGCTCAGAGATGAAGCAGAGAGCCTGGACCTCCCTTTGGAGGAGTCTCCCTTGCTTCATTGGCCAAAGGAAGGGGACTGATGTCCTAATGCTTAGGTACAGACAGCAGGTCTAACACGGGCCGGTATGGCCGCCTGTCTTCACAGCCTGATCCCGCCTAAAGATTGCTCCAGGTAAAGCTCCAGAAGACCTCACCACCTACCAGTGCAGACGCAAGGCATGCAGAAAGGCTGAGAGCCCCTCCATGACCAGCAGGATGGCTACCGTCAGCACTGCAAATGCCGCAAAGATGATGAAGATGATGATAAGGCCAGCCCAGCTGCTGTTGCTTAACCCGACGTGCAACACCATGGTCCAAAGGACCTCTGACAGTTCTGCAAAAGGAAATAAAGGGAAAACAGTGCTGAGCAACAGCTGTGGACAGACAGAGCATACAGTCTGGAAGCTCACCCATGTTTCCCAGTTAGAGGAGTTGGCCTAGGATAAAATGTACATGACAGCAATCATGTACGGCCACCCTGCCTCTCCATGATGACTGGGGAAGTAAAGTGGATGCAGATTGTTTTCCACTGGTCGTCTTCACTGTGTTGGAAGCTGATGGTGCTGTTTTGGCTTGGCTTTGCAGCACAAGTTTATGCAAGCACACTACCACGACTGCTATTACCCTGGCGTGATACAGTCATCAATTTCATTTGCACCTCTTTAGCATGGCAGATAGGCAGTATGTGGAGCCTTCTAGGACTGCCTGCTGCTAAATCCCAGTGAACATGATCGATTGACATAGTCAATACATACGTAGACTAGGTTACAAGCTGTACTGATTGATGCTAGCTAAGTCCCACAGGAAGCACTTCATCCCCATTTGTTCTCCAAATCACTTCTCTTAGGGTGCCATGGAGAAGCTGTGGTGGAAAATACAAGGTAACTGGTTGTTCATACCCAAGGCAAGCCATATTAGTGTTTAGATTTCTTGTATGCTCTTGAAGATTTCTTTTCCTGCACAGGTTTATATCAACATTCACAGCACTGGTATATCTGATGTGCCCTGTCAGCTCAATATTCCTAACTTAACTACCCCAGTCACTCAGGATAGATTCATGGCTGAGCAATTTTCCTCTTGTGATGCAGGCAAAGCAAGGACTTTGCTCAGCTCTCTTCTATCCGGATGATCCAGCCACCAGTTCAGCCTTCCATTTTGCCAGTCATTGGTCCTTAAGCCACAATCAGATTCAATAACCTGTTACTCTAGGTGACAACAGATGCAAGGGATCCCTTGCAACCCCTGCCCTCAGGAAAAAAACTGTCAATGCCAGTTTATAAGGCTGGAAAGGAACGTGGTGGTTTTCCAGGCAGAATTCCAGGCAGAATTCTGACATAACACATAGGACTGCCCTTAGCTAAGCTTTGTAGTTGGTTTATTTTCTTTTACTTAGATACCTGTTGTCCATGTAAAAGCTAATGTGTATCGGCTTCCATGTGACTCCTACCAAGCTTATTTCTGTGCCTAGAATTATAGCTCACCCCTGCCAATCCATGGCATGCCCCCTCCTTTTGTTTTCCTTTAGTGTCTGACCAATTCTTTAGGGCAGGCACAATTCATAGCCAGAGGCAGTACAGCAGTATTAATAAAAAACATTTCAGAAAAATTAGGGTCATTGAAAAGCTGAAGTTCCAGCCTGAGGCAATTTCTAGTATTTGAGCATGATTTGTTTTTATCTTAAATCAAGACAAAACACATTGAAATGCTGTACATTTCTCATGTATTGTGAGGATCTAGTAAATGCTACTTGGGAAAAATCCCAGTGAAAATGAAGAAGTCCAGGAGGTCCTGAACCAGATTTTTTCTGATTTGCTGAACCCAATCAAAATAACTATTTCAAGTCATTTTGACAATTCATCTGCATACCTTAAGGCTATAGCAAGTGCCTCTAGGGCAAAGAAGCTATGGTTCTCATACTTCCTTTACCTCTATGGACTGGACTATCCATTTGGATTGCACCTCCCTAACCCTAACCATGCCACACACCGTAAGGACTATTCCAGAGGAGTGGTTACAGAACAGCGTGGGAAAGGGCCCCCAGTCAGTAAATGCAGTCAGGAACTGCCTGATATACAGCTACCAGGGATCACCACTGAAAACTAGAGATGGCCACCACAAAACACTTGGATTGATCTGACCTAAAGCAAAATATTCTGACACAGAAACATCCACAAGGAGAATTTTGATCTCCTGGAGAAACTGGTGGCAATAACCAAACACTGGCAGAAGCACTGATCGAGATGGAGTTGCTGCTGAGGTAACCAGCAGGTAGTCAATCACTCACGTGCATGGGCTAAGCTCAATGCCCAGAGCCGCAAGTAGGATGCTGTGTTGGAGATGCAGCCAAGGCAGTATTCAATGGTATGGATAGCTTGGTGGACAAATATGTCTCCAAAATTGAACTGAAACAAAATAAAACCAAACACTTTTTATTAGTTCTTAGTACAGGGCTTCCTCGTTAACAGATCAACACTACACCAAAGGATCTTCATACTCCTCTCTTTTCCTTGCTATGACCTGAGCAACACAATGATATTTCCCAGATAGAGACTGCTCTGAAAAATGTCAGTTCTGTATGAGCTTCCTATACACTATCCCCAGAGAAATACAATTCCAGTGAAAAGCAAATATTCAGGAAACAGCTCATATTCCAGTCATATAATTTCAAATCTTTACATGTCAATCCAACTGTTACCAATCTTTGTGATTTGTTACAGAAGCAGAAATTCTTAGATAAAATAGGAGTTTTCAGACTGTCTATCTATTGGCATACCTGTTTGGGGAGATACACCAAATAAGCACATCTTCTAAGACTGTGAAGATTCCCTGTGACTGGGAACAGCCAGCTATATCCACACTCGATATTGCTGGTACTCCCAACTGCCACAGACACTTTTGTCAATTTTTTAACTGTGGTGCTGCATGCTGCAGAAGCCCTTGACAATATCTGCCAAAGGAAAACTTTTCTCCCTAGCCAGCACTGCAGGCTGCCAACTTTTAAACAGTCCTTTGCAATTTAAAAGAAGGAAAAAAACCTGACTCTTGGGGAAGGCTTGACCTTCTCTGGGTGCGATATGGAAGTGAAAGAATTGCCCCTAGTGAAACAAAGCTTCAGATTTGTAAGAATGCCTGTCCTCACCAGGAAGCTTGAGGTTTGTAAGAATGCCTGCCCTTGCCCTCCTAAAGGAAAAAATGAGAGGAATCTGTTCTATGAAAATTCAAACCTTACTCTGTTTGGAAACACAAACTGTTACAACAGTGTGCCTTGGTATCTTGTTAAAAAGAAGGGCTGGCAACTCTGCAAAAGGCTCCTGCTTGACTTTGTGTCTTCTACTATTGTGTCTGTCTTAAGCAGTTTTTGCCCACATTTTCTTACCTCTTCATCACCATCTTCATGTCCTCCATGGCCACCACTGTGGTCTCCCTGGGAAGCTTTCTTGGAATGATTAGTCTCCGGGACATCTATCTCATTTTCTCCTCCAGGGTTTCCTGAGATGGCTTGAGACCGCATCTTTCGGAAACAAAATGTAATATGTCTTTTGTGTCATGCTACAGGTTGATACCAAAATGAAGCAGACCATGGCACAGAACTCCATCAATGTCCTCATGATGGGCAATATATGAAGGACTATATCATGAACATGAGAAAAATTTTAACAGCAGTCAGTCATCATGGACCACAGACTGAGTACTCCTGCGGAATGGCTAATAATACTTAGATATTTTCCATCCTAGAGCATTTTCCGGTGATTCCAACTAATTTGGAGCTAGTCGCTACTCTCACAATGCACTCTTTATACCTATCATTAAAAGATCCATCACTTTAGACAAATGAGAAAACTGAGGCACATTAAAACTGATGATCTCAATTAGATGGGTGCAAATCAAAGGAATTAGCATCAAGTGAAAAGGAAATGGAGCCTGAAAGGATCAGGTGACTTGGTGAAGGTCACACAGTTCCTGGGTACAGGCAGAAATGCAGCTCAGATCTCTTGAGTCATTTCAAATTGACAAAAACTTCATGACAACTCATCTCCTCTCCATAATCATTCTTTGTAGAGCTTTTCTAGAGGCCTAAACAACCTTATCTGAGCTTCTCTCCAGAAATGACAGCACAGCATAAGTTACATTATATGACTGTAACAGTCCTATTATACAGCATAACAAAATACGGACCTCACAGCTTCTGTCAGGTTCTGCCCTGTCACTCTCTATAGCTTCCATCAGGTTTCATGGGCAAGGACTCATGGTAACATATTGTTTCCTATTGCAGCCGTGATCATTGTCACGCCCGCTTTATCTTTGCTTTACCTGAATGTCAGCATAGAGAACAGACTTTGTTGCAAACACATAAATCTGGCTAAATGTAAGATGTGATCACACAGCTAACATATGAAAATTAGGAACAGAAATACAGGGGCATAATAGGAGGTGGGGAAAAGCTGTCAGACCTTGCTAGCACCAAAGCAGGAGATGGAGTCAGCCATGTCAAGCTTTCATCCAAATCCCAGAAGAATGACAAAATAAGAAATTACAGCTCAGAGGCAGGGTTGAAAGGTCTCCCAGGGACCTGGCTTGCTGGTATAGGTCAGAAGTGACTGGGTTGGAAAAGGTCAGGCAGCACAACCAGCATCTCTTTCTTCAAATGGAAACATCTGTGCCCTATAAAAGGTACTCCAGGCACTAACTCCAACTATAAAGAGAAGTAAATCCTGACAGACAAGTAAAGTCCTGTTAGTGTAATAAAGGAGAGAATTAATGAGCAACTGGGAAACTGCAGCTGCCGCAGTTACGTGCTGAAGAGCTGGGCAAACCACAGAGCCCATGGGAAGGAGGGTTCTGTTAATGCGAAGGCAATCACTTAGGGAAGAAAGCACCACTAGAAAGCGCACCACAGCTTTTAAATCAAGCCTCGTCTCCAAGCAGCACTGACCTCTCCAAGGCCAGAAGTATCACAGATGCCCTGCTCCTACAGAGCAGCCAACCAGTGGTTAGTGGTGCTTGTGGACTCACAACCTAGGTCTTTGCCCTGTCTTGGCTTTATCAGTAGTTCAGTCTTTCTAAACCTTCTCTGGTTTTGGATACAACACGTGAAAGAGCTCGGTGCCAGCTTAACTCCTCTCCCAACAAACAGAGGATGGCCTTGTGAGCAAAGCTCCCACTTCCCTTTTAGATGGCTCAGCCAAATGTACATACACATGCTTTTGGCACATGTGCCATAAAACACAGTTAGAAATCACCAGAGAAACTCTGATATGGTCTAGGGTGAGGTGCCCCTGCCCACGGCAGGGGGGTTGGAACTAGATGATCTTAAGGTCCTTTCCAACCCTGACTATTCTATGACATGATTCTATAACAGAGAAAAGCAGAATCAGACCACTGCAAACAGTTTTTGGGGTCTGTCTCCTCAGCTTTGCCTTTGCTGTACTGAATCCCTTTTGCCTGATCCACATTCCTTACCATGCGCTGTGCTTTCTGGTGGTTGGCTCGGAGGATGAAAGGTTTAATTAGGAGCATCCAAGGAACAGCAATCAGAGCAAATATGACCAAGAAGCTCTGCACTTCTTTCTGAAACACAAAACAACAAGAGCAAAAAGTTGCTTTACTTCCTTTAACCAACTACAGTTACAATTAGAAACCCAATTGTATAAAATGGTATTTTTTTTATAACAACAGATATACTCCCTGTATCAGTTGAGCCTCCTCTGCTTGTAAGGATATGAAAATAAACGTATACCACTTTAGGCTCCAGAAAGCACTGCCAGCTAGAGGTTGCTGGAGACTCAGAAATGAAAGGCATTCATGTTGGAAAGGGTTAATTTGCCAAAACCCAATATTTCTGACTTGAACCTGGCTGTCCAGTGTCCCAAGTGAATGTCCTAACTGATGGGTGAGCAAGTGAGTCTGCCTTGCTTTGATCAACTTAGAAACACTGCAGTAAGAGCCAAGTCATTCAAGTCTTTCCCTGGAAAGCAAGGAAACCAGGATATGCTCTACATTTGCAATTCCAGAAGGGAATTGAATCTCCATAGCTTAGGTTTGATAATACACTGCTCCACAATGTAAGGCGTTCTGTTGCAGTGCGCCACCTGTATCACTGTCCTAACATAACTGTACTTGAAGAAGGTAAAAAAAAAAACCAAACCGCAAACCAAAACCACCCCAAACTACAACTTTTGCATTATTTTAAAGCTGTCTCAGATTTCCAATCACTTTATGGTTGGTCTCATACAATCTCTGCATTCAGACTACCCAGGTGGATGGCACAGACAGTTACTGGTGGGGCAGTGTGATAGGAATATAAGAATAAAGTACCGTCTTGGAAAGGCTTTGGGTTGTTACAAAGCAAAGTGTTATCTAAAGACTTTTTGAAGGCTGGGAAAACTGTGTTTTCCCAAACTCTCCTGCAACCTTAATGTAGTTAACTTGGAACTGATTGGGGTTCTCTACTAACTGACTCACCAGAAGCCCTAAAACTGAACTCATGTTGAAAAGCCAGTGTGAAACTGTATAGCTGTAAATGCATACGTCTGGCTGGAGGTAGCATTTGCTTGCAGATTCTTCACTGATGCTGCTGATGTAAAACCAAGCAAGAAAAAAAATAATCCATGCTCTGAGCAAATAAATAGGGATGACTTTAAAAGAAGTTTCCTCTTAGGGGAGATTTCTTTTTTAAAGTGAACTCCCCAAAGGAGGTATTTCTGGCAAAAAGTTGCCAGAAAATCCTTTAGCTACTTCTATTTTTCAGCTGAAAATATAAAGTTTTCAAGTTTTCCAAAGAAGAAGTAAGAAATTATCAAGGTAAGGAAAAGCTTGCTTTGTCTCTAGCACCATGCTCAGACTTCAGGACAGCACATCTGCTGTACCCACCTTTGCATATCTAGAACACCTTTCTTACCTTTTTTCCCCAAAAGCATCTTAAATTGCATCATCATTCTTGTAAGGATGACACAAAGAATGAGGTTTCCTCTGCATCAGTGACTGATAGCTTCACTGTCCTACCTGTCTTCAAGGTCAACACAAATACCAGAGGAACAAACTTCTCTTATGTGACTGGCAGTTGTAATTGAACTTCTGAGCCTGTTCCCTATCTCTATGCCCACTCTCCACACCACCCACTGCGAACCCAAAACCAGCAAAAGTGGATTGATCTATACCTGATGCTGATATAATGGAGCATTTGAAGCGTCATTGTAGCTGAACAGAAACATATTGATGAAGTGGATGAGGATGCTTGGTGCACTCTGGGATGAGCTGACATCAAAATGGCACCATTTGAAAATAATCATGAAGACTAGGTAGCCAAAAAGAGAGAGAATAAAAATCATCTCTGGAATGAACTGAAGGATAATGTTTATGTGTTTCTTGAAGTAGCTGGAAAGAATCAAGAAAGATAACTGCAATTAATACACTAGGTATTAATACAAGGTCGCACCCCAGTATGGCAGTACAGTACACTACTTAGTCATTGGAAAATAACATAAGAAACATCCAACTATCACTAGCTAAGAAAGAAGTCTGTAATTGCAGTCTTTATCAATGAAAGCCATTATTTAAATACAAAATCTTTGTCATACTGATTCTTTTCTAGGTTTTTGTACTTGACTCATCAGTATCTCAGCACCTCAAAAGACTACTACATTGAAATAAAAGCTAATTTAAAAACATATGGCTAATTCACAAAGTTAAGCATTTTATACACTGAGGAAGGTCAGAACGAGGTGCAGAATCAACTCTGTAAGGCCAGTCCTCCTCTCTGTCATCTGCAAACACTTTCCATCCTTCAAGGTCACTACACAACTTCCCACTTTGGAGAGTATCTCAAGACAGTAGTGTCAGCCCCTCCACCCTATCATTATTTCTTATTTTTTTCTTGCAAAATATAGAGGCAGAGTTACAGACATGCACACCCACAGACCCTGACCAAAGGCTCACTAAGCCAGGTGAAACGCATACACGCATACTGTGCAAATTTCAGTGTGGCAAAAATTATCAATAGTGGTAGGTGAGATACATTTTTAAGTTAGTGCACTTCAGTATTTCTGCAGGATCAAGCATATAAGAGAGAAAGTGAAAAAGAGAATTTATCCAAGAGAATATCTGCAATGTGACAGCTGTCCTTCTGGCCTTCAGACTCAGCACTCTACCAGCAGTGGTGTGAGTCAGTCAGTGCATGGGGCATTTCTGCTCGCACTGGGGAAAGGACAAAATTCAAGTCATTGCTCTGAAATATGAGGCTTTCTCTGAATGAAGTACACTAGTTCAGCGAAGCAAACTTACATGTGATTGAAGAGACTGAGTATCACCCCAAAAATCATGTGCACTATCCCTATGACAACTGACATCTTCATTTTGTAGGAGTTCAGGAAAGTCAGCTTGTTCGATGCAATACTCCAGATCTTTGGGGAAAGGAGCAGAGAGAGACAGAAGAACAAGATTTTCAGGTGTATGATCAATAGCAGGTTTTTGACAGTTGTTGCTTTGACACCACCAACTTATTCCTACCAGTTCTAGTACGAAGATAACAAATGATGGAAATCTAGATGTTCCTTATAATACTTTTCACTCTGCCAAGCTTCCCATCTAAAAGGTATAAAGTATTATCCTCATTTAACAGAGGAAGTAACAGGGATTTAAAACTATGTGACTTTGTTTCAGTCCTCCAGAAACCAAAGGTTGGTAGCAGAGCCTAGGTCTTTTCAGTGTCATTCCTTGCCCTTAGGAGTCATATATCCATTAGCAGAGGTGGAAAGGCATGAGAAAATCCCTTCTGCTGCTAGGTAAATTCGTTCCACCTTCACCAGAGAAGTATCCAGGGCAAAGCATGTTCAAACCTTTGGTTTGAACAAAAAACGCCTCATTCCAACACTTTGACCATGGAGACCAGATTACTGCCTGCTCCTCTGCAGTAACTTTTCAGATGTGCTGGGACAGTAATCATATGCCTCTTCTCAGTCCTGCCTTTTTTATGCTACAGAGCGCCAGGGCTGCTTCTCCTTTTTTCTAAAACTTCCTAGACCCCAAAGTCTTCTGACTTCAGAGATGTGATGATGAACAGATGAACAGAATGAAGACAGGATTATTTGGAAGCCAAAATACTAATTTATGAGCCTTTGTACAACATAATTTGCCTCTTCTTTGGCTATGAAAGAGACTGCCTAGCCTATTAACCTCAGGGTGAGTATTTTCCAAGATACACCTCAACCATCCTGTCAGGACTTGCAAAATGTAAAGAGCCACCATCCTTCTGGGCAGATGACATGGGTAATTTCCACAGAGAGGGCCATGCAAGGACTGGTGCTTTCCAGTCCACAGCTTCCCTGCCAGCACTTGTCAGCAATTCCTCCCTCCCAGCAACGGGTACCAGCCTCTCAAGCAGGCAGCAGCCAGGGTCAAAGAGGGGCTAGCCTAAGTTAACCTAAATTAGGGATGTGTCAGGACAACGTACAGAAAATTCAGCTTCCTCTGTCAGGACTTAACTGCCTATGTCCTGGACACAGCTTTAGAGCTGGGTTTATGAAAAACTTACTGTAAGGTCAATGTCTCTGCAAACCAGGGGAAGCCGGTGTTTCTTTGTGTGACCAACTGAAATGAACACACATCCAGCAGAGCAAAGGTTAACCGGCTAACACGAAGATCGAAACAGGAAAGCTTGATGTTAACAACTACGTTTCAATACGTGATAAAGACCGAATGGCAAGAAAAGGGAAATAGGACACAGAGAAGAAAATGTGGAGAAGTCAACTAATACTGGCATATAGTTCACACTTCACGCAATAAATAGACTGCATGGAAAACAGGACTTCACCTTCAGACTTGTGAGGTAGCTCTGGAATGGGTTAAGTACTCAAGTAAGGAAACTGAGTCCAGCAGTCTGGTGACAGGACAGAGACTGCAGCACAAGACCACTCTCCAGCAAAATCGAAGTTCATTCCTGCTTACCATTTTGCTGCTGCCTGTGCAAAATGGTCAGCAATATATATATATATAGATTGCTATAGAAAAGCATCATGACTATGTAAAGAACAGGCAAAGAGCAAGAAGTGAAGAGCAGAGCTTCAGGAGACAGAGCAGGGAGCTAGTGATGTACCTGATACGTAGAAACAGAAATGAAATACAAATTATCTTAGAGCAATTTAATTTAATTACCGGATCTATTCCAAATGGATATGGATTTCCAGAGTAGACTCCTGGGACTGCCGGATCCAGCTGCAGCTCCGTACTGCCCAGAAGCACCTCCTGGCTACAAGAGGAAAGGGAAATGACCTTTGCAGCTTAATCTCACCCTATAAGCCTACAGTATATTTGTGAGATGTGCTGAGGACTACCACATGATATCTGTCACTGACTCCAGCCTTTCTGTGAACTGTTATCCTGGGCTTGTGTGCATGTGTGTGTTTGTAAATGGGTCCTGCACAATGACAGTCTCCATTACACCGATAATTCTCTATGCATCAGTCCCGGACACCTGCAGATTTTTATGCACATCAGTGCCTGAACAAACAGGCATGTTCCCCGGGACTCTACATTTACATTTCAATAGTGAGCTCGTTTGTGTGTGTCAGACAAAACCTCTGATTCATTCATGACTGCATCCACAGCAGGGAGTTCTTCCCTTCCCCAAACAGGCAGTCACTATGTCTTTCTTTCAAAGTCTACGTGCTGCATTTGGTGTATTTTCACATTTAGCCACTTACTTCCAAGTGTTATTTCTAAACATGGCGATGATATGCCAGGAAGAGCCAAAGATGTTGAACGATTTGGAGAAGCAGTCATTGTAGATGAAGCCAGTGTACATGGAGAATACGCCCATGAGCAGGATCAGGTAGCGCCCACTAAAAAAGGTGTTCCAGATCTGAAGGAGGAGAAGGCAGTGCTAGTCACCAAAATACCGGCAGTCCCATCAAATAGTGGGCCTTAGCCAACGGGAGACATGACTGTACTGATCTATCTATATACAATAATTCATAGGAAACTCTGGAGCCCTTGGGCCCATTCAGGTCTCTGGGTAGAAGTAGACAGAATTACTTCTCAAATCTCTGCCTCACAAGCATCTTTGAAGGAGCTCCACTCATCCTTTGGGAGGCTGGATGCCCCCTTTTCAAATGGGGATGATGAGCCTTTTCCTACGCTAATAGGGTGCACCGGCTCCCTGGTACTCACCTCATTAGTGCTTTTCTGGGCCAGAAGGCTCTTTTCATTAATGACCATCCAGAGTGCAAAGCCCAGCATGATAGCGCCATGGCCACAATCCCCAAACATCACCGCAAACAAGAAGGGGAAGGTAATGATAGTGTATGGAGCTGCAGGAAGGAAAGGACAAGAAGCTCAGCCCCTCCTAAACAAAAAGGTCTCAGCAGAGAAGCAGTTCACCCCACTGGACCATTCCTCACTGCAGCTGCCCTCAAAGGTCTCCATGATCCCTCCCCTACTCACCAGGTAGTCAGATCTAGCGCAGAACTAGCTTTATCATCAGATTGTCCAGTATGACGTGCATTTTCCTTGCAATTTTAGCCTTCATTTCTTGTCTCACCATAATAAACACCATGCATAGACAACTGCATTCTGTTTTGTAACAGAATGATGTACCTGAAGTTTACTATCCTATTTCTTAGTCTTAGCCTCAACAATCCGAGTTCATCCAACCCTTCCCACGGGCCCCCATTTTTAGGTTTCTGTTCATTCTCAGTGGTCTCTTTGAGATTCCTTACCATTATTTCAGGCTTTTATCAGGTCCTTTTGGGTTTTTTTTGCCTCAGCATGATGAGCTGAGTTCATCATGCTGAGGCAAAATATTATATTTGCCTTGTGAGCTTAGGTCTTTTCCTCAGAGGTGCTACCTCACCATTTGCTCCCCATCCTGTATTTGTGTAGTTATTATTCCTGCCACAATCAACCACTGAAGACTGAAGGCCAAATTCTTCGCCTGAGAAAATCCATGCCTATGCACCAAACAGTATAAATTTTTACCAGCAGAAAATATCATTCAGCTATCTCAATCACCAACGAGTGAATGCTTTAGGATAGTGACAGAGCTCAAAGGCTTTATTTTAGCTCTGGCGAGCCAGGTGCAGGGAGATGAGTGTTTCTCACCTGGGTTAATTTCTCTGTAGTTGCCCACACCATATGCATCCACGATGCTCTGAAATCCTGCTGTGAACTTGTTGGTCCTGTTGAAGGTGGGTGGTGCCATTCTGGTATGTATAGCGGTAAGGATAGGAGCAATAGCAGAGCCACTGCGCTCCTGCAAACCCAGTGACAAGGACAGATGCAGTCAGGGTGGCTAACAGAGAAGAATCAGCCCCACAGCACTACGGTCTGCATCCAAACATGTGCAGGCAGCAACACAAAAGCTGGGCTCAAGAGTGTTATACCTCAACCCTTTTTCTAATATCCAGATTTTTCCATATTCTGTGCTATTGATTTGTTCAGGGAAAGCTGCCAGCATTGCTGACTCATGGGTCAATCACAAACCTGCTAAGATTTAATGCTGACCTTAAACTCCCTGAGGCCAAGCAATCATGCAACAACCTCTACTTTAATTAAAACAAAAAAGGGAGCACAACATCAGGGTAACAAAGAGAAGTCTGAACATACGCTCAACATATAAACAATAAAGTTTGGGTGAGATCTTCAGCTACCCAAAATGTTGGTCTCTTACCATTCCCTGCTGGAGAGCTCTTTTTATCCGGCTAGCATCAGCCACTGGGAACCAGATCTCTGCAATGACGCACTGCTGGCTGATGTCAATGTTACAGCAATTCAGGATGTGGTAGACGGCCTTGATTTTCTTCACCTTGATCCTCCAGGACCACAAGTTTTCTGCTGCCTCATGCAGCAGTCGCTGGCAATGGGACTTGGTTTGGGCTATCACCTGTAGGCACAACACAGGCAGTGCTTGAGACAGGAAAGGCATAGGTGGCATGAACTACACAGCAGTTATTTGGGGAAGGCAGTTGGAAGAGAGTTGTGGAAAGGGAGTGATTTGTATGAATGTGTGGGGTATCCTGGAGGATAGTGCGTGCAGATCTGAACACAGGAGCACTTGACACCAGGTGCACAATGCTGTTTACTAAGGGCTTTCCCTGCATGGCCTCAAGCCTCTGTAAATGTAGAGCAGACCACTGGGAGTTACTGAGCTGTGGGGTTGGCCATGCACTCCCACCCTGCCATCTCCTGCAAGCAGCTCTGTGCCATTAACTTGGGGCACATCACATCCACGAGTGTGCCTGCACTACTAGAGCTAAAGCTCATAGCCCTGATGGAACCTCCATGCATGATGTGGCCACCGCAACACTGCTGCATAAACAAGTGGTAGAGAGAACGTGTTTTACAGACCTGTGTGGTCTAGAAGCTCTGCTACAAGCCAGCAACCTGGCTGCCCATGATGCTCAGGAGTGAAAGCCAAGTTTGGAAGCAGACTTGAGTGCTTGCCTGGCAGTCACAGGTGTTCACAAGAGGGGTGACAGCAGGATGTCAAATGCCAGATGGGCCACCTCAGGTAAACAGGGTATCTGCTCCCTCTGGCCTCTGGACCCACTGACTGTCATGTGTGACAATACAGAGGTCACAGGCAGGAGTCCCTCCCAAAGGTGTGAAGTCCTGATACACTATGTTGATATACAAGCTAGTGAGTACCCGTAACAACTGAACTTGTCATTTTCAGTCTTGTGTTAAATGTTGGAATAAAGAGGTTGGAGACTTCTATAACAGCAGTACTGGCTTTCTACTGCTAGTGTGACAAGAACCCCAAGATTTCCTCAGTAAAGAAAACCTAATTTAAATATAAAAGAAATCTTTAGAGTACTACAGTTGTGACCAAACAACTTTGTGAGCTGCTGTAAAATCTAGATGAAAACACTTTGGATCATGTGCAATTTGGTTACAATACCTGCAGCCTGCTGATGTCCTTAAATCCCACTCTGTAGCCCCATATCATAAAGTCTAAATCTCTGACCTCTGCATGGCCAACAGCAGCAAGTAGTTTTTGGGTCCCTCAAATGGAAGGCAGTCCCCCAGCAGCTCCAGGGGGGTATAAATGGGCAGAGCAGAGCACAAGCACTGGTCTCCGCAACCAGTGGGAGGACCACTCCTGGGCTGACAGCTTCATGCCCAGCGCCCGGCCAGCTCTTCACAGCCAGCTCCCAAAACAAGCCTGGGATCTGGCCATGGTCACAGGGCGTCAGACAGGACAAATATCTGGGCAGGTCACACTTGCAGGATTCAGACCTCAGTAAAACTGCTGCACTTACTGTGTTTAAATCCTCGATCCTTGTGTTGACTCCGTCAAGCATTTCTCGGCGCTCGGTGACAGACTCTGGGCAGGGATAGACTGTGGCATGAAATCTAGCCTCAGTAAGAGAGAAGTGAGAAACACGATTTATTTGACTGAGTTTTCTTCCTCTGGACTTTTTTCAGCTCAAAAGATGGGGAAACTGTACTTTATTCCTCATCCAGTAATATATTCTTCTTACATACTACAAAGTCATGCCTGGTCTCCCAGAAAGGTCGACAGAGGTACATTTACGTCTTCATGAGAAAAAAGATCGTTTCTAGCTGAAAAAACAGCCTCTGTCTCAGGTGCTACAAGTTACATGATACTATACAGTGGTCAGCACCCCCCTCATGCCCACAAGCTGCTAGAGCAGCAAAGAGCCATAGAAAAACCCACCGTGGCAAAGGCAGCTCCTTTAACACAGTAGCCAACAGATGTCCCTCTTGCACTGAGGCTGGAAAAATACCTTGTCCCTGTACTACCCTCTCCCAGTCACTGGGAGAAGGCATCAGCTGAGCTACTGCTGCACAGCAAGAAAACACCCTTCCTGCCTGCAGGCTGTGGATGTGAATAACTCTGTTAAAAAAATAGAAAACGAAAAGAAAAACAAAAAGACTGTATTTCCAGGGTGAAACAAAAGGAGGATGATTGTACAGCCGGCTCTTGAATTCTGGTCCATCTGTTTGGCTAGACAGCTTGGGAGCAAGGGAAGGATGGGTGAGAGCAGTAGCTGTTATGTCAGCTTAGATGTGGCCAGGCCAGTAGAAATGCTTTTATAAGCCTACCCCCAAGGCTGTATTTGGGAGATCCAGCTGTTTTGTTTAGTATGGTATAATTTGGGCTTCTAATACAAAAGTGAAGGTCTTATCTCCATGCAGGTTTTGTATACTGCTTCATCTATAGTATACAACATGATCTTCTCTAGTACAACTGCAAGTCATACCTGCGTAAAGGTGCTTACACTAGTACAGCACACTGCGACGTGGCAAAGCCACTATATGAACCCAATACAGCCAATTAGAAATAAGTTGCATGTCTCTCTGAAAAGTGTACAGTTACCTGTTCTGCCTGCAAAACAAGTCCCAGAGTATACTTCATGCATGAAGAGCAGGCACAAGGAGTTCCCACTGGGACATCACAGACCACAAGGTGCGCTGCTGCAAGGTTCTGTGGCTACAAGCTTCAACGGAACTGAGGTGCTGCAGTAACTAAAACAGCAGAGATCCTTCAGTTTTTTCCTATTCAGTTTGTTCAGCAATGCGTAGTGCTTGTGCCAGCCCTGCCACTTCAAGGGCATTGTAAATGTCATCCTTCAATATTGCCTCAACAGGTTTGCAGGAAGAGATCTCACTCCTCTTTACAGAGCGAAGATCTTCTGCCCACCTAAGGCAACACACCTCTACCATCCTGCAGCGGACTTACGCTGAGTTAGGGCTGCTGAAGGGCTGCCTTTCTGCACGTGAGATGAATTAAAAGAAGATGTAATAGGGTCATAGGGGTTCATCCCTGTTTAAGAGACAAAAATGTGCATGCTCTGTGTACAGATAAGTGTCATGTTCTGGCTTTGTCTGAGCACAGAATATATCACCACCTGCTCTCCAAAATCAGTTCCAGCACACGCAGAAGCAAGGACAGTTGCAAATTGAACAAAATGTGCTGCAATTTCCTAGAGATCAGCGCAGAGCCGTGTTCAGTGACAGCACGTGCTCTTCAGCTAAACTTCCCTTTCCAGAATTGAATCTTTCCTCACTCAACACCTGGTATTCATTTCCAAAGGTTATTCACCCTACCTAATTATTTCCATCTTCTTATTCTTCACAGCTCTTAGTTCATCTTTAATAAGGATTTTTAATCAAACTTGAAAGCTTATTCCTCCATGCTGTACAGTTCCCCCATTTCCAATAACGTTATTGCAGCAGTGTTGCTTTGATGTTTTAACAGCCATTTTGCATACCGAGTATTGGCTTTGCCCTAATGGCACAGACATCTCTGAAAGCTCCAGGAGAATTCAGCAGGGAATCCTTACATTGATAAACCCAGTTTAGTATTCACATTAGCACTGACGCAGCCGCAAGAAAAGGAGGAAAAGAAAAATTCGCACGTTTTCCTCCTCCCTGCTCCCTCTACACCTTCCACTAATAAATTTGTGCATGGACTTAATGCTCATGAAATTGGCAGACTAATGTTACCAATTAGAGTCAAGCAGGGACTACAAGCGTAACCTGAGGCACACTGCTCTGCAAACAAATCTTAGCCTGCCTTGCAGGAGACTGGCTTATACCAGTCCCATGATTTTTGCAGGGTATTTACTTGTCATGAATGATGACTTAGTGCTAAGCAGAAATGTCCTGCTGGGGCTGGAATGACAGTGCCATCTGCTTTAGGTACAGTTAACCCTGCCTTAAAGATGGACGAGACCAAAATAACTTTGCGTTATGTTCCAGGGATGGCTGATGGCCCACAGAGCACAAAAGAAGAATCACAGGATTTATACATTTAAAAAACTGCCACTCAGCAAAACATCCCTATATATGTGCATATTAGCAAGCAAAAGATTTGAAAGGGCAGAAGAAAAGAGGTAGAGGATGACTTCAAGGGTAGCCTGATTACCCGGCAATAAATAAAAACCAGTGCACTAGCACTGCAAAGGATATCCTGCGAATTCGTCTCAGGTAGGTATGTTTTTCTTCAGTTACAAGAGGCTGAAAGAAACTAGTCTAAGTTCCTTTCTATGAACCTACCACCACATCCATGCCAGTAGCTTATAACAACTTTGCATGTCATGGCCCACCCTGCAGGCATCTGCTCACACTCCCAGCTGCATCCCGCTGCAGAAGGTCGTGCCTCTGGTTTGGATGATTCTAGGTTCAATCAATAATGAAAATGCTGACAGGAATTGCACTGCCTGTTCTTTTACTCCCTCCCCAGCAAAAAAACAGTATTGGGCTTTTGACTGCAGGGAATTTAAGTTGCACCAGGGGAAGAAAAATGAAAAATAAAATCCTCCAAAACACAGCACCTGCAGCACTCTGTGGGCAACCCCAGCTAGCTCTGAATGTATGGTCTGGCAGCTTGCAAGGCCATCAGCACAGGGGCAGATGCAATGGGAAATGTTCACCACCAGCAACTGCCTATGAGTGCAGAAGGGGAGTAGGGTACTGAACAGCATCTGAAAAGCAGGAGAAGAAATGGGCCATAGGCAGGAAACTGTAATCCAGAAGGAGAATGAGACTCGGTGAAAACTCGAAGACCACTGGCAGCAGCAGACTGATCCTGCACAGTGGTGATGGATCATGTCTGAGGTTCAGGATCAGAAAGCAGTGACTGAGAGCTGGGAGTCTTCCCCCAGCTGGCCATGCTCCTGTGGCTTCTTCATAGAGAGAGATGCCCACCTCAGGAGGGCTGAATTGCTCTTAGGATGAGCACTGCCCTTCACTGCCTACAGAAGGCATCTTGGAGGGCCCAATTTCTAATGCAGGAATTGCTAATAGTCTAGTCCCCAGGGATCTGTCCCTTCATGGGACTGAACTCAGTTATCCCAGCTGGATGAACTGATCATCCTGCTTTTATTCTGATTAAAGGAAGGATGTAAGGAAACACCTGCCTTAAGTGCACAAGTCGGGTAAGAGCAATTGCTCACCCCCTTCCTGTGACCTTCTGCAGCCTGCAGGCGCTTCGCTGACCCCACTTGGCCAAGACGATATACCTGAAATGGGTTTGGTGACAACAGGCAGATCCCGTCGTCAAATCTGATTTACACTGCAACAAAGCCCATTGGTCATCAGCGTTATGAAAGAGTAACAAAATATTCAACCTGAATTACCTTTTCAAGATGCTTAACAGGGTGGAAATAAGGCAGGTTGTATGAAGCTTTCATTTCTTTCCTGGGCTCTGTCTCTGATTACACAGATATTGCTCTAAGGCCTTGGGAAGGGATTGAATAAAATACAGCATCCTCTTTTTCATGAGGAAATGCAGGAAAGCTTGAGAACGGGTTGGGGATTACCATGTTCCCAGTGCCCAAGTTAGGGCTCCTGCTTTTCAGGGGAAGGATGCTGAATATTTCTTAAAGACCATGCCCCTTTAAGATATCCCAAGTCAAAAACCTAACAAGTGAAGCTCGAAGATCTTGAAGTCACTTTGGAAAATTTAGGACCTTGATTTCCAAGTGCCAAGGTGATGGACACCTTTCATGATTAAGAGCAGCAGAGCTGAAGAGCAGAACGGAGCTCGGTGTCAGAGCTGACTGCCGGAGAGCTGGAGATCTGATCTCCAGCTCCAAATTCAGCCAGCCCGAGCCAACAGGTAAATCCCCCCATAGGAGTCCCTGCCATGGAGGTATTTACTTGCCTCTGCCTTGCCCACAGGACTGCCTTACCCGTCACAAATCTTCTTGATTTTTTGCTTAAGCTGCTCTCCTTGATAGAAGATAATGAACACGTTCTTCTTCACCTCTTCTCTCTGCAACACAATTCAAGAAGAACTTGATGCTACCAAGAGCGAAGAGTCCCTGTAACACAGCCACCTTGCTAGGGTTCACAAGCATCTTAACCAGGCAGGAAAAGTAAGCGTCAATAATGACAAAAAGGGAAAGCAATGTCAAATTAACTTATTCCATCCTCAAACCTTCCCACCTTTATTCTACAGGCTGCCTTCAGACACCCAGCTCTGGTGAGGCAGCTGGTGCTGCAGCACAGCCAGGGCACCAGTTTGGTTCCTGCAGGTCAGGCATGCATGAAAAGCAGCATGAAGCAATAACAGGTTGGCACCTACTGTGACAGGGTCTTCCAGGGGGGTATCCATTTCGGTGTACTTCAGGTAGACATTTCCCCTGCAGGCTCGCCACAGTAAACGCTCAAAGTGTATCATCCGCTCCCTCTTTATTACCCCTGCTGTGAATCTGAGTAGAGTTAAAAGATAAATAAATTACAAGCCCATTCTAAGTCTTTTAGGACCTGTAGCACAAATGATTTTACAGTCTCTCGTTTCCTAGTCCATGATAGCCATGGTGCTGCTGTTACTGTAGGCACTACTAGGAAAGAAGTCCTTGCTCAAGCTTGGCTCTTGTCTCAATCTGCTGACTTTATCCTGTTGTTCTTCTTTAAAATATTCTAAGTCCTCCCCAGACCAACAGAAAAAGAAGAGACGAGACAATCCCAGCTAGAAACAGAGGAACAGATTGAGGCTTAAAGTCACACAAACAGAGAGTGCCTGAATGACAGAGGAAGGAGGTAGCAATTCTGAAGTGGTGGTTTATCTTTACTCCCTCCTGTTCTCCTTTTCCCAGAAAGCACCAGACTGCACCTTTGCAGCATGACATGCTGGTATACACTCACCAAGGCAAGCCCTCTGCAGGCATATGTTTGCTCATAAGAGTTGAACAGGACTTCAGAAATAGCAGCACGAGCAGCTAAAATCACTAGCCTGAAGGATCACTATCAGCAACTTTCACCACACTTAGCTGATGTATACACAAGGGAAAGCTGTTTGAGTGTATGCTGTCCACTGAATTACCATTAGCAATACGTGCAGTGGCGTTTCCACTCCCTTATCTCTCACCCTCTGTGTCTCACTGCTTTCTATCGCAGACAAAGCCCACTGCAAGCAATCCTACAGCTTTTTGTATGGTTAGACATCTATCCCTAAAGACCAGCCTGGTAGCCAGATGCCTGTGTCCAGAAGCCAGAGGTGAGATGTCAATTTTCAGCCAATACCTACTAAGGGGTCACTGGAATTGGTGGTCTGGAAGTAAATGTCCATTTGTCCCACTGATCCATAACTTGACCATAGTTTTAATGATAACTTTGGAGGACAGTCACTCTTTCATCTTCACTAAATATCTATACTGAAGAGGCTGGTGAGCAACCTCTGCTAAGAAGCCTAAGGAAGTGTACCAATGTCAGAGCTATGGAGGGCAGGTGGGAAGCCTGGCCAACCTGGGGCCATCACCAATACACACCCCAGCTTCGCAGCTGCAGCAGGAGTGCTTTTCAGCTCCAGCAGTCCAGATGTATCTTCACTGAAGAAATCATCTGGCAGATTGGTTTCTGCCTGGAAAACATCAGTTTAAAAAAAAAAAAAATTCAGCATTTCCAGCTTGAAAACTATTTTCACATTTTTCTCCTGACATTTTCTCCCCAAAGTTAGCTTTCCGTAGAGATTTAGACCAAAGGGAAAAAAATAGGTAAACTGTATCTTAGCAACTGAAAAGCATAAATGCCGTTTTCAAAGAGATCTGGGAAGCGATTTCTTGAGCCCCATTGACTCATGGAGCAATGCAGGCTCCAAAGTGACTGAGGTGCTTTTGCAAACATATCTTACTGGCTTGTGGTAAAGACCGATGGGTTTTGATTAAAAATCAGTAACAGCAACACATACCAAATTAAAATGTTAGTACTTTTAGGAACCTTCCACATCTCTGTTGGAAGAGCAAAGAGGCCTCTCACCTCAAAAAAGTCCTGAGTTTTTTTCAGCAGATGTTTGAGCTCCATCAGCTCGAGGAAGTTCTGCTTCAGCGTTTGCTGGTTCTGGTTGGCTTCCAGCAGCTCAGCTTCAAGTTTCTCCAGCACGGTCTGTTTAGGGTCCAAGTACATCCATAAAAACTCTGAAGCAGACCAATGCTTCAGCTAACACCACCTCTCAAACAGATGGTTGGGGTTTTTTTCAGGAGGGAAGACACAAATATTCAATGAGCACTTTAATAAACACCAAGTTTGTAGGAAGATATTCATCAGTACCAATGCCTCATTTTCCCATTGCCACATTCCCTGCTGGGTGCTTTGTCCTTTTCTGGCATTAGAGTTCTGACTCACCTGACCAAAGCACAGACAGGTAAGTGGGTGCATGTAGGGGTATCAGCCTGCCTTGGCACCTCTGTGGTTCCTGCAGGACATCTCAGACCCCATGTGGACTGGCTGTCACACCTGAAAATAGGTTGACTACAAAAGCAGCCTACACACACCCATTAGCTTACATTCATAGCTATCAGCCAAAAATTAGGTGAAGATGAATGTTCTAGGTGGGTCTAGAAACACACCAGGCAACCACCTTGCTCATGAAGCTGAAGCCCTTGAAAAGCACGGTATTTCTTTCTAGTCATGAACATGTGCAAGCATTTAAAAATTACCCTGTCAGTAACCTTAGCTTCCAGCTGAGCTAGAATAAACCATCCCTTGCACAAACAAAAGCAAGGCACAAATACCTATGTCAGGCCTCAATATTACTGTATCATAACCATACTCCTACTAGGACAGACAGCCCTGAGGTTCTTATGCAATGAAGCTGGTTCTAACATCAGCTCACCATGTTCCAGTATTTAAAGGGTGGCTACAAAGAAGATGGAGACTCCCTTTTTACAAGGTGTCACATGGGAAAGAGGCGGGTAATGGGTACAAGTTACTCTGGAGGGGATTCCAGTTGGACGCTTGAGGAAAATTTTTCACAATCAGACACTGGAATAATCTCCCCAGGGAAGTGCTGGATTCCCCAACATTGGACATTTTTAAAATGAGGCTGTACAGGGTGCTGGAACATCTAGTCTAGGTCATGCTTTGCCAAGAAAGGTTGCATCCTTGAGGTCCCTTCCAACCTGGTATTCTATGATTCATCACCAAAAAACTTCTTGTTCTCTCCTACAGGGTGATGGGGATACCTTTCCATTAATATGTGGGACCAGAAGGATGTTTCACAGAGGATGGTAAAAAGACTGGGCTCCTGTAGGAGTATACAGTGAGACCAGGCTTAACCTGACTGCTCAAACAGCAACTTGGGGAACACTTCCACAGGCAGGGAGAGCTCTGCCAGCCTCAGCTACCAGATGCTTTCTTGCAGGGGAGGGCTGTATCAAGCAAATCACACAGACATCCTGGTGCACATCCCCTTCTCTCTCTCTTTGGTCCGCTCCAAATTCTGTACCTCCATATCAATCATTTCTCGAGGCAGAGGGGTCTCTGGGTACTTTTCTAGTTTGACCATCTCAACACTGTCTCCCATATGATTTTCCAGAAAACCTGCAAGGAAAAGACACAGAAGTGTCTATACAGAGTTGTTCCTGCTGCACCATCCTGGCCACCAGCTGCTGCTAAGGCCCCTGTCAGGACTGAGGCATCCCCTGGAGGTGTGACAAGAGGAAGCGATATACAAGGGCCATCATCCAAGTGCATACACCCATTCATCAAAAACTAGAGACCTGGCAGCATCCTTCCTCAGTGAGGACTCTGTTTCTCCTGAAGTCACAGTAGCTGGAGCCCTCAACCCTGGAACCCACAGCCAGGATGGAACCCCCTTGCTTGGGCCAGTGAATAAGACACACAGCAAGGTCAGGTTTCATTCCTCTGCTCTACAAGGGCAGGTGCTACCAGAGTGGCTATAGGACTGGTGGGGAAGTGCAGAACTCACAGAACACACGTCCATGAGACAGCAGACACCACAAGCATTGCTGCTCGGGCTTTAAGGGTTTGTCCCCAGGCTGAAGCCCTTGGCCACAGGAGGCATGTGTGCACTGGTGTAACAGTCAGGTTATCTGGATTAGCCTCCTGCCCAGCCCCAGATTTATCCTGTGATTTTATATAAGCTAATTAACCTCCTTTCAGTTCAGTTAACCACTTTCAAAACAGGGGTAGCAATTTATTGCCCATATGGGGTGAAGTGGTAATTAGCTGACGCATGCAAAACATTTGCAGGGGCTCAGATGAAAACATCACCATTTCGCCACTAATTCTGCTCCAGAGTGTGAGAGCACTTAACAAAGAAATAAATCCCACACCACCAGTTGGCAGAAAGCCGATTGCATTTGACAAGCATTTACTTACGCATGATCCTCTCCAAGGATTCACACCTTCTCACTTCATTCACAAACTTTCTCTGGAAGCTGTTGACATTCGCATTCAGCTAAAAACAGGAGGGAAAACAAGCCTGGAGGCTGCACACTGCTGCGCTCATTTTTAGCATCAGAAAAGAATGAACGCCTCTGGTGCAGCTGGCTAACACTGCTGCATCTTATAGACACCCAGTGACAGGGCAATACCTTGTGTTTCCCTTATGGCCAAGGACATTGTAGCCTTATACTAGGCTCATTTCCAGCCAGCCTTGCTGTGACAGCATGTGTCAGAGATGGACTCTTATGGAGAGACCCCCTGCTTTCTGGTGGTGGAAGGAATCGTCCTAAGGTTGTGCAGAGGGTGCGAAGCACTGGATGGGGACTCAGGGATGGGTCAGGTCTCAGCATGGTGATTTGCTTTCAAATCAGCTTTTGGGAAGTCCCACTACTGCCATGGGCTTTTTAACCACCCTGCAGGTGCATCCTCCCCAACTGCTTTGAGGGAAGGAAAAGCACACCCCGGGGCACATCTCCCACAGCTCAGCATTGGCTGGGTACTACTCACATCTCTGAACTGGACTAGACCCAGCTCGCCGAGCTCGGCCACGCAGCAGTAGGCAGCCTCCACCTGCATGAAGAGCTGCATCAGGTTCATCTCCTCGCTCCGGAAGATTGAGGCCATTTCACCTGCCCTCCTCCAACCTGGGTGTCCGCAGGGGCCTTGGTGGCAGTGGCACAGTCTTCCTTACTTAGGGAGGTGCCAGAAGGTGAGAAACACTGCAAGAACGTTGCGATCACTGCGTTAAGATACTGGAAGCTAAGCCAATGCTGCCCATCGTGTCCTTCAAAAGAGTTTCTTTACCTCCTAAAAGTCTCCTCAAACCCTCAAATATGAGGCTTCATCTCACCAGAGCAGTGATGGATGCTGAAGTATGTATGTGACACAGGGAAAGAGGGGAGCCACTGGTCCTTAGGACGGATGATGAGCAAATACCCTGCCCTGTCTCCTGCCAGATGCTTCAGGCCACTGCACTCTAGCCCTTTATTTGGGTTTTGGACAATGAGCTTATGAAAAACTTGGTTTCTATTTGTCTTCGACAACACAGAGAAGAAAAATCATTATTTTCACCTTGCAATTAGATGGGTGAAAGAGGCCTGACTGGTTTTTCTCACTTTAATTGGGAGTGTGAACACAACACTGCAAACACGTGTCTGGAACATGTTATATGGGGACAGGGAGAAGAGGAGACTATTTCATTTAAATTAAAACAAATTTTCAGATTTAAAAAGCATTTTCTCCCCATAAAGGACTGTTTTCAAAATGACATATGCATTTCACAAAAGATCCCTTTGTCTATATGCTTCTTATTATTTACTTTCAATAACCTGAACATACGAATTGCCGTTAGTTGTTCTTGCACAAAATTAACTGATTGGCATGCACAAACACAGTAATTACTCTTTCCCAGAGAAAAACATGCAAGTAGATACACTTTTTGCATGCATACAATTTCATAGCAAGCCTACATTTTATAAATAGCAAAACTAAATCCCTTTATAACCTCACTCCTACTTGTTGTCAGGGATGGGAAGTCAATTGTCTCTCTCTCTCCGTGAACCTTGTCTTGCAATGCTTTTTAAAATGTGGATTCTAATAATTCTCTTTATAACATGTGAAAGATTTATCTGAAATATGAGAGAAGCACTTTGCAAGATATTAAAGGCTTGTTTAAGAAGAGCACCATAGTAATAAGCCTGTATTTGCTCTATTATCCTGTGAGTTTTCCTTTTCTGACTCTCTGTAGCCATTCACTAAATGATTTAAGATGTTGAAAATATAGGATAACAAGTAGCTTGTTAAAAGAAAACGTACAATGTGCCAGCTCCAGTGGGTTGAGTAAGGCTATAATCTTTAAAGTTGGTTGGACGTGTTTTAGCAAGCTATATTTTTCACAAGGAAAAAGACACAAAAGCTGCAAGAGAGCCTCACTACTCAATCAAGAAAGTAAAAAAATTCCTTAGCTCTTAGTTTAAAAGATCAGACTATTCCACGTTAACTTCTTTAGACTGATAATTGTGAAGAGACTATAATTTAAAACAGGTTTGTGCTTCTAAACCTGCAGTTAATTTCCATTAAAAAAGCATTAAAACCTTAGAATTAAAAGAACAAAACTCAAATGAAATATTTGGAAACATCTCAGTTAAACTGCTTCAAATCATCCAAGCCCAGGGCTCTGCTTTTCCTCGGTAATCAGCCAGCAAAACCCCCCAAAGGCTCACTTTCATCTTGATTTGGAATGAGAGCAAAATGAAAAATAAAAAGAGAAACCTCTTTCCAGCGAGGAAACCTTTCCAAGCCCTGCTGGGAAAGCTGAGCATTCACCCTCCATCCATTCCTGCAGATACAGGAGGCTTCCCAAAGGCACCTGCTGCCAGCCATGCCTCTATCAACATCCTCCCTCCCTCCAGTTTTTCGCTTTGGCAGAGGAACAGTTTCCCCAGTCGCTGTTTTCCAGCACTAGTGCACTGCATTAAAGTGCATTAAAGCACACCGGGTTTCAGGCAGGGTAAATGCCGGTGCTGCAAGTTGCTTTGGAGACGGTGTTACTCAGGTTTACCTCTCAGCCACTGCGCTCCCTTCCAGCAGGCCCTCTCCCTGGGGAAGGGGCGAGCTCTCCCCTCAGGTAGCCGGATGTCGCGTCAGCCGACGACAGCAGGATGGTGCTTTGGCATGGCTGCAGGCACCGCGCCGGGCGAGGAGGGCGGTAAGCGAAGCACCCTGGCCAACTGTCCTGTCTCGCACAGGGCACAGCAAGCCTTTCCTTTTAAGGTCAGAACTGGTCTGGACCAGAGGAGGGAAACCTTTTCTGCCCTGAAACACCCCTCGGGTGGTCTGGACCCAGCGCTTTCTGGCTCGGTCACAACCCCTATATCAGGTCTGCGACAAGTGCGAGCTGTGTTGCAGCAGCACACGGCTTGTTGAGACTAATAACAGATGGGGCATGCCGGCTCACACCGCCCTGGCCACCCGAAAACGAGCAAGAACCTTTGAAACCTGCTGTATACGGAGAGCTGTAAACCCATAAAAACTCATTTGAGAGCCCTGGATGGAGGATCAGTCGCCAGAGACGTGGAAGACTTCTGAGCTGTTTCTCACTGGGTTTTTCTCACTGGAGGCAGACCGGGAAAGGACAGGGAAACAATGGGAGATTAATGATTTTCCTGCAGCCAAGGGACAGGCAGAGCTGTACAGTAAAGAGAGGGCTAGCAGGGCAGGGGCTCAGTGAGCAGAGCTGTGCTAGCCTGGGGCAATGCTGACAGGAAACTTGATTCTCATCCCTTGAAATAACAAATGCTTTGGGAAAAAGTGGCTTTATAGACTTTCTCCTGCTTCAGCTGCTAAAGTAGGAGCTCCAGAGAGAAATTCAGCCGCTCCTGAAACCAATGGCTTAGCTCCCACGGAGGTCAGAGGAGGCAGGGCTTTTCATCCTGGTAAATCAGGCTGGCTGGGTCACTATTAAATCTAGCACTTGTAAGTTTTATCTCAAAAGAAGAGCTAATGAAAACACATGGCTATATGTAAATTATAAACTACCCTCTAAAGAAACGCTTTCTCAAAGACCTGTTTTTTTCAGGGGTACCCAGTAACTTGACTGGACGAGCCGAAGGGTATAGCTTGTCCAAAGGGAACAATGCTGAAAGGTGAGTAACAGCAGGGAGTTTCCCACCACAGAGGTTTTCCATTCAAAAGCAACAAAGAGTGGCCCTGCTTTGTGAGATCAGCTAGTGCGAGAGGGCTCCTGCCACTTTCTGAAATCCAGCTGCCTCAAGCAGCACGACCCAAAAGGGAGTTATTCAAAATTATAAGGTAATTTTGATAGGTGGGCCTAAAAACTTCCATTTTGCTCAGCAGCTGCCTAGCTGAGCTGGCCACTGGCTCCCTGACCTCCTACCCGCTTTAGCTGCACTGTGCTCCTCCTGTACCAGCCACTGCCAGGAGATCAGTCCTGCTTTCTCCAGCAGTGCTACCAAAAAAAGGGAGCAAAGGCTGATGAAAGTCAGCACTTTCTGCTGAGAAATCAGAACTTCTCTCGGTAAGGCAGAGGTGAAGTCATTGCCATCAACCGCACCTCCATCATGCAGGGCTGTGGAGAAGCTGGGGTGGGAAAGGAAGGACATCGTCTTCCAGTCTGTGCTATAATGAGGAGTCATCATTCAGTTATCAACTGATGGATATTGACACAACAAAATAAAGCAGCTTCTCAGGCTACTCCCTCCACCTCTGAACCCACAGCACATTCTTCCCCCTGGCAAAGCTGTTGTGCTCATTTGACAATACCAGGATTTGTTCCTGTTTTGCACCCATGCTGCTCTTACTCAGCCCCAAAGCTACACTCAGCTACTTCCCTACAAGCTGTCAGGACAGGGGGAGCAGAAGGGGCCCTCAACACACACTTCATCACCAAATCAAGCCACACAATCCATGTCACTCCATCACATTAGCTAACACGGAGCGCAGGGACAAAGCCATCTCTCTTACCCCTCCCTCTGCCCTGTTCCCGGCTAGAGAAGAACAGCAGAAACCATATCCTATTTCATGCCTCTGGCATGTGGAAGTAAGAATGTTATTTTATAATAATCTTATTATTAAAGATCAGATGGTGGCAACAGATGATAAGGCACCATTCAGAGGATCCCTGTCAGTGCGCTCATTGTCAGTGCTGGCAGCTCTGCCCTGGTTAGATGAAGGCAGCCCTGCTTTCCCTCACTGAGGTCTCCAGAGGGACAGCGTGGGGTCACAGCAAGGCCACAGGCTCAACATTTGTCTAATAGCAACCCCAGCCTGGACTGGAAAACACAAAGGGCAGGGTTGTGGAGTTTTTCAAAACCCTAGAGCTGCTTTCCTCTGTGCAACAGAAAGCACATCCTTTCTCTCCTTCTTTCATTGAAAGAGTAAAACCTTTGTGGGTTTTTTTTTTCCTCCATTTGCCTCACTTTAAAAAATCAAATCCCTTGTTCATAGGTAGCTTTATCTTAGATGGCTATTTTTCACATCAATGAAGATACTAAACAAAATGGCTCCCCCGCAATGGACAAATTATTGGCATCAGGCTTGAGGTTTTGAGCTCTTTAAAGCCATTTTGAGAGCTTTATAAAGGCCCTTAAGCTTTTTTTGAGCTTTATAAAGGCCACCTGGGAGGGAGCTAACCCTGCAATACAAAGACAGTGAGCTGCTAACAGACAGACCTGCCCTCTCAACACATGCCTCTTCTAGAGCGTCACTTGGAGATTTTGCTATCTACAAAGCAAGCGTAGGAGACAGTCCACTCCTGTGGTCTCACACCACCTAGCATCCTCCTTGGTATGGAGCACCATGATCTCCCAGGCTGCAAAGAGCCCTTGGAATTGTCAGCTAATCATCAACCTCAGTATGCCAATGCACAGAGCTTAGGGGGGTCCCAAACATGCAACTCCTCCAGAGCTGGGCTGTCATCACTTTCAGCAGCATGGGGAACCTTCATGCAGCTGTAGGTGGCTCTGGGATCAGTGTTTCAGTTATAATCACTCCATGCTTACCTCCACCGTGCAGAAGGTTTTGCATGCCTACATGAGACGTTAAGTTTTGAGCTCTGTTTCACCAAAGCTCCCTCCTATCACAGCAGCTAAGCAGAGTAGCACCTTAGGTACAGTAAAATGAGAGTAGGCATGTAGATAACCCAACCTCAAGTGTCATACGGAAGAGATTTATCCTCTTATCACTGCTACACCAGAGATGATGTACCTGCTCTGCTGTGCTTTTGTGAGTTGTGTGTTTTGCCCCGAGTTAAATATTGTGCTACAGCTCACTTTACATTATGCTGGTCACTGCTGGGACAGAACAGCACTGCAGCAGCAATCAGCTTTCATTTGGAATGAAAAATACAAGCATGTTGCCTATGCAAACAGAAAAAAAACATATATAGACAAAGTGAGTGTGTGACAAAGGTAATAACTTCCTGAGAGCCACACCTGGTGGTGATGTGTCAAGGGTACACCTTGGTCACCAGGGAACCTTAACTGGGAAGCTTTCTGTGGCATGAAATATACCGAATGGTAGGTATTGCCTCCTTCATAATCATCAGGAAAAGCTGACCAGCAGCCCTACACACTGTGGAAGAGTCTCCAAGGAGAGGAGTGGGGAAGTACCTAATTTGAGAGTAAATGAAGTCTTGCCTTGAAAATTGCATGGAAAGGGGACCCCAAGGAGAGGAAGCCCCCATCTCTACTGGTGCAGCCTTCATGCCTCATGTGCCGGGACACCCCTGTGAAGACAGGCATTCATGTGATGCATGAAAACCAAGCCTGGAGAAGGCTTTGGAGACTCTTATCACTCTTCAGGCAGTCATAGCACTGAAATATGAATGCGTTACAAAGAAGAAATGAAACAAAACCAAATCTGTGTCAGGAGATGATTTTATAGGGCTCCCGTTGTGTCTGAACTTATCAAGCAAAGCCTTCATTTCCAATCTGATCCAAAAACTACCGAAGCCAAGCAGAGCCCGTTCGCTGCTCCAGGAGGCTTTGGAGCAGGCCCTTTCCGAGCCATGGAGGGAACACATTTTGGAAAGGAAAAGAAATACGCTGTTAATTGTGCAAAACATTTTCAGCATCCCTTAGAAATGGGCACATTTACCTGCAAGCTGACAAAGAGCATTTAGGTAATAGTCAGAATTCAAAAGAGATTTCATTAAAAACTGAATCATTCATGCACTAGCAGAACAATTTTGTCTTTTCATTTCCCCTCAAACATTTTGTGCTGCACAGAACACTTCTGTACTCATTATTTTTGCATAAATAACTGCCAGGTCAACTTCCAGCAGGAATCATGGGTGAGAAATTCAGGAGGAAAAGGTGAAGCTGGAAGAAAGGCCTTTCCCCAGCAGAGTTGGGTTTTAGCTTTGACAGAACAGAGCGCCCAGATAAAAACACGAATTAAAGACAACCAGCACGAAAGGACTTAGATGCTGAAACAAGGCAGAAATGAAGATTATTATCCATATAGGTTATTCAAGCAACTCTGAGCAGTTGGAGTGTTCTTACACCATCTCTCCTGCTGTGACTTGTGCCTGTTGAGGCCAAGAGCCATGGCCATTGGGGTCACGCACCCAGCCTGGCTGCCAGCTGAGCATACCTTGGGCCACCCCTTGCTTGGGTGCCAGCCGGAGGACAGGGACGTGCACACCTGCAACAGCCGGAGGTGGCTGTCATGCACCAGCCACCACAGCCCTAACTCTGACAGCCCCAGCGGCGTTTTGACATGAAAGCAAGGAGACAAGGCGGGTTAACATGCCTCTTCCAGCTGCCTTCATCTGCTGCTTGGTGTGCCTTCTCTCTAGGGCAAACCTCTGGCTGCCTGTGTCCCGCTGCAGCATGGAATACTGCCAGCTGGAAGGAAGCGGAGTGGTTTTGGTGGCGAGGGGTGGCCCGTGGAGAGGACAAGTGGGGTCACCCCACAGAGACACTAGGCAGGGCTAAGGCTACAGGGGTTTTGCTCTCAAGGAGACCAAGCAAATCTCACTGTCTCACATCTGTTGCAGCACCCTGTACTATGCTGTCCATGTGGGAAGTCTAGTACATCCCTCCCCTGTGGGTTTCAGCAGTGTGGAGGGGAAAAAAAAAGAATTATTAAGTACTGTCCAACCTAGTAGGATTGCCACCCCAGACACCTTCCCCCTTGCCTCCCGTGGGATGGCTGCGCATCCAGAACAGGCCCCAGATAGCTTTGTTGTCACACGAGCACCCGAAACTATGAGTGCCCGCTGCTGAAGAGCACCAGCAACCTGCCTGAGGCCTCTTTGGGAAGGGCTCGCTCCGGAGACCTTTCCTCCCTCCAGCTGCAGCAGATCCTGGGGAGAAACCTTCTGGCTTGACCTTCAGGGGCCCTTCACCTGCCTCAGCGTCGGCATCCACCTCCTGCGAGAGCTGTTCTGGTCAGAGCCCTTCTCTCTCCTCACCCGGCTGTGGCAGGAAAGTTCAAGGTGTCCTGGCAGCAGGAAGCTCCTTTGCTCCACCCTCTGCCCTGCACCCTGGCTCTCTGAGCCTGCTGAGGACCTGCTGAACCAGAGCTGCCAGCCACAGCAGCCTGACCTGTGCAGCTGCTCGGGTGGGAGCTGGACCCCCGGCATGAAGCACCTCTCCTGCGAGCCCTTGGCAGCCATCACTGTGCTCTTCTGCACCACCGTGCTCTGGTATTCCTGCTTGGCAGGTATGTCTCTTCTCTTATGCTCCAGTTTCTTATGCTCCCTGCCTTTTCCCCCACTCCATACCTAAATATATTGCCCACTGACAGTAATTTGTTCCTTAAAAACAAGGTGGGCTCCCTTGTCTCATCTAAAAAGTGTCAAGAGCTGGAAATGAGTAATGCTAATGAGAATTAGCAGTGACATGATTGATCACAGCATCTTTCTAAAGAGATGTGCTTTTACCAGCTATTTACAGAGCCACTGTAAATGTGACTGAGCTGCAGGTTGCTCTGCTGAATGGCAAGGAGATAGGAAACCACAATTACCTGGCCTTCCCCTCCTGGCTGAGGCAAGGGACCATATGGAATACCACCGGAGAGGCTCACTGTAGTGCGGTTTAGCTCTTACTAGGTGCTTGTTTGTGGGAAATATGGGTTCGATGCCTCCTTAATTGTAGAAGTTGCCTAAAAATAAAATGCAATTGAGACTTATGAGCTGCTCCTTTCCCACCAGGCTACTACCTGCATTCCTGTATCAGCACCAGCTGAGACCTGCCAGGTATTTAAAGATGGGTTAGCCTTGGCAGCCTGTCCTTCAGGCTGCGAAGTCTATAAACATGATCCAGTGGTTGGCATTCTGTAGGACTTTCTTCCACAGGGCACACACAGTTCTTAATGATTCTTTCGAGTGCTCCAGTGAGGTACTTATTAACTGAGAAAACAAGTTATGGGCTTGGCCAAGGTCATTCAGCAAGTCCCAGCAGAGTCAGAAAGAGCAATGGGCAGTACTCAGACTCTTCCCTGGAGCAAGCTGCCCAGGGACCAGCTCCCAGTGTGGCAGCAGCCATAAGGAAAGCTCTGGTCTTGCTGCCTGTCCGCTCAACATGCAAAGCTGGGCAACAGCAGGTGACCCTAAGAGAGGCATCACCTGCAGGACAACTTCAGGTTATTTGCTGTTATGTGAAAAACCAAACCTAAAGCAAAAGTTTGGTCAGAGCTCTTGTAATGTTTTGTTCTCCCGAGCTGAAACTAAACCTGAGCTGTTATTTTTAAGTCTTCAGTAAAATCAAGCTGGAATTGATTTTCTCTGTCACACTCCAAATTATCAGCTCAGAGGGATGGTTTGGCTGGGAACAGTTCTCTCTTAGCTTCTGCCTGGTCTGTGGACAAGCAACACGCTGGAGCCCCTCCATCTGTGTGCAGCAGGAGCCCTTACTCCTGTAGCTTCTCCAGGCTGTTTTTCATGTATTTCTGCAGAGGACCATTTAGCATGGGATACTTCACCCAGCTGAACTCAAACTGTACGTAGTGGCACAGGAAGAGGGATTTCTTTGACTCCTTTCCTTCTGCAGCAAGGGACAGGCTGGTGTTACTGCACAGGGACCACAGCAGCCTGTGCTTTTCCCATGCACGCATCCTGCGGCTGTCCTTGCATCTGATGCTGCAGTGCTGAAGCTGAGGGGCAAGAGGGTATTAAAAGATCTCAGGAGGCTTTGGCCTGATACCATGTACAGCTTTGGAGGGCTGGAGACAAGCCACAGAGCTGTGCCAGTCACGTGTGCTCCAGTTCTGGGTAGGAAACAGGACAAAGAGGCAAAACCTTCCCTGAAACCCCTGTCCTTCTCCCTCCCTTTCTTGTTCTTGTATGTTGTATTTTTCAGCCTGAGCTAGTTTTCATGCTGGCCTGAGCTGGAGCCCAACTACAACAGTTTCAGGCACAGCTGTACCTGAACTGTGGCAAAGCCAAAGCTCCTCACTGAGGCTGTGGTGGATCTGCTGGTGCTCTCCACAGATGGGCTCAACCCTCAGCTCTGCCAGATCCTTCACACCCTGGAGTTACTGGGAATTTTCTAAGGGCAGAAGGAGGAAGATGTACAGCTCGCTGGCCATGGATCTCCGCATGCCACTGAATGCCCTCTCTCATTCCAGTCCTTGCTCATTCTGCTCCTGTATCTTGGGAAAGGATGGTGATTAATTCGAGCTCTGATTGAATGTTCACACCAGGGTCATACTCAGGTAGAGGCACAATGATTCAGTTGCTTCTTATGGCTGGTGCTAGAGCAGGTCTCTCCAGAGCGTGTGTTCACAGTGGTGGAATGAGAAAGCATACCCTGCTGCAGCAATGTTTAGGAGAAGAACGAACTTTCTCCAAGTTGTTGCCATCCTACAGACCTCTGCGAGGCCAATGGCTTCCAGATTTTCGTGCTTGATGCCCAATACAGCTTTTTTAATCCAACTTGCCTTTTCTTTTGTGCTTTCCTTCTGGCAGCAGCTCAAGAGGTCTCCAATGTTTCAACAACCTCCATGCCCACAACTGAGTACGAAGCACCATGCCTTAGTAAGTCTTTATAAATCATTACTACCATGATAAAGTCAGGTGATGAGACTACACAGGTGGCTGAGAGGCTGTCCTGGAAAAGGATTTATCTTTTGTCAAGGCTACCATTGCGGGTGGAACTCTAGGATACATTTCTAAGACTGCTCCATTGGCATGCCCATAATGCCTTAGGTACCTTCAGGTGGACTCATAGCTTTGAACAGACTATTTCATAACTAATTCAATTTGTGTGTCCTAAAGCTCCCTGCCAGACTGCCTGCCTGTAGGCACAACACAGATTCCCAAGAGTGCCTCTTCCCCCCACCCTACCACGTCTTCCCCAAACAGCCAGTCCCAGACAACCTGAGAGCCCACCAGTACTCCCTGAGTTGTCCTCCAGCCCAAATGTCAAACATCCCCACAGTTCTGCACTTCCCGAATTATAGTATGCATACAAATAGAGGTATGCTATTTCAAAGCATGGCATAGGGGGCAGGCACCCCTCTCCCTTCTGTAGGCACACACAAACCATGTCTCTTTTGTTGCGGGAAGAGCTGCTCTCTACAGTGCAGGACAACTGTACTGTGTGTGCTGAAAGCCGATGCACAGGAACATGGTCGTGCCTGATGTACATGACCCAGAGCAGCTGAGCAGCACCTTCACCTGGCTTTTCCTTGGAAATACTGTATTTTGTATTTTCTTGGAATATTGTATTTCCTTGGAAATACTGTAATTTCCTTGGAAATGCATCATGCTCAGGAGGCATTCACTTTTCACAGCTGACAAGCTTTGTGCATGTCAATACACAATGCGCATAGATGCAAGGTGGTTTTGGCTGCCTGGGGTTTCACACTCAGCTTCTCTTCCAGCCCAAGGGGTGCCATGGTCTTCCAAGCTTCCCTTGATATTTCCATGTTACCACCTGGGATGCAGACACAAAGCTGGGTATCTTCACTGTGTCCTCATAGTGGAAAAAGTAGGGCAGATGCCTTTAAATAACAGCATAAATGAAACAACTACTGACATATTCCTTGACTGACTTTAGGAAATTGGGCTGATTTAAACAAACAATCAAAAAAGATGCAAAAGGTGCAAGAAAAAATATGTGGAATTGTTAAAAATTATTTCATTTTTAAACCATAAACCAGGGATCCTCAATGACAGTCTGTTTTGCCCTTGTTACACACAAGTCATAGCTAACAGCCCAGCAGAGAGCAACCAGTGCTTCTATTGCTGGACGAGGTGCTGGGTACCTAAACTATTGGAGATCCTCTTATTCTCTCACATGAAGGTTTCTCCATCCCAGGTTTATTTTTAATTTTAAATAGCTACTTCTATCATACTCCATTCCTAAAAGCGACTGAGTTTATGCTAAATAGGTGTTTTAAAAGATTTCCATAATGGTGGACTGAGTGGTAAAGAGGAGCAGCTCAGGTGTTTGGCCAGCAGGGGTGACCGAGTCTTGAAGACATAGAGAGAAAACTGAATATTGCCATCCCCCAGGTTAAGAGCCAGGCTTAGGGGAAAGATGCCAAGGCAGAATGACAGGACAAACAGTGAAGTCACCATCTCACCTGCCTTCTAGCAAAGCTATGTCCTTTGGTATGTCCTTAGCCTCTCATCAGCTCACTTCATTTCTTCTCCACCAGACGTGAACTTCTGCACGAAAGCAGCCATGTGCTGCTCGACGGGCATGGACGATTATGGATGGATTGCAGCGGCTGTTGGCTGGAGCCTCTGGTTTCTGACCCTCATCCTGCTCTGTGTGGACAAGGTCTTGAAACTCCAGCCTGACGAACCCAAATATTTGGTGGCCTGAAGCCAGGCAAGCCAGCAAGCAGCAGCACTGGGAGCATTGAGGTGCAGACAGACTGACAAAGCATTTCACAGTCACTTCCTAAGAAACAAAAAAGAAAGGGAATGTACCTGCAGACAAATCAAGCCACATCTAAGCAGGGCACCTACTGGGGCTTCATCCTCCCTGGCAGGTCAGAGCTGCTGGCCAAGGTGTGGAGCCCACATATCCCTGCAAGCCACCACGTACATCCCACAGTGCGCAGAAAACCTTTTCCCCAAGACCTTTCATGCTGGCTGTGAGTGTGCCAGCCATAATGAGACACTGAAGGACCAGTTACCAGTCTATAGCATGTTGCCTTAAGACAACCCAGTACATAACCTTTGGCTTTGAAACAGAAAGTGGGCAAATAAAGCTATTTTCTGGAGGATCGGTTTTACAAGATCTGTTACTAAGCTACAGACCAGGTTACTACATCAGTAAGTGGATGTAAGTCATTGATTATACCGAGTCCTTCTCACTCACTGACCTGCCCTATTTTAAAGTCTATTAACTGATACCAGTGAAAGCTCTGTTCTGGAAACTTAAGGATTGTTTGGGCTGTTTTGAAATTAAAATTGGTTTTTCCAATGCAGTTCATGTGTGAAGTTTTGTAGGAATTGAACACTGGTTGTATTTATTCAGCTTGTGCCTGCCTAACTAACCCAAGCTGAACCATGGCAAGCAGGTTTAAACCAGCATATCCAAGTCATACACGAAACTATTCCTATTTATGCAAGATGATAATAAACAATCTTATTGATGGGAAGATTCTCACCGGTTTATATTGATAAAGCTTATATTGGCAAGGAAATACTCAACCCAAATTGTTAGAAACATGATTCTAACATGAAATATTTGTGCAGGAGGATTTGGCTCTCTGCAGTCAAACTGTCTGGTTTGGGGCAGTTGCACCAGTTTGATTTCTATCCATTATTAAAACAATAAATCAGTGTTAAACCCATCTAGACATACCAAGGATTAGCAAACCTGCTAGAGACAGACTGAAATTAAACATAGTTACTCTTTAATAAAAGCAAGCTCTATTGGAGATCTATTAAATACCATTAAAGCCTCCCTTCAACTTATCAGTGCATAACTTTTCCAGTTAGAAAAGATACAAATCAGTAAATCAGTTTAAGACTTCTCAAATTGGTTCTGGCACAACCACGCGCTTTGATCAGGACAACTCTGTGCCATTTCAGAGGGATGGGCAGTTGTCCACCATCAACAGGAATGGGTACAAGTTGGACACTGAAGAAAAGACATCCTTCCCTATCATTAGTAGCATTTAACATGAAAAGTCTTCTGGAGTGAAATGCCCGTCACTCTAAAACGGCACAGAGTTGTCCTGATCGAAGCGCCTACATCTTCTTATTGGTGTTGACTGAAAGAACGGTGAGTTCTGCAATCACTGATGTACAACAAATCTTCTAGCTACATACATAATTTTTTTCCTGATTTACTAGTTTTAATAGTGGAAAAATGTGCGCTGGCATGAAAGCAATGTGATAGATACTGTGAGAAAATCTTCACGTATTGCATTAGTGCCTACCTTCTGCAGACCTCTTCCTACAGTTCTCCAGTCTTACGGAGATTGTTCTCCTGGTTGGGAACACAGAAGCACGTGCTGGATATGGCACTGGTTTTCATCTTTGAGGAGATGTGTTTCATACCTTTCACAATTCCTTGGCTAAGGCTATGAGTGCATGGATGCAGCCAGTCATGGAAGTATATCTTTCAGTCTGAAGTGGTGTAAGCGTGTGATGCAAGCTCTAGATGTCCTAAAGTATAGCCCAGCACAACACCCACAAACTAGCTTCAAGTGGGCAAATCTGGGAGGCTTCCTAAAGCCTGCTTTTAAAAGCACGGCTTATTGTTCACACTCTCAAAATAGTCTGCTTGTGTGTAGCTACCTTCAAGGAATGTACTAGACTTAAACCTCAAGTTTTGCTTCTTGCGGCTTCTGCTGAGGATTCCCAGCTCTGCTGAACTGTGGGAAAAAGGAAAAATACCCCATAGTTTTCCCTATAATGTAATGCCTCCCAGGATTTTCTATACCTGTGTTCAAGGGTAACACTCAAGTCTCAACAAAATCAGGTACACAAATGCAATATCTTACAGATCATTTCTGCTGTGAAATGTGTACTTTTCTAGACCAGTGACCTGTAAACCTCTGATCTAATATAACTGTTTTGTCTCCTTACTGCATCACACATCTGGTATTGCCAGGTTTGATCAATAGCTCCTTCTTTTCAAGTCATTTGATTTCATAGGAAATGGATTGAGTCATTTAGAAAAATGTAGTCCTGTAATGAATCTTATGAACATAAATAAAATATATTTATGGGACACATTGGGATCCCAGTGTGTTCAGGATCCCTAAACAAAGTGGCAGTATCTCAAAAGTTCAGAGGCTACCAATGTAAACATCTCATCTGTTCATATGCAATTCAGCACAAAAATAAAAGATTAAAGAGACTCCCCAAGGTACATGTTACATGTAGTACTGATCCTAGGCATGGTGGGCAATCACAAGTACAATGAAAAGCAAGACACCACGCAAAAGAGGGAGAAAAGCCCGGACGGTACTGCCAGTGTTTCAGGGGTTTGTCAATAGTTACAGAAAGTGTGGAATAAAAACGTAGCACCCAAAAGACTTGAGAAATTGATATAAAGAGAAAAATTAGTATGCAAAAATGGATTATACATACCTGATTAACAAGAAGTATAATCTAAAGATTATCTGTGGTCCGCTGTTACATTTCCTGGAATGTTTTTAGCTAGGGAACAAACAGTAGCACAGTTTGTGGAATATAATCCCTATTTTAAGACCAATCAAGTCACAGTAAAAGGCTGTGGTCTGGTTTTAATGCACAAATTAAAGTACAATACCTTATAAATGTGATCTTCAAGCAATGCCATAGACTGGTGTACTCATTTATTGTGTATTACTTCACATTCCTAATAACATCATTATAATACCTCCAGTAATAGATTCCCAGCTAGTGTTATGCTGCCCAGGTCCTGTTGACTTCAAGGGGGCTATACAAACATAGGATCATAGAATAGTCAGGATTGGAAAGGACCTTAAGATCATCTAGTTCCAAGCCGCCTGCCATGGGCAGGGACACCTCGCACTAAACCATGTGGCCCAAGGTTCTGTCCAACCTGGCCTTGATCACCGCCAGGGATGGAGCATCCACAAATTCCTTGGGCAACTCATTCCAGTGCTTCACCACCCTCACTGTAAAGAGCTTCTTATATCTAACCTGAACTTCCCCTGTTTCAGGTTGAACCTGTTGCCCCTTGTGCTATCACTACAGTCCCTAATGAAGAGTCCCTCCCCAGAACATACAATATCATGCTATAGCACTGAGCTGTTTTAGGCTCTCTTACATCTCAAAGCATGTAAAAAATAAGATGATAGTTCATATCACTTATTAAACTGCAAAGTACCTTCTCAGAATGATGATGGAAGTATTAACACTTCGGTCATTTATAGTACATTGTGTAGTCAAATTCTGTGTCCTTGGACCAAAAAGTTCCTTGCTGGAATGAGACGGAGAAGAAATCTATTCCAGCTCATATGATTTAGCACAAGGAAAAGCAAAAAAATGGTTGAAACCTAGATGGCTAAATAAAAATAAGTGTGACTGAAAAACACCAGTTTGGACCTTAACATTGCTGATCAAGCTGGAACAGTTCTTCATGTTTTCTGGAGAAAGTGTCTGAATTTCAGGCATGAAGGTACGTAGTGCCGGGAAAGGAAAGAGAGGCGCAGAAGGCACCTGGGAAAGCTGCTGATCTCGAATAGACAAACAGAGCAGTAGGGACGTGTAATCACCATCAGCACTTCTAATACCAAAAGAGGAAAAACATTAGCAGCAGAAGCACAGCATTCCAGGGTAACTAATTTGCCTGGAGATAATATCTATCACATCTGAATAGTGATTTTTAAAATTCTTAATTCAAGACTAAATGGATTGGTACTTGATGCATGACTCTTCATCTTTTTAGATACCATTGCTCTGGTAATGACTCACATTACTCACGGCCTTTATCCTTGGGGTTTTAGTGAATGAGCTACATGTTAAGCAATTGCACTTTACAATGATTACACTTTGCAAAATCACTAGAGAGATGGAAACTGGCAAGCATTGGAGCTTCCTACTCACATGAAACACAGAGAAAAGACAGAGGTTAAATTCATAAGAAAAGGTGCTCTGTATTGGGACTCTGTAGGAATTTTTATAAAGCCATTACAAAACCTCAGATTTCAGAAAATTATTGTGATTAATTACAGCCAAGGAATGAAATATAGGCATTTTTGGGAAGCAACCACTCTCTCTCATCATTGTGACTCCAGATCCTGCTTACTCTGTGGTATTGATGATACCAGCATCTGTTGTGGAATTCAAACCTTGCCGCAGGTTTCTGTGCACTTTTCACAGGGTTTATTTCTAACTCCTATTTCATAATAACCTTCCGGAAATTAACACGGAGTAAACAATACATTGTATTGTCTCCCATGTCTGCAAAAAACTTGGGAAAAAATACAGCTGGAAGAGAGACAGACTTTGCCTGTCCAATTTGATGGTATGAAATCTAGACACATTCAGTTAACCATTTTGCCTGCCTATCAGAAATCATTAATGGTTTATGGCTTCTGTGTCTTGCTGACATAAAACTCACCCAGAATTGACTTCTCCCTCCGAAAAGAAAGGCTCTCTGCATTCACAGGAGAAAAGGGTTCAGTCTCCCTGACCAGCAAATGAAGTTCTGGTCCAAACCCCCCACTTGCTTGTCACGGTGCCCTTTGCTGCAAGAGCTAAAGAACTAAACTAATTGTAAAAGTCTACATTTTCTCCCTCTGCCGTTATGTGTGGTATTAAAGTCACACCTTCTATCTGAAACCTGCTAGACACACATTTTGGAGACAGCATGAACTAAACATCACTCATGTTGTGTCAGTCTCAAATACCGCCATTTCTCTGTTTCCAAAGGCCCCCACCAAAACTTGGCTGCTGCTTCAGGAAACCAAAAGAGCCTGGGTCAATTTGTTACCTAATTTAGATGAAGATGCCACAAGCTGTACAGACTTTCCGCATGCTGCTTCAAAAGCAAGGTGGGATCAGAGCCCCTCTAGCCGAGTTCTGTCTCCCAACAGCAGGTGTTGAGGGAAGAAGATAAAAACCACGCTGCACACAGCAATCCCTCTCTTCCACTCCCCTCATCTGCCTGCTCACAGGTGAAATACAGCACCCTTCCAATACAGAACTGAGCTCTCTTGCTGCAGCTCTTCCCCCTGGCATTTTGAAAGGAATCCTTTGAGGACTGCAGATAGTTTCATACAATAGCACCTTTCTATGACTTTTTCTTTTCAACATTTCCCTTGTGATTTCAATCACTGCCTTTTCCCTCCACCCTTCTCTCTCCTGTTGATCTCCTTTTCCTACGGACTTCACATATTCACTACTGAGTTTGTGCACCAACTTAAACTGAGTGTGTCACCCTTCAACGATTTCAGGTGTGGCTTTATTTTTTAAGACAAGCATATAGAAGACATTTCTCAAATCCCCAAGCCCTAGTTAAACTTTCTGCTGCCTCTATGCTCTTTGGTTGCCACATCTTCCAAACTATTTACTCATTTCAGCTTTACTTTTACTATTTGCGATTTATTCAATATACTAGTTTTCTTCCCTTTATTCCCAGCTCATAGCTATGCCCAATGTTGGTTGCAAAAACACAAAGACCTGCCTCGTCCTTTCCTTCTCTTCCCTTTCCAGTGGAGAACTGAAGATCGAATTGACCCTCAACTGATATTTCTTTTCTAGTGACTTCTCTTCACTAAGTTCTTTTTTAATACCCCATCAGTGGCTTTTCTAGTCTCTTTATCTAATCATAAATACAAAAGAAGTGGTGCCCACATACAGAGCTGCAGCTGGTGAGTGACTGGGAGAACCAGAACCACTTTTCCTAGCTTGTAGCCTCTAGATTACATGATTAAATATGCAGCCAAATTAGTTTTTCAGCGTGACTTTCTGGAGCAAGACTTACAGTACTACTTCAGGCCCTCTGCAGCTCTGTCTGCTTTGTCTAAATGTAGGAAGAGACGAGAAATATCTGCAAAGCAATCTCTGCCAGACTGTTTCCCCTTGGTGGCATTCCAACATATTGTATATTTAAACTACATTAGTCCAACAACATTCAATTCTAATGTGGCAACCATCTGGGCACAGATATATGAAGAAATCACCATGTGTTAGCTGAGCTATACTAACATCTCATACAGATGTGTGCTAATGTTAGGTAAGAGATGTTGCTTCACCCCTAAAGAAAGAGGACTAATAATACTCATTAGCACTGGTGTTGAGTGGTGCTTAAGTGCAAAGCTGCAGGAAACCATGCTCTTTGCTCTTGCTTTGAAGTGAGATTATTGTAGGCAATGTTGTGTCAGCGATGCTGTTCACTGGAAGTGACAAACAACTTCTGTTAACTGCTTTGCAGTTCTACTCTGCAAAAGCAAGAATGTGGTTTCCAGCACTCTGTCAAATTTTATTTCACGTGACAGTGCAGTATAGGAGGATGCAGCAACTGTGTAAATACTTGACTGCGCATCTACAAATCCTCTAAACAGGAGACTCCTTACCTTTTATCTTGAATTTTTGAGGTGTTCTTGTTTAAAACTGCCATCACCAAGCCTGAAGACAGAAACTATCCTAAGGATCAGACTCATCCCTGGACAGGAAGTGTTCCATGTGAAATGCCAGGCAACTTACCTGAAACCATTTCATCCAGGATTGCATGGACTGACACACCTGGTAATTGGTTTAGAAGTTTGTGGATGCCCAGATCACCTATACTGCATCATCAAACAATTTCATATTTGGCAACTATGTTGAAGTACTACTAATAGTGGCTAATCCACAATTCCTTCTCGTGTTTCCATAAGTGTAAGAATAAAGGCTTCCTGCTTTTTTATTATTGCAGTATTTTAAAAATTCATATTTCTTTAGCCAAGTTTCTTTCAGATCTGAATTTCAGGACCAAAAGAGCACAGCACAGTGCCAAATGTAATACTGCATCAATTTTCCTTGAATATAAAGGAGTTTTTCCTGAAACACAAACAATATCCAGCTACTGCTGGATCATGCACAGCACTAAAGTTTTCAAACAGCCTGGATGAGAAAACCAACTTCCAAGAAGCCTTGGGACAGAAATCTTAGAGAAGTTTTCATGGAAACATGACAGAGCTCTTGAGAAGTGTGTATACTAGAATAGAATTGGAAATGCAAACCAAGAATTTTCATCTTTCAGTCTCTCTTCTACTCTCTTAATTCTCATTTCACTTCGCCTGCTCTACACATGGCAATAAGAGGATTAGAATCACAGAATGGTTTGGGTTGGAAGGGAACTTAAAGCTCATCCAGTTCCAACCCCTGCCATGGGCAGGGACACCTTCCACTACACCAGGTTGCTCAAAGCCACGTCCAACCTGGCCTTGAACACTGCCAGGGATGGGGCAGCCACAACTTCTCTGGGCAACCTGTGCTAGTGCCTCACCACCCTCATAGTGAGGAATTTTTTCCTAATGTCTCATCTAAATCTCCCCCCTGTAAGTGAACCTGAAAACCACCACATCAGGGATCCATGGAAGTTTAGCATTCATTTCGGAAGACTCTTTAAAGCATTTGTTCAAATGTGCCAACATTTTATTCTGATTAAGGCATGATGTAACAGCCTAAACACAAGCTTCCAGTTAGGGAGTAAGAACTACTCAAAACGAAACAGGAGTGGCCATTACAAAAGAAAATACATACTTTAAATATAAGGAGTATCAAGAAAAAGCAACATGAAATCAAGACAAAACATTCCAGCTCTACAAACTATGAAGTGCAAAGAAATGTGTATTTTTCTAGTACTAATGTCACTTTGTTTTCATCTATCAGTCTTCAGTGGGATTCACAGGACTTCAGTCCTACCCTGGAAAAGTCTTTTAAAAGGCAGTGCAACTCCACGGGATTTTTGCTTCCAGTTTCTTGCTCTCGGGGTGAATAAACTCACTCTGGGACTTGTACGTCAAAGCTAGATGCATCTTGCCAAGTGCATCCTAAACTGTACTAAAGAATTTGTAGGATAAATTCTCCTTCCAAAGTGTATGTGCAACTAAATGGTTTTCAGTGGAAGCCATGCAGATGTGACCAGGGACAATACACAGACACACATCTGCTCATACCACTCCTATTGGTATGAACTGTCACAAGCTGAGCTTGTTCTGCGCTCACTGAACTGGCGTCAGAGAGTTGGAAGAAAATTTTTACAGTCCTCCTGACATAAGCTGCATTTCATGAGACACTCGCTGTAAGAGGGATACCAGACTTTTCAAGCACTCAAGTGCACTCACACCAAACCACTGCAAAACTACAGTGAATCTTCACTGGCATTGCGAAAAACTTTCATTCCTAATTTCTGCTTCCTCAGTATTTAGGACCTATGGACAGCGGAGTACGTGAACGACGAGCAGACTGGTGACAGTAGAACACATCCCCAGGCTTTCTCCCCCATTTGTAAATAAAACATAACAGGAAGAGGGAAAAGATGCCCACCACAAAAGGGAACTTGAAAGCTGCTACTTTTCTCTAGGCACATCTAAAGTCCTGGAGAAACTCTACAGCCTTGGTCAACTGCTTTTGGGAGTCTGACTGATGGGAAATGTTCCTCACTTGTACAAACCAGCATCGCAAGTGGTGAAGGACTGCACAGCAGAGGGGTTGTGTTATTGAATCAGCTTGAGGGGTGGCAGAGGGAGCCCTCAAGACTTTTTCTCTTTCTTTTCAGGGCACTGTCACAGGTGGTCCAGGAGACCTTGTTGCTGTCCTTTGCCTTCTGACAATCAGATGCCATCCTTTTAATCTATTTCCAACTTTATGTCCATATTCAGAACACACCAAACAGGTGGTGGTTTGTTTTTTTTTTTTTCTTTTTAATCCATTTATTTCTTTGCTGCTGCAAAAACATGGCCCACAACATGTTTCCACCTCAAAGTCACAAATGTTCTTCATCCTGCCACTTCAAAGCTCTTGGCCAAGATGTTTTTTTTCAAGGACTGGCACCTGTTAACAAAGAACTGCTAGATAAGGCATGGCATGGGAAATGCCCATTCCTTCCTTGAGCTGAAAAAGTGTTAAAGCTGGAAAAGGGGAGAATGTAGTGAGGGCAAGAGTTAAAAGATGAATTCAACTGCCTACTGCCATCCACATTGCACAATTGGTGACTTCACCTGGGCTCAAATACATATTAATTTCTTTGTTTAATCCACTTGATGTGTTTTCAAGCTGTGAGTTTGCACACAACAGCGTCAGTCATTTTGGTTCTTGGGAAGTTATGATCCCTACCAACAACCTCTTTCTAAGAGAACACTGTAGCCCTGCTGTCAGTGGTCTAATTTAAAGGGACTCGCTTCAGCACTTGGTAGGAACATGCACTTTTGGGTGATCAATCTATTTATGTATTTATGTGTGTGCATAAATGTGCATGACATTGGGGCAGCCAGCATCTCACCAAGCACTCCTTTGGGCACAGAGGTGATATGTAGACCTCATGGGAGGCTGCTGCTCTCCAAATACTGTATCTGAAGCCTGTTCCAAACCACTGCAAGTACAATACATTGCAAAGGGTCACTTAAATTCCACTTACTGCTCCAAAGTGAGCATATTTAACATGTTAAGTCCAGCACCTATGCAATTCACTCCTAAAAGTAAGGTTTTCTTTCCTGAGTCGTATGCCCACAGCCACTGACAGGACCATGTGTTACATCCTGGTGGAGAATATTTTATAGTACTGAAGTGTGTGCTGCCTTTCAAATTGAGTGTATGAAAAATAATTGTAAAATTTCACTTAGCTCCAAGGATAATCAAGGAGCAGGCTAGGGGTCAACATTTTGGCCACGAAAAGGAAAAGCAAACCAACCAAGCTAAATTGCGTAGTCCCCATCTTGCCAAGTTCTTCTATATGCCAAACTAAACACAGACTAAACACAAATGTCAAGGAAAATTGAGAAGAAAGAGAAGAGCCTGAGGATTCCATGAACCAGATGGTTTAGTCACGGAAATGGATGTAACTGTTGGTAACAGCTTTCTGTGCCCGTACCAGCTTCTCATCTGATCAGTGTTTTCAGAAACTGGTAGATTCATTAACAGATACTTAAATTCAGGATAATTTAATGTTTCAGAAAAAAAAAGGTTTAGTTCCCATCCCCCTCCCTTCTAATAGGGCAATAAAAAACATTGGCAAAAGAGCTCAAGCACATGGGGTTGTAGAAGCTTACAGATTTTTTTTTTCCCTGAATTCCCAAGTGGAAACACACATTTTGGCACATGCATTCCACACAGTCCTTCTGCAGCACATGAAAAACCCAACTTTTCCTGGAGCTGCAGAGAGCACAGTGTGGGTCTTCCAAGACCATCCTTGGAATCGGTGCTTTATGTGTTACTTATTAGATGAAGATACAGATTATGCCATACCATTTTTTTGTGAACAGTGGATCAGGTCTCCGGACAGTTTGAGAACATAGCATTCTTAAACAAAATTCTCTGCCCTAAGCAACTTCCAAACACAGCTTTCCAACTTATATTTTACTGTCCTGCTCCATGAACTTGTAAAGTTTTAAAGACGGATTTTTTTTGCATCAGAAAGCCTCTTTTACTTACCAGTCCATATTTGTCCTGTATCCTATGTTCTTTGGAAGATTTGAGACTGAAAACAAAAAGGGTATTCTTCCAAACATTAAAAGATGGAATATCACATTAGAATCATCATCACCAGCAAAAATGAATGAGGAATGGCTTGAGTACCTCTAACTTTCAAAGCTCTTATTTCATATTCCTTCTTAAATAGCTGGCACCAGCAGCCAGACAATGACCTTACTTTCTAGAGGCCCACATTTTCTTGAAATGAAGTCACAGTAACATGTAAATATTATAAGCACTGGCCTTTGACCCCACTGCAGAATTAGGCTAGAGAAGGATGTGTGCTCTGAAAAAGATTGTTTTAATGGGAGCACAGGAACAGTCAGTCTTCAGCATTGTCGAAAAGACCAAATAAACATTGCCTGATTGATACATTCTTCATTGTGCAAAACCTGGTATTTTGCAGAAGTGCTGGCAACATTCATGTTTACAAACTTGGCAGAAAATAAACATTTCTTTATTTTTATCCTAGAAGTGATTACCACACAAAAAGCTTAAAAAATTCAAAATATCATAACCTGTTGATACTGCTGTTCACAACCATGCTGGTGTTCTGACTCCGTTCAAACCTCAACCAGTGCCCATAAAGACTTTAAGTATTAGACTGCTTCACTACAGTAAATCCCTCAAAACGACTTCATACAGCCTTTTGATGATCATGTATAAACAGAAAAGATAACTCAGCTTCCTAATAAAGAGGAACATTCCACCTTTTTTTCTGCATCAGTGAGCAGCCAGTCACTTCCTAGTTTTGGCTTTGGCAATGAATATTATGTACACACTTCATGAACAAGGTAAATAGGTTTTTTTCCTGATGCCCACCTACCTGTTTTCATTTCAGTCTGAGTTAGTCCTGTCACAGTTGCCGAACTGTGCACTGGAACCAAGAACAGATTTGGTAGCCAACAACCACCACACCACACCAGTGTTATATACCCATGTTTTACCAATGCCATTTCTACCCCAGTGAGTGAGGGAAATGCAGCCCTACCATGACCGAGTGCCCAGTGATCTCTTTGGCAGACTACTGTCCCATAGACCCTTTACAACTACCATCTCTTAGTGTTTGAAATACCCACACTGTAGCACCAAGTAGCAAGGCTCCCAAGCGTCCTCACAGACACTGAGCTTACCCTCTATCTCTGTGTCAGTCTGTTAACTTTAGTTCAGCCTCATCTGAAAATAAACACACTCCAACAAATCATTAAGTAAAATTTCCGTATGTATTATGTCAGTTACAGTTATGCAATGGCCAAATATTAGTAAACTCGTAGCTAATATTAAATTAAAACTGAAAAAACCAGCGACAAACAGTTCCATGGCACGTACCATTCTTACCATGGGGATAATGCTCACCCTTTGTCCAAAGGGACAGTGGAAACAAGTATAAATATAGAAACTGTCTCAAAACTGCAAATCTAAGCCTAGGTTAATGCTCTAAACTGTCACTGACTTTCACTAAAATTATTCAGATCCAAACATAAGCAATGATTTAGGACATCAATTTATAACATAATGCTGGTGACCCTGTACCAGTCAGGCTGGATTGGTTTCTGTCCACAAAGCAAACGACAGAGTGGCAATATTTTATCGCTGGTCTTGCAAGAGCATATTGTATGTAAAGATACTGTTTAAAGATATATGTACACATCACCCCAAATTCAACTGTGGCTGAGTAGTATTCTCCCAGTTTTCAGTAATTTTGAAACAAAATAAATACCAAGCCCTTTCTGTTTGGATGCTTTGCTTTGTTTTTCCAGCCTGAATGAGTCTACAGATATTTTCTTAGTTATACAAGGCCAATGTTTCACTTTGCAAACATTGAAGATGAAGGAACACTTGAAGCTTCAGCACCAGAAGGAAAACAAGGAAGAGTGCAGAGGGTAGCTCCATTCGGAAGCATAGAGCTATAACAAATATTGTTCCAGTTTGTTACAAGTAGCTCATAAAGACTTTTATTCTAAGTAGTCCCACTGTTCCTGACAACCAAAGTGATTCTTATGTGGGATCACACCTTCAACACCCTTGAGCTGATACAGTTTGTAGTCTTGCAGAACAGCAACACAAACCAGTTCCCCATATGCACTGGAGAATCAGAATATTTGCAATCTCTTGCAAAATGTCATCTCAGTTTATTCAAGCCTTCACCTACTTCTTTAGAAAAAGGAGTCTATCATACTTGGAGTTTGTTTCAGTGATTTTTTTGTTGCTGGAGCATTGAGTTCTTGACCTAAGGTTTTATTTATGTTACGTTGAATGAGGGCAGGGAGAGAAGAGAAGCACCGTAATATTAGCACTGATTAATACTACTTGTGATGACACCAATGATTTTCCCTGTTTGTCCCCCATCTCTCCCCACTATCCTCATTTTGCTGCCTTTTTCAGTTTTTCCAGAGTGTGGTCAACAGAGCTGTGAAGTTCATTCTTTTGAGAGAATAACATTGCTGAACTCCTCTAAGTCTTTGCTTCCATAGGAAGCAGATACGTGGCAGATTTGCAAGGGAATGCTAAATCAACTGTGGAAGTTCTGCACTGTTGTCTGTTTCTGAGAAAGTCGTAGAAGTTCTTCTCTAATTGCTTTGATAAGAGAGGCTGAGGAGTGACCTGGCTGGAGGTCCTCAGTGGAACTGGTGGTGTAGCAAAGGCCCTGGCCCTGGAGGCTGTTGTGTGGAAGCTGAGCAGGGGGTGCTGAGGGCTGCCTGGCTGAAGTCCTCGGCATCGGGAATACTGGTGAGGAGGAATATTCTTGGTGTCCATGCGTATGCGTCTGGAAAAAGGCAGAAAGCATTATTGTACTTTCTGAACAAACGTGATAATCCCAGAAAAGACAAGAAAGAAAAAACGCAACGAACAGAGGGAAAGCAACATGGAGATGCTTCTATCTTCTGCCACTGTTCTTCAGTTGTATGAATGAATGATTCCTCTTATGGAGCACAAAACAACAAGCGCACACAAAATTGTTGGACTGCCTCAAGTTCAGGGATTTTTAAAGTCTCTTTGAGCATCCATTAAAAAGTCTGACCCCCTTACTAATCTATGGTATGTTTAGAAACTGCAGTGGAAGGAGGTGGGGAGAAAACCCACAGAACTGGAAGTCAACAGAATTGGCTTCCATTTCCTTGGCCTTCCATCAAATTCCTAAAAGACAACAGGCAAATCACTTTATTCCCAGGTGTCATTTCTCTGTACTATTTACAAATAGAGATACTACTACTTTCACCTTCCCCTTCTCTGCCTGGCTTGCCTGGTCAGGCTGTACACTTGTGAGGACCCTGACCAGTGCCCAGGAAAACATGGTCAACAGAAAAAGCAGCAGGAGAAAATTATTAAAATCAGACAGATTGTATGTTTTTTTCATACTCAATAGCTGTTTTACATATCTGAGAAACTCTATCCCAGGTTAGGGACAATCATTGTTTCAGGGTAGAAAGGGGTTAATTCTCCATTTGTTTGTAAGGTACATTTTCTAACAAAACAAGAGAGAAACAAAACAGAAGCCTGAGTTTATGGGCTTGCCTATCTGGAAAAAATCTGCTTACACTAAAACAGAGCATGAATTTACAGTACACTAGGTGACTCCATGGACTCCCGTATGGGCACACGCGAGGTACATAGTGAAAAAATCTAAATTCCATCCCTAAAGCAAGCGTTTCCTCTTGCCTCATACTGCTGAAGGCTGAGAGACAGTCAGAAGAAAACACTGGACACAAAGGACTTGAACACACCATGTTGAACGCTCAGCTGCGAGCAAAGCAGCGTAATCCCCTTCCAAAGGGTCTGCGCTGGGGATGAAGAGCAGCTCGCTGCAGCAAGCTCAGGTCACAGTTATCACAATTTAGTAAGCACTAACTACCCTTCTCTGTGGATTAGCCTTGAGCAGTAGCAGAGAGAGCAATCTGATGAAGGAAGAAGGGACTGCAAGGTCAGCTAGAAGAGGATTTGGGGGTGAGAGGGAGGGGAATGAAAGGATTACAGCGCAGAGCCTGAGAAGGATATTGGGGACCTAGGGTGACTGGCAGCTCCTTAACATCTCTCATAATATAAATTACTAAGATCTAAGACATTTTATATAAAGTAGAACTCATAACAGATTCTGACTCTCTTTTACAGCTCATGTGAAGCACTCATCATTTACACAGTTAATTTGGGGAGAGAGATTAAGAGGAAAAGAGGCTTTAATAGAAGAATGATAGGTAAAGAAGGTTTTCCAAGTATCATCCTGTCTTACCACTTATAAAAGGAAGGTGATTTTAATATCAGAAAGGAATGAATGGGTCTCTTGATTGTTCAGAGCTATTTATTTGGCAGTGAAACCTGAAACTAATTCATATGTGAAGTCTAGAGTTAGTAAACCTGACAAGTGCTCTGTGGGTTTATAGAAAAGAGGTGACATAAAAAATAGTAAAAGCAAACATTCCTTGACACATGAGTCTTAACAGCAACCTAAATTATGTTCGGGTTACTTTCACGTTAAAATGCATTACACGATTCAGCTCCTATCACATACTGCACTGAATTACCACCATAAGAGTGGTTTATTAAGGGAAGTTAGGAAGAAATCTGATGGCTGCAGTGGCTCCTTTTTAACATTAAGGCTATCAAAGTTTTCTGAAATATCGCAGAAAAACAGAACTGTGTGTTTCTGTGATCTCTATGTACCATCAGAATCAAACCAGATTGGCTTAGAAACCTAACCTATACTAAACTACAACAGCGAAACAAGGAGAGTAAAAAGGTTGGAAGAATTTTTGCTGAGCTTTTTTTGTTTTCAAATTTGTTTTCAGAAATTCACATTGATATATTATATAATATTAGATATGTAACAATATATAGTTTTATATAGGATCTATAAATTACATATTTTCATATAGAAACTTCTGTATAATTAACAGCAGTACGAAATAATTGTCAAAAATATCTTTGAGTCTTCCTTCTTAAGGAACGAAGATTTAAGAGATCACACTGTGAATTTTTTAATCTCCATTTAATAACTGTTGAACTCTGTGGCCAATTTCAACTGAATTGCATATATAAATATACACACAAGTATATATGTATGAACAGATATATAAAATAGGTAGCTAATTAGCATACCCTGATTTGTGCCATCACCGAATCTGCTTCTGAGTGGCAGGAAGGCCAAGTTAAGGCCAAGTTAAGGCTGTGCTTAGCTAGAGCTGTCAGCCAGCATGTATCTCACAGGGGGTAGCTAGGGGACATGAGAGACAACTTGAAGTATGGTGAGATGGTGTAGAGATACTACAGTGGGCAGCCAGAGTATAAAAATAGAGTAAAATGGTAAGAGTGCCTTAGGGGAAACACTGGAAACCTGAAGACGACTTGGGAGAACAGTGGAGAGCTATAGGGGATTGTAGAAGGGTAGCAAGTGATGCCAGGAGGTGGCAGGGAGGTAGATATGTAAGACAATACATATCTGTAAGAAACGAGGTTTCATCTATTCTGCTGCTCAAATGACCACATTCTCCGTACTGTATTTTGTGTCAGCTAAGGAAATGCTGTAATTACCCTTGTTGCCCAGGCCTTCTAGATGGAGAATTAAGGTGAATTGATGATAACCTGCACACTGGCTTTGGATGAGGAGATACAAGTGAGAGGTCATGTTTCTGTGGAAAATCAGGTGTTGACTGCAGGAATAATAGCTGAGGATAGTGTGAGGAAAAGGGTCATTGCAGGAAGACAAATCCAGATTCTTCTTGAGTTTGTGGGCAAGAAGAATGCTCTAAACCTAATCTTCCTAAAAGCAGAAAACTTGCTCAGAATGAGAGAACAGTAAGACTGTTTACAAAGGATCAGTAGAATACTGCACCATAAGGAATATGACTGTCATTAAGTAAAACCTCCTTTCCAAAAGGAGGAAAGACAAATTCAGAGCTCTGTCCTAGTGAAGGAATCCAAACTCTGAAGGTAATCATTTAACTACAAAAAACTAAAAGACGCAACTAATAATGCCTTTTTTTTTTAATAGAATGATCCTTTGTAAAAAAAGAATTCCTCATAGGAAAAGGAAAGTGCAGGCACTAGATGAGCTCTCCTACAACTAAACGATACCATACTCAAATCGCTTTAGTCCATGATCTCCTCCTTTTGACTTTTTTTTATTTTTAAAAAGAACAAACTGACAAATACAACATTGCAATAACATAAGAGCTGCAGCAACAAGCGAGCAAAAAGTTCTGCCAAAGCTGAGGAAGTGTTTTAAACTCTGATAAATTAAGTCAACCTGGACCAAGGGGACATGTACCCATCTGAAATGCTGACTGAAGGTGCGAACCGCAACCAAATCCTACTGTACTGGGCCATGAATCTTTTAAAGTTGTGCAGGTAACATGTCAAACCCAACAGTTTGCATAGCATCTTAGATAATGGGTCCATAATTGAATTTTCAGTAACATTTGCAATTCGTATAATAAAATATTAAGAAAGTAACAGCTGAACATGCACTTGGGGGGCAGAAGGGAAAGGCCCACAGATCTAGAAAAGAAATTCAATTTTCAGAGAAGACAGACAAGTTATAAGGGGCAATGAATGGTAACCTAGAGACGCCTCTGAAAATGGAACAAGAGCAACACTAGGATCTCTCATGCAAGTGCTCTTCTACATGTAAACTGAAATTATGATGTTCTTGCACTCAAATATCACAGTTCCAAGCACAGACAGCAAGTTAAATCAGGCAAATAAACCTTTCAGCTTTGACAGTTAAAGTTTCTGAATAGTATTAGTAAAGTTTGTCTCATGTACCAAGTTCTCAAAAGCTTTATGCTGCTCCTCTCAAGCTGATCTGGAGTAGTGGCAGCTTGGCTACACCCAAATCTAGACAGCAGGCACATCCCGTTGCATTTCTTCTCTGCAAAGCCGTTTTGAGATCATGCGATACTGCAAAGCAACTTCAAGCAGTGTGAACACACACTGCCTTAAGTTTGCAAAAGGAGGAGATCCTCCCTCCCTCCCTCAAGGAAGAAACCAGAAAAATGATCATTTGAGCAAAGGAGCAAAAGAAAGAGCATAAAGTTGTTGCTCTCAAGAGCACTTCAATAAAGATGTCACAGGTCAGTCTGCTTCAGGATGCAAGTAATCAAACATGGCCTGGTAGCAGGCAGCTGTATCTTTCTTGGAAAGGCCATATACTATCTTCAACCTCACACATCTGGTTGAATCAGAAACGTCAACTTCTAGAAGCACCACTGCCAAGACCATGAAATCATGATGGCTGCCTAGGCAGCACTGGTAAATGAGTACATATTAATTTACCACATCCTGCTCACGGAGGCTAGTAAAATAACTTGTTTAGAAACACCTGTACTGTTATGTGTAAGTATGTACCTTATTCCATTGCCCTGGCTCCTGCCGTTGTGCACTGATACGTAAGACAAAAGAACTATACCAATACAAAGTAGGACGGTAGTCTGGGACAATTTAATTCAACTTTTCTACTTACAATGGTCTCAAAATACAGAGGCATATTTCAAAGAAGAAAATGGAAAGCAGTATCCACCTCTGCTGGAGCTCAGAAGCAGAACTGGGTGAACTGCAATTAATGGGTGAAGGCCTCAAGTGAGAAAAAAAAAATAAAGGTTAGGGTAAAGTGAGAGAAAGCAGTTAGAGAAGCAAAGGTGACAGCAAGCAAAAGTTAGAAGAGCTAACAAGGGTTCGAAGAGCAAAGCAAAGAATGTCAGAGAAGCAACTGAAAGTATTCCAGGGGAAAAAGGTTCCAAACAGTAATGCAGGAAAAAAATATACCCGAACATATCATCACTACTTCGGAAACTATGCAAATGTGTAACACAGTACTCACTGCATCTCGCCTAGCATATTCATCCTCTCCACGGTACTGGGGCCACCCTGGCCCCCCCGGCTGGCCATGCCCTGCTCTGCCTGAGGGGATCTCCACTTGTTGACCTCCGATCCTGCTAGCAATTCCCACCTGAGTGAGGTGCTGTATCTGAGAACCTTAAAAGCAAATATTGTTTTTTCATCTTTATACACAGTCAAGTTTGTAGGGCAGACAAATGACAACATAAAACTTTGTTGGAAGCAGGAAACAAGAAGAAATTGGAGCTCTGTTTCTGTGCAATTAATAAAAAAAAAAAATCAGCAGAAAGAAGGCTTCAGTGTAGAATAAAGAAGGAAAAGTTATGTGCATTTTGTGCAGTTTGAGTGTGATGCTTTTCATTGCCACTGCACAGAAAGAAGAGGTTGAGATACATGCGTCTCAGACATGGACTACACTTCATTCCAAAAATATGCCAGCCCTTTCCAAACAGCGTTTACTGAAGGCCCTGGCAATGCTTTCATGTAAACTACTTAGCAGCAAAGAGAAGACATTTGCTCCTGTGGTACACCTTATTTGCATCACACTGGCAAGACCCTAACTCTCCAGACTGCTTTCTATTCCATCTCTCAGGAGAATAAAATACATGACTATGTAAGAGTATGGTTCTTTCAGCTTTGCTTTGTGGTTAAAAATTAAACGATGCTGTCGTTGACTAATGAGAAGGTCAGAACACACTGTATCTCCTTTCAGCCTGAAAGCTAACCTCCTCCTTTCTCTTTTCTTTTCCCTTCCCTTCCCTCCTGCTGTTTTCAAACACATGCAAGGATAGCCACCACCATTAATTGCAAGAGACATGTAACAACATGCCAGCTTTCCTTTTTCCTGAATTTCCTCCCACAGGGAAATTTATTTTATTATTATAGTTTTTTATTATTCATTAGAAATGAAACACATTTAATAAACCCACAGATACATAAGAGAAAACTGTGTGCGTATGTACAAAAAGGGAGGAAAAGACAAAAACAACAGATGGACATTTAGGTCACTTCCATATTTTCCTCTCAAAAAAATCCCAATATTTGAGAAGTTTGATATTTGCACATAATTATGCTGAAGGACAGGAACTAATCATCTGAATTGCCTCCAAACTTTCAAGCAGAATATACATGAACATTTAGGAAATAGTGTGAATTGGACAATAACATAATCATCATTAAACTGTAGCAGTCACTACATCCCTGTCATTCACATTCATTTAACATTTACAGGGAGAGGATAGCAGCTATCAAAACTAGGCCTCTGACAGGAGTATATGATCTTATTTTCAGTCTTTTCCAACTCCCCAGGAAGAAAACATTTCTCTGGGAGAAAATTAACTGTGGCATTTGCATAAGAATAGCATCTTTTATTCTTAGAATCAGTGTTCGCTGCTTAATTGCCGTGTGACGTTAGAATCTTATTCATGATGGCATTGATGAGTGCTACGGAAATTATCTCAAGCAAATCAGGGAAGGGGAGATTTTATACAGGAGAGCAGCAATAGATAATATCATCAGAAGCTAAAAGATCCTGCTTTTTTTGCATGTTTCTAGGAAGAGAAATTAGAAATAAAGATGCAGAGAAGTATTAAAAAGATTTGCTATTTAGCAGGTTGATTTGGGATGCAGTAGTTAGCTCATTTAGTACAATAAAACAGTTGGCAGTGGAAAGTCAGCATACGCTGTATGCTCTAAACCAAGTAATTTTCCATTTTTAGAGAACGGGGTTTTTTGAAAATATGCTGTGTGATAACCAATGCTTGTGAGATACTAAAAAGGTGGCAAAGCACTGCGTTTTTTTGCAACGTCCTATGGATGTAAAGTTAACCTCACTTTGTGATCACTTTTTTTTTGGCAGTGGAGACAAGAATCACATTTCAAGTGTAGCAGCTGAAGGAGACTGATGTCTTAACGGTGACCTCAGTGTAAGAGTAGATACAGAAAATGATCAGTTATTTTAGCACATATTCAACTTCAGTGAAGTGTACCTGCAGTGCTTCCGACTGGTCGTGGCCGTGCCACTGATGGCATTTCCTCTGAGTATATCCCTCTGGAGGAATACTGAACTTCAGGTGGCTGCTGGTCTGGGTGCATTAACTCCGCAGGCTGAAGAAAACCTGGCCCAAAGTTCTGCCTGTGGAGAAGTAAGGACTCAAGATTACAATAAGTGAACTCCCTAACTGGAAACAGTAATGCAGGTGTACCTCATACAACAACTCTTTATGATGCCTTTTCACATACATTTTAACCTTAAATGTTGAGGAAAATAATTACATCTGAGGAGTATATTCCTCCTTCATGACCTGCATTGCACTACAGTAAGAGTTATAAACTCTTAACAAAACTTCACACACGTGTGTTTTTCACATCCTATAGTATCCTCAATTCAGAGAAAAAAGTCCACGGATGTTGTTTTCTCCTTGGAGAAAAAAGTATCCTTAATGAAAAAGAAAAACAGAAAAATAAGACTTTAGTAGTGATGTAGCTGCTTACCTCAGCAACAAATCCGACTCTTACTCAAGAGTTTCTGGGCACACAAATCGGGAGGCATAAACAGTCACCAATCTCACTTCATAAATTGTGTCAAGGTAATGGGACTTGTAAAAGGAACCCTATAATTCGTTCTCAGAACAGGAGTAGAGAAGGAGATGGAACAGCTGCTTTTCCTATGTTTCCTATTAACATATCTTAACCCTGGCATGGACAGATTATATTTTAGAAGCCTGATGGCAGCTAAGTTTTCAAGGATTATTGATTCCTGTCGATATGGTGGAGGTGTGGATGCTCAAACTTCACATGCTTAGGTCTCTCTTAGACTCCAGGTGTGATCAAAGAAGATAGACACGCTCCTCAAGAGGCATTCAAAGCAAAAGATTAGGTTCACTAAATCATTTTCTGCAGGAGCCTCTCACTGATGAGTATAAAGGAAGCAAAGTGAGACAAACACCCTAACTCAGGCAGATGAAATTACATGCAGTGAGGACTAGGGACAAGTTTTCTACGCCATTTACCACATGTGCATCTAACCCCTTCTAGGCTATGGACTGCAGCCTATTCCATTCCTCAAGAACTCAAGTTTTACACCCTTTTGTTTTACAGGAAAATCCTGTGACTACACCTAATTCAAACTGTTCTTGATTTGCGCTTCATTTGGAAAACTACCTACATGACAGCCAGATAGCATAGAAAGTTGACATAATAATAAATAGCCTAATAAAGCCAAATAAGAGCCTAATAAGGAACAGACAAGCAATTGTAAATTAAAGTACTAGCTACTTGGCATACAGTATTAAATGGAGGCGGTGTAAGGGGTTCAAGCTGCAATAATCCCATTGTGGAAGTGCCAAAATTTCCCCAGCTCCCTTGAAAGCAATCCCACTTGTCCACTCAGCAAACCTAAAGGAAACCATTTCCAACCAGTCTTAGAAGCTAGTTAAAATAAATGCTTGAATGGGTAGGTAATGTTTAACAATATCCCTTATGTTAATCACTGTAACCAGTAAAGGATGTGATCATCTGGCCCTTTATGACCGCAGTGCTGAGCTGGAATCTCGTAGCTGATAAAGTACGATTAATTTTTTGATGTTGTCTAAAGAAAATATTTTCTCAAATATATTCCTGCAAATGTATTGGTTTGGTGCCAGTTTTTCAGAGGAAAGGAAGCATATCCTTTATGGCTGATGGATTTGTACTTGAGAGGTGCATATTTAATAACCCATCACTCTCTCTTCTCCATCTTCTTTATAATAGATATAGCTACTGTTTATCATCAGAGATCAATACAAAGAGTATAAAAATGGGATACAGCTCTGAATCTGTATCATAGAGGCTTTCTAGTGCTCCTTCCTATTTCCAGACTGAGACACAGCTTTCGTCTTTGCTCATTAAAAAAAAAGAATTAATCTCCAGTTATTTATTTAAGTGGGGAGATGCCACCCCAAAAATCAATTTTACACCACTAATCCACTATGGCTAACTATCTCTATCTCTGTTGCATGATGCAATATTCATTTTCTGGTAAAAGCTGCTCATTGTGCCTTCATGTTTGCCTAGGTGTTACATGACCTAGGTCTTTTACATTCACTTTTTTTTCTACCCAGGCTGGTTCCACTCCATTAAGATGCTGTGTTTGTACAGAGAAGGGAACAGTACAGTCACACAACTATTATTCCATGCACTGGATATTTAAGCCAATGGACTATGACATTGATACATGCCACCTAATCATACTGACCTCAGGTTATTTTTCCTTCCTCTAATTGGTGCACTGTTTCTATCAATTTACCATTATCTTCTGAATTTGAGCATAACCCTCACTCCACAAGCATGACAACTCTCCAGTTGTTTTCTATTGACCAAGCTTTAGGAAGCCTTCTAACAGGAATTCTTCCTGTTAAAGTGAACGACCTTGCAGATTGTTAGCTTAATCTGCCAGCATTTGAAATATTAATAATGATGTCATTCATTTGTAATTTACAGAAATCCAAACTGCCTATGCCAAATGTTGATAAACTTTTGAGCAAAAAATACGTTGCAAAGACACTATCTTGCTCAGCTGTATTAACATGGGTTACAGCACTTTCATGATTAATTTATCACATTTTCCCTGAATGCGTAACAGGCCAACAAAGAGAAAATCCTCATTAACAAACAACTGGTTATGCTTTGTGTTGGCAGTTGCAAAGCTCAATCTTCAAGGTAACCTAAATTACAAAAAATACTCTGCATGTTATACTGTATGCCATTTCATGTATGCTCCACTCACACTGAAACTGTCACCTTCAGCCAAGTCCTAAGTAAGAAAATGTGTTTAGAGCCTCTTCCTTTTCTAGTTGTCCCTTTCAAAAATCAGTTTGCAGAAGAATGGGTAAAGTTCTTCATAACCATTTTACCATCAAGTTTGCAAGGCAGCAGAGACTTTAGGTGAAATCTAATGAATGTTATGGATACCAGTGGGATTTCATCTCACATGGAGAACTGGAAGAAGATAATGGGAGAGCAGCTCAAGGCCACCATCTTAGCACTTGAGTGAGTTGCAGCAGTTTGGAGAGGGTGAGACAAATCTGACCACAGTGGGTACCACGACTCAAGAGTCCAACTTCGCATGTAGTTAAAACACAGACACCAAATGGGGAATTAACAGTCACCTGGACAACTGTTTTCTTCTTTTTACATGATTCTCCCACAGCAAGACCAGGAGAAGATGGAAAATTTGTTCTTTCCCCCTGATTTTATAACAATAGGCCTGCAGGGCAGGTTTTCTCTGGGAGGGTCACCATGCTCTGTAATTTGTTCTCAACTTGGTTAAAAATAGAATGAATCTGTTAGCCATCTGAAAGCTTTTGAGAGTGAGCGTTGCCCCGAAGCTACAGAAACAAGATGAAAGCAAGAGTACTGGGAGAATGACATGCATCTGAGTAACTGTTTCAGGCTCTCTAAAAGCTGAAACTCGGTGGTTTACTCAGTATTTGGAAGGATATCTCTATAGCCAAGGGGCTAGAAACATATTTCTTTTAAATGGAGGCTTGGATTCCATAGAGCATATGTATGTCATTCATGCTACATAAATAAATTACACAGGCTGGATCTGGACTCCTGTTACTTCTCATTTATACAGTACTTTGCATAATAATATACCAGTGCCAGTAAGAACTCTGGAGGAATTGCAAGGAAAATATTAAATGATAATTCTATCAGAGAAAAGCTACCTTGGTAGGAGACCTGGTGCTGTTGGCGGAGTCATTCCAAATTCCACATATCTCTGTGAGAAGAACAAAAGAACCCAAATTAAAATAAAAATGCATACCCTGGGAAGTCCACTGTTAGTCTTTTAAGTGGTGAATGGCAGAGATCACTAGGTCTGTATGTGTGACTTGACTGCATCTGTAAGAGCTTGGTTTTACAAACCCAGAAGCACAAGAAGATCTGTGAATCGCTGCTACAGTGGTTAGCAGTCTCTTCTGTCTCATCAGAGGCTTAACTTGAGAACCCTTCAAAAATACTTTCTCTCACTTGCAGAAGATCAAGGCTTCTCCAAAGTCTACTTAGCTTAAAACTTTCAGCAAACCAAGCTTTGTATTTGGAGATCTCTTTATACCTTAACCAGCAGCAGATTGCAGCAGAGACCATGGGACTTGGACTGAACAGTCCAATAGCATTATGAAACTTGTACTGAATTGTTGTAGAACTTGAGATGATCTGAAAGATTATCCATGTGTCTCAGTGCTCCATAAAATGCAAAAAATCATACACAGAAATACTGCTTCCCTATCCCTTGCTTCCTGAAAGCTTTTGAATACCCTGCTGAAAAATATGACCTAAGCCAAATACATTCTTTTTTCATTGTCAAAATATGAACTAGCACATACATTTAAAAAAATAAAGTTTTACTCTTGGACATAACAAGACTGCTCTGTGAAAGATTATAACTGAGAAGAACAGAAAAGTTATCCTAAAGAAAAACTCCTACCTTCTCCTGTGGTTGGGATGGGAAAGGGGAAAAGAATCTAAATGTATTGCTTAAAAAGCAAGTTCACCATCTTTTGATGGTCATTCCTGAATTTTCCAGGTTCCAGAAACTGTTCCACATTTGTGATAAGTCCTGATGGCAAGGGCACAACAACAATGATCATGGCTCAACTGGTGCGAACTACCTGCCCAGAAAAGCCTTTTAAATTGCATCACTCACATTAAATGGGTTGTTTACTGCCTGAGTTGGACCATAAGGTGATCCCCACTGGGTGCATGTGGTTCCCCTCCCTGCTCGAGCAGGAGTGTTGTTTACCGGCTGTCCTGCAGAGACCCCGGGTGGTGCAATGGCTGTGGAACTGGCTGCTTGGCTGCTGGGAGCCACCAGCGCAAAAGCATCATCCAGCAGTGAGTGCATGGTTTGCCGAGCCTCTTCAATGGATGGCTGTGGTGGGACATACTGGGAGACTGGGTGGGAAGGCAAGCCGGGGAACTTCCCCACATCAGCTGAAGATGATGTCTGAGGTTCAGGAGGCAAGTCTGGGTCAGACTGGAGGAAACAGAAAGAAGGTGAAGGGCAGCCACAGAGAAGACCTAACCAGCCAGCTTCCAAGCCCCTCTGGACCTTAATTCTGAGCAACATTTTCTTTGCCAAAACCACAATGAGATAAATGGTACAAGTGCCAGTGCTGGACAAAACTTGCCCTTTACCCTCCCCACTTCTACATGCACATATGTGCATACGAAATGCTGGCTGTTTAAATCCTTCATTCGCTGTCACCTGAGAGACTGATCTCAGACAAGGCAGCAGAGCTTTTTGCAGGAGTTACTCAGATATAACAGAAATCTTGTGGTTTGCAAGCACATAATGAAGTCATGCAGAAAGCATCTGCCCCACCCAGAATAAAAGACAATCAGCTCTGTCTACATCTCTGACTTCTCTGCAGCTTTTGCAGTTCCAAGAAATTAATTCAGTATTTAGCTTACAACTGACCACATCAGCAGTAATATTAAACTGGCATTATTACCTCTCAGAAAACCACACAAATGGAGCTGTTATGCAATTAAGTGGTTACCTGCATGGAACTTGAATTTGGGTGCATCACCTGAATAGGATTAATATAAGCACTTCACAGCAGCAATACCTGAGGCATGCATCGCAATTGCTACCTGGGATCTTACCACATGGGCTTATTGTTCACCAGTAACAGGAAATTAAATGAGCTTTGCAGCAGCAGACTTATTATCAAAGCTCATTCTTACCACTGTATGCCAACTGCAAAATCAGTCATGAAGATGCAAAAGCCTCTACTTTATCAGGAACTTAGCATTCCAAGTACTTTCTCACTATAGATGCCAAAGGGGCTGAGCTTGCTGTGTGACATGTCTTAATTAAACAGCTTCAGATGATAATTCATTCTGCCGCAGCATAACATTAAAATCATTACAGTCGTTTGAAGGCAGAGGGAAACTGCAGAAATAGACATTGTAGTCACCTGACTGCATATGCAGCTAATGGTGAAATTCTTAAAAATTAATAAACCATCTTTCAAGATGAAAACTGTCCAGGGGTTTCCAATATTAGCATTAAGCTTAGTAAAGTCTGCTTAGAAGTGGTTAAAGATGCCTAAATACAGTTTGTGACATGGATATGATTGAACAGAAGCATTCTCCAGTGTCTTTGCCTTTTTTAGACAGTAAGCAAAATTAATTTTCAAGACATTGCACTAGAATTGTTTCAAGTTACTGTAGTACAAAGACATGTTTCTCTTTCATTAATAATTAATTCCCACATTTGAAAGATGAGAATATTTCTCATGAAAGGAACCGAGTCTTCCATTCTGTGAGACCAAAGGAAGAAATTTTCTGTAACATATGAATATATAACATCCAGCAAATTGGACTAGAGTGAAACTATGTTTAAGATATTGCAGAACATGCCAAGCACACTTTCATGTGCATAATACAGTGACATTAATGAAAACAAGGCTTTGGTTCTTGGCCTCTTTAATATCAAGGAATACATGGCAGAATTTTACTGCTGAATACTAACAGACTGTCAATGCCAATTAAATCCCTGTTTCACTTTGATTTACGCGCTAACTACATAGGACTGAAACTAGCCATATAGACCATAGTCAGAAGGCAAAAAACCTCCGAATGTCACAACTGTAATTGCAATTATCAGAACACTCCTGTCATTCAAGAGACATACATACAATATATGCAGAATTATTGACTCCTGGGGGCCTTTTGTATGTCCCATCACTGTCAGTTGTGATTAACCTGTCCTTTTCTGCATCAATCGGACTCCCATTTATCTGATGTCGCCGGCGCTGCTTGGGAGAACGTTTTGCTCGAGAACTTAACAGGAGGAAAATAAAAAGCAGAGAGAAAGAACAAACAAACAAGACAAATGTGATCACATTTCTTTTTGCAGTTTTTCTTCGCATCCCACTCAAGGCTAAACTCCTCTGCCCATTCCCTTCAAGTCATCCTTGCCTCAGCCCTGTTTCTCTTCCCCTTCCCATTTTTTCATGCCAGTCCCATTAGGTAGCCTCAAATCTGACTCCTGCCTTTCTCTCATTGGCAGCTCTCCAAACTGTCTTATTCCTCCTTCAAACTCTCTCCAGTGTCACCTCTTCCTTCTACATTCATCTTCCAAAGTTGTCTGTGCTCCAGCCTTCCCCCAGTGCTTCTCCAGATCTCTCAGACCAATGTCAACACATCTGCAATAGCAGAACAGACCATAAAGATTTGCCAACAAAGGTCTGTGCTTGGCATTGTTGGGTTTAAGCCTACTAGCCAAACAAGCTATGGAACCCATGCAGCTAGAGAAAAGCTACTTTCTATCAGTGCGGAAGCAGTCACAGGGTACCAGTGCTCTGGGAACAAAGTGCCAGTATTCATAAACCCTAAACAGAGCTCAGGGAAGACCTTCTCTGAAAAGACCAGGGAGGCAGGTCCGTGACACTCTTTACCCAGAGGGAATACATGAAAGGTTATCTCTTTGATTTGTGAATTTGCCATTTGAATTCAGAATCTTCAAGCTTTTTAAGTTGTTCAAGGGAGGCCTGGAGCACCTCTCCTATGAAGAGAGGCTGAGAGAGAAGCTTGTTCAGCCTGGAGAAGAGAAGGCTCAGCGGAGACCTTAGAGCAGCTTCCAGTGCCTAAAAGGGGCATACAAAAAATCTGGAGCGGGACTTTTTACAAGGGCATGTAGTGACAGAACAAGGGATGATGGCTTTAAACTGAAAGGGAGGAGATGTAGATTAGGTATTAGGAAGAAATTCCTCCCTGTGAGGGTGGTGAGGTGCTGGCACAGGGTGCCCAGAGAAGCTGTGGCTGCCCCATCCCTGGCAGTGTTCAAGGCCAGGTTGGACGTGGCTTTGAGCAACCTGGTGTAGTGGAAGGTGTCCCTGCCTATGGCAGGGAGGTTGGATGACCCTTAAGGTCCCTTCCAACCAGACCATGATTCTATGATCTTTTCCCCCCTTTATAAAAATATTATTTCTTGCAAGTTTAAATTTTCCATGTATCTTTTTTTACTACTTATACTGAAACCTTGATCCCTCTACATCACAAAAGAATTATTCAAACAAATGGCAGAGCAAATGCTAGATTGTTTTAAGACAGTTTTCATACATTTGGGTTTATTTATTGAGAATTCACTGTTGAGAACTTGTAAAAGAATAATACGAAAACAAAAAATATTGGCATATACTGAAACAAATAATAATGTTTAAAACAATTCAAACTTTTTCACCTAGATAACTCAAGTTCAACTAGTGATTAAAATGAGTTTAAGCTCTGAGAGTTCAAAAGTACAGGTTTGATGTCCTTTGGATGCTGACTTTAAAAGAAAATTGCTCTTTCCCATCTTTGAATCCTTACCTCTTCCTGGGCTCTATGAAGACGGTAGGCACACTGCCTCCAGGGTCCAAGATCTTGTCAATCTGCATCTGTGCCTTGCGATATATTCTGTGCTGTTCTTTGGAGTCCACCACCACCACATCATCCACCACTGGAAATTCATAGTGCCCTTTGCGCTTGGCGCGAAGACGAATCTTATTGCGGTGGTGCTCAATCTCAGATTTATGCCTCAGGGCTGTTTGTATCTGAAAGAAGGAAGGAGGGAAAAAAAAAAAAAAAGAGTAGTTTTTGCAAACAAAACTTTTTGCTGCTCTTCCGTAAACCTCTCCTCCTCAGCTCTTTCCCTGCCTCTACCTTCCCGCTTCCCCTGTCTCCCCCAAATCTCTGAAGGATTAAAGTCACACAATTTGCAAACACACTTTCTTTCTTGGATATTTTGCAGTATCCTCATTGTCTCCCCAGGGAGATGCACTATTAAACACAATATGATTGCCAGAACAGCAGGTGCAATGAGAGAGAGGTGGCAGTTTGTTAACAAAAGGCAGGAGGAACACAAAAAACTCCTGCTGTCTGCCATAAGTGACACTGCTCTGAAAAAAATCAGTAAAGCTATATCTACATTTGCTTGTCAAAAAGAGATACATTTGATCAATAGTGTTGAAATATGTCACCCATTCCCTTTAATGACCTTCATCATGTAAGCAGCGAGAACTTAAAGAGCTGAGCTCATAACTCAGTGCTTCTGCTGAACATGAAAGGCCACCATAAGCTATGCAGAAATGTAGCAGCAATACAGGGGCCCAGGTCCCTAGATGAACATGTGTTACCAGCTCTACATCTTACAGGCTGTGTTTTTATGCGTCTCTCCCACTTTTTTTTCAAATTCCATGAAGAGTAGGTCATCATGTGTGGAAAGCTATCGTAACACCACTGGCCCAACACTCACTGAAATCATTCTTATCAATGTAAAACACTTGGGCACCAGATCAGGTAGCAACAACTGCTCTGCCTGTGCTGGACACATCTGCGTCAGCAAATTAAAAACCAAGTAAAATTTGATTTTTGTGTATTCTCTAGTGAAAATCCTGGAAAAATATGAAAAGGTCACAAGCTAGACTTACTTTTTACATTTATAATTAGAATTATATGTCTTCTGCCATATACTGGGTTTCTGTTTTGTGGCTCCTCTTGCCTATGTGTACTAGATATACACATTCACCTCTCTTCTGAAAGGTACTCAGAAACATCTTAACACAGTGAAGTTAAAGGTTTCAGTAATCTTCCACTCAGAATTATGAGAAAGTGCCATCTTACACCCAGTACAAGGTACTGTCAGGCAGGGTATGATATGGTTTCACAGCACATTACCATCTCTCCTAATGCCCCAGGCATGCTCATATTCTGCTGACAGTAACGTGAGCCTCAGAGAAAGCAGGAAGTTTCTGTATATTTACTGTCAGATAAACACATCAGAAGTTGGAAGCAGTAAGTGTGCTTCAAATTTACACCCCAGAATGTCTTGAGTCAACCTGCTTGTATACCCACATCCTGAGTTGCAGAAAAGCCACAAGAATGGTGTAGAATGAAAACCAAGGTGGGCCAGATATTCCAATACTCATACATAGAATCATAGAATAGTAAGGGTGGGAAAGGACCTTAAGATCATCTAGTTCCAACTCCCCTGCCACGGACAGGTACACCTTGCCCTAAACCATGTGGTCCAAGGCTCTGTCCAACCTGGCCCTGAACACCGCCAGGGATGGAGCATCCACAACCTCCCTGGGCAACCCATTCCAGTGCTTCACCACCCTCACTGTAAAGAACTTCTTCCTTCTATCTAATCTAAACTTCCCCTGTTTAAGTTTGAACCCATTACCCCTTGTCCTACCACTACAGTCCCTAAGGAAGAGTCCCTCCCCAGCATCCTTGTAGACCCCCTTCAGATACTGGAAGGCTGCTATGAGGTCTCCACGCAGCCTTCTCTTCTCCAGGCTGAACAGCCCCAACTCTCTCAGCCTGTCTTCATATGGGAGGTGCTCCAGCCCTCTTATCATCCTCGTGGCCCTCCTCTGGACTCGCTCCAACAGCTCCATGTCCTTTTTATGTTGAGGACACCAGAACTGTACACAATACTCCAAGTGAGGTCTCACAAGAGCAGAGTAGAGGGGCAGGATCACCTCCTTCGACCTGCTGGTCACGCTTCTTTTGATGCAGCCCAGGATATGGTTGGCTTTCTGGGCTGCAAGTGTACACTGAAGCCGGCTCATGTTAAACTTCTCATCAACCAGCACCCTCAAGTCCTTCTCTGCAGGGCTGCTCTGAATCTCTTCTCTGCCCAACCTGTAGCTGTGCCTGGGATTGCCCCGACCCAGGTGTAGGACCTTGCACTTGGCTTGGTTAAACTTCATAAGGTTGGCATCAGCCCACCTCACAAGCGTGTCAAGGTCCCTCTGGATGGCATCCTTTCCCTCCAGCGTATCAACCGAACCACACAACTTGGTGTCATCGGCAAACTTTCTGACGGCGCACTCAATCCCACTGTCCATGTCGCCGACAAAGATGTTGAACAGGACGGGTCCCAACATCAATCCCTGAGGGACACCACTCGTTACAGGTTTCCAACTGGACATCGAGCCATTTACCACAACTCTTTGAGTACATTAATTAACACACAACTCTCATAAGTCATTTTTTGCTGACTAGCAAAAAGATGGCAACACAAGGTATTCTGACCATCAAATTTGCTCCTCTCTCAGTGTTTAAGTTTTGATTTAGGTATCTCTTAAAAACAGGTCTGATTACCTCTCTGAACAGAAATGGGATTATTCCTGTAACTTGTCAAAACTCAACTCCTCTGAAACTAATGAGGAACGCCTGATAAGAAGAAACTGGATACTTTTCACTTCCCTCTTGGCTGTGCATACAGTCCTCCACAAACATTCAAAGCACTTTAAAAATACCTCTTTATTAATTTTGTTGGTCTCTGCTACTCGATCGGAAAGCACCGAGTTCTGAACCGGAGGTGCTGCCATTGGTTGCATAGCAATCAGCTGGATCTTGCTTGGGACCCGCCTGCTGGCATCTGAGGAACGTGACATCCTATCCACATGTTCAAAGATAGACGCTGATGAGTGCTGCTCATTTCCACTGCTGGTCTGAGGAGGTCCTAAATCACCAGAACAAATACAGAGTAAAGGAGTGCTGCCAGGGTTATCTCAGTCAAATGCTAAGCTCTACAGATGCTATGCTACAAGACTATGCCATGTTTTCCATCTGTGTTTAATTTGCCCTATAGGCCTTCCAGCTGATTCACATTTAATGCACAACAAGTTTACCCAGTGGTTTGCAAATTATAAACATTTTTCCATTATATTTCCAGAAGGGGAGCTGTCATTCTTCATTTCTGTAAATCAAGCTCTTGGCATTTGCAAACCACCAAAATCTCAATCTACTTTACTCTATAAAAAGCTGTTCAAGTACATACTGCTAATGGTTCCTCTTATCAGTACTTAAGGAGATGCAAGTTCCTCAAATGGAGGTTCAAAGAGCAATGAAAGATGTCTCACTGCAAAATGCACTTCTTGAGTGACAGGAGGAGTGATATATGAACTAAACAAAAATATCATTAGAAACCCACACAAAACACAAAGAATTTTGCAGACATTTTACCGATTAAAGCTTTTAAAGCAGTTTTCTTCTCTGTGACAGGATAAACAGTTAATACAGTAGTAAGCAAGCTGCACAAATATTGCCATGTTGTAATTCGTTGAAGAGGTTAAATCAACTCAAACACAATCAGCAAAAAATCTTATGGAAACCAATACACATGAAAGTCATGGCCCTAGTTCTGCCAAGAGTTAATCACTTCAACAGAAATGGGTCATCTCTCTCAAAAGGCTTGAAATTCGTAGGATGAAGGATCACCCCTGTGGTTTGCAATTAAGCACATATTTAAGATTCTCAGTTTCTTTGTTAGAGATAGGCCTACAACAGGAACCATTATGTGGATTAGGCTTGCAAAAACTATTGAAGACTTGCAAAATAATCTTTTGTCTTGTCCACATGGTAATGCCACAAATTATTAAACTGCTTTTCACCATGAAATATAAGCAATAAGAGATTAAGATTTGTGACTCTCTGTATGGAGGAACACAACAGAGTAGAGGGACATAGTTCCATGTCCTTGCACAGACTTCTAATAATGGGCTGTGGTTCTCAGATTCAAATCAGAAGGAGAATCTGGTTTGATTCTGATAGAGATTCAATTGTTGATGAACCTGATCCAGCTCCAACAGACAACAAGAAGAAAACAGCCACTGCTCTGATCAGTTTGCAACTTGTGCTGGTAATGAAGTACAAGGTTCAGAAGAGGAGTAAATACTATCTTCTGCAGATGACTGTAGATGATTTGTTCCTTTGCTTCACTCTTCTAGCACAAAAAGGGAGTGGGAGAGGGAAGGCATGGTACACTTCATTATATTCACAGCACACTGCTTTTGGGCTGGAAAGCAATTTGGCCACAAGCTAAGCAAAATTTTTATTTTTCATACTTCTCAAATTTGATTAATGCATTGTCAAATGTACACATTTATAAATGGTATGCATCATTTATAAATGTGACTTTCCTGGATGTGTCCTTAAAAAGAAGGTAAACAGTTCCATTTAGGATCTCTGTCCCCGAAATGTTCTGCAAGACACAGAGCCTAAATGAAATATATCCTTCTCTCTTCCGTAGCTATTTATATGATCTTTATCATTTGTCATCTTCATAGCCCCATCTTCATGTACTTCTCAGAAGCACGCAAGCATTGCCTCTCACAGTGAGGGGCACAAGATATATGAAGCAGTTAGTGTGAATCCCTCAGAGCAATCCTGCAGTGCAATGGAAGTCTGAACTTCTGCATCCATCTTTCCCATTTTCCCCATGCATCAGTCATTCTTTCCAGCCTTTCCAGTCTAACAGCAGTTCTCAACACTCACTGACCTCCAACATAAAATTTTAGGTTATTTTCATATTACTGCATTAGCAAGGACCAATATATTAAATTACGGTGAGCATTCACTCTGAATCTTTATCATTTAATCTATAACCTTTCCTTTTACACACATATACAAGTGCTTGGCAGAGGCCTCCTAGCTGAAACAGTTTTTATGCTCATTTTGTAACACTGTTCAAAAGTCCCATACCCAAAATTTGGTATGGCTCTACAGTAACGTCATATGCTACTCTCCTTTGCAGAAAAGATGCACATACAAAAAACCCCCCATAAACTGCATCTGACCTTTAGATCCAATCTGTGTGCATACATTGAATGTGTCTGTAAGGACAAACTAAGATGGAATTATAGTAAAGTAGGTAAGAAATTTGGAAACTGCACAGTTCTGTACACATACAACAAAAGGAGAAATGATTTCTAACTCAACACATGAATGAGCTCCTTTAGAAGTTTTGACAGAGTGAATAAGAAATGTCTCATTTCAAAGTTCTTACATTGTTGTTCATGGTTAGAAAATCTTCCTTATAAAGTGATCAGACAGCACTCTATGAATTAAATTTTGATCTCAGACTAGCCAGTTAAGCCTAAAAAAGAAATAATGGAGACTTGTTCTGTCCAAATACTGGACAGAACACGTTTAAACAACTAGTCCATGTAGGTCACATGTCAGGATCAATGTTCATCACTCTTCCCTGGGTTGAAACTACTAATTGAAGCATCAAGAAAATTAGTTGCTCTGCAGGAAGCTATGATTTTGTATGAAAACCAATACAGTTTGAGATAAGGAAAGGCTATTGTTTCCTGCACCCTCCTGAAATAAAAACAAGGGACACAGCAACCATGGTACATAAAGCCTAATCCAAAATCAGGTAGTCAATGGGAATCTTTCACTGATCCACTGGTATTTGAATCATGTCAGAGTATGCAGTTTCAGATAAAGTTCAATTTCTTTGTATCCCAGTACATCATGACTCACATTAGTCACTTGTACAACCCCAACAATGAAAAGCATCACAGCCAGCTGTATATCAGTCCTTCTCTACTATTGTAATATGGAAACTGCTATCAGAGAACACAGTCTTTAACTTATTACTAGATATGGTATGCATTATTAAAGACAGTGTCAGCTTTCTCCTGCCCCATCTTTGCTATGGTTAGAAAATCAGCCAGTCCTGATCAGAAAAACACTAGTTCATGAGAAAATACTTGTGGCTTTTTGCAGGTAGCCTGTGTTTGTCTTGGATTTCCAGTAGAGACATTAACAATATCTCTAACTTGTTTATATAAAGCTAGTTTCAGGACCAACAGCTGCCTCAGTTTTGCTTCTTTTGATGTTTTCCTCAATAATTTGAAAGGACTGGGAAGAAAATTAGAAAAAAAGTGCCTAAATTGGATGACTATAATTTGTGTTACTGAGAATTTTTTATACTTCAATAGCTGAAAAGCAATTTTGGCTTTTTTTAGACTCATAAGACAAATCCTTCCATCCTTAATATATAACTGTAGCTACCCCAGCACCTCTATTCATAGCTGTACTCAACTATGAGCTCTGGTTACTTACCCACTCTGTTTGCTCCTGACAACATAAAGGAAAAAGAAGAGACAACACAGTAATTATTACAAATAATTCAGCTGGAATGGCAACTGGAAAAAACACAGCAGTAAGATGATTGCATTTACTTTTGAATGAAATGCATGAACTTGGATCAAACTGCCAAGCCTCAGCTGCACAAAAAGGGAGCTGAATCTGCCATTTAACAGAGAGCTCTCTTCAGACAGTGCCTCCAATTCTGGATGCTAAAAATAGTCCCTATGATTACCCAGCTAAAGGCACCAAATGCTGAAAAAATAGCGTATCTGATCCAGTAAGGGCATGATAGGTAAAAAGGACACATTTTACACAATATGCTTGCTGCCTTTGCCAGATAATTGAGATGCAGCAATACCTAATAACTTCTATACAAAAGGAAATGTTAAACCCTATATAAAGTTTTAAGCCAGATGGAAAATTGATTTCCCAGGAAAGAAGAAATGGGATAACACTAAACCAGGACAACAGAATTGAAGTCAGATAGGTTGGTGCAACTCATAAACCATCCTGAGGTGAGCTGTCATTCCTATTGTTTTCCTATACATTTACTTGGACACGATTTCTAGTCCTGAGAGCAAACCTAACCCACTTAACACATATATAGTATCAGTACAGTATTTTCTTTTTGTAAATTTTGGGAAGTATATACAGCATACACTGCCTGCTGAATTATTGGGAAGTATAACTTTCTAGGCACATTAGCAGATCCTATGCTTTGTTTTCTTACATATTCGTTACAGAGGAAAGCCTGCTCCACAACCCTTGCTCTTCCAGGAATAGTCCACATTGTGAAAGTTTGAAAATCATACATTATTTAACTTGCTGTTTAGCCACCCAAAAGCTAGCAGGTTGTATGAACTATCTTACATATTCCTCAATCTAATTTCTTCAACATAAGCAAAAAAGATTGTCTGCTATGATCTGAATTTCACCTGCACTGCATTCCTCTATAGTCATTCCAACATCTCAGCTGGTAGTTCACAGAGTGTGTGGAAAACTACTCAATATGCCAAAAAGACTGCTCACGCTGGACAATATTTTCTTCTTCTCAGTTTTTGCTGCCATCAAGGCCATGTGTATTAAGAACACATGGGGTATTGCAAACTCCTTTACCAGATATTCAGTATCAAAATTTTCTCTTCAAAGACTATTGTGATTTAAGGTAAAGATCTGGTAACTAAAACCTTAATCAAGGAACAAACCATCTAAACCCAAAAGGCTCTCAGAAAAACCACTTATTTTTTTGTGCAGGCACAGTTAACCACACACTTTTAAACAGGAAAAGAATTTAAAAGAATGCTTCTATTAAAAAGTGAAAGTAGGTGTGAAGTGTTTTATCAACTTTTCAATAAGGGAAGAAATATATCTTAGGTACCTCCATGACAAATGGTGGCACTTGAACTGGAAGCAAGATGGTTATATTAAAAAAAAAAAAAAAAATAAAGTCACTGTTATTAATGTATTGGCACTGGATCTTCATCTTTCTAAAGCACAATCATGAAGGCATTTGACGCCTGAATTAGAACTTATTTGTAAAACTTTTACCTCTCTGGTCTCTTCTTTTTCATCTCACTTTTTGAAAGTTGCAATTACATATATTTGTGCTGTAAAAAATCCTGCTGTGACCTCTACTGCCCATGTAACTGTCTGCAAAATTGCTACCAGGAGAACCACAATTAGGCCTAAATGGAAAGAAGTTTGCTGGGAGGTATGTGGGAGAGAAAAGGAGTGAAGATTTGTTCCTGCTAAGCCATTAATTTCAAAAGTTTGCTGGAATGGAAGGAATGTGTAGATCTTCAGTTTCAACAGAAGAAACTGAACCAAAAAGGAGAGGAAGAAAATTTTCCATGACATAAACCAGAAAAATTTACAGACAAAGATGAGTTTAGAAAAGTTACAGCACTAGAGTAATTTTTCAAGAGAAAAAAAGAGTAACAAACCCTTCTTCACTGCTCTGCGTGGTTTGCCCTCGTTTGCAACAGTTGATGGTCTTGCAGTTTCTTCTCCTGTCTCTCTCCCGCTGGATTGTTCACTTGCAGTGGAGTCAGCATCTGATGGTAAAACCCTGCCACAAACAGTGAAAAACAAACAAACCAACACTTAAGTTTGCAAAGGGCATGGTTCTCACACAAAAAGAATCCTGTGCTAAAGTATCTTGTGAAGACTGCTAATATTTTCCTCTGTTCATAAGTAAATTTATAATAAATTATCATAGTTAGATATTCATTGCCATAATGTTACTGTTGCTGCATGTGAAAACTGACTGCAAGAGGATTCACACGTGATATTCTTAACTAATCCTCCCTTTAAAATACACTTCAAGAAAAAACTCTCTGTTTCTAAGTAATGGTTTACTTTTCAGAAAGAAAAGAATTATATTAGAAATAAGAAACCCATACAGGTAATTACTCTATTCAGACTTGCCAACTTGGTGTTCTCTTCTTAACACTACAAGCCTCTGTTATTATTTCCCTGACTAGTTAAACATAGAACCACTAAAAAAAAATGCTATTTTATGTATTTATCCCATGCAGTCATAAGACTCTTAAAAACATTTGTTGCCTGCAAATTACAATCTCAGTGTTCATAGTTTTTGCAGGCAATTACAGAAAAAGATAAAGAAATACTGTGATTTTCCCCAACAGAATACTTCAGCTGTAAAATTATTCACATAGTATAAAAATAACAAAAATATAGGGCATACAGTACTGCCCAGCAGACACCAAAGCCTGTGTTTTCATATGGGATCAGCTTTTGTGAGTGTCTCTAGTGACCATTTTGTCATGTGAACATTCATATTCCATTCCTGCAGAGAGTTAATCACTGAAAGCATGCACTTGTCTGTGCATTAATGCTGTTGAGTGCAAGATTCGCTTGGGCTAGGTGGAATCTGAACTAGTTACTGAGGCTCTTGGCTAAACACCAACCTGCCTAGAGCACACAGACTGAGATAACTATACCTAGCCAGACAAGTTCATTGAAAGTTAAACCCACTCCTTGCAGCAGGCAATGCTCTGAATTCAACTCCCTTTTTTCTCCTCCCTGGGCAATGCACTGTTAATTGAACTCTGTATTTCATTCTTTTCTGCAGTACTGAAGTACTAAAAGGTCACATCCTAATAAAAACCAAAAAATATAATCAGGGAAAATAGGAGAAATGGTTCTTAATGAGCTTACAGATCTACATTACTGCATCATTTCCTCTTTCTAAGGTGGAGAGAGCAGGCAGAGCTATGGTCTCCATCACCCCTGTCTTGATTCAGCAAAGTATAAGACTGGAGTTCCATTTCCAGATCTGCTACTGACTTTGTTTCACCACGCTGTGCTTCACGCTCCTTCCTCAGTCTATCTAAATTATCATTAAGTAAACTATAGGAGCATAAACAGTGCTGAGCCAACATCAGTCATTCTTTGTAAGTGCTGAGGAATATGCAGTCATATCCTCTCAAGCCAAAACAACAGGTCCAACTCTCAGCTGGAGCCTAGAGATGCCGTGCTCTCTGAACTTGATTGTTTTTCTTATTTGTTGTTTTTACAGATTCAGAATGTGTACTCACATCACCATTGTATTTCCTGGCATGCAACATACAGTCCTGAATTGCATTGTGATGAACTGAGTTTGTATTTCCACACAAAATAGAAAACATCTAAAACCAACATAACACACTATGCTATCATTTCACATTTCAACTTCTGCCTCAGGGAATAGATGTTTAAATCTCAAGCTGACATGTGCATGTCAGCATGCTAGGGAGATAATGGTGACATCTCCATAGTTAAGCCTAAAGGGAGATTTGCTCTTAAAGGATGATGAGGGAGAGGAGGGAAATTCTCTTTTGAAAACATTTTGAAGTATCTGAATTTAGATGCTATTAAAAAAAGAAATATCTTTGTTCCAAATTTGATCAATGATTCATTATTGTCTTCAGGGAAAGCACTGAAATGTTGGCTTCTGAGCATTTTTCCTGCTTCATTTTGTAAATTATTCCAGATGAAATACAGTAACAGCCTCAAGTTTAAATTTCTTTCTTATACTTATGTCCATATGAATATAGATGCCTTCCCTTCCCCCTAAGTATCATCTCTGTCTTAGGCCACTTTTGAACTTTTTAAAAGAAACACAGAAACACTTGTCCTTTTGATTTATATTTATTTAAGCTACACCAAAATGAGTTAGCTAATTTTTCTTCCATTATTTTCCATTTTGCCCACTGCTAGTCTACTACTTCTAAGGCCTATAGGGAATTAGGAAGACAGCAACTGGGAAGGTGGAAACTGAGCTGTACAAAGCCCATATAGAGAAGATGAAGTGAGGATCTTTGGACAACTGGGGCTTTAGAGGAAGCACAGAACGTTAAGCAGCAGAGCAATCAGAGATCTGCAGCTCATCACTGGTTTCTTTCTAAGTTCATTTAACTGTGCCCTTAGTTGTTGTTTTTGGATTTTTTTTTCCTATGTCCACCATGCACATACGTAAAAGCACAGGGGAGACAGAGTTGGAGACAAAGGGGTGCGAAAATACGAGAGGGAGGTAGTGAGGGAGGGAAAGAATTACTGGGAAGTGGAACACAGAGCAGCTCAACAGTGAGGAGCTGTCTGCGACTCATCACAGCACTCCTCAGGGCTCTGTTTTTTTCCCTACCTATTACCTTCCCGCTTATCCTTTTTTAATGCACAGACCTTTCTTTACTGCACAGATGTTACAGTGCCTATCCAACAAACACAATCCTTTCCAGCAAGGTACATTCACATAATTCACATCATTTCAATAATGATTATTGAAAAAGGTATGAAATCACTGCTGAAGGCTGACAGACGCTTCTATCTGCTCAGCTATAAATTATTACTCCTTTTCCTGACCAAAGCTGGTTGGCTATGAGAGCAACCATATAACCACAAATAAAAACACTTGCGCATCTTCCCTGACTTTTGGAGATACTGCTTATTTCTGGAAATTCCAACTTATCATACATGTATTGATCACTATTAATACTATTGAAACACACTGCTATTTGTCAATGGTTTTTGTTTGGTTTTAACCACCTGCTGCCTTAGTAGCTAGAGATCACTACAAAGAGAATGCATCAGGAAACATACACTTGGTGTTTCCACTAAGCAAGCAGTTCCTTGACTCCAGCCAACCTAGTAGTGTCTTAAACACCCCTCTAAACTAGGCATGTTGCCTTTAAGAGACACTAAATTCTAACAACCTTGTACTAATGGGTAGTGAGGTATAACTCTGACAGCCCACTAGAAAACACAAGTCCCAGAGATCTGGAACAGTTTTTTTCCACTGAAATTGCCCTGAAAATACAGTAATTGTCAGCCACTAAGAAACTGTCATCTATTACAATTTGTCTTATCTCTGTGAACTGACCTCCCTCTGTGTCGAGCAGTCTTTGAAGGCTTTGAGGAAGTCTTGGATTTGGGGCTGGGCACATCTCCATTTTCAGATGGGGTAGTATCCTTAATAGGTCCTGGTAAAGGAGTTGGCTCATGGATAATCAAGACATCATCTTTATTGTGCTGGCCCAGATGCTGCTTAGCAAAATCAAAGCCTTTCACACTGGGGGCTTGTAGCTGTGAGAGAAGAACAAAGACAAAAAACAGGAACCATGAGTGACAGTAAGTACAAAGGCTTTGGTTACAATCTGCAAACAATGGCCACTAAGAGGATGGTTAGGCTATGGTAATCTCAGGAATGAACATGAGAGCTGCAGGGAAAAATCAAAATAACCCCCCCACCCCCAATTCTGTCATCTTACTTCAGTATATGATACACAGTTTAAAATTCCACATCAGCAAATCTAGTTTAAAAAAAATAGCCTTCTGCTGCCACTACATCTCTTTCCAGCTATTTCTTCAGACTTAATCATTGTGTGAAGAGCTTTTTGTGTACTTGTGGGTGCAAGGCTGTAGACACCTGCATATTATGACTGCCAGGTCACCTTTCTGTCTCTTTCTGTCAAAATGAGTGAAGTGAGTTTAAATAATTTCCATAACGTTACTGCTGATCTTCCTCATTTTGAGCTCACCAAATCTGCAGGAGTCTGGGAGTGCTTCTACAAACACCTAGTTCATATGATAAAACATAAACATTTTGCAGACCAGAGTGATACTGCAGCCTGGCAATGAATTTTCTGCCAGCATGGACACCTCCAGAGAACAACTGAAAATCTAGCTCTTAGGAATTTCATACTGAATAGACAGAAAAATATATTAAAGGCTTTGGAGTTTAGAGAAATAAGATACTTATCCTAGAGATCTTATTAAGGGATTATGGATTCAATGGGCATCTTGCTTGAGAAAGACACAGAAGTGGGCCTTTCATTTTCATAACTGTATTTATAAAAAGCCAATCTCACCTTGTCAGTGAGTTGATTCAGACTTGATTTCATCAAGCCTCCAAGTTTCAAGTTTTCCTGCTGATTTCTGGGGGGCTTTGGAGTAATTAAGAAATTCGGAAGAATTAAAAGAAAGTTTTTCTTCAAGTCCTGCTCAATTTTATGTTGTTTGGAAGTAGAAAGAAATGTTGACAGTTCCAGTTTTCAAAGTGTATGCACATACCCACTGCACAGCACATGTACAAAACCCTCTGTGTGTTCCTAGAGCTGATTTCTGCAAAGTGAATCATGTGTTGGAGTACATTTATGGGTGCGTCAGGTTCCAGATGTTTAAATGAACCCCCTTTCATAAAGCTTGGCATGCCAACATAGCTAACTACAAACAGATTTGTCTGATACCATGCCAAAGATAAGCTTGCCTAAGAAATATTCTGAAACAATCTCTTCAAAATATTTTCTCAGTAAGCAAACATATTCCAAATGGTTCTTAGAAAGGATGTTGTAGTACAGCAAACTGCCTATTTAAACCAGTAGATGGCAATAAAAGCTCTCCTGTAAAATCCAACAACTACCTGAATGGTTGAGATTTTGGAGTTCATTTCTCACAAAATGAGTAAGCTTATTATTTGAACAGATCTGGATGTCTTCCACTATACTCCATTTTTCTTGGGCCTTACAACAGACCCTTCAATTCAGCATGATGGGTGACTCAGTTATTGAATTTATGTAAACGGCTGCAACCACTGATTCAAAAAGGCACTGTTGAGCTAGACCAGGTCAAAGTGTAACTGTTCTCTATTTTTTGAGTCATAGCCACCTAGCGAACCCTTCTTGAAACTTCCGCCCTCTTCAGAGTTGAAACATTGGTTTTGGGATCTTGCTGGCTTAAGAGAACCACCCCAAAACTCCATGTCTTTTTCTTTTTTTCTCTCATGTCTTTTTTATTTCTGAGGAAGAACTTCTCACTTCCACTAACAGACATATCATGCCAGCTTGCTACACTGATTACTGAAACTCCTCTTAGTTACCAAACCTCCTCCTCTGATGTGTTTGACATTATTTCTATTCTCTTTGAAGATATTCTTGTGTGTGACATTCTTCCTTTGAACCCCTTCAGTGGTTTCCCTTCTTCTACCCCTTTCATACTCCACCCTCACACCTATACAACAGCCCTGCTGCTGATCCCTGGTGATCCCTTCCTCTGTTTCAGTACATTCCCCTTCATTGCCTCCAGCTGCCTTTCCTCCAGAGATGATGAGTCTCCACCATGTGCTGGGCACAACTCTTTCACAAAAGAATAAAGCAATAAGTAAATAAATTGGTGGTGCACTACTCTTTCCTAAGCACTCTTGGCTTGACCTACAAACCTACTACTGCTTTTTCAATAGTGTGACAGGTAGGCTAGGCAAGGACAACTGAAGAAACAAACATTCTAGTAATATCAGAGTTTCTGGTATGGTTTTATTAAGACTGCTGCATGTCTGAAGCATGCATTTCAGCATACCTTAGAGTTAATTCTAGCATACTGGGTTTGTAAACCCTCCAGGGAGCAAAGCAATATGCAAAACCCATAAATTTTTTATCTTTTAAACTTTGAATAGCCTTATTCCTAGCTTCAGTCTAGCATAATCTTTTGTCTAAGCACAGTTAGGGAAACAGATATATTTATGTATACATGTACATACACCACAGCATATGTATGCACAAATGTTTATCTGCAGGCAGACCACACAGAAGCAGAATTAAAAGACTGTTAGTATTGCAAAGACAACCACTCATACTATAAGAAATGGCACAGTTAAGATTATATGAACAATCACAACTGGATCCTCTCATACATTCGCATCGCAATAGAGTCTTGAGATACAAAATCCTAAATTCATTTCTTCCATAGGAGCTCTCTTGCTTTCTCCCACCCTGCTGTATCCTTGGCATAGTCTAGGCCTTCTGCTATTAGTCAAAGCTGGGTAGAATATCAGAATTTTATTTGCAGAACCAGGATACTCATCACATTTCATCCAGAAGCTGGCAAACACGTAGTGAAAGGACAGGATGTAAGAAGAGAAAGAATGTATTCTTTTATGCACATCTGCAGCTAGGGTGGCAGACACTTTGCCAATGGATTTCATGGACGCTTGCTGGCAACACAGGATTGGCAAGTCTTGGGTATCACGTCAAGAAACACTCACCCCAGGCACAATAGAACCTGTGGCTCTATTACCCTGAAGTTGTAGCCAAGTAAACTCATCTGGTCTTACCTCTTCCTAACCAGACAGAACCAGCGTCTCCATCCTGACCTCTTACCCCTGTCTCCCTCTGCCAGCTGCCAGTTCCAGTTTACATTATCCAAGAACTTGAGGCTCATCGCTACTTATTCCTCTACCTGGCCTCATAACAACTTCTGTGTACAGCAACAGATTGAAAACTGGCTGAGCTTTTCAATTACAGCTCTACAGAGCTTATATGCGCAGAACAGGTGTAATCCTATGAGAATTTAATTCGTAAACCTCTACCTAGTCTTTGTCGATCCCATGCAAATATTTTCCCCAAGGTTTAAAACCTAGTCAGAAACTGGCAATTCCCCACAGAATCGGCAAAAGCGTTTCCCTCGCACAAAACAACCTTCTGGTCCTATTTCCTTTCCTTCCCCACCCTCTATCCCCAAAGGCTGAGCACATGCACTAGACCTTCTCCAAAACTATTCTAAAAATTTGGATAGAGCACTATTCTTCTCATAACCTTGTTCTTTGAATGAACAAGCTCTTCTCATCATGTTAAAAAAGATTCAGTATGAAACTGATAGCTTGAATGGAAAACTTCAAACTGAACAATTCAAGTCTTGCAGAATTTTGTACAGCTAAACAACATTTCCAGATATCTCCTGCTAAAAAAGCTTAAGATGGCACTACCATCCCCAGCCAATATATGAAGACTATGGGAGACTATATGCATGTGTATATGCATGTTTGTGCATATGAATGAAAACATGACAGAAAAATGTGAAAATATATATGTAAAATATAATACCTGACTGAATATAAAAAGATAGTTCTCAACAAAAATATTGAGAAAATGACTTACTAAAAATAATACCCTCTATTTGAGAAATAGAAATACTAATATGATTACTACTGCAGAAACAACACTGACAGAAACCCACTTCTTAAAGAAAAATCTACATTTGTGATACCTCACCTCGCAGACCATGGCAACATTATGGCTAAGAACTGATACAAACCAAAAATCTACATTTTCATGAAAAATTTCTGAAGGATACTGAAACACAATTCTGCTTTCTGTGAGACTTGATGGCCGTATCACTGAGACGCAGTGGAATGAACAAAGTGTTGTTCCAGATGGGTTTCTTTCATTTTCTTATGAATTTCTGTGTGCCACCTGCTGCATTCTTTCTTTTCTTTATATCAAGTTATATATTGTAACAGATTGGATGACCTCTGCTCATCCTAGGGTAAGTAGTCAGAACACCATGTGTGGATCAGTCATCTGCTACTCACATATTAACCACCACCAAGGAAACAATACAATCTCTTTTTAAAAGCACATTTGTGCAGATACCTCCACCTGTTCAGGAGCTGAGCCTCTTTTTATCAGCCTTAAATGCCTTTACCTAAGACTGCACAAAACCAGTATTAGCAAAGATTTCTTATTTTAAATTAAAGTTGTTACAGAAGGTTTTCATTTGTTTTATCTTCACATATTTGTGAAAGGGAAAAGATAAACTACTCTAAACTACCACCAAAATGAACATGTTTAAACTACTGCATTTGTAAGGCATTATCTTATTATACAAATGCAGAACCTGCTGAAATCTAAGGGGAAGATGATTTCAAATTAGCAAGTCAAGACAGTGCTTTAATTCTATTGTTACATTTCGTTTCGTTACTGAACGAAAAGGCATTTGAAGCTCAATTTGCAGAATTGAGCCAAGACTTATTCCATGAAAGCAGCTTGTAGCTTCAGTACTGTTCAAGTTGCAGAAATATAACACAGTTGCCAGTATATTGTTCTGCTAGATGCAGAGACATACCAGTTATGTTGTCAATCTGTTTTCTCAAAAAAGCAAATACCACACACACAGGTCAGTGAATAACATCAGCTGAAAGCAGAAGAAATACTCTTACTCAGCAGTCTTCCTGCAGTTCCTACAAGCAGCATTTGAATTTGGACATAATATGAAGAATAATGTATTACGACAACCTGCTATTGATTTTATGCCAGGTCTTGCCTTGATCATCTGGTAGAGCCAGATGCATTGAGCAGAGGCTGTTAAAATACAATTCTAAGGAAACAAAGGAGCTAAACATGATTTCAAAAATAATACTTTAGTGTTGGTAAATAATCTATGAACAGGACAGGAATCCCTGCAAAGAAGTGCCCAAGATTCACACTACCAAACCTTTCTCCATATTCTGAGGGCACCATAACATAGGGCAGTGTGAATTCACTGCATTACTCTCATGAAGCACCAGAAAGGACAATTATTTGCAGCTGCTAGTGTGTTTGCTAGGGTTATTTTAATTTTAACTCATTTGTTTCACCATGCTTCTACTATCCAACCCAAGATATTGCCTACTTTTTCCTCCCACAAGGATCATTCATTCACATTATTTGCAGTGACTGTTCCATGAGATATTTAAAACATCTACCAATCTACAAATAAATAAGAAGTACTGAGGCACGTTCACCTTTCTTAATCTCATTTTCTTATTCAGCTCATTCTTCTCATGTCACTCCTATCGCTTATGAACATAAGCATACCCTCTATATTTCTGTTTACCTTGCTCTTCTTCAACATAAACCCCTTTGGGATCATAGCCAGGGACTGCTTCTAAAGTATGCATACAAATCATGCATGCAATTCAATAACAATAATGCATATCTGAGTTAAGACACAAGAAACCTTTGTTGATGAAAACAACTTATTAGAAGATCACATAGAAGCAGAGTTCCACCTCCATAGCTTCTCCTAAAAGTACTGAAAAAAGACCCATTTGTGTTTCTCAAGGTCTTTTTGTGCCATTAACAATCTCCCTATGAAATGGGATATGATGCAACCAACTTGTGCCATGAGAACATACTCTTTCCTGGTCTACTTTAAAAAACAATACTAAGCATCACTTAGAAATGTGAAGAAAGATCCTTCACTGCTGCCGGTTTAGGAAATGCTTCTAAGCACCAAAACAAACAAGGTCTCAGATTCAGTTTAAATACCTTCACTTGATAACCCCATCTGTGTATGTAAAAAGAAGTGTATGCGCAATTGCAGTTGACTATATTGCCATCACCCTCCCATTACAGCGGCGTTACTGCCTGTATCCCCTGTGGCAAGCCCATCTCAAGATCGTGCGATCTGAGAGGCAAAAAAGGGGTTGTATATACAAAATGCTGCCCGTTTTCTCATCTCAGATCAAGTACCTCTTTATACAAATTATGTCTCACCTTCACCATCACAACAGCACTTCTGTCAACTACCGCCATACTGGGAATGGGTAAAGCAAATATATCCTTGTGCAGAAGAAACATGCTTATAGTTGCATGGGTTTCTACCATCAAACCAGGGAAAAGTACCACACAGTACAGCCAGTGCTGGCACAGAAAACCAGACTGAGCTAGTGTACAGCCTCTGATCCTTCCCTACTCTGAAAAGTCAAAACTGTGGTTTACTGCTCGCTAACAAACAAATAGTAAGTAAACAGGAATCCCACAAAAAATATCACCTCAGGAATTTTGCTCGTGGAGTAGGATTAAAAAGAAATGAAGAAACCCCCCAAACTTACAAAACTTTATAAAGCCTGAAATTCTCAAAACACCTGTTCTGAAATATTTTCTTAAGACAGATTGTTCTTGTGGATTTTCATCATCCCTCTTCCTTTGTGCATTTCTTCCTGCCACACTAATATCACCGTGACAGCTCAGTAAATTACACAAAATACAAGAGGGATCATCTTGTTGAAAGTCCATAACTCTGAGCATATATATGCCTACAGGCTGTTGAGGTAACTGCTGTAACAGGCAGAATTTTGTGTCTGAATCACACAGAGTTTTAGCCTTCCTTCTAAGACAGAAATGCTGCAGGGGTGGATACTATCTTAATCATGGTTTGCTGAGGTTCTTTTGCACACTGGCAAGACAGAAGTGTTAGGAGTAAGTTAGAAAAAGATCACCAACTTTACAGGATAGACAGGATAGGTCATTGCTGTGTCTCAGTTCCACCAAAACTTATCCATAAGTTATGTCAAAACCAATTACTCCTCCAAGGCCACATACATGATTCCAACATCAACTGCAACCTCTAAGAGAGGTAGCACAACACATAAAAAAAACCAATTACAGAATCATAGAATAGTTTGGGTTGGAAGGAACCTTCAAAGGTCATCTGGTCCCACTCCACTGCAATGAGCAGGGACATCTTCAACTAGATCAGGTTGCTCGGAACCACATCCAGCCTGGCCTTGAATGTCTTGAGGGATGGCACAGCCACCACCTCTCTGGGAAACCTGTGCCAGTGTTTTACCACCCTCATTGTAAAGAATTTCTTCTACGCATCCAGCTTGAATCTCCCCTCTTTTAGTTTAAAACCATTACCTCTCGTCCTATCATAACAGGCCCTGCTAAAAAGTCTGTCCCCATCTTTCTTATAAGGCCCCTTTTAAGTACTGCAAGGCCACAATAAGGACTCCAGGCTGAACAACCCCAACTCTCTCATCCTTTCCTCACAGGACAGGTGCTCCAACCCTCTGATCATTTTTATGGCCCTGCTCTGGACCCTCTCCAACAGGTCCGTATCCTTCCTGTACTGAGGAGTCCAGAGCTGGATGCAGTACTATAACTTAAGGAAACTTTTCTCAACTTGTGAAGCAAAAGAATATACAACACAGTCCAGAAACGCTTGCTCTCCACAAATAATGAGAAAAGTGCTAAGCGACGTTTAAGATAGAGCATGGGTCAGCAATTTTCATTTATTTTCGCTGGCATTTTATTGAGCTCAGTGACTCCAATACATTCATATATCTAAAAAGGGTTTAATGCACACAGAAAGCAAGTGCATATGCATATACATATACTGCAGAAATAATCTGCCCCTTGAAATAAAGCTACAAGTGAGTATCATCGTTAAAACCTCAGGCAATAATTATTTGATATTGGCCCATTTCCTTGTTCCCAAAATAGCTAAATTCTACAGTAAATTCTCTATAGCCTTTTGTTAGGAAAGACAGAATTTACTTTCCCAGTATTAATCTAGTATCAGTGCTCTATTGTGTTTAGGATGGTTTAGTTTAACCGAATTTTGAAAACGGATTCTTTTTAACTCCTTTTCAAAACAAGCCACTATATAAACGTCATTCTGTAAATCAATGGGTCACCTACATTTTGAATAGCATATTCAGTTGTAGTCTTTCCCCCTCAAAAAGGATGGAAAAGAATTGGAAAATCTTCAGCCTTTTCAAAAGTTAGCAGTTGGTTCAAGGGTTAACCAAGCAGTTGGTTCAAAAGAAGGGATGAGAAAACTGGGACGCCTCCACCTGGAAAAAGAGATGATGGAGATGGGAATATGACAGAGATCTGTAAAGGACTGGCAAGGAGCAAGTGCCTAGGAATGAGTTATTCATTATCCCTTCCAATAACAAGGACTAAGGGGCATCACAGAAAACAAAGAGGTGGCAGGATAAAAGCAAGATGAAACAAGATGATGTGGTTCTTTGTGTAACAAGCTGTGGAAATCCCTGTCAGCAGCTCAGATGGGTTTAGAAGGACCGGACAAGTTTGTGGAAGAGAAATCTTTTCTGGGCTGCTAAATATCATCACTTCTAGAGAAAGTCTCCGAGACACAAATAACTAGAGGCTGAACAGTTACTCCAGGCAGAGCATCATGCGTACTTGCCCTATTTTTCTCCCCTTCAACAGGCTTTTGCTTTTGGCACCTGGGCTAGCTGGCCTTTTGGTCTGATCTCAAGACAGCTACTGAAATGTCTATAAAAAAAGCAGAGTGAGACGTGACTTTTCATATATAATGGGTATCTCCAAGTGTGGTATTATATTTCGACAATTTGTGAATAGTTAATCCTCATTGCAGGAGAAGAGTTCCTACAAAAGAGCTCCTGCAGAGGAACTGTCATCAGAGAAATGTATTGTTGAGAAGTAATTAAGACATTGAATACTGTATTCCTTGTCAGAAATCAGCCACTGACTCTGAAGCAGAACCTGTATGCCAATTCCAAAAAGACATCATTTTGGATAGTCAAGGTTGCTATTAGAAATGAATGATATTTGTTATGCAAACAGTAGGCACAGACATGAATCTCTTGCAGAAACTCATGTCAGTTTTCAAGTAGTTTTTTATGAGATTGGTGTCAGCTGCCTTTCTCAACATGAGTCTCTTTTGACTGGAATTATTCTGCAAGGCAGAGCTGTTGCCTCGACAATATACAGATGAACAAAAGCATTACAGGATGTCAAAACACCACAAGAATTCTTTATATCAGGAGTGGAAGACTACTGTTTAGCCTCCAGCAGGGCTGGCCTCTTTGATCCTGGGAACATCTAAGAGGTAGTCTACTGAATACACAGTAATAAGCAAAACTCTCAATTCAGAGGTGCAAAGTTACACCTGACATGTGAGATTCAGGTATCAGCTATCTGTGCTCGGGGGGGAGGGAAATGGGAATCCACACAAGCCTCTCTCAGACACCTTGCAGAACACAACTCATTACCTGTAACCGTGAGTGACACACAAAGGTCTGTCTGGATGTCAAAGCAGCGCAGATTAGAGCACACAGGTAACAGTCCCCAGGTGATGATGACGCACTAGCTGAGGTTTGCTGGCACACAGCACAAGCTGGCAGCCCTTCAGCTCTGGCACTATCCATGCTGCTGCTTGAGGAGATGGTGGGATACTATATGCTATGTCCAAGGCTTCATGGGGACTGACCAACCCCACCTTTCCCACATGCAGACACACAGGAGGAACACTGAGCCAGAGAGACATGTTCAGCCTTTAAGAACCATAGCAGCACTCAGAGGGCTCCAGAGAGAAGCGACTTCTGGCTGCAGGAGCAGGCTTTCACTGCCTAGGGCGTTAGGGTGTGACCTTGGGAAAACTAGGAACTGAACAAGCCACTCAAACTTAGCACTGCAAAAGCAATGACTTCAGCATGCCCAGCATTTACAGGAGAACATCCAAGACCTTCTAAATAAACTATCAGTGAGCTTGTCCACAAGTGAGATTCTTGTAATTAAGGCAGGAACCCCTGCTCTGAATAACTGTCTAGAGCAGAAGCTACCTCTGAAAAGTCCTAGCGTAGGATTTGACTTTTTTCTCCAAATGCTTGTACACAGCAGGGAAAGTGAAATCCCTGGTGAACCAGGTTCCATTTTCATTTCTGGGTGTCCATAGAAAAAGAAGTAATATTGCCAACTCTGTTTCCATCAGAGATAACATGTAGAATGTTTTTTTGCTCTCTGGGGAAGATGAAAGGGGTTGACAGTGTTTTCACACAAAACCATCAGTAGTCCAGTACACAGCAGAAGGATAGTTGGGGTATTAAAGACATTCATCCATTTTTCTCATGAGGAAGAAAAATAAACCATGACAAAAATTCAATTGCTCACAAAAGACAAGCTTCTTTGCAAGAAAAGATCAAGCTGGGACAATGTTGAGGTGGATATAGGCAATGGCAAGAGAGAAAATCCTGTAATTTAAAAATGCCACTCATGCATCTTTTTACTTCCAAAGGAAAGCAAAGACATCTTTATCCAGTGCAACAACCCAGATCACATCAAGGTGAATTTCCAGTAGGATGCTACAGCTTACAGAACAAGTCATGAATATTTGATGCACCCTTTAAATATCTTAGTTCCATCTCTTGAAAAGAATTATCCCTGCACAGACCAATGAATCTTGCACAGAAATTCTCTGCTCTGACCTGTTTCCTTAAGTCCCAGTTTAAAAAAAGGGTCCAAATAACACTGATGTAAGCATGGTTTTCCATTAAATCTCCAGAATGAAAAAGTTAACCTAATGTTTTTCCAGTATTGTTAATCCTGCTTTGAGGCAGAGGGATGGATTAGCTAACCAGAGTTTCCTCAAGATCCCTTTTTTCTTTGCTAACCATCAGTTCCCACAAAAAGTTTTATTTCCTATGATACTGAAGTATCAGACTTCTGAGACTATTCAAAGGTAAAACGTCCGTTAGTACAGTTCGAGTTCAGGCTCACTCTCTACATTCTTTACAGAAGATAACATTATGAGCCTTTTTAAGACAGACCCTTATGCCATCCTGTCTGCAGGACACTGATCCTGTGATGAAACTAGGAGCCCAGATGGAGAGAACAGAAACTGGTAGAGTAGCATGGTACATCCAACCTGCAGAACAGGCCTTTGTTGAATAGAGCCTGCCCTGCCCATGTCATCACATTACAAGAAACATTATCTTTGCTATTATCTGTATTATCTTTGAGAGTGACCTGGCAGTGAGGGTAGGGACAAGCAGCAAATCCGGACTCAAGCCCAGCTTGTAGGCTGCTATGGCACTTAAATATACATGCAATCTTGGGTACTTATACCAAGAGATAATAGAATCATAGAATAGTTAGGGTTGGAAAGGACCTTCAGATCATCTAGTTCCAACCCCCCTGCCATGGGCAGGGACACCTCGCACTAAACCATGTGGCCCAAGGCTCTGTCCAACCTGGCCTTGAACACTGCCAGGGATGGAGCATTCACAACTTCCCTGGGCAACCCATTCCAGTGCCTCACCACCCTCACTGTAAAGAACTTCTTATATCTAGCCTGAACTTCCCCTGTTTAAGTTTGAACCCATTACCCCTTGTCCTACCACTACAGTCCCTAAGGAAGAGTCCCTCCCCAGCATCCTTACAGGCCCCCTTCAGATACTGGAAGGCTGCTATGAGATACTCCAATAGTACTGCTTTGCTTAATCAGAAGATAGATTGTGAGGGTATGCAGCTTATGACTTACTTTTAATGGTGGCCATAGGAACATAGAAACTATACCTATTCTATAAAAGTAAACTTTCACATATAGAAGAATAAAAATTAAAACTTGAATGATTATATTTTATGAGACCATACAAAAAAAATTCAGGAAAAAGCAGGAGTTTAAAACCAAAATTAAGCGATTAAATAGAAAAAAAAGGAAGAAAGAAAAGACGGTACTAGAATGATACATGGAGCTATAGAATCCAGGAAAATTTGTAGTGTCTTTAAAGCATCGATCTGAAGAGAAGAACACAAATTTGTAAGAGAGAATCTAAACAGAGAATAAAAATTTCCTGCAAAACCCATGCCCTTCTTATGAAATCTGTATTACCGTACATTTACAGAAGTTCTCACTCTTGACGTTTCAAGGAACCAGCCTTTTAGTGGCAAAGTGACATAATTTGCTATTGGATGCTACTGTGAATTCTAAACAGATTATTATGCTGGCCACTGATCTGCTATGTTAAAATAGCTAATTAAACACATTGAAAAAAAGACTGTGATACTTCTGGAGATCCACCAGTGCGGTAAGATATCCTATTTCATCTGAACAAGAAAATCATAGAATGGTTTGGGTTGGAAGGGGCTTTAAAGATCATCCAGTTCCAAGCCCCGTGCTACTAGACCAGGACCTGCTCAAAGCCCTGTCCAACCTGGCCTTGAACACTGCCAGGGATGGGGCAGCTACAACTTCTCTGGGCAACCTGTGCAAGCGTCTCACCACCCTCACAGTGACGAACTTCTTCCTAATATCTAATCTAAATCTCCCCTTTGTCAGTTTAAAGCCATTCCCACTTGTCCTGTCACTACATGCCCTTTAAAAAGTCCCTTTAAGGTCTCTTTGGAGCCTTCTTTTCTCCAGGTTCTACAAGCCCAACTCTCTCAGCCTGTCTCCAGAGCAGAGGTGCTCCAGCCCTCTGAGCATCTTTGCGGCCTCCTCTGGACTTGCTCGAGCAGGCCCATGTCCCTTTTGTGTTGGGGTCCCAGAGCTGAATGCAGGACTGCAGGTGAGGTCTCACAAAAGTGGAGTAGAGGGAGAGAATCGCCTCCCTCGACCTCCTGAGGTGTCTCAGTTTCTGTTGTAACCAACACACGTTTTCAAGCGCAAAACACATTCCAGACTTACTACACGGTTAAACAGAATTGTCTTCCATTTCCAGTAGCGATGCGCCATGCATATGATAATGAAATACTTCAATATTTATACATTCCATTTCTATATTTACATTAAAAGATTTTTTTTTTTTAAAGATTAATGGAAGTGAGAAAAGCTAGCACTATAAATACATCTTTATGGCTTTTACCAATGAAATATTGATTTCAAGAGAAAAACACAGATCTTTAACCTAAATATCCTTCCATTTACAGATTCAGTGCAGGCCTTCACTGGTACCAAAGTCAGGCTCTGTAAAGGGGGAATGGAAATAACTGTGGATGGCGTGAGGAAGGGGAAGCCTGAATACGCTGTATAAACTGAGTGTATTTACAGACCTAAATCCCCAACCACATGATTTCATTCATTTGAACATTTCTTTGCTTTTACTGGAATAAAAATTACAAAAACCACAAGCAATTTTAAATGGCAGGACCAGACCAAATGTACCTCATCATTTGCACACTGTTGTGACCATCTAGGGGTCTTCAGCGATTCTTAAATATGCCTGATTCTGACCCACTGGTTGAATACATGAAGAAATCCCAAAGCCTGCTACTAAAGAAGTCTGAGAACTTTTGTTCTGTGTCTTGGGCAAAGGAGGAAAATGGTTTTCAAAGTAGATTCTGCCAGTTGTTTGATGTGCTGATAAAAATTTAAGACACTTTTTATTGCTTTACCTCATTTAGTATTAAAATATGAGCCATCCACTGGTACATGGATTGGACTAGATGTCCTTACTGGTTCTTTCTACTTTGCTTACAGACACTTCCCTAAAGGCAAAGCGACAAGCTTCCTAGGCAAACCGAAATGAGACCTGCATACAAACAAGGCTTCTGACTCATGAATGATTAAGATGAAGAATACCGTGGAAGCAGCGGAGAAAAACAACTGAGCCATTTTCCCAAAAGAAAATAAAACTATGAATGATGTTTCTGGCCTTACCGCCAACCCAACTGCTTTCTTACAGAAAGCTTGCGACAGTACAGAGGTACTGAAAACATATGTGATAATATAGTGTATCAAGGGTAATGATCCTCTCCTGCCTTTTTGGTATGACCCTTCTCAAATTAACCAAAACTACTGTGGGAAACTTCTTCAATCGAAATCTGTGTTACATATTACCACAGCACAGATAAAAAAGGTACCAGGGGGTGAAGTTCATCAAAGGGTACCACTTGTTGCTGACCTCAATTCTGACACTCAATCTGCAGTGACGAGACAAGTGGAAGTTACTATTGATTTGTTCTGACTGCTTTGGAAGTGCAACCGGTTCCACTTCTCTCATCTTTCACATCATTAATTATCTTGAAAGGGAGCACGGTGTACAGACAAGGCTTGTTACGGAGAAAACTGTATGACTGAACAAGAGGTGACAGTACAAGAACATGACTACAGTACTACAGAATTAGCACAAGCAGATTATTTTGCCTCCAATAATGCCTCTGAAGGTATAGTCAGTAATAAGCATCTCTGACACACAGACTGGTTCTCTTCAGTTGTAAAAAGGAGAAGTAGGATTTGTAACCCTTTAGTAGCTTTTCCATTCTTTTTACTGACTACATCCTTTGTGAAAATCCTGGTTCACATTTTTTAATTTACAGTCTTGGGCAGGAAAGAAGTCAGACTACTTAATTTCTCACCATCCTAATGCAGTCCTCCAAGACTGTGGCCAACACGCTCACCCATGCAGTCTCATGCAGATCCACTAATTAAAGTTCTAGTCCTGCAACAGGGTCTCACAACGGCAACAGAAGGGCCCTGGCAGAAGATGAAGCAGCATGGACAGGCTCTAGCAAATGATAGTTCCAGCATGAGGTATAATGGATGGTACAGTTCAGCTGTCAAATCAGTTCAGCAGAAGCTCTCCAAAGAAAAGTTCAGCCCTCTGCAGAAAGCAAGGTCAGTGATTCAACACTTAATACATTTCATCTTATTCAGTTCTAGCCAAAGCCTTGAAATGAAGTGATAAAGAAAAGTTCCTTTCAGCCTCAGTGCCCACATTTCAGAATGATGTATCTATCTAATGCAGTATCATATACCTAGGAGAACAAATAAAACACTATGGGATTCTTGACTTCAACTATCATTTGACTTTTTCCGGGTTTTTGTTTTGTTTTGTTTTTTTTTAAACTGGAAGGCTCTGAAACTGTGTTTCCACATGCTATTAAGGATTGTAGGTGTTCCATAGACTCTCAGATTCATCTAGGCTCAGAATACTCAAGCTCCTCCCAGCAGAGCTTCCCCTTTTACCTTCTGTCGCTGCTGAATGTTGCTCATCGTGTCTGGCTGAAACTCCAGTTTGTCTGTTCGACAAAGTTTCCAGTATAAAATAATAACAATTAGAAGCACCACAGCAACTGGGACTGCCACACCAACAATAATCCATAGGTTGCTATTCTGTGACTCTGAGGTGGACTCCTTCAGCTTCTCCACAGCTGTGAAGTTAAAAGGAAGACAGCAATATTACATGGTTATATATTTTAAACTGAGGACACTTCAAGGTTGTGTATTTTTATGTGCTTGTAAATGCTAGTTAAGAAATTTATCAGAAACCAGCTGCACATTACAGGAAATGTCATACCACCTATAAGTTAACGTATGTCATGCTCAGGAAGCATGGGGCAGGTAATCGATTGTCCTGGTCTATCTTCTGAAGGCTTGTGCTTAAAATACTAGTGAAAATAGACTTCTGCCCCAACATCCTGTAACCCAAAACTGAGCTGACATAGTGAAATGGGTCCAGAAAAATGACTTGCCACTAACAAAGGTGAGAAGGATTTTCCAATACTATTGCCTGTTTCCTGCTTTAAGTGGTATTATCAGCTGCCTCTTCAGTTCTACATTATATATTTTGTGACCTTTCCCATTAATAATCACAGTCAATTTGAAATCAGTAAGACCCTCCTCCCCAAGGTGTATAGTTCCACATTTTTTATTACTTGTTTTCCTTCCTCTGTTTTGCTGTCAGTGTGTGAGATCCTTTAGACAAAACTACTAGGAAGCGTAATCAAACCAGTCATGCTTGTAAAAAGTGAACTGGAAGAATTGACAAAGCTTCCATTTGCTCTATTTTTCATAGTGGTTATATGTGGGACTAAACACAACAGCAGTAATGCACTACTAGTCAAAGTGATGCACTTTCTTAAAATGATGTCTTGAAGTTAAAAGGGATATTTCTGTGCAATCTTATTTTTAGATATCATTTTAATAATAGCCATTCTAATGGTGTACCTAGAGATAAAAGGAATATATCGTAATTCCTATATTTTATACATCTGACTGCTCATTTATGACATTCCATTTTCTGTTATAAAAATAACTTCTTTTTTGATCTAGTTTCTTCCAGTAAGAAGAAACATTGAAAAGATTTCTATGATGTTATGCCTCTTAGAAGAGTTTTCTAATGACACGTCAAAGATAAGTTTCAACATGCAGAATAAGCTATAAACACTTCATAGTTTGTTAAACACTGTTTTTGTAAAGGGAATTTATTCTTGCAACTTTTTGCATTTCTGTCTAACCAATATCACAGCCCATTAGCAGATATTAAGCAGATGCATATGAGCTACTAACCCATTTTTAAACCGCTGTTTTAATGAGGGACAAAATTTTAAAACACATCCAGATGGTGCAATTATTACTATTTTCTTCCCTTTCTTTCTGCAGAGAATTTAAAAAAAATCAGACATGTTTGTTCTATTGGCAAAATACCCTGTGGTACAATGTAACTGATGCCTCCATATTGCATAGAAAACCGAAAAGATAATTAAGCATTCATATCAATGAGGGATTCTGAAGATCATATACATGTCCATTACTGTTTTAAAATACTTCCAAATTTCTTTCCTAATCATAACATGGAATCTTGAGTAGGTCTTCTGTCTTTCTTCCTGAATAAAGTAACTATATGACTTTATATGACCTGTTGTATTTATTCTGATGTGTATCTAGTAAATAAACATTACTTTTATATTATCTTTATTGAAAGATCACATTACTTATATATTACTGATGGACAAACAAATAAAAATAAGGTCAATCATACTCAATGGAGGAAATAAACTGCTTCTTTTTGCTTACACACTTCAAAATGCCTCAAATAGCATTAGCTTACATCTTTCACTCACATAAACAATAATTCAGACAAAAAAAGTAGTGACTTGTGTTAAACATCACTGCTATTACTCAGCTACAGGAAACACCCATTTCACACTGACACCCTCCTATTCCACAATCATGGGGTTTGTGCAAGCTCCTTGGAAAGGTAAGTTCTAAAGAAATACTGGCCTAGTAGAAAGAGATGAAAATGGCAAGAAGCTATCTAGTTAGCACATTATTTTTCTAGCACAAGCACTGAAGTAAATGCAGTGAGGTTTGCACTTAAGGACCCTGTTGCAATTCCAAGCTCAGCAGTCATCAAGAAACAAAGCAACACCACATAGCTCACTGCAAGAGTGCTAAAAATTACTCCCCTCGGAGTGTCAAAATTGCAGCGTCCCAATAACAAAACACTGCGACAGTGGGCTCTGACAAGTGCCATAATTTCCAAAGCTCATGTCACCCTTCCAGTTTCTCTTTGCTTGTGTCACAGTGTGGATTTGAAAGGGCTTACGCTGTGCAACGGTGCCTTCAATGCGGTATCCAAGGATGATTGCTGCCCGCTGGATGTCAACTCTGTTCATCAGGTCCGAGCACTTCAGAGCACTGAGTCTCTCTCCATCTTGGTCCTCCACAAAATAGATCAGCTCCACAGGGTTATCAACACCAACTAACCGCGACACGTTCACAATCTGAAAAGAAATTGGAAAGCTTCTACATTTTAAGTTGTATTTATTTTGGGCTCCCACAAATTTGGCCTTTCAGCTCTCTCCCTCTTCTCTTTACAGGGCCTGGACCTTGAGGACACTTGCCTAAAAATAGACATTTGGAACAAACAGCTTTGCCAAGATTGAATCAATATCTGTCTTAATTCTCACTGTGTGCAACCCCTAGTGCATAAAAAGGATTCTACCTTGTATTATGAGGTAGAAATACAATTGCTGTTAAAGAAAATCCTTCTAGCTGTGACACCAAAGAATATGATATTATGCTAACCACATAACTGCTATGAACTGGTACAGTTTGGATACTGTCAATATGCAGAGAAGTCTGAAAGGAAGATGTACCATGTGCAGTGCTCCAAAATACTGTATGCAGCAAAAGCAACATACACAAAGGCTAGTTCTGTCATCTGAGAAGAGCTTAAGTCAATGTTGGGCAAGCATAGATACACAAAGCTAATATTCAGTACTAATAATTTTCTTCTAAACTAAAATTCAGGATATTTTCACCTAATACTCATAGAAATGATTCTGAGTAGATGCCTTCCAGGGGAAAACAACATTGCCGGAATAATATATTGGTGTCTAATTACAGAAGCTCTATTCAAGTGCTCCAGGGCCCTGGGAAATTTACAGAAATTTGCATTTGGTAACTGAAAGGAAAATTTCCAGGGAAGCAATCCTTGTATAATAAATTTTTTTGATAATTCCTGATGTCTCCATTTTTTTTCCCGTTTCATGACAATGTACAGATCCAGTACTGAAGAGAACTGCTTTCACTCTGAAGATGCCAACACCATGCCACCCTGGAAGCCTCTATGGCCTTTAGCATTTGTCAAGCGGTAGGAGCTACTGAAGAGATGAATGTGATTGCACTTCCCCCTTCTCTAAATACCTACTACTTTGACTTTGCTTTGTTATTCATAACACACACCTCTTTGTTCCAGGTTTTCCAAATGTTAATCAGCTATACATACAAATATTCTGTTAGCTTCAAATACCACTGTTGCTCTTCCTCAACGAAAGCATCTGCACAGTCACCTTCATCCTCCAAACAACTCTCCCTGGCATCCACCTTTCTTCAGGAAGGAATGTATTTGATGCTGTGGGAAGTAATTCTTCTTACCTACTTCTAAGGATGTTAATAATCAAAAGAATGCTTGCTATGAGGAAGCCCTGTAGATAACCACCAGACATCTACATTGCATGTAAGAATCACGTAACATTTTCAAATTCCTGTAAAATTAGATCTTATACATAACTCTCCTCTGTTTAACCATTTACATGTAATGGTGAGCTCAATCTAGAATTAGGCCAAACAAATAGTAGGAGATATTCTACCATGTAAAACAGAGTCTGAAGAGCTCTGAAAGGAACTGCCACAAATAGAGCAATATACTTTGCTTCCTTCAGAATTATCCTTTAATATGAAATACATATTTAACAAATTAGGATCTCAAACACTGCCCACAGGCTTAAAGTGAACACACAAATGTTTGCATCTCTGAGGCTTACAAAAGCAAAGCTCTATATTATTTTCTTTCCTAGTTTCCACCAAAACAATCATGTTGAAGGAAAGCAGAGCAATGTTCTAGCTCAACAGGGATGATGTTCTGGTCTTTGGGGACATCAACTCAACATGTCCTAAAAAAGCATTTCCCAGGGGTGGTAACAGCAAGGTATGTAATAAAAAAAAGGAAAAAAAAAAAGAAGTCTTCTAGGCCAAACCAACTGAAAGCAAAGAGTAATGTTCAACGTCAGTCACATTTGATGTAAGAAACAGAATACCTACAAACATAGCAGAAAAATGTGCAGATCCCTGAAACACAGCAAGACCTGCTAGCAGGACCCATTAACCAATGCTGCTTCTCATCCTGAATGCTATCAGCTAAGGGGCAACGATCTCTATTTGAAGGTATAACAAGAGAGTATCAATACATAAGGTTTCCACATACATATTCAGCAGCTGTAAGGATGAAACTGGTTTCACAGAACCCAGGCACATCATTACTTCGCAAATGTTAACAGCTTCGTATTTCTGCTTCAGCTGGGCTGCCTTTACCACACCCTGGCCTCAGTGCACAGAGCAGCAGGGCGTACAGACTGGTATCTTCCTAAGCAGCACTTAACTAACATTGACAGCGAGGGAGCTGAAAGGCCACATGGGACTGAAAGTCAATGGGTTTTTCCCTTAATTTTATGAAACCTTTCTGTGTATAGCAAAGCTACAGAATCAGAGACAGAAGATTCTTAAATCATCATACATTTTATGGCATAGTGGAGAATCATCATACATTTTATGGCATAGTGGAGTATCCTGGAAGTACTGTAATTTTATGTGTGTTATACACAGTGTAACAGTCAGAAGCTGGCTGAATGGGTTAAAAAGAAACTTCTCCATAGCTGCCTTTTGAAAGGGCAGAGGAGTAGGAGGACAGATTTCAGTGCAAGCTGCACAACTAAAACAATACAACTTTTAGCACATAATTCAAAACACTGCATGGCTCCCTATGCTGAGGAACAGGAATGTGTGAGAATAGTCGGAGTTGATAGAAAAAGTAGCTGGAAGTATTTTGGCACAGTATAGAGAACGTGGGAATGAACATGAATAAATTCAGTGCAAGGTGGAGGTGCAGGCTGGTGTTGATGAACTAAGCTCACTTAGTTTAAGGTTTTATCTGAAATAATTTGTTCTAATACTCAGTATTTCACGACTGCCCACAGCATGCTGAGAGAAGCTGCAGACAAAATTTCCAATCCAAGGGGAGATGGTTATGGATTTCTATTCTGGGAAAGCTGATGGCTGAGCAGGGTATTCTTGAGGTGACGATGAGACAACTAGATGTGCATACAAACACAACTGTGACAATAGTGGTACTTCAGTTTTCATGTCTGTCATACTGATTCACTGAACTTTTTTAACTAACCTCTGAGTTTGCTGCAACACAGAAAATGGCACACTGGATCTCAACTGGTTTTAAGTCTGTATAAATTTTAAGTCTGTATAAAATTGAGGTACACAGCCACTGTGCTCATTTTTTATTTTTCCAGTTTCTGTATACTACGTTTTGTGCCATTTTGCTCCAAATTATAGCCTTTGTGCAGCTTTGCACTGGTTATGTCTCGTATTTTACAGAGGTGTCTCTATCCTTGAGAGTGCTAAGAATGCAAAAAGGGGTAGAAATGGTATTTTGAAGGCAGCCAGCAAAGCAGCCCATGTGTAAAGCAGCATTTAAAGCATTTTACATTTATACTTTGGCAGTGAGGGATGACATAGGAAGGAGATACAAGAATTTCGCTATATGGCAGGCAGAAAAAAAGAAAAGACTAATTTAACTTCTATGTACATAAATGATACCATCTCTGTTGATACCAGATGCGCATTTAACCTCCATGGAGTAAAGGCTTAACTGTGTTCAGGTGTCAGTAAATTTAATTTAAAAAGTGTTTTCAAGAGAAAACCATAGGTCAGTGAACAGAGTTGCATGAAAACCAAACCTAGTTCATAATTTAAAGTGGGGAAATCCAGGTGGCCGGCAAGCTCGCAAGGTGTTTGCAGAGTGTCAGTCAGCCAGCAGGATGCCCCAGTCAGCAACCCCATCAGGATAAGGAATCCCTAGGTGAACCAGCTCTGGGTTTCGAAGGCATGAGTGTTAAATAGAAACAAGCAAGCGCATGCACACCATCTCCAAAATGCACATATATGAGGTTTATTTTCCTTTTTTCACTCTGTTCATCCCCTAGGGAAAAAATAATCAAAAAATATTCTGCTTTCTGCCTTATTAAAACTAGGATTTTAGTGTCCAGGCAATCAAATGAAGCTGTATTGTGGTCTGAACGGTTCAGCAGAAAATATGACATAAAGCATATGTGAAACAGGCATCACACATAACCTGCCCGGGGTCAGAGAAAGCTCTCACAGGAACCTGGATAGGGCAGCACTTGCTGTTGTAGGCCAAACACTTACCTGCTGTGGCAGACCCGCCTCGTGCTAAGCCAGGGAGACTGGTACATGAACTGAGAGGGCCAGGGTACTGAAAGCAACACTAAGGAAATTTCCTCTGCTGACTTGCAGAGGTTGGGCTAGCCAAAAAACTGGCTTGCCAAACCAGAGGTAGGCTGTGGGCAACTTGATGGAGGGGCCGGTCATTGAAGGAGTGAAATGCCTCTGAGGAAAAGGTGAAGCAGCAGCAGTCCCCAAAGGCTCTATTTAAAAACCTAATCTCTCAGCAAGACTGGGCCTTTACTCAGATTACACACTCAGGAGAGCTGTCAGCTGAAAACCAAGAGAATGAACCTCTGCCTTAATGAAATCTCAATGAAGTCATTATATCTCCTCATAGCTACTACCTTCCTCACACACATTACAATTACAGTGTCACCTAATGTGCTCTTTAAATCAGAACATCGTTCTTTTCGTCACTTAGTAGGATCACCTTTCTGCTTTCTGTTAGGTTCAAAAGAAAAAGCATGCTGATACGAAGAAAAATTATTTTTGTGTTAGCTCCTACTGGATTTTTTAAATTACAATTAAGCCATTTAATTCCTAAAAAAAAAACAAACAACCAAAAAAAACGAATGACAATTGAGATACTGTAGTAAACTATTGACAAAATATAGCATAGGGCTTAGCTTCTGCAGGTGCAATGAAAACCATGTTAAACGTGCCTTCAAATTTGCAGCAACAGCAGATACCTACTAAAAATATATATGACTTGCTCTGTGAAATAGTAATATCAACATCACAAAAAAAAAAAAAAATCAGTGGAACTATCTCATGTATAACTGTCAGGTGTGAGGCTTCAGAGGGTTTTTTGTACATAATGGTTATAGGCTTTTTTCCTTTTTTTGATTTTTTTTTTTAATCATGGAGTGCCACCTGTTAACAGCACAGATAGGCAAACAGGAGGAGAAAGCATGCTATTTGGGCACCACAGATAGTCCAAAGCTCTTATGCAAAGTATCTAGGTTTAAAGAGTAAATTTTAACATTTTTAGATCCTAACACGTCTTTAGAAATGAAATGTAAACCTCACAAGGTATCGCTTCTATTTCCTCAGTACGTGAGAGGAAACTAATATGCCTGCAGTAACATTCACAAATAATTGCTTCACCTGCTGACCCACAATCCTGATTTTTCACAGAGCTTAGAAATGTCATATTTCAATACACTATAAATATCTTTCACCTCAGGAAAAACACCAGTCTATAGGGGCTGAACACAAGTAAAACGTATGTCTAGTCTTTTGTGGATATATACCTGCCCTGTTAATAAAAGTATCCAACACTTATTTTCACTTCATCGTGGCCTACTATTGTAACAGTCACTGGTTTGTGTGAAAGAAAAAATATATGGGAAAATCTGAATGTAAAGCACCAAGAACCTTAATAGCTCTCCCTGAAGATACAAACAGATGCGTATGTACACCACACTTCAAAAATAGCTTATAAACTTGGATATGAGGAACAGAATTAGCAGCAGTAAAACGAAAAGGTTTATTGCAAACGACTATGGACCAGATCCTCAACTGACAGGGGAGCATCCTTGGAAGAAATAGTCCTCCACTCAGTAGCCCACTACCTGGTGCATCACTCCCACTGCACACAATAGCTTCTAAGGCTGTCACACCTACCACACACCTGAAGATCCCCCCAAAGCAAGCTATCAAGAAACAATAGGACCTGATGGTACCTATTCTTGTGCAGAAAGCAGGACAACTACCACAGACACCTAGCAGCAAAGTATGTCCTTCAGCCTTCCTTTTTCTGCATCTTCTTTATTACGGTGCTAACCCTATCTACCAGCACAGGCTGTGAGCACCTGAAGAAGCCTTGGTTATGTGGGATAGTATGATGTGTTGACCTTAACAAAGAGGATCCCCCACTGACCAAATACAGCAGTTTGCAGATTCTTTGGACTAATTAAGGGGCATGAATGAGCAGCACTGCTGTTAGGAACATGAGCTGCAGAGCAGTAAGTAATACAAACTCATAAGGACAACGCTGTATTTTCGCTTTCTGAAATACTGTTCTTTAGGCAGAAAGGACCTGGTTGTAATTTTATCCATGCAAAAATAAATTACCTGAGCTTTATTATGTAAAATCATAAAATCATAAAACTCTAATCTACACATACACAGGAAAGCTTTAAACTAGATGTGTTGGGGGAGGGGAGCATTGATCCATCCCAACACTCCTGGTCAGTTGCCAGCACCTGTAATAAGTGCTTGGAGCAATGTAGAGATGTTCCAGCTGCCCCAGCCATTGAGTCGGCTTCATTTGGAGCTCGGCTAAGGTGCCTCTATACAAACGCCCGTAGTATGGGAAACAAACAAGAGGAATTAGAGATGTGTGCAAGGCTACGGGAATATGATGTCATTGGTATCACAGAAACATGGTGGGATGGCTCCTATGACTGGAATGTCAGAATGGAAGGTTACAGGCTGTTTAGAAAAGACAGGCCAGGCAGACGGGGAGGGGGCGTTGCTATCTATGTCAGTGATAGGCTAGAGAGTATGGAACTCTGTCTGGGGACGGGTGATGAGGTAAGAGAGTGTTTGTGGGCAAGGATCGAAGGGAAAACAGCAATGGGGGACATTACGGTGGGGATCTGTTACAGGCCACCTGATCAAGAGGACTCTGGATGAAGCGCTCTACAGACAGATAGGAGCAGCCTCACGCTCGCAGGCCCTGGTCCTCATGAGGGACTTCAACCATCCTGACATCTCTTGGAGGGACGGTACGGCCCGGCACAAGCAATCCAGGAGGTTCCTCGATTGTGTGGAAGACAACTTCCTCTTTCAAGCAATAGAGGAGCTGACAAGGAGAGGTGCCATGCTGGACCTCGTGCTCACCAACAGGGAGGGACTGGTTGGAAATGTAACGCTCCAGGGCAGCCTTGGCTCTAGTGATCACGAGATGGTTGAGTTTGAGATCCTCAGGACGGTGAGAAGAGCGTGCAGCAAGCTCACTGCCCTGGACTTCAAGAAAGCAGACTTTGGCCTCTTCAGGAACCTCCTTAGTAAGGTTTCATGGGATACAGTCCTAGAGGGCAGGGGGGCCCAAGACTGCTGGTCGGTATTCAAGGATCACCTGCTACATGCTCAAGAGTGTTGCATCCCAACTAGAAGAAAGTGCAGCAGGAGGGCCAGGAGACCTCCATGGATGGACAAGGAGCTGCTGAGGAAACTTAGAGGAAAAAAGAAGCTTATAGAAGGTGGAAGGGAGGACAGGCGGCCTGGGAAGAATATAGGAGCATTGCCCGAGAAGCTAGGGACCAGGTTAGGAAAGCTAAGGCCCAGCTAGAATTAAGTTTGGCAAGGGATGTAAAAGATAACAGGAAAGGATTCCATAGATACGTAGCAAATAAAAGACAGACTAGGGACAATGTAGGCCCTCTCCAGAAGCTATCAGGAGAACTGGCTACCATGGATTTGGAGAAGGCTGAGGTTCTTAATGACTTCTTTGCCTCAGTCTTCACCAGCAAATGCTCTGACCACACAACCCAAGTCTTGGAAAGCAAATGCAGGGACTGTGAGAATGAAGACCTTAGGCCCACTGTAGGAGAGGATCAGGTTCGAGACCATCTTAAGGACCTGAACGTGCACAAGTCCATGGGACCTGATGAAATCCATCCACGGGTCCTGAAGGAGCTGGCGAATGAAGTTGCTAAACCACTGTCCATCATATTTGAAAAATCCTGGCAGTCAGGTGAAGTTCCCGATGACTGGAAGAAGGGTAATATAACCCCCATTTTCAAGAAGGGGAAGGTGGAAGACCCGGGGAACTACAGACCAGTCAGTCTCACCTCTGTGCCTGGCAAAATCTTGGAACAGTTTCTCCTGGAAAACATGCTAAGGCACATGAAAAACAACGAGGTGGTTGGTGACAGCCAACATGGCTTCACTAAGGGGAAATCCTGTCTGACCAATTTGGTGGCCTTCTATGATGGAGCCACGGAACTGATGGACAGCAGCAGAGCAGTTGACGTCATCTACCTGGACTTGTGCAAAGCGTTCGACACTGTACCGCATGACATCCTTGTCTCTAAATTGGAGAGACATCAATTTGATAGATGGACCACCCGGTGGATAAAAAACTGGCTCGATGGCCGCACGCAAAGAGTTGTGGTAAATGGCTCGATGTCCAGTTGGAAACCTGTAACAAGTGGTGTCCCTCAGGGATCAGTGTTGGGACCTGTCCTGTTCAACATCTTTGTCGGCGACATGGACAGTGGGATTGATGTGCCCTCAGCAAGTTTGCCGACGACACCAAGCTGTGTGGTTCGGTTGATACGCTGGAGGGAAGGGATGCCATCCAGAGGGACCTTGACACACTTGTGAGGTGGGCCAATGCCAACCTTAGGAAGTTTAACCAAGCCAAGTGTAAGGTCCTACACCTGGGTTGGGGCAATCCCAGGCACTGTTACAGGTTGGGCAGAGAAGAGATTCAGAGCAGCCCTGCAAAGAAGGACTTGGGGGTGCTGGTTGACGAGAAGCTTAACATGAGCCGGCTTCAGTGTGCGCTTGCAGCACAGAAACCAACCGTATCCTGGGCTGCATCAAAAGAAGCGTGACCAGCAGGTCAAAGGAGGTGATCCTGCCCCTCTACTCTGCTCTTGTGAGACCTCACTTGGAGTACTGTGTACAGTTCTGGTGTCCTCAACATAAAAAGGACATGGAGCTGTTGGAGCGAGTCCAGAGGAGGGTCACGAGGATGATAAGAGGTCTGGAGCACCTCCCGCATGAAGACAGGCTGAGAGAGTTGGGGCTGTTCAGCCTGGAGAAGAGAAGGCTGCGTGGAGACCTCATAGCAGCCTTCCAGTATCTGAAGGGGGTCTACAAGGATGCTGGGGAGGGACTCTTCCTTAGGGACTGTAGTGGTAGGACAAGGGGTAATGGGTTCAAACTTAAACGGGGGAAGTTTAGATTAGATAGAAGGAAGAAGTTCTTTACAGTGAGGGTGGTGAAGCACTGGAATGGGTTGCCCAGGGAGGTTGTGGATGCTCCATCCCTGGCGGTGTTCAAGGCCAGGTTGGACAGAGCCTTGAACCACGTGGTTTAGGGCAAGGTGTCCCTGCCCATGGCAGGGGGGTTTGAACTAGATGATCTTAAGGTCCTTTCCAACCCTTACAATTCTATGATTCTATGATTTCACAGGTTGTGGTATCTTTGCTAGCAACATAAGGAATATTTGTTTATTTTATATGCAAAGGGAGGATAGGGGCATAAAGAACAAAGTGCAACAGAGGTGTTGGGAATAGAAGATCTTAGACATCTACTTACAGCAATTAAAAGCTGCACAAAAGAAAAATAAAATAAAATCTCTATTACTGAAACAGATGTTTCTGAGATGGGAAAACAAAAGTAAGAAAATCCCAACATCTGGAAATTTAAGTGGTAGCAAAAGCTGTAGGATTAAATTAAATAAGGATAATAGGTCTGTACTACTAGAAGGACATATGTGAGATAAACCAACTGTCGACGAATTAGCTGGAAAATTAATTTTTAAGAAGATGAGCCATTAAAAAGTATTTTGGCTTTCAGTTTGTTGAACTGACTAGAAAGAACACATGTGAGAATTTAAATATTCAAGCCTCCCTCGACATTATGTGAATAATTCCACCTGTGACAAAACTATAAAACAGCACTGGAATCCAGATAGCAGAAGTTGCCATGTGTGCATAATTTGATGAGATTAATCATTCATACTTGAAAGCCATTCCTGTGACCAGGAGTACTGTGACAAATAGGGAATTAAGGGGTAGTATATACTACTATACTGCTGCATATGATTGTATTTCATATTTCTACACCAACACCAAAACACTATAGAGAGCTGGGAAGTAGCTGTTCCAGCATAGGACTTTCTTTTGACTCCGATGATCATCCTGTCTCCTTTTGCTAGGCATCTCATGTAAGTCAGACAAGACAGCAAGTTTTTAAAATAGGATGTTGGTAAAATAACTTTCAGTATTGTTTTTAAGAAGTCATCAACATTTTTTAAAATACCCAGTTGTTTCCACTTGTTTATGTTTAGCTTAAAAGACAACAAGTCTCCAAAAGAAATGTATTTTAGGTGCAAAACATAAGCATCATCAACCAGTTAAATATGAGACATATGCTGTTGAGTTTTCTTTCTCCATTCAAAACCTGGACAATATTAACTTATTCAATAATTTATTACCCTTTATTTCTTCCTCTGACTTTAAGCTCTTAATACCTGAACAACGTTGCTGCCTGCAAAACTGGCTCGTCTCCATATCCGCCCTCTGACCAAAGCCTCGTTTAACAGGTGAGCTAGTTTCCGTTCCATCTCAGCCCGAAACACTTCCTCCTGAATTCGCTGGTCGACGACACCCAAGAGAACTACATTGCAGAGAAAGTAACCCAAGAACACAAATGAATTAGTAAAACTTTTCAGTGTCTTTTCTGCACCTTCAGTTACAAGCTTTGAGTCACCCTGTGACAGCTCACAGACAACTCAAGAGCAGCTGCATTCATACGGGAATACTGCCCAGTTCAGCCAGAGGTTACACGTTGGAAAGGAAGACACTGGGTGGGGAAAGGTTAAAATAAATAAATAAATAACTTAGGGCAGAGGGCATTTTTGGAATCTCAACCAGGCTACAGAGAGACTCCGGATACTGAAGAAAGTTTCAATTCTAAAAAACCCCATAAACTTAGGAGCATTCAATGAGTTATTTAGAAACAAATCAGAGATAAAATTCAGTTGCTACAACTACTTTCAGTCAAAATGTGTTTGGAAGTGATAGAGGTGGAGATGAACAGGGAAAGAGGTCAGAATCATGGAGAAAAAGTAGAACAGCAGCATGTGAATGAAGCTGTGTATACCAAGTGCACCTTCCCCAGATAAAGTTCAACAAGATGCCAATTATAGCACAAAAAACCTGGTTAGGAGCCCTGCCCACGTTGCTTCCCAACCCCAGGTACTCCGGGTCACTGGGGCAGCTAACACTAAGAGGAACAACACATAGGAAACATGAAAAAAGAATGGACCTTTACTAGCAAGATGGCATGAAGTAAAAGAAAAGTAGAGTGAATGGAACGATAGTCATTCAAATGACCTAATTAAACAACCCTAAGGGATAGTAATCCAACTCACCACTGACTGCAGTAAAATAATTCAGTTTTCATTCCTGCACTTCACTAAAATGCTTTATATTTTTTAAAGTCCCTTTTTCAGTAAGTGTTTTAATTTTTATTTTTTAAGTGTGGTGCTTAATAAATGCCATCCAATTAAGATTAAATATATATTATTTTTTAAAATAAAATAAAAATGTTAAAACCACTTTTTCCATTTAAAAATTTTCACTGCGTATGTCAGGAAAAGGAAATATTTTCATTATTTCTTACAGAGATCAACAGCATCTGTCTTCTAAATTCAACCACAGCCTAAGTATCTCAGGTTTAAATAGCAAAGTAAATAGACAGTTGCCTAAGGCTATTATATACAGCAAGACAACGACCATTCTTGCCTGTGTATTAAATTTCAGTATCAATGAATTATACTTAATAGCATGAACTGTATTCTACAACCAAGAGGGACAGCTATAGAGAACACTGCACATCCCAACATTTTATGACTCTTGGGATACATGCACATATATCTGGGTAATCTAATATTAAAAACCTTTATGAGAATAAATGTGTCATTTTCCTATGTCATGATTCATTACCCTTAGAATACAGTATAGAGATTGAAAGGACTGACCTAGCCAAAGTCTACTAGCTCTTCCCAGGCTGCCTGCAAGAACTGGGATTACAAAAAATTCCTCCACAGCACAAAAGGTTCTGCAATTGGCTTTCACTATCGTACAGTCAGGAAGTTTAGAAAAAACACAAAGGGACATGATTTCTGAGCTGGAAGAAGCCTCTCCTAACTGCAGCATCTAAGGGAACTTCCATCAACAATGGACAAAGCAAACCAAAGGCTGAGCAGAAGAGAGTGGGGATATGACCAAAAAAGCAAACATCATAAGGAAGGGTGACATTGGATGTGGAATACATAGATGCAGCTTCTCTCATGTTACTGAACATAATCTGAAAATCTTAATTTTTCTTCTCTAAAATAAACTGTGTGGGCTTCAGGAATGAAGTTGCAACTTGGTTTCCTGTGAAAAGTAAACTGGGTCACTAGTGAGAGGAGACAAGGATACCTGAAAAAAAGTAAGCCTGCACAACTGGTGAACTACAGGTGATAAAGTTGTGGGAAGACAAAAGTCTATCCAGTGGGAGTAGGAAGTTTGGTAGGCACAGGATGGCTGCCTTTCAGGCTTTCTGCTTAAAAGAAGCAGGCAAGACTTATAGCATGCAGGCAACCTTAACAGCTTTTGAGCGTCTATATGTGACAGTTCAACCAGATCTGTGAATTATAGAATAAAACATCCACAAGACTTGGGCAGGAGGGATGATTCAGAAAAGGTCAATGCAATGTGATGAAACAAATATGCTCAGAATGTATTTATTTTCATTCTGGATTATTCCTGACATATTTTGGGAGAAAGTGCCACACAAATAAAGTTTCATTTTTCATTTAAAATAAAAACCTAAAAAATCAATGTGGCATATTGACAACACACAGAGTAGGTACTTTATGCCTGACAGTGTAAGTTATCTCACTAAGAATGAACTGCTTGATAGACAAAAACTTTGTGTGCATTATCAAGGAATTGCAGTAGTTCACTAAAGACCCAGCAATTACATTTCCCAGATATTCCAGGTCACCAGGCCTTTGGTTTTAGAATTTATTCAGCTCAGGCACATTATTACCTCATAAAAATGTATCAGCCTAAGCTATTGATATTTATGTAGGCTAGTTACAAAAATAACTGCACTCTTACTCACAGAGGCTCCACGTACCTGTTCTCACCCAGGAAGATTTCATCAGTTGAGACACATTAAGCTTGGGATAATGAAAGGCTGAGGGAAAAACAGAATGGAGGAAAAACATCCGTAAGAACAGTATTCTCAACAACATACACCAAAAAAGTAACAACTTCATAATTTATACTGTCAGTAAGCATCTTATTTACGCAGATGTATTACTACTCCTGAGGCCACGCAGGCACAATGGTAAGGAAAGCGCTCCGAATATACACTCCCCAGTTCAGTTCTGAACAAAAAGAAGCTAACTGAAGCAGTCAGATTTATTATGTCAAAGATTTCAAGCTGCTGTACCGAGGTCATTGCTCTTAGAAATTTAAAAGCTCACTCTCTGAATTGTGACTCTTACCGAGCTAGCTAAAGGATCAGAATTTTGCTCAAAGGGCAATGAGGCAACTCGTGAGTGTCTCAGAATGAAAATAAGACCTTCTCTGAGGCAGAAACTACACGGAACCACTAAACATAAAGCAGAAAATATAGCTCATTGTGTTCCAGACACGTGCAGGGGGAAGTATTTAAAAACAAAATCACAAATAAATGCATGTAGAAACACTGCTGTAGACAAATCTTACGGCTTTTCTGTTTGGCTTGCTGGCTCCAAGCTTTCTTCATTTCTCAATTTTTCTTAAAAAGCTCTGCTCCAGAGTGAAATCCTTGTCCCAGTGAAGTAAATAAAGTCTATTTCAACTGACTTCAGTAGGGATAAGATTTTTCCCAAGGTTTCCACTGGAGAGCAGTAAAGACATGTTGGGAAACAAGTGAAGAGGGGGGCTGGGCCAATCGTTTCCTCAAGGGAAGTCTTAAACTTCACTATGGCAATAAGGAAAAGGAATGGTCTTAACCTTTTTAAAATATTTAATCCAGATGCAGTTTGCTAAGCATTATGCAAAGGTTAATTTTTAAACCATTTCATGGACAGAAAGAATGTGGCACATAACAATTAAATGACCTGGTCCATGCTAAAACAATTTACAGTTAAGATATCTTCAATTGTAAAATAGTTTGCCACTGTTGCATATTTAATTACGTAGTAATTCATAGAGTAGCTGACCTCTGTCGGTGTACCTAAAAAGAGATTCTTTTGCCCCTTGAAACAAATTTTTTTTTTTTGTTAAGGTAAGAGTAATAGAATCACTAGTTACGTGGTACCTTTTATTTTCATAGATTTATAAACAGGTCATATGGAAAAAACACATAAATTTGGTTATTCTGCCTTTATTTCAATAATAGCACCACTAGCTTCAAGCCTACCAGCTGGGAGGTAGCTTGCAACTTACTGTTCAGCAGGGTATCAGAATATGGTCATTTATTCTGAACAGGAAACATGGTCCTTCTATACACTGACCAGGATGCACCAAATCTCCAAAACTCTCAGACATACAAAAAACACCCCATAGACCACTGAAAAAAACATATCTATTTTTGGCACCCTGCTATACGATTCATCTGATTGTAGCTTTCAAATCCATTTAATCTGGTCATGCAATTGTTTTCTTCAATTTAGAAATACAACCTGAACAAAAAAGCATAAACGAAACTGCATCTGTTGTTTTTCCAAAGCATGGAAAGAGCAAGATAAGAAAATCAAAAACCTTCCAATGGCCATAAAGCTTTGAACTGCTAGCAGTTGTTTTTTTCTTCTTTTAAACCATGTTTTGCCTCAATACTTAATGTGCTCTTCACACTTTTCCTAATTAGTACTTGAAAATGATTTAATTCATGCAAATTGCTGGATGACTATTCACTTAAACTTTTCATGGAATTAATGAAATTTAAAAATAAAACAACTTGAGCAGAAAATCTTGAAATTGAAAAGGAAGATGTGCTGTGTTCGTTGGCAACTAAGGCTGGGGTTTAAAACATGAGAAGGAAGGCATGAAATGATGGATGCTTCTGCAACTGAGACCATGCTCACGAGTCAGAAAACCCAGGCTCTAACTCTTACTCTGCAGGTCACTCAAGTGTCTCACCGACTCACATGTGGCCAGATCCTGAGCTCAGTTGGAGTCTCAGCACTGCAGCAAGGTCATATTTGCAAGACTCCTAATGCCTCCAGAACTAACGATTAAAACCAGCGCAGACTGATTGTTATTCTGAGAGGGATGCTGGATAGACAAAATGCAATTATTAGTTAGATTGCAGCTGGTCTGCTAATGACTATAGATGCATTAATGAAGTAGATGCTAGCATCATTAGAAGACGCTAACATGCAGCCCTGAAGCACCACACTGCGTAACAGCATTGATTCAATGCTGACTGAAAAGACAGAGGGTCACCTAGTCACCCAGAAACCTCCTGACAGCAGTCTGACTGGGACAACACAGCCTTTGCCAGATGCTCCAAGGATGTCTCTGACTCCCTCATACAGAGATGTGTGGGACCATGCAGGACAAAACTGGCACCACCTTGATCATTCTCATTTCTGATAAATGGAGGAACAGTAATAGAAAGCATGGAGGGAATGCAATATCTGGAATGAGAAGGGATCAACTGAAAAATAAGATTCCATGAAAATATCAGGGTGTGGGCAATAGTAATGCACTGTATCTGTTGAAAGTCATCCAAAATCCACTCAGAAAAAGATTGCCAAATATTTCTGCAGTCTTTGGACCATCTCATATGATTTTATATCATCCTATTGGCCTTGCAACATCTCTAAGATATCTAAAATAGATGCCACCCATCAAAGTGCTACTTATGGCACTGAAAAAATAGCAAGGCTCAAGGCAATTCACTCTTATTTAAAGTCATAACAAAAACCAAGAGATTTATTCAGGGTGAGTTCGTGAAGGTCAACATTCCTTGTTTAGTCTTTGCCTGTCCTCAGAGAAATCTTCCAGACAAAGAAATACCAAATACATTCTTTCCTATTGTTTTTAATGGACTAGCACCCAAAACCTGTGATTAGACTCGGTTTTCTTTCTGCCGATATGTAGTTCATGACCATCTAACCAGTTTACACAGATGTGGACAACGCAAAATAAGCATGCAGGAAGGCGTAAACTGGACATTTGAAAGTAAGCATGGTACTGAAGTTACCTGGAAGTCCGTGGGGGAACGAAAAAAAGTCTGGAAGTTTCCAGGCTTGGCTACTCCAACAACCCTATTCCTGCACAGAATAGCCCATTCTGTCAAACTAACAACTTTCACTACTGACCTGGACTCCAAATGAGTAGAAAAAAGCTGATAAAAAAATTCCTGTTGTTAATGATGTGCTGCACAGGGACAACCCACACAGTTAAAAGTATAAACAGTACATACTAGCTATGTGAAAAAAGAAAAAAAACCTGTGTAAGGACTGTGTGTAGAAAGAAATGTGAGGTGAACAAGAAGCAGGGAGCAAATACATTTCTTTGAACAAGGCTCATACTTGGGATAGGTCTCACTTAACAGTGTTGAGATACAGTGATATTACACAAGTATCTTTTCCTTAGCATGAGTCACCTTCAACCCCCTGACAGCTCAGCTCACCTACATATCATTTCTCTTTCTTCAGATGCAGACTAGAAAACTTACAAAATCACACACAGAGCCCTCAAGGGGGAAAAAGAAAAAGTCACCACCAAGAGTATTAACTGTTAGCATGCCTGATAACTAAGGCACAAACAGCATAGAGCAGTACAGCATGGAACATTACATATTTACATATAAACAGTAACATACATGAATTGTTTACATGTAAATATGCAAATATCCGAAATTCCCCCCAAAAATTCACACTGACAAGCAGAGGGCTGCATATTAATTTGCACAGAGCAAAGAGACTACCTATCTAAGGAAGATCTTCACATCTTCCCTGCTACAACTGCTCTGCAGACCAAGGGAGAGCACGAATGCACAGTTCAGGGCTTAGAAAACAAAATCATTAGGCATCTTCCTGCCCAAGTGGATCTGGCTGTTGGTCATTCTCAACAGGCTGCTGAATAATGTATCAAGAAGGATCTGCCCAATACTGCTGAGCCTTCGGATGTGATTTCTGGCTCTGAATACTGAAGATCTAAAATCCTTAGGCTCAAAATAGTCACATCAACAGTGAAAAACACACTGTAGAAACAGCTACAAATAACTGAGTGTGGCTGCCTCAATTATAAAAGCCTATGAAATATATTCATTATTGTGCTGCTGACAGGCAGACCCATAGCTCTAACAAGCTGAGAAACTGTGTTCCCACTTTGCTCACTTATCAAATGGTGCCATGTCTAGTATTCCAAAATAGTGACTACAAACGCCCTGAAGCGCTATTGAGACCAAACTAGGCAAGTTCAAATCAAAATGAGCTGTCCTGCAGTGGGCACAATCTACTTTAAGCTTGAGTTCCTCTAGCAACAAGCAAGCCAAATGCTGACAAGGTGTTCCCTGGGCACCAAAGCCTCATGTTTACTACACTGCAAACTTTGGGAAGATCTCATCATTCCTAAAAATTCTCAATTACTAAGTTGAAATTTAGTATATTTATTTTAATTTTATTATATTTATTTATTTTAATATGACATTAAATGTTTTGAATATGTTGCTCCAAGCCCCTGTGTCCAGCCTGGCCTTGAACACTGGCAGGGATGGGGCAGCCACAGCTTCTCTGGGCAACCTGTGCCAGTGCCTCACCACCCTCATAGAACGAAGTGTGTATCATGATGGATTTAGTCACCACTGATGAGTAACTCTGCCTTCCTACACCAAAGGTCTGCTTGAGGATTTGAGGTTTGGTATTGTTTGGGAGATTTGGTGGATTTGAGGAGAGGAAAAATAATTCTGTATTTGAAGTCTGGATGCTTGTGCTGGAATTTGCAGGAATGAAATTACCATGCTGTTGGTGTACTTGTTGAAAATCGCCATCAGGAATAAAGAAACAATTCCTGAAGCTTCAGAAACAAAGTTATTTCTATAACTTATCCCCAGGCTTAGACATGCCAGTGTACTAACAGAGGATAAACGTGCCAGGCTACAACAGCCAAAATCTACCTTACTTCGCTGCAACTCCTCAGGGTAGTCAGGAAAGGAGGAAAAATCCGAATGGGACTTCTTTTTCCAAAGACACTGCCTGACCTCTTCACTCATTCTACTTTGCACAGCCTTCTCATTAACACGCGAGCTATCACAGAGCTCCACCGGCACTGGCCTGGAATCAGCCCCACTGGCCAGGCACTATGAGCATGCAGATAACACAGGGAGAGCTCCTGCTGTGAGCACTGAAGAAATTACCTTCAAATTTCCTAAGTACCATCAGGAAAGGGAAATAAGGAGAACAGGGTACATGCATGTTTAATAGGAATGCTTATCCCCTATGACCAGCCTGTCTTTCAGAATACACCAGCCTTAGTAGTAATTCTGTTATCACTTAATTGCATGGTAGCTCCACTGCACAATCCAGAAGATAGATTCTCAACAAGGGACAACCTTAAAATTCACTACAAATATCACTCCAGAATATGTGCACAAAAAAACCCTGTAGGAACAGATGTGTGTACATCACAGGAAAAAAAAAACCACAAACCCTACAACCCTAAAAATATTACCCAAGAGTCTAAAAGTTAAATAAACTCTAGGGCAAAGGTGCAAAAGAGATGATAGAGTAAAGAGAAATATCTTTCAAGCAACCACAGAATCACAGAATTAACTAGGTTGGAAAAGACCTGTAAGATCACCAAGTCCAACCATTACTGCCAAGACCACCAATCAAGGCAAGGGCAACATTTAATTTGAATTCAGTGAGAGATAAAGACCACAGCCTACAACCTGAGAAGTTCTGTGGCTTCCCAAGGGAAAAAAAAAGAAATGCTAGCCATCTACGGACAGGGATTCTCAAGGCTTTTGGTCCAGGCTCAACTAAATACAGCTACCACTGCACAAATACAGTTTATGTGAGACCAAATGAGAGTAGAAATATTTTTTAATTGATTATGGGAGCAGGGGGTTCAGAAATGATGAAAAATAAAAAGTTTCAAAAAAAATGAGCAAGCTTATGCTACTTCTAGTTATTGGAAAGTATCCTGTGCAATCATCTTACATAGAGCTAAAGATGCATTCTGTGACTCTGTATGCTATGGAGAACAATTTCTGCTGACAATCACTCTCTTTAGGGTACCTTCATTGACATACTACTACACAGCTGTATAATGAACAGCAGCTACCATTAGGCCCTATTTTCCACTGGATGTTTAACTGTGTAGCAAAAACCACTGGGTCAGATGTTACACAGCTATATAGCTCACAGAAATAACTCTGAAAATTAAAAATCTGCGTTGGGAAGCACAGTGAGATAGAAGAAACAGGGAATTAGTGGACTGAGTTAACAGTAACACCGAGGGGGGGAAAGGCCAGCACTGCACTCTCATGATCTTGCTTATGTTCATGAGTTATTTCTGTCATGAACAATTAATTAGTGTACAAGGATAAATGTTGAGTTTAGAAACTCGACTTCTTAATGAGGGAGTTAGAACTAGATGATCTTAAGGTGCTTTCCAACCCTAACTATTCTATGATTCTGTGAGACTGAGGTCTCTGAAAAATCTAACCAAACCTCAACTGCCAGGGCTGAGTGTCACACAAATTCTGCTATGCAGGCAGCTCCCATTAATCTAAGCTCAGGATGGCCATGGACTTGAAAAAAATATTTGCAACTCAAGTTGTACATAAGAAGTGAGAGATAACTTCAAAAGATAACACCTTAAAAGATACTAGACTACTCGAAAAAGCACTGCTGCTGACAGATAAACCAGTTAGACTATTAGGGCAAATATGAGGCCCCTGTAGACATAACCACAGACATACCCCTTGGATTGGCCTTCATAGCAATATTGATTGAAGTGACTTTTTTTTCTTCTTTTTAATCTGGACTAAACCAAATGGACTAATGAAGTCAGGTTAAGTACAACTGGCCCAGAGCAACAGGAAAGAATGATGACAAAACCAACAAGCTGCTATGACACTGATATGCAGTATGTGAGCAGAGAAGGATATGGATTTGCTCTGCAGAATTTATGATAAGAGTCAGGTATTTGAAGCTGCATTATCACTTATGCGCAAAATTACTCTAAAATTGTAGAGAGGAAAAAACACTAAAAAATGTATTTTTGCAGTCTTGGCAAACAGCAAGTACTCACGTTCAGCGATTTGCTGCACAGGAAAGCCCAGATAGAAGCTGAATTCCACCACAGACAAGTTTCTTAGCTGCTCACTGACTTCAGACCCATTTAGAAAACCATACCTATCTCGGATGGCAAAAACAATGCTCACGGGGCCTTGCCGAAATGCTGCCCCAGGCCTGCTCAGAGTTATATTCAATATCTGAAAAAACAAGATTGAAGCAGGGTCAGCAAAATCAAATCACTAGCATTTCCAGTCCTTCCCTCACAGATTTATTTTTTTTCCCCCAATAGGAAAGGGGGACAATTCACATCGAAACAGAGGAACATCTGTTCCAGATTGATTCAGCTTGCTGAGTCTCAGATGAAGCAAAGTTACACGTGAAATCCTCTTCTAAGCATTATTCTTTAAGGTCAATCATAATCCAGAATGATCTGAAAGATACAGTCCAGAAAATGATGAAAAAACCCCCCACCTAGAGAAAGAGTTAGCAAAATAAGTCTACTAATAAAAAAATACTAAACTGCGTGGAACAGACAAGAAGAGACCATGGTAAAGAAACATTCTGAAAGGATGTTCTCTTGGTCAAAACCTCCTGCACTGTGCATGCTCAGATCCTAACGCTGGTTAGAAGCCTGATTTTTGCACCAAAACCAGGGTGTTCATCTAGACAAGCCTTTTCCAGACAGTGAAGTAGTATTTAAAAGTTTGCTAAATGGATAGTCCAAGAAATTTTTTTTCATGCTCTGTCTTCAGTCTACCCAGTCACATTGTGTCATTAAGTTGTTCAGTTCTGAGGACTTTACTATAGGTATTATATAGTTAGTACTTTAGATACTGTAAAGTTTATGCTATTTTTCCTCATATGATTTTTAGGGCACCACAGATGGGCATTTATGGTGCCAGTTAAATAATACAATAAAATTTTTTCCAATTTTGGTATTACTACAAATCCAGATTAAATTCAAGAATTCAGCCAGAAGAGGGAGTTGGTGTCATTAAGCTGAATTACCAACTTTCCAGGGAGTTTTAAGTTCTGCTATGTGACTCAGTGCCCAGCACATAAACTGTGTATTTTCACGTGTAGTTCCAGTAGCAGCTGCCACAGACATATATTGCTGTAAGTATTTCTAGACCTCAGAAGCAACTAGCATGTTTGCTCACATAATGGCAGAATGCAGGTAACTCCTGTATTCCCTAATACAATCCCCTGAGCAGCAATGAGACCTGAAAGTTGTCTTCCAATAAAAACATTCTAACCATACCCTAACTCTGCAATAGTAAAACAGGATAGAAATTACTTTGATAGAGTTGAAGCAGCCTTTTCATGAAAAACTATAAATCCTATTATATTCAATAATGCTTTTGGATATACAAGATGATGATTTATAAGTTTTTCAAAAAGCTTGAAACCAAAGGAATGTCTGCCATATAATTCTGTAGGGGAAAAAACCCCCTGACTTCATAACAAAGCTTCATAGATCTACATGATCTAGATGGCAACTGGTAGCCAGTGAACACCTAACTCATTTTACTGGCTGGATGAAACGCAGGACAACCAAAGGTGAGGAGAAAGAAGAGACAGACACAAACCATGCTAATCTTCTTACCTGCACAGTGAAGTTGTAGAACTCCTGGTGTTTGCTCACCTCCATGAATGCCATCTTCAGCCCTTTCTCAATGCGCTGGCTAAAATTGCAGAACCCAACATCCACGTTCCGAGGTACAAACTGAAGCACTGAAGGCAAAGGGTACAGGTTATTCCTATAGACAAGTACTTCCATGAGAGAGAACGAAATAAGCAAGAGAATCCATGGGGCTATCAGTTTTTTATGGAATTCAGCACACATTCAGTAAAACACTGAGTAAAAATACACTAGAAACATTTTGTGCTAGTGCAATAAATTCTCTACTCATTAATATCTATTGCAGCAGTAATTCGATTACTGAAAAACATTAGTGACAAAATACCTATTGTAGCATTTAACATAAACATAATTTGAAACTTGACTCAAGCATTATGAAGTAGTTAAGATTCACAGCAGTAGAACACAGGTTTTGACTCAACCTTGCATACTTAGTAACAAGTGAAAAAGTGTGAATCAATACAAAATTACTTCTCCTCCTCTTCATGTCGATAAGAACTCACCTGTCTGAACTTGGAATCTGTTATCTGGCACAGTGAAAGAAGGATGCAATGAGAGGATCATGGGGGCCTCACCACGAAGAAGACTGCTGTTCACAAGCACATTTATGACAGCTACTGCCGTGTAAACAAAAGGACCTGATGTCACCAGAAAAGCAAATTTGGGGGAAATTTTATAAACCTACAAAAGAAAAAAAAATTTAAAAAAATCTTCAATGTGAAATTTAGCAACACTTTAAACCTACATAGTCTCAAGCATTTCAAAGTCACATCATTAAGAAGTACGAAAATGCAATTTTTCAAAGAAAGAGCAAAAGCACAAACACTCTGATAGTGCTGTGCCTTGCAGTCTCTGCTCCAGTGCATCAGAAAGGCAACTCCCCCGTGCTAGCTGCACCTACTAGAATCTCTTCAGTACAACACACCAATCTCAACACCTCTTGATTTATCACATCCTGGCATAGTAGCACTCCCCCTCACTGGCATTCCCCTGGACTACGTAAGAGTTCCCATACAATATTGCTATTTACTTACTGAACTGCTTGCATAGAGTCTGCATTCCAGTCGCATACTGCATAGCAAATACATCCTGTACCATTCACATGTGACATGCAAGGAGCAAAGCACACATAACCGGTGTTTTATGGATATAATTTTCACACTCAAGAACGTTTTCTTCCACAGAACACTTCTATCTGCTTATTTCAGTGTAGTTACCACAATTACGATTCTCCTCTTCCAATTCATCTCCTGACTTTGAGTCATCTTAAAAACCCTGAGGAGCCTTAGTCATCATATAGAAGAAATGAGATTGTAATTTAAATATAAACCCTTGTGAATGTTTTCATGCAACACTCTCATCCACTATTTCTCTGTCGCCTAAGTAAGAAAAAATTGAAGGCTTTTATTTATTGAATTGTATTGCAGTGTCTTCTCTCCTTCAGAGAAACTTTCTCAATATTAAGGACACCTGTTTCCCCAGCAGTATTTTTTTCCTCTTTGGTTTACTCCCCAGTTTGCTTTATTTGCCTAAGACAGTCACACTAAAACATTTTGAGATGTCTAACATGATAGCCTCTCAAATAAATAAATCACCTAAACCAGAGACCTATATGTTCTGGTAAATGTGCACCTCCCAGATGAAGAGATGCTAGCACCTTGCAGGCTTTGTGCTGGTGAAGGGTTTGTTAGATATCCTCAACTTGAGGATCAGCCTTACAGAAAAGCACAGTACTACTTGTTAACCACATGTTCCTTACTGGTATTTCTGCTGCACTGTAAAGTGATGGCAGTTGCTGTTTAGATGAGACAGCAAGCAGCTTCTTTTTTGTTCCCTAAAAACCATGCATTTCAAAGAGATCATCTTCACCAGAAGAAACTACCTCAGCAGCAGAAGGAAATAAGAAATAATCTATGCTGCTCATTATTCATTTCTTCCTTCTTAGTCCACAAATATATGCAACATCCAGCTTTTAATCTAAATGGATTTAGACCCATAGAACTCAAATTTGTTTGATATGAATAATATGCACAGCTCTTTTCAATTCCTCTTATCTGAAATTTTATCCTTTTATCTCAGGATGAAATGATCTCTGCAGCTTCAGTTTGTCAAATGGGAATAGCAGTTATAATGGGTAAGACATGCCAAAGGAAAGTTGCCTATTACTGCAAAGGAGATGACTTAAAAGGCAAGAAAAAGAGGAATTAGAATTACAAATCTCGGTGACAATTTGCTGGTGATTTCTAAAGCAATATATGCTGAGGAAGAGAGGCCTAGTGTAGCCAGCATGTACTCATGCACTAGAGTTAGGTATTTCAGACAGGAAAGCAAACCTCTGATAACTAACTCAGCTGTCTCAGTCTCTGACCTGTTGCAAGTGCAGCATAGATACAATGAAAGCAGTCTACCCCAAGCACCCCGCGGAATTTTGCATTAACTTTTTCATCTTCACAGCTAACACTGTTTCCCTTTTGTCCTTGACTGCAGCAGATAAAAGATAGCAGCTCCAGAAGAATGGAAATGAAAAAAAACCCCACACCTTGAAAGTGTAATTCTGAGGTAGGTAGATCTGAACCACTACAGGTAAAAACAATAGCTACTTCTGCTTGAGATACTGCAGGGTTGTCTAGAGTTAACTCTCTACAACCTAATTCACATGACAGAAATAATGCTGCCAGCCATGCCAGCATGATGCTGTTTACAAGCTAATTCACAGAGAAGTTTGCAAAGCTATCTAGGATAGATGAGCATAGCCCATGACACTTGATTCATGAATGAGAATAGCTCCTCTTGGCACAGGTCTAATGGTTCACAAACCCAGCCATCCATCCAACCCTCTCTTGGAGGTTTCACCTCTACTGCCAGGACAGTTAGATGCCAACAAATTAGCTAACCATCCATTAAAATAAACAAGCACAAATTTCTTATATTAAATAAGTACAAATTTCTTATCTTAACATTCTGGGCCAGAAAGCTGGAGAAGAACACAAAACTCCATGTGCACTTTGGAGCCATTCCCGTAGCAAAAGCAGAAACCTTCAGTAGGAACAGAGACTCTTACACCACCTCAGGTTGAGCTATCCCTTCCCCAGAGTGTGATGGCTAATCCAACTCCTGTTTCCAGGACACAACCTTCCTCATTCAAACCTACCCCCACGAGAGAGTGCTTCTAGTGCAGAAAATTTTCAAGCCTTGAGTTACTAGAGGCTAGAAGAGTATTCAGAGAAAACATTCGTGTATGCTTACTCTGTCCCTTATGATATTCCCTAAGCATTTGCTACTGATTATTGTCCACTAATAGATTAGATGCACCTTTGCTACAGTCTAATCCATGCTTACACTCCACTGCATTATGCAGTGTAAACACCTGGCAGAAAGCATAAACAACTGATTTCCTCACCACCACCTTATTAAGCATCCTTTAAAGAGCCTGCAGAGAGCATTTAACATCCCAAAGATGGGCTACAAAGGCTCACAGGTCTTAAAAATGAAACAAAGCTTCTGCTTCTGTGCACTTTCGGATCCTAAGGCAACAATTCTCTCATTGTTTTTAAACACCTAAATGATACCAGACAGAATTTCACAGCAGTGAGAGGCAATGAAGCCAGAGCAAGTCCACAAGGCAGCATCTATGAAAGAAGTATTTAACTGCTCAACAATGAACTGAGCTCCTTACGTTGAAGGCAGAGGTGTACTAATCATAGAATCAACTACGTTGGAAAAGACCTTTAAGACCACCAAGTCCCAGGACTGCCAAGTCCATCACTAAACCGTGCCACAAAGGGTCTCATCTAATTTTGGATTACAGAAACCAACAGGTTAAGGACAGGCCCCAAACACTAAGCACATTAAATACAGCAAACAAAGTGTCTGAGTTATACTTTATGCTGCATGATAAAATTTCCAAGCACAAATGAGGCTGGCAAAAAGCTTTTTCCTGTTGGCATGAACTTAATGGCACCAGGGGTCCTGGCAGCGAGTTAACTGCCAACACTATTTTATTTCACACCCCAGTGCAACGAATCTTAGTCAAGGGAACATTGTATAACAGATCTTAACCAAGTGTCATAAGGCTTACATTAGAGAAAGTTGACAAAAGTTACTCTTATTCAAACAATAGAGTCTTACTCTTTTGCAGATGCTATACACTGAAACCAAGTGGGAAGAGCTTTAGAATTTTTGGTTATTCTCACTTTGTTGCAAGGACTTTTGCTAGGAAAAAAATGACAAAACATTTTTTTTCATCAGGCAGGATTCAAGCCTTTTTTTTTTTTTTTTTTTTTTTTCCACTTGAACAACTCAGAATGTTCGAAACAATAAATAAGCAGACACCAAAGTTTCAAGTGAAAAAGCTGGGGGGAAAAAAAAAATCCTCCAGTCAGTGTTAAACTTGTTTTGAACTTAAAGTGAGCTGCAGTTATATCCATTGTTGCCATGGATTTAATTTTAAAGCATACATTACTACAAAGTTAAATTTAACAAGACTGTCTCCTGATTTACTGTGCATTACATCACAGCCAGGGAACAACATCTGTGAGCTGTAACAGGAGACACAATTAAAAAGCAGCTTAGAGAAGTGCATTGCTTTACCATAACTTGCAAATATACACAGGCTTCCTGGGTACTCTCGACTAACAAAAGTCAGATCTGTTTGATTAATTAAGTTTAGCAATACAGACAAATTCTACATTACATCACCACTCAACATACTGATACTACAGACAGCTTTTTTTTTTAAATAAGAGTTTTGTTAATACTCCACTGTTAGAGGTAAAGACATTTGCTAGTGATTATTTTTAGTGCAAAACCCATACCCAGGGCATCACAAAGAACAGATACGATAGCAGCATTCTAGCATAAAATAAGCATAAATGACTCCAGAGATGCTTTCTCCTTTTGATAAAAGAGAAACTCCAAAGAATGAAGCTAGGCTAACTGCATTATTTATAAAAACAGTTGCTTCTGAGAAGCCCTAGGGCCAGAACATCCTATTGAGAGCTTCACAAGGCAATAGTGGGCATGAAAGGAAGGAATTTAAAGGACAAAAACATCAAGAAGCAAGATATCAAATGTTTGCTCCAATCAATCTTCAAATATTTAGCAATACATTTTGTCTTACTGCTGTTAGTATTAGGAAGGTAAGCGCTTCCATATTACTGAAGCGTATAAGGTCACTGAAAATTAGCATAGTTCTACCATCATGAACTTTTGACTTCTACTTGACTACGCCAGTCTGCACAATCCAAAGGTAGAATTCTCAAACTAGAAGAAAAATCTCTTCTTTTAAAAAAGACCTCCTTCCCCCTCCCCTCCCCCAAAAAAAACAACCACCAACAACCAAAACAACTAAAAAGCTTTGGGTAGGTATTGCTAAAAGGACCTAAACTACACATAACTTACAGTGGTAGCTCACTGTGGCTGAAGTTTGGCAGAAATTCCTAACACTCCTATCTTAACTGAGTATTACAAAGGTATATTCTCAAACATCAGACAGGAGCTATTTAATTACTGAGTGCAGTGATTATGGCAGGAGCTGTCAAAACACTGTTTCCCCACACAGATCAGCAAGCAGAAGTTAAAGGCACCAAGGATTCTGTGCATGGAGAAACTCAAGTTACGTTCAACATTCAAACTGCTACTTGAGTTAACTTCATAAAGAAAATGAGATCATAGACTCAAAAAAGTAAGATAATGGGGTGCTCGCCTATCACAACTGTGTAAATGCAGACATGAAAAATTGCAAGTGCAGCTGAACCTGCAACCATACCAGTAATTCCATTAAAACATTTCATTTTGTCCCCAGTGTTGAAGTATCTGATTACACAACAAAGGTACACCCAAACTACCTCTACAATCTTTTCCTCTCAGTAAGAGGGTTTGAGACAAGTGATGGACTGGCAGTCCTGGGACTTGATGATTTTAAAGGTCTTTTCCAACCTAGTTGATTCTATGATTAGTACACCTCTGCCTCACCTCAACCAGACACTCACTTTGTGAAAACAACAAAAATATTGTTCAAAGATGATTCCTTGAACATCAAAGCAGAGGAAGCTTCCAAAAAAAGCCAAGAGCACAGCAATTCTTAGCCCTGTGAGGGGGAGAAGAACAGGAGTCACACCTATTTGAAGGCTTAAAAATAACATTTTACCATTGTACACCTGATTTTTCTCCCCTGCCTTTTTCATCCGCTAAATCTCGCATTTGGGATTCCATCACTTCCCCTGCAAGTGTTGATGTCCTCACAACATAAAACAGCACAGGCTGTGCAGGTTTTGTTTTGTTTAAGGTGCCAACTATATAATCAGCTAGCAGAAAAATCACTTTTTAACAGGTATTTCAAAGGGTAAAAGCTTTTCAGCTCAGTTTCAATTCAGCAGGCAAAGGAGGTGAGCAGTAGAGGCTGCGCACTGCTTGCTCACCTCTGGCAAAACCAAGAAAGATCTGTCCTAGAAAATGACGACAATCTAAAAGCAAAAAAACTCATGTCATATTCACGTTAAAAAAACAAACAAAAAACCCGAAACAAAACCCAAAACGTGACTAACATTTAAGTTAGAATAAATCCTTCTCTAATGTTGTACCCTATGGGTTGTTTTTAAATCACCATTTTAGCCTGTGAATTAAAGCCACTATTGCATTATATTGATCAAACAGTACTTGCACACACTCATGCCACTTACCTCTAGCTCTACTGATCGCCTGAACTGAACTCTGAGCACTTCTTTGATGGATTCACTGACATTTTGTAGAACAGCTCTTCGTGCCAGCACTGGAAATTAATGTCAGTCAGTAAATACGTTTTAGCTTCAACTCTTGGGCTTTGGTTCAAAGCTGCATTTTCAATTGTGCAATGCATGAAAAAGCAGGCAATGAGATCAACCGCATCAAACCGCTAAGACAACAGACAAGGAAAAAGGTAAAGGTGTGGCTGTATCCTAAAAAGTGACTGCACATACAGTTTAAGGAACTCCAGGTTTATCTTCTCTCTTATTTTGTTTTTCCATATCTAGTGTCTTTAGCACTCTAGTAAAAGAATCTTTTAAATGGCCACTGAGGCATTCAAGTTGGATCTGAAAGCTGCAGCACACTGAGTCTGACCTGTGCATAACAAGCCCGCTGTCATAACACAGTTAAAGTTTTGTAGGCAATGCATGGAATGCAGATGAGGTCAGAAAAAAGCCACAGAAAATATGCATCTACTTTTCTCTTAAATAAAAAGTAAACAAGCGTGACATTAATTACTGAAAAGGATATCCACCGAGTAAGAAATCACTTTAAAAACCTCACATCCCTATGGACATCATGTCTGTCACAGTCACACTTGAGATTGTGGCTATGGTCAAGAAACAACTGAAAGCTGTTGTCATCCTGCATTTACTTTCCGTCAGTAACTTGCCTACAAAACTACTCAAATTACAGGTTAAAAACCCATCAACTTTCTCATCACCAGCACAGCCAGCTCACCTTCATATCTGGAAGATGAAATTATGCTCATTCTGATTTACATATTACAAGTAAATCTTAAAGGCAAAATGCGGTGTTGTTTATCACAGAACATGCAGCACTTCTGCAGCTGCCCTGGATTAGCTTGCTGGTATTGTTTTGTTAACAAGTTAGGAAGAGGTAGGAAAACACCAAAAAAGCAAACACAGATGCCAAGACAATTAGTTTTGAAACATGCTAATGTCACTTTTTCTGGTTACAAACACACCAAATCAACTGAAATAAGTACAGGAGAAGGAGGGGAAATATAAATATAAGCTAGTAGGGTAAAATTATAAAAATGGTTACGAACCCCAAACATTTTTTAAACCAACTCTCCTCTTTCATATTACAACATTACCTCACATGCAGGTTTTTTTTACAAACAGCAGCAACAACTGAAAGGAGAAACTTACTCAGTCAGAACATTTAACAGTTTGGCAAAACATCACCATGACAGTAATATTCATTTATAACCCATGAAATGATAAAGCAGCCTCTAATTCAGCATGCTTGCATATACGCACCAGCAATTTTAGAAGACAATTTCATTCTCTGCGCAGTGTAATGTGTATGTAACTCACTATCACAACGGACTTTGCTCAAATGAATTCTATTATTTTTCAAGAGTAAATGATAAATTACCACTTTTACAGCTGTTTGTCTAAATTTACACCATATTTCTTTGAAAGATTCTCTTAGTTAATTCAATATCTACAGTTTAACCGGGGTCCCTGGCTTCTGAAAAAACAAAACAGAAACATTAGGAGTATCTTACCTGCAGTAACTAAGTAAGCATCAGGAACCGTGATGTCGCAGACATAGGGTTGCCTGGTAGTGCTCACTGCAGAGGTTACAACCACAGGTTCAGATGGAGTAGTAGTCACCAGAGGGGTGGAGGAGAATGTCGGCAGGCTGTCAGCAGCGGTCGTGCTGTGGCTGCCCGTAGCACTGGTGGCTGTGGTTGTGGGGACAGTGGTGGAAGCAGCCGATGCATCAGTGCCAGAAGTTACAGTGCTTCCTGCTGGAACTTCATATTCAGTGGCAGGGCTAGAAGTTGGAGGAAACTGGGTGGGAGCAAACGATGTGGTCACTGACAGAGATGCTGTAGGAAAGGGCATCACACTGATGGTATCGGCCCCTGACGTCAGGTTGTCAAGGTCTGCAGGAGGAAGGGTTGTGTGGGCACTGCCCTCGCTGCGAGATGTTAAAAGCAGCGTGGGGCTAACTGTAGCACCAATATCCTCATCAGAAGCCAGAGCAGTTGAGAGCAGAGATGAAGATACACTTAAGACAGGAGTTGCTGGAAAGGTAGTAAACAAAGAGATCAGATTTGTTTCATTGAGCAAGATGCTACTGGTAAGAGACTGGGTGTTGGAAGCAGGCAGCACCAGGGTAGGAACCACGGAGTGAGATGTGGAGAGTGAAGGCTCCAGCTGAGAGGTAGCTCCTGTAACAGCTGAGGTAAACACAACTTCAGAGCCCGCTGGCAATACTGAGCGTGCTTCCAGAAACACAGACGACTCAAAGTGAAAATCTGATGACGGTGTTATTTCAGGAATATGTGCACCTGGAACAGAGGATGCATTTGAATACAAGTATGATGTTTGGCTGAGAGGGAACTGAGAAACCTCAGTATCAGTGGCAGAGCTGACAGCGGTAGTGAAGTCCCAGCTGGAAACATCCTCAGAAAATACTGATGTTCCAATCAACGAGGTCTGAGGTAAGAGTACTGATAAATCACTTTCCGTAACAGAGTAAGAATTCACCATGGCCGATGATAGAGACACGTAGCTAGGTTCAATAAGAAATGGTGTTGATAAAAGACTGGATGAGAAATCCAAAATATTTAAAGATGGTTCCTCCCTTGTCGATGTCTTGTCAAGCAAAACCACAGATGCTGATGGTATTAATTCCGGCAACTCCAACAAAGTTGTATAACTGACTGCAAACGATGCTACCAGCTCACTCTGAATGAAGGTAGAGTCAAACAGAATGGTGGTGGCACCAGGAAGTTCTATGTGAGTGCTTGGTGTCAATGAAATTGTTTCCAGAACAGGGAGGGAAAACTGGGTAACAGAGATGCTCAGTGATGTTCCTTCAGCAAGCTGATGGTAAGAAGGAGAAATTGTTATAGGTGTTCTAGTGTTAAGGATAGTGTCCACGGTGCTTAATAAAAATATGCTTGAATCATGAATTTCTGCAAATCTTGAAGAAAATGAAACAACTGGTCTTGATGGAAAAGAAGTATCAAAAGTCTCAGGCGTAGGCTCCTCTAATTCATACCCGTCAGTAATTATAGTTGTAAATGGAGTTATGCCTTGTACTTCAGAGGCTTTGATGGACAAAGTTTCAACATAATCACCTGAGCCCACATCCTGTTCTGGAGAAAAGCCTGCTTCGGGCAGAAGTGAAACTGAGTCACAATACAGACAAGAACTGTATGATCTTGTGAAAGGCACTGGACTCATGAGCTCACCGGCAAGCTCTGATTGACTTGGTATTTCTGAACCGGCAGGCAAATTTGGTGCTGTACTGGAGGATTCATATGTAAACAGGCTGGCATTAAGAACACTATTAGAGTCCATGGAAATGGCAGCTGAGTGAAGCAGGAAAGACGCAAGTGGAAGACTAATAGGAAACAAAACAGGCTCAGCACTGGCTGCTGAAGCCAACGTGGCCCAGGGAATGCTTGGAGAGGGGTAGGTCCTTAGGCTGAGAGTTTCTGCTGCCCTGCTACTCACATCAGCATAAACATCACCATACGGGTCTGCACTTTGTGCTGTGGCACCTGGGGTCACCAGGCTAGTTTCATCCAGCAGCTTGAGAGGAAAAGATGACCCTTCTGAAGCAGCCCTAAAAGGCAAAGCTGTTAAACTTGCATTTATGTTTTCCTGCACTGCAACTCCTGCCTCTGAAAGAATGGAAGTGAAATAAATAGCTGTATTTGGAGGATATAACTGCAAGTCTCTGCTTGGTGTTAGCATTTCACTATCTGGTACAAAAGGCTTCGATTCAGTAGGAGCATTACTGCGTTCAGGGACAGTGCCCAACGGAGTCTTCTGCTGTGCTGTTTTTGAGATGTCATATGGTGAAAAAAGGACAGATAATGAAGGTGTTAGCAAAACAGTTTCTAACATTTCTCTTGGTGGCTCTACCATGTTAACTGAGTGATCATCTGTTAAAACTACAAAAGACTTCAGTGGAGGAGTCCACTGTGCCTTTGGAAGTGAACTAATAAATTCATCGTCACTTAAGAAAGCCTCATTGCTTGTTACAGAGCCATCTACCAACGGCATACTTCTCCCTTCTGACATCGTGACCATTTCTTCTTGGTTAAATAAAGTCACATCAAAGGGAGTGGTAACTGATGATAAAACCGTTTGAAGGAAATTACTTTCTTGGGACTCCAAAGTACTTTTTGCTAAGGCCATTTGTGTCCTGCTGCCTGATATGCTTTCGTGCATCTTTGAGTCCACCGAGAAAAAGGAAAAATTTTGCTGCTCCAAGGATCTCTCATCTAAATGAAGAGGGAAAGAGGAAAATAAAAAACACCAAATTAGCACAAGTAGAAAGATTACAATGAGCAAACCTCTCATACAATATTTCTGGAGACAACTGCCCAGAATTTGAAGGCTATGGCAAAACTTCTCAGTAAAAGAAACACCTGCTTGAGGTCAGCACAAACAGTAAGATTCCCTGTGAAACTCCATTCCCTGGAAATGAGCAGGACAACACAAGCTCCTCTCACTCTGCACCTACTCATCTCTCTACAGCAGCACTTCAGTGAGCCCCACAGGACAGAAAGTAGCTCCCTATGTGAGGCTACAGTTCATGGCAGCTAATGGTGTCACAAAGTAAACAAGAAGGGTAACAAGGAAAAATGCAGGAAAAAAATTTGCCTAACTTTAAGCCTTCTGCTTTCCTTTAGCATCACTTCATTTCCCCTGTTTTATTACTTCTTAATACTAAGCTCACTAGCAGATCTGTTCTGTTTCAACGACCACATCCTCCTTCTCGTGTCAGAAATGAGTGACATGTGAGAGATGAAGAGGAGTTAACTTTACGTAAGGCAAATGCGGACCTGATATCAACTATGAGAATTTCCTAAGTAACATGTCCAGTAGTTACGCTTGTATTGCCAGCCATTCATTTAACTGCTGGTCTTTTAGCAGTCAGTGACAAATTGCTTCTGTACGTAATTGCCATCTTTATTCACAACCTGCTGTGGGAGTACCCTATTCATGGGCCACCTGTACTAAAACATTCACTGCTCCAGTTTGCAGAATCCAAGTAGTAATAGCTGAGTTCAAACATGAAGGAGAAAAAGCTAAGAATTCAGCAGATATTTTAAGAAAATATGTGCAAAAATCATATATGAATATAATTTGCATAACTTGACTATAATTCAAGTCCCCTCTTACTCCCCTCTCATGAGACCCCACCTTCAGTCCTGTGTTCAGCTCTGGGACTCCCAACACAAGAAGGATGTGGACCTGCTCAAGCAAGTCCAGAGGAGACCAAAGAGATGCTCAGAGGGCTGGAGCACCCCTCCTATGGACACAGGCTGAGAGAGTTGCTCTTGTTCAGCCTGGAGAAGAGAAGGATCAGTGGAGACCTTAGAGCAGCCTTCTAGTACCTAAAAGGGGCCTACAAGAAAGCTGAAGAGGGACTTTTTACAAGGGCAGGTAGTGACAGGACAAGGGGGAATGGCTTTAAACTGAAAGAGGAGAGATCTAGATTAGACATCAGGAAGATGTTCTTCCCTTTGAGGGTGGTGAGACACTGGAACAGTTGCCCAGAGGAGCTGTGGCTGCCCCATCCCTGGCAGTGTTCAAGGCCAGGCTGGACGGGGCTTGGAGCAACCTCGTCTAGTTGAAGGTGTCCCTGCCCATGGCAGGGGGTTGGAACTGGATGAGCTTTAAGGCCCCTTCCAACCCAAACCATTCTGTGACTATGATTCTAATTACTCCTCTCTCACAAAAGTGTTCTTGGGTTACAGAGAAGTTCTGTATACAAGCTTTTCCAAACGTGGACGCATTTTGCAAAGAAAAGGTTGATTATTGTTTGAGTACTTTTCTGAAATGTCAAGACTGAATTAATAACCTTCAGAGCTGAATATTAAGGGAATATTAGAAAATTGCCTCAGGATATTTTTCAAGGATACACACAAAGGCTTCATCCTGAAATTATCTATCCCACCCGATCACCCTGTTTTCACATGGAAGTATCCACACAGTACTCCTGGAACCTACTTGCAATGCACACTAAAAAGGCTGGGAGGAATGGGGGGGTGGGAATCCTGTCCAGTTAAACCACCAGGGATCAGTTTAAAATAAAAACGAGCATACACAGTATAAAGTGCCAGATGGTGATACAGCACACTGCTCAACTGTAACTACATTTGTGACCCTTTAGAGAATGCCTTGAAGTCAATAACCCATGGTAGGTCTTGCAGGAATAGCTCACCTATCTGTTACACACTGTTGTCAGTCTAACAACACTTTCCACAGGTGATAAACTGCTGTATTCATCCCCTTCTCCCTGGTCTGTTTGTTGAATTCTTTGACACAACGTTTCTAGAGCTGAAATATCAACTTGATAAATTTTGAAGCTGAAAAGCACAATTACAAGAATTAATGCAGAGCTAATATCACTGTACCACTAATCACAGCTAATCAAATATGAACACTGTGATTCTCTAGGTTATTTTGCACATGCCATGCAGTGTTTTGCAGCATAGCAGATACTATTCTCTCAAATACTCCAAATCAACTTTTTTCCCCCTTAAACTCACTGTAGGTACTGCCAAATTTATGATGCTTAGTTGCAGTGCAATGATAAAATATACTTCTTTACAATGCCATCAGGGAGAAAAGGGGAAAAAAGGAGGAAGCGAGGGGGGAAAAAAAGAGAAGGGCGGGGGGGGGGGGAGGAGGAGAAAGGGAAAGGAAAAACAGGGGGAAGAAAGAATAGAACAGGTACGCTCCTGTAAAAGCTATGAAAGACAAATACACAAGTCCATCCTTGACTTCTTCCATAGAAGTCAGTTTTTTGAACATGGCACAGTGCAGCCACTTTGACTTAGGCTTTCAGCCTTTTTCTCTTTGTGAGGTTTTGAATAAGCAGGGGGTTACTAAAGGAAAAGAAATTCAAGGCTATGAAACAAACACTGCCAAAATGAATCACATCTCCCCCCATGCACAATTCCTTTTAGCCAGCCCTGTAAAATCCTGTGCACGTTCATCACACTTTGGAGTCCTAGTGCTTGCTTACAGTGAATTCTACAGGCAAACATGCTAAGAGATAGAAGTTGTTCATCACAGCTTCATGTTGTAAATCCCTGTGGCAGTAACGCAAGACAGCTGTGTTAGTTTCAACACAGTAAGCATGGTAAATGTAAAATTGCTACACAACAGTTAATATGACCAGCAAAGGTGAATACAGAGTAACTGATTAATAACTGCCTTTTTGATCACGTATCTCCACAAATCTTTGAGCCAAAGCTAGAGGTGATTCCACAAACAAAACAGTTTCACTGCGTGTTCATGCCTGTGCCATGTTATCATCATTTTCCTTCACCCAGAGATCTCCCTTTATCTTTGCTCAATAGGATAGCGGAGATGTCACAAGGCCAGATCCTGCTGGAAATGACTTCATGGCACAAAGATCTTCTGAAGAGTCACCTGCACCACCATAAGCTGTCCAACAGACATGCGTAAGACGCAAGGCCAATAGGCATTTTTAACTTGAAAGACATAAATAGTAAATAACAATTTTATCACACACTTGTGCCTCTAATGTAAGGAGTCTTGCCACTGACACTGCGAAGGAAAGAATGCAACTTCTGAAAAAGATGGGGTTTTGTTTTAAGGAAAACATACCATGTCCTGAAAAACTTACAGGCTATAAGACAAGGTAACAGCAGTTACGTGGGGTAAGTGGAGTAAGGAAACTTCACTTGTACATCTAGGACTTTGAAACAACTCATCAGCAAGATCCCGAGTTACTCTTCTGTGCTTTTTGCTTTGCTTTGCATTTTAAAATCAGGGAGCATTAGTGACATGCCATTAATAATACAAATTATCGTTTCCTGTCACCTCCAGAACAACACTGTACTACTTCAATACTGCTTGTTAGAACTGTGTGTGCCTCTCATGGAGAGCAGATGGGACGTGCAGCAGATGCACCGCGGAGCAGCCGGACAGCCCACAGAGAGGAAGGAAAAGCAAAAGAAAAAGAGAAGGAGGTGAAAGCACACCGTGGCATGACAATCACGCCCTCACCAGCGCAGAGCAGCTGATCTGGCTATAGCGTGGGACAAAGAAATCAGACAGATTGCACATGTTCTGGTATATCTCAACATCATGACTGCACAAAGCTATTGATGAATATCAATGCTGACTTGTTTGTTTGCACAGCTGCTGGGTGACGGTTTTGCCATCCAGCAACTGTACTGCTGTTGAGCTCAGCAACGGTGACAGGCCGACAATCAGACAAGCCAAACTGCACCAAGCCGATAACATTATGAGAAAGAACAGTTAGCTTAGGAAGCAAAGCTGTGATCCCAAGCTACAGCAAAGGGGAGGAAGGGAGAGTGCTTGTGGCAGGGGCCACAGGAGGCACAGATGGCACCAGTACAATGCCTCAGCTCAGACAACGACATTCGGACACAGGAAGAATGACAGCATAGGAAATGCGCTGATGGGCTTGGGGCGACGAACTCTCCGCTGCTTCTGCTGCCCTGCAGAACTGGTTAGAGCCTGAATGAAATTCACAAGTAATGAAACCTGTCACTGAGCACAACGACCCCTTCAACTGCCAAGTCTGTATTTACAGATGCACAGCCGTGCACCATTAACACTAGTGCAGACTTGTGTGAATTTGGGAAGAGCCATAACGCAGCACAGCACTTTCCCATGACTACAGCAAAGGACTGCTGCAGTCTACAGACTTCAGTGACAAAAATATACCATGTGCGCTTGCCAGAAAGCTATGTGTGTTCATCAACCAGGAACTAGACTAGTAATTTTTCCCAAAAGCAATTAGAGAGATTTAGTTTTCGTCCTTCCTGTAGCTGCAGTGCTGAAAAGTAATGTCTGTTCCATACTCTACAATAAGGCAAAAAAAGGATGATTTTCCAAATATATAATATATGCATCTGTTCAGAAGCTTTCATATATATTTATTTATAATATACTGTCATATATTTTTAAATGTAGGATCCAAGATGTAACTCTTGCCTCTGCCACTGGTCTTTCCTGCAGCTTCAAAAAAGTTGCAACACTTTTCTGCACTCTGCAATTAAAATGTGGCAATTGTACACTATCATGACTACCAGTATCCACCAAAATGTAGGTTATTTCCTGTATTATGAAGATGTTAAATTAAGATGATAGGTACAGGGATGACAACAACAAATATAACAGAGGAGTCTTTACTGCTGATAAAACTAAACCTTGAGAATAAAAGTAGTAATTTTTGCTCTATTATTTTTTAGAAACTAAGTAACATCTAATAAAGTTTGCAAGCATCAGAAAGTGCCAGCAGCCTAGCCGCAAACCAGTTCAAACACACATCACCTCAAAAAACCCGATCTTCTGTGTACTAATACAACGGTCTACAAAATTAAATTTTAGTACCTTTCTTTTTCTAGGCAAGGAGAAAAACTGTTCTTTTATTGCTGCCCCCTGTTTCAAACAAAGGTATTTTAGATAAGAGAGGCAACTGACTCTACATGCATTCCAATTATTATGGGAAATTTCCTATTCATAGAATCACAGAATGGTTTGGGTTGGAAGCGACCTTAAAGATCATCTAGTTCATAGGCAGGGACACCTCCCACCAGACCAGGTTGCTCCAAGCCCCGTCCAACCTGGCCTTGAACACTGCCCTGAACACTTGATAACAGTTCTCAAATTCTTAAAATTAAAGCTATGGACTCACTAGGAATATTCACCACCTGAAACAGCTCCCTGACTACAGGGTAGAGTAGCACATCGCATTTAAAGAAAGCTTTTAACAACGCTTTTTAATCTCACTTTTTCTTTGAGAAACGGAAATTAAGAAATTGAAATAACTGAACCTAGCATAGGATGAGACCACCCAAGGGTACAAAAAATGATAGACTTAAATGTATCTGAAAAAAATTATAACTCTTCTTCATATCACTTAACACTTCATAACTTCCTAATTTATTTAACAACATTTAGTTCAGCTTCCGTAAAAAAGAGCTTGTATGCATTAGGTCACCGCAAAAAATTTACACAGTTCTCTTGTGTAAGCCTCTAACTAAATTTCTTAGGTGTCTGGCTTGGAAGAAAATACCAGTCACAGAAGCATGTGCAGCTGAAAAGCTGTCTTCTTTCTTCTCTGGGAGGCATTAAGCATGGATTGAACGCTGACAGTAATCAACCCTGGCACACAAAAGCCAGGGAAAGGAGGGGATGAGAGACTGCACAGTTCCTCTCTTCCAGAGCTCCAGCTCCTCTGTGGGGCTCTGGGCAGTGTTTGGAAGGTTCTGTTCCCCATAGCACATGCTGCACCCATGCCCAATGCTCCCTTGTTGCTTAGGCTGTGAAAAGGACACAAATCAACTGGAGTCATAACAGCTGTTTCCCAAAGATGCTCATTTTCTTATTGTAAAAGAATATCTCATCATTTACCATGTGCACTTATGAATTTTAACTAATTAAACTGCTTGTACTACCTGAATGGCTAAAAGAGAGAGCAAGTAAAGAAATAAAAAAATGTATGCTGAGCCTTGGTATTCTTGAGCTGCAGTTGGACGTAAAATTTTGCAGCAAATAGATGAAAAAAAAATAAAGTTGTATTAAGAGAAAAATAACAGTGTTAATAGGAAGCATGCAAAGTGAGTGCCTATGTACACACACAATCACTTTTCCACACTTCGGGTTTCAATGCATAGCCAGGAAAGAAGAGGAACATCTTGAAGTCATTCTTCATCCACATGCAAACAGATGTGGCTCAGCTGCTGCCCAGGTGCAAGTACACAAGAAACTCCCCTTCCTCTACAGCAAATGAGCATGAGCTTCCATCTCTGTATGAGGTGAAAAGATGCGCCAAAGCACAAAGGGAAGGGGCAAAGATAAACCCTTGCTTGCTTGCCAGCAGAGGTGATGAAGATTTTGTAAAGAAAGAGGTTTAAGTAGAAAACAATCTAACTGCATTCATACCTGAGTGTATTAAAAAATACACTACGACACTCCTCATCAAACATCGCATTTGAAAACCAATACTAATGAACCTGTAATATCTGTAATTCTTCCTTATCAAACATTAAAAAACACTCAAAACTTCCTTTAGGACACTTGCTGGTAACCATCATGTTAAAGAGCTGTAGGTAATCTGGGATCCCAACTTCCACTGCACAGCCCACGGAACACCTCCTCAGAAAACCCACAGTCTGTGTTCTGATCCAGAAATCTTCCTGACATACCCACTGCTGAGGCAGAACAAGACCCTGCAGTAGTTTACAGTAAATGGTAGATTAAAAGAAAAAAACCCACAGCTTCTCTTCATTTAATACCATTGTAACACATTCTGTTTTGCGTAAAAGGGAAGAACAGCTTTGTAATCAAAGTGAAGCTTTTTGTAACGTACCACCAGATCAGGCAGTAAGGGCAGAAGAACATACAGATGGGGAGAGGGGGAACAACCCCACCACCGACTCCACAAACACAAGCACACAATGAGCTTCATCTCCCAAACAGTATTATTACTTTTGAAAAATCACAACTTTGCTAACAAGTGGGCTGGGAACAAAACCCATGCACAGAACAGTTTGTCACACCTACACACCACCTGCAAATCCAAATGATGCAGAAGTCCTCAGTTGTGGAACTGCATAAAGCTCTTACAGCACCAAGATGCCTCAGGCTGACAGTCCCTCTCTAGAACTTCTCTGAACAGATACCTGAATGCAGAGAAAATGAGAAAGCCATGACCATTCATGCCATTTCCAGCATCTCAGGGGGAAAAGAGGTAGATGATTCTCACACAAAAGCTTTCCATGGCCACTACACATTCCTACATACCATTGCCCACAGCTGAGGAAAGCAAAGGCTTCATATGCAGGGCTCAGTGCTCTATCGTGACCGGATGGCTGGCCATGCATGCACACGCACAGAAAACTGCAAATCAAATTAGAGCTTAAAGCGTAGCTTTTGTTGGGAGCACTCAGGCTTTTTTGGCATTTAGTTGTACATGACATCATCATGTGGGAAGCCATATGTTAGGGATAAAGTACACACAAACTTGGATTGGCTTTACAAATGTTCATTCTAAGAAAAACTCACATCAGATTTGCTTGTCATGATAACCAGGTCACATTTTTAAGAAGAAAAAGCTTTCTCCCTTCCTCCTCAATCCTTTTTATTTTTTTTTTTTATTCTTTAATTGCTCTCTGCATAGCAATTTGACTTTTACTCTCTAAAGAGCCAGTGTCAGTTTTCATCCAACCGAATGACTACCGAGAAGCTTTCTGTTTATGCTCAACACTGAAGCATCCTCCAAAATGCAAATGCTGGAAGCTTTGGAAAAGACCAATTAAATTTATATTAGCTTCTCTTTTGTGCAGATGACATATCAGTTGAGTAGTATTTTGCACCCAGTGCATACAAATATCCTTATGTCCTTAAAACAAAATAATTTTTATTTCTTAAATTGCACTATCACTACAATATCTCTAGGAGCAATGAAATGACAGACAGCCTGAAGACAAGAGTAACTGTCTAATTAAAACAGAGCCTATGCTGTATCCTAGTAACCCAGTTATCCACAGGGACTCTCTGACACATATCTTTAACTGTGCCGCGCTGACAAAGGAAAATACCCTTGACTGAGCTTTAAGTTGCTCAGATCAGCAGGCTTGTTGCTCAAAAATCATATTACTTCAAGGGATAAATGGAAGTCCCAACCTGCAACACCCCAAATCAGCTCCTTTGAGAAGTTAATTCACAAGATTTTTGTTACACAAAGCATGATGAAAAATCTGAAAAGATGAGATTTTGAACTGGCATAGTACCACCATTCTGTATTGAACTGGCAAAACAACTTTATTGCTCCAGGGCCGGAATGTAACAATATACCTGTACATGCTTAACTTTTCTAACAGCTGTATATGCATAAGCAAATAATACTGAAAAGCTCTCGCACAGTCAGATATAAAGGAATTTAGTGGTACTCGCAGCATGTATCACTTGGCAAATTAAGTCACATGAAAATGTCAATGCATTTTCACAGAAAAAGGAGATTTCACAGAAAAGCTGGAAAAGCGCAGAACAATCCCAGCTACCGCAGCCTTTGGGGGCTGAAACTAAGTGCTCACCAAGAGCTGAAAACGTGGAAAAAGGGACAAAGAGATGGAACAGAAGTTAAAGTACTCACTTTAAGTAGAGGTTCGAAATAAGCTACCCAATATTTTTCTTTACTACATGCAAGTGGTTTTGGCCTTGACCTCACGTGGTCAAAAAAGAGAAATGTCCTAAAAAGAGCCCTGTAAGAAAGAGTCACTGCGTAATACGAAAGATCAAACTTCTGACATAATTTATAGCCACAGAACTTCCAGAAGACAATTCCCTGGCAAAATTACTAGGAAAGAAGAAATAAAGCAACACAAGCACTATTTCAAGTAATAAAAACCAACCGACAACAAATAACCAAAACAACCACAGCACACACTTCTCTGCCCCTTCCCTATAGGCTGTCAAGCTCAGTCATCCACTGCACAACATAGGCAAATTCAATGCAACCATCCTTACCAGAGATTCTGGAACTGCACTAATTTTAAGAAGAATTATGGTACAAAGTAATATGTTTCCTTGTGGAAGCATCTCAAGATTTAATAATTAATTCTGGTCTTTTTTTCTTTTACTCCTTAACATCCTCAAAATGTGACAAGAAATCACAGTTGCTAGCATCTTAAGAGAAAGGAAACTTGCCCAAAGCCTTTTCTTCCATGTCCTTAATGCAATACAACAGGCCTGATCACCACTCTCAGAGCACTCTCCTGGAAACAGGTTATCCTGAGTTACTACTGTCTAAGCTTTCAGACCTGAGGCCATGTTCATGACCAACACAAATGAGTTCAACTCTACTGGCTCCAGCAAAGTTCCATCATCGTTTCCCAGCGCTAAGTCGGTGCTGGCAGATCACAAGTTATCAGCCGCAGAATAACACAGAAGATACTGAGATGGAAGTCTTCTATTTCTTGGTACTCCTAGTTGCTCCAGATGCACGTGGCACTCCACACTTAAGAGAAAGCAACTGTGGATACTGAACCCCCACCTCGTGGTAATAAGATCATCTTGTTATAAGAGCTGCAGTTTCTGCATGACCCTAGAAACTTCATCGCCTCAGTTAACAACGGAAACAAAAGAATAAGTAAATAACATGAGCTGCAGAAACAAATCAGAAAAGGATTTGCTGTAGGAAACAACATACAGATAGTCCAGAAAAAGAATTAAGGATTATTCTTACTAGAAATACCTATAGGAGAACCAGAAAGGTCACATAACAACTGTAAAGGACAGAGAAATATATGGGAGGGGAAAGTATTACATAGTCTAGTCTATAGGGCAGTCTGCTCACAGCAGTTTTTACAGGAATGGTATCTCTTCAGGAACATCACAGAGGATGACTTCCTAATTAATATATTGAGAAATACACTACAAAGTCAACACTAAAAAGGAGAGGCAAGGACTATCCCCTTACCAAAACTTAACACATATAAGACAAATGAGAAACAAAACCAACTTGTTGGGAAACAGAACAGTTAATGCACCTTTCCCAATCAAGGCTATTAGCAGAGAGAAACTGAAACATGTTTCAGAACAACTGAGCATTAAAGAAACTGAAAAGCCACAGTACAGCCACACTAGCCTTAGAGAAGATGTTTTTGTTATAACTGACATTTATTGGTGTCATGAAAGAAAATATGTTTTCCTTAAGGCAATGAGGAGAAACGGAGGTGGGCAAGGCATCATGCACTTGCAGATAACAACAGCCAAACTCTGCCACATTCTGTAATAATCACTGCACACTTGTCACCTTGGCTGCCATAAGCATCCCATTATAATCAGACTTTTCAAGACCCTGTAGCACAGCATCATGTTAGCTTGGCTGTGAATTGCTGCTGAAGGGAATAATGACACTGAAGAGATGGCCCTTCTAAATCCTTACTAGGACCCTTCCTGGTCCTTAAGCTCCCTGGGTCATCCCTTCAACTTCTCCATAGGCTCTAGTGTTTAAGGTTGCATAAGGTTCAAATCTACCTCTATTACTTTTCAGTAAAGCTACAAACAGGAGTCAGTGAGGGGTTGTAAACTGCAGCATGTACTGGGTAAGCACAGACCTATATGCACTACTCCATCTATCACAGATGGCACTATTAAAGGTATTCTCCACAGAAAAAAACTGGGCCAGGATTAGGAGCTCCTCAGGTGAGTCTCACATCTGGTTAAAATCATGCTGATCCCCATGCACACTGGAAAAAGCAACTGGGAAACAGGGTTGAGATGCATTTTGGCTGTATAGTCTCCAAGACAAAGACAGCAAAATAAGTAATATCCCAGAACAGTGAATATTGGTCTCATAAGAAGAGTACAGACTTCTCTTGAATTCAGACCTTGGTATTTATTTCAAGATGATCTGATCTACATTTTAGGACAACCTAAAAGTTTAACCCAGTGAAGTGTTGATGACTTCCTTATCTGGGACTCCTCAGCAGAGTACACAGTATGTTTGGAAGCTGAAACAGATACCCCTTAGATTCTGAACTGAACTTAAAAGCACATTTTTTGTTTAGGGTGTTGTCAATAGCTTCAACCTATCTACTTAACAAGTATCATCACATTGAAGCTGGTGAGGCAGTGGGTTCCTTTCATATGTGGTACGCCTCAGGACAGCACACTGTGTTTGGAAGCTGGAACAATTACTCTATGGATTTGAAACTGAACTTAAAAGTTGGGGGTTTGATGTCATGAATAGGTTTAAATTTCCTACTTGAAAAATATCACTGCATAGAAACTGGGCCTCTGCCAGCGTGTATGAATGGGGCTGCCAGTGTTCTGCACAAGATCCCACACATTTGAAGTACCTCCCTTCCCAAAACACTCACCTATAGGAAGGAAGCAGTTCAGTTACATCTGTGATGAGGGAAAAGGCAGAAAAGTAAGCAAGAGTTCAGTTTTATTAGGAATCATGACATGCGTTCCAAAAATAAGAACACAGAGGAGAGACAAGGCTGATGCACATTTTTATTTGCATATAAATGCAAATAAATAGATATGATTTTCTAAAATAAAGAATAGACCCCTTTGTGATCAAACACACACAATTGTTCTACTTTGCTGCGTGCTTAGTACAATTTAAAATAATTGTAGCCTGCTTCTGTTGATTTAAAAAGAAAAAAAAAAAGCTTACGCACATCACAACATCTCCAAATAAAACTGAAATTAAAATGACTGCACATGTTAATAACTACTTTCACTTTTATTCCACGTAAATAATACAGGATAATTTCCATACTACATCAATCTTAAATTTTCTATTCAGAAGAACTCTATCTGCGGTGAAATATGTTCAAAAGAAATGGAAAACCACTAACCTTCTCTATCATCAGTTCTTTGAAATGGAGTATTTACAATGTACATGAATTGTCTGATATGTTCCTTACACAGCTGGAAAATCCACTCCTGCCTTAAAGGAAAGGGGTTGCTAGAGAACAGCATATTCGGTATAACCAGATATGCACTTCAGAGGTCACCCCAGCTCCTGTATGTTGGGATTCTTCCCCTTTCTTAATTTATATAATCAAGCTTAGTCTTCTATATCAAGTTGATTCTAACTATTTAAGAGGCTATATCATGCATATGGCTATTTTTTCCCCTTACAAAAGCTTGGCCTTTTACAAGACACTGCTGAAGTACCAACGATCAAAAGTGGCCAGGATTTCTAGATCAGGTCACAACAGATAATTTGTACTACTCTGCCATGTAGCCAAACTAATATAAAATTTTTATTTATGCTAAAGGAAAAGGAGATCAGTACACAAGTTATAAGATATAGTTTACTGTATTTCACTCCCTGTGGTTTCAAACCCCCCTCCAACAGTTGCTTGGTAATGGACTTCTAGCATAATTATCTCTGAGATATTCCTACTATCCCAGGAACACTCTCTTGCCATAACCTGACCTAATGCAAAGACTGGCAGGAGTATAGTTATCATAGACTTACGGCACATTTCCCTGCTTCCTGGACAGAAAAAAGCACTTCAGAGAGGGCATATTGTCGTGTCATGTCCATTCCACTCTGTCCCCCATCCCAATAACTATAAAACACAAGGAAACAAACATTTTCTTATTAAGTGGACCAGGTGGGGCTTGAAAAGGTCTAAGGAAGATACGATTTTTGAGAACATGAGCTTGATAATCAAGCTACTTTACTTTTAAGCATACAGAGATATTCACATATCTGTAAAGTGCTGTTATCCTAACACGGGAAAGTTTGCACACAGCACACAGAAAGTAACTGCCTAACACAGAGAATTCAGTCCATTAACTAGTATTGGTATCATCCAGGAAAGAGAATGGTACTGAGAGAATCACAGAATGAAGATAGAAAAGCACTGGGAGGATGACAGTTAAAGCTTTGCTCTCAAATGCACTACATTTAAACACTTCCTTTTGCAATGATCTGAGCCTTGTTCAACCTTTGGAGTAAGATTTTTCTTTTCTGTACAGACTCCTTCCTGCAGGGCCAACATAATATGGCACCCAGCACAAGTGGTACAACTGAGCTTAGTCCCTCCAGTGCAGTCCTATGCAAAGCACCTTGAGTGCTGTAGGAAATGGAGTGCTCTTCGCCTGGCTGACTGCATGGGGTTCTGCACGAAGGCATACGAACACAAGTTGGTTGTCTCATGCTATGATACTAGAAAAGGAAATAAAAGAGCTTTATGTGTGACTCTGTGTCAGGTTTTGGATGCTGTACTTAATGAAAAGTATGATCTAATTATAAACAATCCAAAGAAAAGTACAAGAATGGACAGAGGTTCTCTAATGAGGAAACAACTGAGGTAAAGTTGGGATTAATCATCCTAAAGGAAAAGTGACACAGGGGGAAAGAAAAGTACGAAACAAAACATGCCAATGGTTTTTAAGCACATGTAAAGTTATAGCAAAGAGGAATAATCTCTTTTCCACATCCACAGTGCATAGCTCAGTCCTAATAGCCTTTAGGATCAGTTTTCCAAAGGTCGATGATGCTCTGTACTGGAAAGGATTGCTCCAGATGGTCCAGGAGTCTCCATCACTGGAGGTCTTTAAGAATAGTTTAAATAACCACATCAGGAACTATAATTAGAGCTGACTCTTGCTTTGAGACTTCTTTCAGACCTATTTTCTCTGATCCAAGCTGTTCAGATGTACTGCAGAGGGAAATCAATGTCACGTGTTTAAAAAAAATAAAAAGGTTGCAGGGCTAAGCCTTCTGTGCAATTTCTCATATACAGAAAAGCTGGTTTAAAGAAAATAAACCAATAAACCGTGTCTAGGAATAACCAAACTTTCCTGCTACTTGAGAAAGGAATTTCTCCAGGATCTGTTAAAAATCTTAGCTTACATATAATGAATTGTTACCATAAACATGAGGTTGCTAAGGAATAAGTCAACTAAAATACTTAAAGGTATGCTGAGCAGGGATTGTAATCTGTGATTATAAGGAATTCCCTAATCCTAACAATCAATTAGTTGCCAATGGATAGTAAGCAAAATGCATACTACTCTCTTTAAGAGCAACAGAACAACATGTTCCATATTCAGCTGGACAAAAGCATATACAAACAACTTCACACCACTGAGGACCCACAGCAAAAAGGAACAGTGTTTCAAAGCAGCAGTATGTGCATGACTTTGTTAGCAGTTGTGCATCCTCTGTGGTGAATGTGCTATTTACAGTATCTCTAAACAACCACAGAACTCATTATAGAAGCACAACTTGTTTAGCTGTGCTGTCAGGGATCTTTTCTCAAGCAAGGCAAGCCTCCAAATTCTTTCTCTTGCCTTCCAGCATTACCCATTCCCTCTCAAAGGCCAGACCCTTCAGTTCTTGATTACAACTGGAGTAACAATGAAGTCAAACATTCTGAAAGCCTCAAACGAAGAGAGTAATATTTCCACCTGTAAGCAAAACACAGCCAATGTTCAGCTCCCCAAAACCTGTTTCCACATCTTCCTACTAGCATAAGAAAGGAAGAAGAAATTATAACCAGTTTCTTAGTCACAGCCACAAACATTTTAAAAGCACTACAAGTACAAACGCCTGTACAATTGCACAGTCAAGGAAATCATCCCTGTCACAGACACATACCACTTTTTACTTTATGAGGTGATTTCACCTTCTCTTTCCCTACCCTGCTGCTTCCCACAATACCTACATCAAGGATAAAACCAAAGTAATGAAAAACGTATTCTGAGCTGCTTTGGACTCCTATAGCTAGCAAAGAAGTTTCTTCAGTAACCTAGGCTATAGTTATCCTCAGCTGCACTCCAAGACCTACTTGGGCTTCCAAAACTACACACATTTTTATCAACTAGTGCTCCCCTGCTAACTGAGAGTAAGAGCAAAGTAGGACAGTTCCTGCTGCTGTGGAATGCTTTAAATTCCTATCACTGCTGACAATTTCATGAGAGAAAGCAGTGATCATATACTACACATTGGACTGAAAAATTTTCTCCAAATTTATACTATATGATGCTTTCACCTGAAGAAGCTCAGATGAGAAATGGGGACAGACAGTGTGTCTGTCTTCTTACACTTCTGTGCTGTAGGGTCGAGGCTCTGGTGCCTGCAGCAATGCTGGATAATACAGCCTCGGTTAGGAAGGCAAGAGAGGCTGCTCTTTATATGGAAGTAAAACTAGAAGAAAATCTGTATGTGCCTTGCCTCTAGAGATAAAGCTGGTCTAACACTGCCATCCTAGGATCAAAAAAGTGTGGTTTGCCTCCTCTAGTATACATTGCTACCTGACAGGCGGGATAGTTAAAATGGGAATTCTTGGTGATGATCCTAGTTATAGTGCATGAAAGACATTTTGCTGTTACTTGCTGGTTTGTGGCGCTATGTACAAGCCCCTAGCAGAGATTCAGACTTAGGCCTTGGCGACACCTGCTCCACGATATCCTGCTTCTTAAAAATTACAGTAAGTGCTGGTAGGAGTTTTCTAAATTAAATTTCTTTAAAGTGACTGAAACTAGACCCAGAAGACTTTTTTTTTTCCTCCTTTAGCTCCTTATTCTCCTTCCCTGCAAAGTTAACTACCTGGCACCACTTCTACTTGAGACAATCATAGATTTTATTCATTCACACACATACACACATTCAGTCTTTATTAATTAGGATTTGGAAGAAGTTAAAAGCATATGGCCATGTAAGTTTCCTACAGATGTGAGTAACACTGAGAGTATTTCCAACAGCATTTTCCATTTTGTCCCATCAGATCACTGAATTGTTTAACCTGCAATGTTTTTGCTTATTATCTCTTCAAATGAGTGACATGAAAAAAGGTTGAAGCACTTGGTACCAAACTCAGTTAAGATATGCAAGCAGTAGTGCTCCCACCCAAGAAAACTTCATTTTAAAATACACAGCCAGGCCTGATATACATGTCAGTCAAATCACAACCTGCTTAATAAAGGAACAAAAAACATACAAAAGAGGTATACTAGCACAAGTATTCACAAAGCCATAGTACGGTCATCTTCACAAGCAGCTAAGTCACCAAACATCGTGAGACCCTCAGGGTCCAGGCATCCTTGTAATAATCTTATGTGCTCAAAAGTCTCTGCTAACACTTGACAGACAAGAAAAAAGATAAAGCCCAAACGCTTTCAACATCTTGCAGCACTAACTTTAAACCCAATAGCCACACTCTGTGGGAAAGGACCAGTTATCCTTTTAGGGGATAGGAGAAATAAATTAAAATCCAATGCACTACCTGCAGTTGGCAGTTCTAGTTTTAGCAGTTTCTATGCCCAGAGACATGGGATGTGCCTTCCTGTTTGCCAGCTCTCTGAAATGTCACATTATACAAACCACGTTAAGATGAAAGCAAATGGAAGGTGTCTCATGTAATCAAAATACAAACACAGTTAAAGGTCTGGGAAAAAAAAAGGGTGACGAAAACATTATACATATATACGCACATATATAATATGTATATATTAGATCTAATAGATACATGCACATAGTACACAATACATTAACGTGTATGTTCTACATCAGTTCTAAGGATCCTCCCTCCCACACAGCTGAGTTTAAAGCTGTGATATTTTCTCAATTTCATAGCCTGAGATTCAGTTCTTATTTCAGTTATATCTTCTTCAGACTGTCTTCACACAACAAATCAAAATACAGGTAATCAGATAATGCTCATATCCAGACTCTGCTGTGATTTCATGGAGACTTAAATCCTCACTTCTGTGTCTCTAATCCATCCAGTTCCCTGATTCGCAGCCAGCAACTTAGGATGAAGATACGAACTTTCTTGTGAAGATTTATAACATCCTGACTCATCTTTAAAAATTCTAAGGGCCTTTGGGCACAGTAGGCATAATGATCACCTTAAGGAAGGCTACAAGAAAACCAGGCAGAAATCATGATCGCAGGCATGTAAACAAAGCGTGCTGTACCACCTGTCAGCAGAAGACAGCAATGGAAAAAGGGCACTTTGAGGACCATTATTCCCAGCCCAGTCTCTGGGAGATGCTACAGCAGCCTCCTTTGCAGATCTGCTCCTACCAGCCTCCGATGGTGCACAGCTCTGCACAGATCATAACCTAAAAAATACTACACCTGACTTCCTGAGTATGGAGTATGTTAGTCTATGTTTTGTCCTCTCCAATAACTTTTGAATCCAATGACCAGTTAAAAACACACTCAAGTCTAGAAATTCAGAAATAATCAGTTTCAATTATATTTCCCAGACATAAGAATCTGAGATGAGGAAAGAAGTATACACTAGTTGTTCACCTGCCTTTCTCTCCACTGAGTGAGGCTCTGGCAGAACTCAGCTTTTAACATGCCTTTTGGGAGCAGGTGCCTAGCAAACGTGCATATCCACAGCTCCAGACATAGCACCACACATACTGCTTCCCCAGTACAAATATCTTTTTGACACTGATCTGCTGTTAACTGCCTGGATTGGATGGAGATGGAGGGGGGAGAGGGAAACAGGACACTACAATCAAGGCACTGGGATTCATAAATTCTGCCCATCATGGAACAGATTTATTTTAGACCAAGCAGACCTTCCACTTACCCACCTAGTTCTGTCCTGTGCAGAAAGCCCAAAATCCACCTAGTCACAACAGGTTTGGTTTGGGGGTTTTTTTAGCTGCATAAAACATTGAACCTAATTCACTTTAGAAAATAGATCCTTCAAGTTACTTCTGCATGTGATCAAGCAGCCAAACACTTTCAGATGCAAAGCTCAACCTGGAACACAATCCAAATGTCCAGCACAAACAGCAGACAGTGTTTTGTCCCCCCAGTGAGAAAAGAGGCATTCACGTTTTCCCCAAATAATTATTCACTTGTTAGACAAGTAAAACAATTGCTTGAAAATGATGATGATAACACAATGAATCTGCTACATTATTCCAACTTTGACTCCTGTTCCCATTACTGAGAGACTCCACACACAGAGTGATTAGCTGCAACAAAAATTTCCATCCAAAAACGATCTTTGATAGTCCTCTCTACCACTAAAATTAATTCCTGTATTTCAAGGAAATCTGCTCTCTTTTAAATCCTGTTTTCAGCTCAAAATACTGCAAAAACTTCTTGACAGTAAGCATGGTTTCCTTCTGGTTTTAATAATGGAATGGTAAAGTGCAACTACAGCATTGTCTATGCTTCAGCCTGCAGCTTGAAGTCCTCTGAATACCTATTTCCTCCCTCGTTCTTATTGAACAATCTTATTCACTTCATAAAACCAGTAATTTCATTAATATAAAATTAGCATCTTATCTGACATGGTATAAAAGACAATCAATAGGAGGGAAGTAGAGTTTATGCTTTTGTTTTATAACACAGGGTTATAAACTGAAGAGGTAAAACAGACTGAACTACAATTATTACTTGGACTGAAGGCTGGAGTTACTGAGGACAAGGTACACATTCTCTACAGTTAGTCCTCTTAGCTTCTAAGCATCAGAAATTTAACTTCTGTTTCCAAGCTGTTAAGACTTCTACACAAGCTGCCATGGGATCTAGATAAATACATCAAGCAGGCCATATCTGGCCTAAAGGCAGCACATTCAGATTTCCTGCTTATGCTACATTCTGGCTCAATAACTTGAACTCCAACATGCACAGATTAGACTATGGAACTGACACAGTTTTGGGGAGCAGAAGTTAAAATCCATGGGTTATCTTCCCAAATCAAGTCACTGTACATGCAAAAGACTGTGTTGGGAGCTATATAAAACACAGAATAACTGCCATCATTTTATCCATGTCATGTCAGAAGACAGGCTGTCAATACATTAAGCAGCAAAATTAAATTAACCCTTGAAGAGAATGTGCTAAAACAGGGGAGAAAGCAACATACCAAAACTCTGGTAAGCATCTGTTTGAAAATATGTTTTTAAGATTAAAAAAAGGCCCTACCAGAAGAAGTTATATAAACCAGCCTAAAACAGTCTGTTATACTATATAATTACTCATAAAACTATGCTGTACTGTGACTAAGCAGAGTAATGATCTTTTCTGCGTCTCAAAAAAAAAAACATAGGATCCAACAGTCACAAGCTGCATGCCAGCTTTAAGTGAACTTTGATTAGCACTGCATCCAAGAATCCCACTGTGGTGAACCTTTCATCCCCTTCATCCCACCAGTAATTTAATTCCCATAAGGAATTAGAAAAGCTAATGAACTAAACAGCTGCATAGAATTTATTTCCGCATTCTCAGTGCATGTTTTTATGTGTCTTCCTATCTGTGCAAGGACATTTCTGCTGAAGGAAGAGGAGGAGGAGTAAAAGGCTGAAGAGAGGAGAAAAATCAGAATTTGTATGTTGCATCTCGATGTAACACTAAGTGAAACTATGTGAAAATCTGTTTATATATGTTGCACATTACAGCAACAAGAAGTAAACACCCCTGAAAAAAAAAAAAATCTACAACTTCAGCTTTCTACTGTTTGAATTTTTGAAATAAAACAAAATTATTTTGCATTAGTAACAGTTTAGGATTTAATTAAGTTTTTCTTTCAAACATATGAAGAAAGCATTCACTCTTTAAAGTAGTGATAGAAACTCCTGTAAAGTAGGTTGTGTTATCTTCAAGTTAATACTAGCACTATGCTTACATTTAAAAGAGGATAGAAAAAGACCACAGTGCTTAAAACACTCTACACATCTCAACTGCAGCAGCTTAAGAATCAGACGTGTGGCTAAAAATAAATCCACTAATTCTTTCTCAAGAGAGAACAAGGAGTGAAGAGTGAGACCCAGCACAAGGGAGAAGGCAAGGACAAAGACGTCACTTTTACAATGTCATGGATCAGTAAGATAAGATAAAATCCCAGGAGAGAACAAGACTGAAGAGATGGCTCTAGTGTCATTTAACCACATAGCTGGTTAGCTAACTAAATGGAAGTATAATTTTTGGCTTGATATTTGTCCAATAACCCACAACAGCAAGCAAAGACAAATCGGATGTAACCTCTTCGTTATTTCCTTACACACAGAGGAGCCTAGAAGACATGCAAGATGAGATGGAGAGGAAATGTCACAAAATATTTATTGAGGTGCCAAGATCGGAAGTACTGGAGCACTGCAAATGCAATAAATGTAAAGTTTGAAACTGCACAGTGTTCCAGATGACAGTAACCAGGACAACACCAGGCTCAATCTGGCTAAGCTCAGTTATGAACATGAAACGAGCACAAATGGTGCTTTACTGATTAAAAGCATCTCCATCTCAACAAACCTGTTTCTTCTGCATTTGATTTCAGAAACTCAGCAAAGAGATAATGTGCAGCTTTGATCTATTTGAGGATACATTTAGCTGTTAACTCCTGATGTACAACTTTCTTTCATTTTCTGGTGCTCAGAGGTTTTTTCTAAATCTAAAAAAGGTGCACTAATTAGTACAATTCAACCACAAGTTCCCCTTGTGCTGGGTGAGTTGCAGTGCCCCTCAAAGTCGGTTCAACTACTGCAAACTTTCAAACTCTGCAAAACAGACTTTAATGCCCTGTCTTCAAGAATCAGCCATGACATGCAGGACAAATAGAATGCTGCTATTTCAGCAAAATTGTTTAAAAGGTAGTAACCAGGTCCAAGAACAGAGCTAGGCTATACAGGGGAGCAGCCTACAAACAGCATAGAATTGGTAAAATTAGAATGGTTTTGCTGGGTTAGTGAGATGCATTGGCTCAGTGAAGGGTCCAAAGCACACCAGAACCACCGAGAAAGAGGAACTGGGCAACAATCAGAGCACTGGAAGCAGTGAGATGTCCCCCTATTTCAGCAGCAGTAAACAGTTCAGTCAGCTCACTGTACTAAGCACCAACAGAATGCTAACACACAAAAAAGGGGGGGAGTGGAGAGAGGAAACACCTTTGAAGGGTAAACTAAATGAGGCAAGTTTCAGATTAAGTAGTTCGGCAGACAAAATCTGTCTAGCTTCTGCTCTACCTCTAGAGAAATGTAAAGAGGAATATCTGATCTTACAGTAGTAAAGCTGAATTGGTAGTGCTGAATGCTTTAAAAGTAAAATAAGTATTAAATGTGTTCTGCCTTTACTTTTTTCCACATGCTAACAATGTAAATCTAAACATCCTAAATCACTGGGTGTGGTTTAGAGATTTTTTTTTTGAGATTGTTTAAAAACAAATCACTGACATCAGCCTGACATCTATTATGACCATTGCTACAATAAAACATTATCTGGCCTTCAGAATAAGGAAGGCCACGAGGGAAACTGAGTAAGCCTCAGAGCACTAGAACCTGAGTTTGCACAGGAAAATGTGTAGTCCTGGTTTTTTAATATGGGAGGTCCCACTTTGATGATAGCGTATTTTTCCAGAAGCTAGTTTTGATTCATTGTACAGTCTTTCGATTTTTCTGCTTCTTCCCATTAAACTCTATGCTTGACACACTTTACCTGTACCGTAACTAAATTCTGCCAATCGATATAACCTTAAAGTGCTACATGCTTCAGTACTGACCTGGTTATCAACACAGCTACACCACAGTATCTACCTGAAGCTCTCACACATCAGGCATGAAGACTCCACGTCACTTACAATTTGCTGGTTTCTAAGCAATGATAAGCTCGGGTTATTATTCTTGCCTAATTCAGCAAGTCCAGTTAAGAGTACACTAAGTATTAGCCTGCTTTCAAGAACACAGGTTTGAAGTTCATTAGAGTGACTCAAACCACTTAGAGCCACTAATTTATCAGCATCTTGGAATCAAAGCTTTAGAATGAAAGCATATAATGAATAAAATCTCTGTACATATTGTGACTTGCAACTCTCATTATTCCCAAGTTCCCTGAACTCCACACTTCTGGCAGCACCAAGAAAACTCCCTTTCCAGTCCCACACTTTCCCTTCTTTCTCTGTGTAGCTCCATCCTCTTATTGGAACACTCTCCTTCTTATCTATGAACTCAGAAATCTCCTTAGACCCCCTACTTACCTTCAAAAAAGAGTAACATCCCAGTTTGGATGATGCCAGATCATTAAAGCTTCTCCCAGCAGTTGACAACCTAGAAAGCATTATTTAAACTTCTTTAAAGTGAAGGTCCTACAAACACTGATCCTCGTCACCATTTCCTTTTCTAGCACTGCTAGAGTTTACTTTAATACAACTGCATGACACTGCATCATGAAAACAAGACAGAGCTATATAATAATAATAACAAAAAAACAAACCGTGGACTTTTTTTGTGCAGTTTGTTGTAGGCATCCCAGAAGGTCTGAGAAATCTTTCTGAAGACAGGAGTGCCATACAGGCTGCTGTAGCTCCAGATTGCTTTCGTACATTCTAAATTTCAGGCATTGTAAATTATGAATGGTTTATTCTGGATCCTCACATTCCCCTAACTCGTTAAGACCATAAAGTATATATTAAACAGGTATTCTTTTTTATTTTTAATAGCTATAAGACATGTTAAAATAATATCTTAAATCTTTGGATTTTAAAGGATCGCTTCATCTAATTCTTTTTCCTCCTTCCATAAAATGTAATCATGACATAGTATTGCAGGTAACAGCTGTGTTGATGATACATTAAGATGTAATCCCTAAGACTGCTCAAAAACTACTATGTATTTTTCCTTTCCTATGGCCTCCCTCCACCTCACTACAATTCAAACAAAAAAGCTAGAGACAAAATAATTTTCTGAAGTCTTGCATCTTGAGATCTACTTGCCATCCCCCTCCTTTTCCTCTTTACTCTTCCATATGGGCAAGCATAGACAATTTTAAATCCAAGATAGTCACAGATTAGATGTACTCACCTGTATTCATCTAAATATTCAATGATGCAGCACTTCATTTGCAATGGTTTTTTAGCTTTGTAATACAGAGGGCATGGTTTTTATGTATTCTTTTTTATCTATTAAAAGGACTTTCATTACCCTTAAGCTGATAGAGACTCCAGAAGAGTCCTGCAACAGACTAAAATGAAAAAAACAAACAAAAAAACCCCACCCAAACCCCCCCAAAAAAACCCCAAAATAAACAATACCCTTGCTTACCAAAGTAAAGAATATTCTGAATATTACATAAATATCAAACACATACTTCTAATGAATATATCAAATGCAGCTTTCACTATTTAATAGGCAACCTGTTTCAAATTAAAGGTTCTTTATACTCTTTCAGATGGAAAGACAGAGGCATCTAAACATAACATACACAGAGCTTGTTACCACTTTGAAACCTGCAATAATTTTTACTCAAAGATCCCATTATTAGTGATTCAGAGATGGAGCTAGTGCCACTGTGCTTCCAGAACACATACTAATCACTGCCTAGAGTGCAAACGGGTTTCCCTAGGAGCTAATCAAGGTAAAACCTAACCGCTTTTCTCTGTCTACATGATTATTTCATGATTCCACAATAACACTTTGATATAGTCCAAAGGGCTTTGCTTTCCACTGACAGGTTTAATTTACAGTTCCTAGCATTGCATGTTTAGAGGCTCGCCAGCCTGGTATCCTCTAAGCCCCTTCTACCCTCTAGAGAACTGTCTTAAAAATGGGATAAGGAGATAAGGTCCATTTTGTTTCTTGATTTTTAGGTAGTCATGTATGTTAAAGAACGAAACATTTAAGAGAACTATACAACAAGGAGCACATGCTATTTCAGAAAATGTTTTAAGTTAGGAAAAAAATAGAAACAAAACTCATGCTATACTTGAACTCCACATGCAAGGGTTTTGTTTAAGGTGGCAGTCTTTCAGTACATTAGGTTTACTTCCATTCCTTTGCCTTCATCAACAAGGGTTTGCATAACCAGATGTTCTTAAACACTGCAGTTTACAGCTGCCCCATATGGAACTGTAACAATAAATATGCATAACTATGGAAACCAAAGCAAAGGTCAGGAAAAAAGGTATTTTAGTAACCTGATACTACAGTTTAAGTTACTGAACCTTCATCTTTCTCAAATGAACCTGATTACAAAATATGTCAAACATATTTTGCATTCAAATGCTTCTCTCTATATTCCTAAAAACAGAAGAATACTTACTTTTTACTTACCGAAAAGTAATTTGTGTTAAGATTGAGCTTCCGCCTACAAGGTGCCAAATGCTTTCTGCAACGAAGTACATTAAATACTCACTGAATTCAATAGGTTATCATTGGTACACCTCAAAATCCAGATCTCCGAGACTATTTCCAAAGCTTACTGAGCTACATCTTCCTTTAAATAATCCTACGTTTATGTTGTCCATACATCAAGGACTTCAGTGAATAAATATTACCTGCTTTTTCTTTTTCAAACCATCTCCCTCTTTTGGTTACAGAACAAAAAGTGGATACTAGTACTAACAGTTCAGTAACGTTACCAACATAAACTCTCTTACCTTGAAAGTTCCAAGGAATATTAAATAGAATATTTACATGTGTCACTACATAATCTTTTAATGAGGAACAAAAGTAAAACACACCTGCAAAAGCATGTTCAGCTAGTCGGTTGATTTACTAAGCCCACCAAACCTGTCATTTATCCTAAACTAACAAAGGATCCAATTTGTGCCCCAGAAACACACAGAAACTCCTTCTTGCTCTCGGCAGAAGATTAAATCAAGAGAAATGGTTTAGTCCAAAAATATTTTGCTCTTGGCCATTCTTCCTTTCATGAGCAGGAAAGGAAATTTAAACCCCAACTCCCTTCTACCCCTAAATTCAATACTCTCTCCTCCAAAATAAAGCCTTTCAGACTTAGTTGCAGATAAGTACTCTAACAGGCATGGCTCACAATTTCAGAAGTAGAACTGTCAAATACTGTCCAGCTGAAACTGCAAAGGATTATTTATTTTTAGCAAAACTGTAGTTGACTCAGTTCTGGTGCACATTAAAGAATTAGCAAAGAGCTAATTGAGTAAGGCTTTTAATTCAGAAAGCTGTAAGGCAATTAAGCTATTTAACATAAAAAACGAGCATTTTCTGAGACGTCCCACCCAATATGAATGATGAACTGTAAACACTGGAGTTCCTCTTACAACAACAAGGTTGGGGCACAATGGAGAACTTTAAATATTTAATTTAGGCTGAGCTGTAAGTCATTAATGTTTTATTGATGCAAATCTGCAATTCAGCTAGAGCTAGACAGTGATGCAATCCATCTGGCTGAAAGAAGGGGGAATTTCTCCAGTACAGAATGGGATATAACCCCCCTCCTCCCAAAAACATTGCCTGCTTTTAAATGGAGATCTCAGGCAATGACAGAGTCAGGATGCACCTTCATCCAGTCACAGATGCAGTTCTCTGCCCGTCATTTTGTTCACTATTAAAAAAAAGCAGCTTGATCACATATCTGGAATATACAGTTACAGCATCAATTTACAGAAAACTGTTCTTAAGAACACGCTGTGTTTTGAGAATGCCATAAGCAGTTGAAGCTACTTTGCACTTGTCAATGGTGACAGAGCATCAGTCAATCAAAGCAAGCACACTGAGGAAAGTAGAGATAGTAATATTGAAAAAAGAAACATACCTGCATTTCTATATGCAGAGCAAGACAAGAAGTTTTAGCCGCTAGCTCATCTAAAACTGGAAGCAGTCTACCTGAAGCAGCTAAGGTTCATTAATCCAACAAACGTGCCAAAAAGGGAAAATTCTAACCTCTTCCAAATTCAGCCAGTACAAAGAAGCAAATTATTCTTTTTATTTCTAACAATTCTTAAATATTCTGCTCAAAGTATATATTAAGTCAGCCTTGCTGCAAAGTACTAGCAAGTGTTGACATCACATATGCTTCAGAAAATACACTTTCACTTTTCTGGGAAGCAAGAGGAGACCCAATATGTGTCAGGGTCAACATTAAGAGAAGGAACTGAGGGGGATCAAGCAGAGGAGTCCCGACAGCAACCACTGTTCTCCAAAAGGGGACTGAGTATTTCACTTGAAGGATTTCTGAGTGATTTCTGATCTAACCTAGCAAGACCATGCTTAAATTACTGAACAAGAGACAGAGGCATGTAAATCAAATAATTCAAGCCTCTGGCACATAACTGTCTGACTGAGAATTAGCTTTAGAAAATATTTTACAAAGCTTTATGAAACAGATTGCACCTCTAGTGATCATTAAAATAAACCCAGTACACATCCTGCCAGCTTACTGCAGATTCCAGAGAACACAGTTTAACCATCTGCAAAGCAGCACAGGAAGTGTTTGAAAGGCAGATTATGCCAAATTTTTAACTGCAAGAGAACTAGTGACTGGTCAAACCAAGTTTCTGTAATATTTTTCCTTATCAAGATTTTTCAAAGGCCAAAATCTCCACCAAAATACCAGCTTACAAAGTATTAGCAGGAAACATGCACCACACTGAAAAATAATGTTAAACACATCATTTCATGGAGCAGACTTGTTTAGATGCCTAGCTACTCCATTACTTAACAGACTCATTTCATATTCTAATCATTACCTCTTGACAGAAGGTAGAGAAATCCACACATAAGCAATTCAGACCAAAATTAGCGAACCTGATTTCAAAGCTCTTTAAGAGGTTGATGAAATGGAAGCACAGCTTCTAACTTCTAAGGGGAGGGGATTGCACCTGGGGGGCAGGAGGACAGGAATGGATCACACTGCAAAAGTGCTAAATCACCTGTTTCCAGCCTTATTCAATTGCTGACAGGGACCGTTAAAAATGTTCTTATACACTTATAGTTTGAGAACACATCTGTCCCCCCTCCAATTTACAAATAAATTTAATTGTCTGAAGTCTTTCTGTACAGAAAGCTATTGTGAGATTGCAATGCTGTAGCTAACAGTATCACAGAAAGAAGGAACAGCAAAAGCAGCTCTGGCAAGTGAATTCCAACTAAACAGAGGAAAAGTGAAACTAAAAAAGCAGGGTGCCTGTGATAACTTCTAGAAACTGATATTTTAAATTTTTAAGGTTACTTTTTACATAGTCAAGGCAAACAAAAGTTTTAATGGCAGGAAGTTCTTAAGTGATTAATAAATTAACATTTAAATACATAAAAATTTACTATATACACATACTTATTAAATATATATTGACAACTGTACACATATATAGATAGAAATACCTGAAAAATAAAAAACCAGCCAGCACTACAGATAAAACTTATAAACAGAATTTTCTTCCTCCTTTATACTGAAGGCTTGAATAACTTTTTGAATAAGAATGACCTTTAAATTTTGGGGATCACATCTTACAAATGTCTTGATTGGGGGCAAAGTCATTAGATACTTGCTAATAGTATTTCAGTTTTATTTATGAACTAGGAACTATAACAGGACATGTGGAGCATGCTGCTGAGACATAGGTGACCTGATTTATTTTCTACTCTATATGGGCCTGCCACCCACTGAAAAAAGAAAAATAGGACAGCTTTTTAAAGTTCAACTGGACAAGACTGGACCTTCTGCCCTGAAATCAGAACTCTGAAAACTAGAATGATTTTGTTCTTAAAAGTTGTGGCATTTGTTGTTTTCTGTTGGGTTTTTTTGTTTGTGGTTTGGTTTTGGTTTGGTTTTTTTGCTTTTGTTTTTGGTTTTTTTTTTTGTTGTTGTTTTTTTTTGGTTGGATTTTTTTTTTTAAACACTCTTTTGATCAGCATTTTAAAACTAGGCTGCATTACAAGCAAAAAGTGATTTGAATAATTTACCATGACTTCAAAAACCTTACTTCATCACTGAAGGGTAGCAAGATTTCCCCAGTTAGTCAAAAACATCAGAGTTTCAAAGAATTTAAAGTTCAATAATCATAGAATCACACAACAGTTTGGGTTGGAAGGGACCTTCAAAAGTCATTTGGTCCAACCCCCCTGCAATGAGCAGGGACATCTTCAACTAGATCAGGTTGCTCAGGACCACATCCAGCCTGGCCTTCAATGTCTCCAGAGATGGCGCATCCACCACCTCTCTGGGAAATCTGTGCCAGTGTTTTGTCACCTTCATTGTAATGAATTTTTTCCTCACATCCAGCCTGTATCTCCCTTCTTTCAGTTTAAAACCACTACCACTCGTCCTATTTCAACAGGCCCTGCTAAAAAGTCCGTTCCCATGTTTCTTATAGGCCCCTTTTAAGTACTGAAAGGCCACAGTAAGGTGTCCTGGAGCCTTCTCCAGGGTGAACAACCCCAATTCTCTCAGCCTTACCTCACAGGAAAGGTTCTCCAGGCCTCAGATCATTTTTGTGGCCCTCTTCTGGACCCTCTACAACAGGTCCATGTCTTTCCTGTACTAAGGACTCCATAGCTGAACGCAGTACTCCAGGTGGGATCTTGCCAGAGCAGAGCAGAAGGCGAAAATCACCTCCTTTGACCTGCTGGACACGCTCCTTTGGATGCAGCCCAAGATACAATAATGCCAAAAACTCATATGAAATTAGCCATACCCGTCAGAGCAATGAATAAAAGATGATGCAGCAATATTTTCCCTAAAATAATATTCACTTTCAAACTGAAGATAGAGACCCTCATTGTTTCTGAGGTGCAATTTGGTGATCCAGCAGTCCCGGCTAAACGGGACAGGTCCCAGTTGACTGGAGGTTAGCAAATGTGACGGCCATCTGCAAGAAGGGCCAGAAGGAGGACCTGGGGAGCTACAGGCCTCTCAGTCTGACCTCGGTGCTGAGGAGGGCTCTGGAGCAGATCACCTCGAGTGCCATCACACGGCACATACAGGACAAGCAGGTGATCAGGCCCAGTCAGCATGGGTGTATGAAAGGCAGGTCCTGCTTGACCAACCTGATCTCCTTCTATGACAAGGTGACCTGCTTAGTGGGTGGGTGAAAGGCTGTGCCTGTTCTCTACCCAGACTTTAGTAAAGCTTTTGACACTGTTTCCCACAGTGTTCTCCTGGAGAAACTGGCTGCTCATGGCCTGGATAGGTGGGTTCTTCACTGGGTCAGAAACTGGCTGGATGGCAGACCTAAAGAGTGGTGGTGAAGGGAGTTAAATCCAGCCGGGAGCCGGTCACAAGCGGTGTTCCCAGGGCTCAGTGCTGGGGCCAGTTCTGTTTAATAACTTTAACAATGATCAGTAGAGGGGATCGAGTGCATCCTCAGTAAGCTTGTTGTACGCTGGACAGGAGTGTTGATGTGCTGGGAGGTAGGAAGGCTCTGCAGAGGGATCTGGACAGGCTGGATCCATGAGCAGGGGCCAGTTGCATGAGATTCAAGGCTCAATGCCATGTCCTGCACTTGGGCCACAACAACCCCAAGCAACACTACAGGCTTGGGGAAGAGTGGCTGGAAAGCTGCTCAGTGGAAAAGGACCTGGGGGTGCTGATTGACGGAACTGAACATGATCCAGCTTGTGCCCAGGCAGCCAAGAAGGGCAACAGCATCCTGGCCTGTATCAGCAACAGTGTGGCAGCAGGGCGGGGGCAGTGATCATCCCCTGTACTGGGCACTAGTGAGATCGAACCTCAAATACTGTGTTCAATTCTGGGCCCCTCACTACAAGAGAGACATTGAGGTGCTGGAGCGGGTCCAAAGAAGGGCAACGGAGCTGGTAAAGGGCCTGGAGCACAAGCCTGATGAGGAACAGCTGAGGAACCCGGGGTTGTTTAGCCTGGAGAAGGCTCAGGGGGGACCTTATCGCTCTCTACAACTACCTGAAAGCAGGACGTAGTGAGGTGGGTGTCGGTCTCTTCTCCCAGGTAACAAGTGACAGGACAAGAGGTAATGACCTCAAGCTGCACCAGGGGAGGTTTAGATTGGATATTAGGAAAAATATGATTCTATGAAAAGATTAAAATCCTGACAACTCCCCCACCAGAAGAAGCTTTGGAAGGGAGATCAGCCTTTTCTGCTCAGTGCAGTAATATGCCTTTTGTCTGTAGCAGTGAATGCCTCATTCTCCATTTTGTGTCCCTATTGCAAAACAATAAACATTTTTTAAAAACTTAAAAGCATTGAGAAACTCTACATGAGCTAGTCCTCTTTTCCTCCAAGACTTTAAGATTGCTATTTTACATTTAGGGTTTTTTTCTGCATATGTAAATTGTATTTGCAAGCATTTAGCTCCCAACCAAATGAACTGACAAAGACATCCATAATGCTGCTCAGCTGCTGTAAAAGCCATCCTGGCTTCTGCAGCCTCAGCTCTCGCCACAGACATGTGAGACAACTTCTGTGAACGAAGTGCTTATTATGTCTTCCTTCCTCACTACTATGATGGTCTGAATTTAAAAGCACAGTGGAAACAATACTTGACTGAATCACTTCTTCATTGAAAACCATAACAACATTAGACATCGAAGCAAACAATACTCAAGAGGGATCCAATTCACCTCTGGCCTTGTAAAGTTATTGTTCTTTGTGCTTATACAAATAGCATATTAAAAACACCATTATAAAAATACCTTTAGGAATCAGTATGCTTTCTTTGTGGTAAACACTATGGCAGACAGATTGCACCACTTGTCAATAAATAGATACTTTTCTGTCAGTAGGTCAACTCTTCTTTGTCCATGCACAGACTACCTAAGCCACTGTGGTAGGAGAAAAAGTTAGGAGGAAAGAGGGAACACAGCCTGCACAAACCCCCTTCTGGGTACTCCAGGCCCAGAGGTCAGCTGCAGGGCTATGAAAACAGAACCGCTGGGTTTGGAACCAGCAGCACAGTAGTGCTGGCATGAACTAGCAAACCCCTGAACATCCAAGCCTGCTTTGCACAGAGCCATCTTGGACGTAACCAAAATCACACACAATTTTAAACAGCTATATTGCTGAATTCCTCTCACAGAAAGTAAAAATAAAGGTAAATAGCCATAATAGGAAGGCAGTAATCAAGCAACCAGCAAGAAATGGTCTTTCTCAGGTTTTGCATACTTTGCATCTCATCAGGTTTTCCATCAGGACAGACAAGAGAGACATCCCATGCTATTTTCATTGGCATGCCTCCTCGTCATCTAACTTCCCACCTAAATGTCAACCTTGACAAAAGTGAATCATAGAATCATAGAATAGTTAGGGTTGGAAAGGACCTTAAGATCATCTAATTCCAACCCCCCTGCCATGGGCAGGGACACCCCAAATCTTCAGAAAGAACTCAAAGTGACTTGCGGATGAGCACTAAAATGAAATTTCCTTAAATGAAGGAAGCACGCAGCCACCTCTGTGAAGGGCTCAATAATTAATACCTGTAGCTGGAAACTAGGAAATTATAGAGAACAAGAAATGAAATGAGATCTTGTGGTCCTAATTCAAAGCTCCATAAAGCGGTTTGTAAGATAATTAATACAACATGCCCCACCCTGCAGCAAGAGGTAAATAACCGAAAGGTTCTTTTCATTGCACTTAAAAACCCAAGAAAACGCTATGGAAATCATTACTCTAAGCTCAGATTGTTTGTACACAAAACCACAAGTATTAAAATCTGTATTCCTTCTTTACAGACTGAAGCAATTTTCTCTCGATCGAATTACTAATGGAATAACAATTACAATGATAAAAAGCTTTTTTGCATAACCAATCTACAAAATCATTTTATGCCTAATTAAATGGGTAAAATGTTCGTGGGGGAAGTTTTTTTCCCTTGCTAGTACATCAAGTGTCTTCTTTCAATAACATTATTCTTTATTCAATATTTTCAGCCAAGTAGATACTTTGGGAAAATCTGACTATTGATTAAAACAATAGATCTAAATCAGGGGGTACATGGAGAGTTTTGTAAAAGGCATCTCTGTAAAGACATTTTCAGGAATCAAAAGCCTGGCAAGGTGTATTAACTGACACATGCTGCTATAAAAACTTAACTATAGTTTCTTCTCCCAAGTTTCTTGTATCATTTGAGTCTCCCACAAGCCCATGTTCCCCAGATGTAAAATAAGCTAACATATTAAGATGATGGGTGCTTTTTGAGGAGCGCTGAATGTTTTCCTCACCTAAACCAGGACTCACCAGTGTCAAGTACTACACAAAGGCCTCAGCCCCCTCCCTGGGAATATGCTGGTTTAGCCCATTTTTAGTGCCAGCGGCATCAGACCTTCTTTACATACCTTATTTTTGCTAAAGGAAAGTGCTGTTGGTCTACATCAATTCTTATTCCCTCTCAGGTCCTCCAGAATTTCACTGTTGGCCAGCTAAGCCCCAAAATTATCGCCCATATGAACACTCCACTGCCCAAAAGAATTTTAAGTGCAAACAGGGCAAACTAATCACATCAAGTGAAGCTAACTTACTATTTAGAACAGCACAGCCCCAACAGCAAAGAAAGATGGACTTACACAACTTTCACTGCAAGAAATTCAAAGATAATCCAACATTAGCTTCATGGTGCAAAGGAACAGCATTTACTCCGATGTTGAACCTCTCACATGATTCATAGTTTAAAGCCAAGAACATTTATCTAGATTAAACTGTGGTACAAGCAATCTCCAGCAACTTGAAAGAAGTTAGAAAGTAGAGCCTGAAAAACCTGAGTCCTAGCACTGAAGTCTTCCAGACACTTTGAAGAGCTAACAAAGGTTAGTGGAGCAAAGATACCTAAGACCCCAGCACTGATGAAATCATCTCACCATAGCCCATCTACTATAATGCTTGAGCATTTAGGGAGAAGTACAGTTACAAGCATACAGACTTTTCCAAAGATGACATTTTTTTGGGCAAAACTTGCCATTTTATGAAACACCATTTTCATAAAATGATGAATTTATTACCTGAAAGTCTGTTTTCACCGCTCACTCCATTACCAACACGAATGAGCCAGCATTGTTGAGAATACAATAAGCTGATATAAAAAGGAGCTGAACCAACCCCACCTTCCCCTCTAGATTCTCCTAAGATAAGGTTGCGCCAAAATCTTATCAGATGTACTTTGATCATTCTTAATTCTCCAGTGTTTTAGACAGTATGAACTGGGGCACATCTGCATTTCTTTATTGTCAGAATAATGACAGGATAATGGTGCTGGCACGAGGCCAGCCATTTTTTTGTAGCATTGTTGGCACGGACCATACTTGCAGTACTGTGAGTAAAACGGCCTTGCCTGAGGGTTACAGAACAAGTAAAGAATAAAGTTATCCCTAGGTTTCCCGCATTTGTAAATAGCTCCTTCTAAGTTAAAATCTTTGTTATTGAGTAGTCCACATAACTGTTTTGAGACTTTTCTGGAAAGCATCACCTTCTGTATACAGAACTAGAGACGCTGTGAAAAGACAAAGTGGATTGTAACTTCCAACACTTATAAAACCAACAACGTACCTGCAGAAACACTTGAATGAACTTCCTAAGCACTGAAAAGCTGAAAAAATTCACATCACATGCAGAATATGTCTGTGATGCACTGACAGCCCATAAATACACTAAAACTATGAAGTTATTCTCTCTCCTCCCTTATCATTTCAGAGAAAAGCTTGTGTACTTTAGGTTTTCTTAGAAAAAGTATACACTCATTTCTGTTCTCTCAGAAACAAGTGTATACTGAAGAGGAGATGGCAAAGCCATAAGTTCAAATCAATACTTAACTAAAAGGCCAAAGGACTCTAAAACGTGGAAAGTGACTGTGCCAAGGCTATTTGTGAAATTAACAAAGTGATGGTCAGGCAAAGCAGATGCTTTTAGCACCATACAGCCTTCAGAATTCTCGCATATGAAAGTATTTCTTATTCATAAAAAAAAGGCTTTTAGCAAGATATGGAGATACACAACCTAAATAAGCTTTTAAGAGATTCACCTCTGGGTGCTTGTATCTGTAACAGGTTTCTACTACATCTTGTGCTCAATTAAGGTTGTCACAGAAAAGTCTGCAAGTCTTACCTCATCGCTGTTCAACCAAAATGCAAACACAGTAACGAGTTTGCTTCTTAAAATGAAAGATTTAACAGAAATATGTTAACACCTTGTGTTTTTATAAGGCACTAGAAATACTACCGTGTTTAAGATATGAAATTGTTTAAGACATCTAACAAAAATATAATTAAAAGAAGGGTATTTACTTGGCTTATGTTTACCTACAGAGTCATACCAAAACTACCTATGTTTGTTATATATTACCATAATACACTTCAGCTAAAGTAGTTTCAGAAGCCATGTGAGGTCTTTCCAGCTTTTGAAATAAACAAGGCTAAAGATTTTCTGAAACAAATAGGCTTACCTAGTTGTAACAAAAATCCCCCATAACTATCTACAACCATCTCCATGCTGAGAGCTGTAGAGATAAGAATTGGCTGGAATTAAAAAAATAGGATTCGTGCAGAGAAATAAAAAACCCACCAAGGAACAAGAAGAAATAGCATGGAAGATCAGGTTGCATTTGGGACTCACATCAGAAGCGTTGATACCACTAAACATGATTCAGTCTGTGTGTGTCTATCTGGAAGGAACAAAAAGCACGTGTATTTCTGGCAGTTTCTTTATGTTAGGCTGCACAGGAGAATTATCTAGGGAACCACTCCTGAAAAATTTTCCTACTATTCCCTATCTAGCTACTATGAACTGAGTGAAAACAAGCAAGCAAGCAAACTTCCACAAACCCCCACAACTTAGGCCAATTTCATCAACATGTCACCAACCACCTAAGTTTAAAACTAAGGAAATTTCTGGTCTCAGAATAAATAACTGACCTTAATATAAAGGGCATAGGGCTGGACACAGCCAGCTTCCAAAACAGAGAAATTGTAGCTAGCTGAAAGTTTTAACTGCCCTTGAGCCTGGAATCTGCAGGTGGCCTGGTTCTGCCAAAACACATCTCGAGGATCCCACACGAGCACTTCTGTGGTGGGAAGTCACCTGACAGGCAGCTGGTTTGCCTGGAAGCACTGCAGTCATAGCTCAGAGAAACTAAGAGATTTCCTTAAAGAACAGATAAAAGCTTTCCTCAGACTTGCTCTTCAGCCCAATAATAAACCATTTCTGTGCTACAGTTCGGAGTTCAGGTACTAGGTTCTTCTAACTAAGCTTAATAACTTGATTTGGTACCAAAATGTACTGTCTAATTTTGAGTGCCGCTTTAGGTTGATTCTGAAGAAGACTAGATCATCTAGAGTTACATGTGATACTGATTCGTCCAGAGATACAGAAAGCTACAGGTCTTCAACCCTTCGGCATCTGTGTGGTGAGAATCCTATGCTCAACATGGAGATTACAGGCAAAACCATGGTACATCTAAGAAACGGCCATTTGAAGGAGGTCTCTAAAGAAGAAACTAGAAGTTATAAAACTAAGTGCGCATAAAAATCCAATCAGTAAGAATGCCTTCAATTATAAAAGCCATGACAGATGCTAGAAATTTATTTCAATAAATTCACTATTAGCAATTCTTTTTTGGAAGAGGGCAGCATTTTGATTTTCAATAAGGAGCAAGCTGGCTGAAAAAGACCAAGTTTCCAAACATCTTTAAAACAGTCTTTAAGTGTTTACAAAATTAACTGCTCAGCCCTATGCATCATTCAAGCCTTAGTCACGCAACAGCAGTATTCTTCCTCCTTGCCGTTTGAGTCACCATAAATCATGAATGTGTGATATGAGGGAAAAAAAATGCACCAAGGTTTTTTTGAGAGAGAGATTTTAGTATTTAAAAAACCAACTTGGACCAATTTACAGAAGCAATGGTATAGTTAATATAAACATGCATGTCAAAAGAAACAAAACTGTGATTTCTGTTTAGTTAAAGTTTCTGGCAGAGTTGAAACTGACAAATTTAGATGGCCACAAGAATGTATGAAGCACTACTGGGAATTGTAGCTGAACAGAGAGCATTAAGAATCCCCTGCCTACCTCTGAAACATTTATGCTACATCAAGCAATATCTCAATTAACCTCTCGAGCAATAGCCAGACCAGCAGCAAGTTACAGTTCCATACTACGGGCTGCTATGTAAAGCCCAAAGACAATTTACCTTATCTTTCCCTCCATGTCAGGATAACTGCATTAGTCTTCCTGCAACCATGATATAGTAACAATAGATTCTAGTAACAGTAGAACCATGCTATCTCTGAAAGCTGAGTTTCATAAGGCTTCATAAATATTTTGGCCCATTTTATTAGTCACCATTAACAGATTCTCAATCCTAACGTAGCTTTCTAGAGAAATTTTTATCCGTGTTTGGGTTCATGACCATTTTATTTTTCCCATGTTGTTAGTAAAAAGACATTTTAGCAATTACTTTTTAGAGGCAGGTTATATCCTGATCTAGAACAGATACTCAGCAGGTATATACAGAGCCAAAACTGTTCAAAAACTCTCACCAGGAATGATAAAATATATTGCTTCAGGCATGGAGGCATGACCTATTAGTTATCTTAACAAGTCCTTCCTATAGCACGCTGTTCACTGTGGTCTATTAATGCTAAATACAGTTTGCATTTATTCAAACTACACACAGTAAATGACTAGAACTCATTGCAGCTCAGGTTTCAAAATATTTCTCTGCTGCCAGAGAAATGTATTAAGAGAAAAAGCAGGCAAAGAAGGTGGGGCAGATGACAAAACAAACCAAAACTTCTAGGTCAGGCTGAAAAACCTATGTAGCCCTTTTCCTTTCTTGAACCATGACACAGCAAAGGAAGAAAGAAAAACACATAAAACCCCCAACAAACAGAAACCAAAACACTAATATGACAATTCTCTTTTCTTCATACCACCATAAAACCGATCAAGTAAATCACAGTGCAGACAGTTCACTTCACATTATTATCCAGAGAGCTGAAGTCAAAATAATGCTGATAAGACTGAAAAACCAAGCATTGGCATGTCCCCTTCCCCAGCCTAATCAAAGCAGCAGCTTTAGCTTATAATGCACAAATTACTGGAAAAAAGTGACACACACACCTCCAAAAAAAATAAAATCAAGGAATGCCATACATCTCAACATTTCAGGAAGTTCTTAAGTAAAATAATCCTTTGCATTATTAGATAACTCCCTGCAGAGCTGTCAGTAGCCACCCCACCCGCCCAATGCTCTAAAACAACAGTGGGATACACATTGCAGATTACATGCTCAAAATTCCCACTCTTGGTTTTACTTTGCCGGCTTTGGTACTCGCAGATCAAGAGCTGGGAATCTTTTCCATACTGGTACCACATACTGAAAGTACGACTCCCATTTTGAAAAAGAACATCATTTCACATGGCATAACCTTAGATTAGGCCAAACAAGGTCATTTCAAGCTTTAAAAAAAAAAAAAAAGGGAGTGGATAAAAAGACGACTCCACTTCCTTGCAAAAACACTGCTTTTCCAAGCTTGCATTTGTTCCACGGCAGCTAACACAAACAGGATGACAAGCCTCGCCTCTTTTAATGGTTCAATTAAACTGACAACAAAATGCCGCCTTGTAATCACAGAATGGTTGAGTTTGGAAGGGACCTGTGGAGGTCTTGTCCAACCCCCCTCCTGAAGCAGGTTGCCTAGGACCATGTCCAGACAGCTTCTGAATATCTCCAAGGATGGGGACTCACAACCTCCCCAGGTAACCTGTGCCAACAACTCAATCACCCTCACAGTAAATATGTGTTTCTTGACATTCACAGTCATCCTCCTGTGTTTCGGTTTGTGCCCATTGCCCCTCCTGGACACCTCTGAAGAGGCCGTCTCTGCCTTCCTTGCACCCTTCCTTCAGGTATTTACATACACTGATGAGATCCCCCTGAGACTTCTTTTCTCCAGGCTGAACAGTCCCCAGCGCTCTCAGACTGGAGAGATGCTCCAGTCCCTTCATCATCTTAGCAGCCCTTTGCTGGACTCTCCAGTACGTCCCTGTCTATCTTGTACTGGGGAGCCCAGAAGTGGACCCAGTACTCCAGTGTGGCTTCACCAGTGCTGAGTAGAAGACCGCCACCCTCAACCTGCTGGCAACACTCCTCCTAATGCAGCCCAGGAGACCGACAGCTGCCTTTGCCTCTGATCTCAGAGGCTGCCACCACCCTCTCTTTTGAGTTTGATAAAAAACCGGAATGATAGAAAAATATATCACAGTGAACAAACATCTGTGGTTTCAATTTTCTTTAAATACTAGGTTTCCTTGAAGAGAGGAAAGTTGTACTAGAACATCACCATAGCACGCATCTTTCATGCTCCTATACAAAATACAATACTAGTGCTCAAAGCTACACAAGGAATGGGAGGATAAAGCTGGTCACTTTTTCTATTAAATGAATTCATGCCATACACAGTGAAGCAATTCTCAGAAGTGATTTATAACAGATGACCGCAAAATTACCTCTGAGCAGCCACAGTGCAGTGAATGGTTATGAAAAAAAAAGGAATAAATAGCACAGTGTTTACTCCTGAAGTAATCTTTTCCTATTAAAAAAAAAAGAAAAAAAGGAAGAAAAACGGAAAACACCTTTTGGCAAATCCTTTCTCAAACTCAAGTTTTCCACTAATTTCAAAACGTTAACATTTGGCAAATCTTTGGACATGCAAGAACAAATGAGAGCTTTAAATTTAGCTAAGATTTAAACAAACAGAAGTGGCAAAAGATGCCTCACATCCTGTGCGTTCCACCAGTACACGTACTCTGTTTCACTGTAGGTTACTGTGATGCTTTTATCCCCACAACATCTTTTACTGCTCTCTGTTCATTTTAATTTTATAAATGGACTGTTGTGCTGCAACAGTCTCTCCAGGCCAGCCACAAGCTAAGGACATTTTTCCTGTTTCAGCCCATCTCTCTATTTCAATAGACTGCTCTTGCTTACGACTAGTAGTACGTGAATGAAGCCCTCCACAATGCTAGCGTTTAAAACTTGTCAATTCTTGCAAATTACTAACTGCTGTTTAGCCAAGCCATACACATGGCATTTGGTAATTTTATTTAAAAAGCAAATCCCCAAAATTACTGCCCTGGAATTAAGTTAATACAATGTCTTTTCACAGAAGGAGTAAAAAAAAAAAAAAAGTAACAAAATCCTAGTTCAAAAGCAACCTAAGACTGTGGCAGCTGAAGCCGTACACAGGCCTGGCATTAAAAGGGACTGTTACTGCCGCCAAGTCATGAAGAATGGAAATACAGATATTAAAGTACATAAAATTGGGTTCACTTTGTCACAGCGCCTTGCTTTTCCATTCCCTTCAGAAACAGAAATTGGACAGGAACAGGACAATGCAGAGCCTTGTCTGATATGCCTGATCAAATGCATAAAAGAGGCACAAGAAAACTGCTTTTGTGTTTATAATTTGCCCAAAACTGGCATATTTAATACCCTACAGAATTACCTGTTATGTAACATGTCGCTCAGTCAAATCTTCCAAAGCAACATAATGTCTTTTTTCCAAACTACTAAATAATTTGCTCTTTACATACGTCTCCTGTCACATTCAGTAAATCTACTTAAGGTTTCTCTCCATGCAACAGGAAATTGCCTTAACTGACGCATTCCATTAAAGCAGACAGCCAGTGCTTGGCTTTGAATTGCTCCTTTGTAAAAAGTCTACCAAATGCTAAAATGCAAACTCTACTGTATCAACATGCACTCTACAGACTAAAGGAAGTCAGACTTAAGCAGATGACTCATGTTAAAATGATATAGTATCAAGTCTGCTTTGTAAAGAAAAATGCAGTTTAAAGACTGCTATTAGCAATATTTTATACATATATATGAGGGCAGGTGTTGAAGTCTTTAGGACCTCTACAATACTCCTATTATCCCACATCCATTACTGGTTATTTTTACCGCTCGGGAATCCTGAGGACCCTAGGAAGCCATTTTCAAATAACAGATGTAAGCAGAGCTTCAAAAGGCTTCCCCTGTATACAAGCATAATTGTTTATGTACAACATACTCTTGCATTTAATCTAACTATACCTCACTTTTGCACTGTGAAATTAAACCCCCTATTCTCTTCCTAGGCCACAAGCAGGATAATTTGTTGGTTTATTTTTCCCCACCATACCCCAGCTGCCCTTTGTAACTCAAACTCCCTAGCCTGGATAGGCAAAGGTAACAGCTTTTATTTAATAAGTCCTTCTGGTTTTAGCTTTTTACACATTTAAAAAGTCCTGCATTTTCTGTCATAACTTTTACATCATATTTATATCTATTTCTCAGAATAATAATAGAAGGATTTATTATTTTCTCTGTTGCATGCTGGTAACATTTCCCTTCCAATACGATTTGATATTTGTTGACTCTCCAACATAGCATTTCAACATATTATGCAAAGCAGTTTTTGCTTAGAGCACAGCTTGGATGATACTTAGGATGTTAGATAACTGCAATAACATCACTGATGAAGACCTGCACAGGTCTGTAAGCAGGCTGTACCCAGCATTTCAAACCAGCCTGCCAGCCTTGCAGCAAACCTGTCCCTAATTAATTTTCTCTAACAGTATCATAATGTATTCAATAAAGGAGTATGAACTACCATTCTCCAAAATTCCAAATATTTTGTTTCTTTATTAAGCCTGATAATTTAGGAAATCTAAGATTAAATATAGTGACTCATTTAGGGACTTAAGTGAGATCATGAGGGACCACATGTGATGAGGAGGCCTATAGCGGTTCTTAGGTTCCAGCTTAAATGTAAAGAGAATTCCGAACATTGGACTTAAATGACATGGCTCACTAGGTAATTTGCAAGCAAATGTCAATTTAACAAAAAAAAAAAAAAAAAAAAAAAATCATATTTCATGTAAGCTTATATATGTTTCCTATTTCAAAAGCTCTAGGGGAGACCTGAAAGCAGAGTTATTCCATTCCCTCCCTGTACGTAACACCCATTGTCACTTCTTTTATGTTGCTTTTAGCCAGACACAGTCCCCTTCCGCCTCCTTTCCAAGAGCTGGAAAATACATTTCCAGAGGCTATACTATTTCACAGAAGTGATGTCTTGAAATTGCTTTTCCTACCCCATCATTTGGATACACTGATTTACACAAGAAGTCAGAGCCAGCACCCTATGTTCTAACACACCTTTATTAACATCAAAATATTTTGACTGAAAGATTAACTGTTTTTAGTAATGACTCAGTTACAAGGTCTGAGTATAAACTAATTTCCATAACTTTGTACAGACAGTTCACACCAACTATATAGTATATAATTTAGTCTGCACGTAACAAGGACTAAACTAAAAATCAAATCAAATTAGTCTGCACTTGGCAACACCCCATCTCACCCCAGCTTCAGGTTCACAGAGGATAACTCATGAAGCTACAAGTCTTTGAAATGTTCAGTACTAAAGACACATGATCAATCTGTTGACTCTGAGCCCCATTAGAAAACAGTTGCATTATGAAAGAGTATAATCTGACCAACATCATTTTACATAAGTACAGACTGTCATAGCTGTGCTTTTGATGCCAGCAAGGCAGCAGTCAGGAACGTATCAGGCAACAGTCTGCAATCCCCACATCACCTCCAGCCCCAACATTTGCTACACAAAATACATGCTTTTGATCTTTCAGAATTCACATATTACAAATCTGTGACACACTTAGTCTCTTTGCTTTACTAATCAGCAAGTAAACTCACAGTAAGGCTTTTTCCGATTAGTATCTTCTTTGTTTAACTCTCTAGAGGATGCAGAAATTGGTGCTCTTGATTGTACGAGGACACAGCACAGCACGCTTTTCAGTCTGTAACAGCAGCCAACACCAGACACTTTGCCAACAGATGCATGCAACTCTGCATGCAGTAAGCAGCAGTTGGGCAACCAGCCCACCAAATAGATTTTTAAGCCTTTGCTAGTTAAGAGACAGCTTCATACCAGGACAATTCAATTCTTCCAGAAGTTGGTGGTTTATAAGCCAAGCACATTCTGGAAGGACCCGCTCTGTCTAGCCAGCAGGAGTCATGCACAGCCTTCACAGTTACAAACCCTGTGAGATCAAAAGGTAGTGAGATGAGACATCTCACATCTGGGACCTTAGAAAAGCCTAGGCAACTGCTACTCATGGGAAAAAGGCCATTTAGAAAGCCAAGCATATACAAAGAAGCACAAACACGTCCTTTGCAAGACTTCAACTACTGCAGCTTTGCATGCCCTAAGCGTTGTTGTAAGGCTTGTACTCACGGCTTTTTGTGATCATCACTGCTGAAGCTTGTTCTGGATTTTCCTCTATTTACATATGGATATGAGGTAGATATGGTGAACACAAGCAACAGACTTTCGCAGCATATGTGATGTTATCTTCCCCAAGAAGATTACTATATTCGAGTTAATTACATATACAGATACAATGACTGTTTCCAAGAGTAAATAGAGAGTAAAGTATGTCACCAGACTACTAGTGCAGTAAAGTTTTTGGAGAACTTACAACAGAGTGCGGTAAAGCTGGGTAACCTGGAGTGTATGGACATTTCTTACATTACATAAGCTAGCAAGCAACCTAATTAAACAGATTTCCACCAACAAATTTTTGTTGCCAATTCTGAAGTCATCGTTTATGCAAATAATCCTATCAGATCTAATACAAGTTACTTACTATGAGAGAGAAGCGTTACACTACTTAAACACAGTTCTCTTTACATATCTCCCATATTAAGGATACACACCAACATAGATATGGAACCTACGTTACTAAGTAGAGCTGGGAAATCTTCCTTTCTCTTTGTCCAGGGGTTACAAAAGAAAACAAAACATTATAATTATTATACAGTATATATTACATAGTAAAAAAATAAGAACCAAACCCTCCTCCCACAGACTTCCTCCTTAGTTCCATTCTACCACCACCACCACCAAATAGCGGTAATTTTCATACAAGTGCTGAGGCTCTCTAGAGAAATTTAACCGCAGTTTTAATACTGAAGAAACAAAACTCAGGTTTCTTTAGAACAGCAAAGCCTGTCACAGCCTCGGAAAGTGGTACTGAAGTGTTCAAGTGAAGATACACTGAACAAGGGCAAGGCCAGAGACCTCCCACAATACAGCTCGCAGACAAAGATTTTACCAGCGTGCTGAACCTTCTCACTGAAATCACCTTTATCAACAGTGCAATATGGAAAGCAAGGGGAATGCTACCTTTGCAGAAGCTCAGTGTGAAAAGCTACTGTAAATCAATGCTTTAGGTAACATTGAAATTACATTTTGCTGCCCAATGGAACAGCAATAATCATAGCCCTAATAAGTCTTAAACTACTCATGTGAATGAGCCTGTGAACTCATTCACAGCTAACAAAAAGGATCATCAACATCAATGGAAAATTAACCTCTCTATTTTAATTCTAGTGTAGTAGGATTTATTATACACCCAGGGATACCCAAAGAGATCCCAGCATGATATCTTTCTGCTGGTAAGTATTTTCATCATGAAACACAGGAACACTTCTATGGTGCAAGACACCCTGCTTGGCTGTTCTCTTACATCATCTGATCTGAACCAAATGGGATTTTCTCAGTATCCTAGATACTAATAAACAGTTAAAAATACTATTTTAAAACAGGACTTTCCAACCAGGATGGACATGTTTGACAAGTTTATTCTTTATAAACCTAATGTAATACTTCCACAATAAGACCAAGGGGAGTGGAGGAGATAGGAGGAGGAGCAAGGAACATTAGCTTAAGATTTTCAAAAAATAGGGAGGTAAATATAGCCAACAAGCATACAGAGATGTTATAGTTCCTGATGGGCGATGTTTGCACAAGTGTTATTTCTCCTACAAACCCCACTGCTGTCTGCTAGCCTTGACAGCTACAGGATTTGGTTTCACCTCAAGAGAGGAGAGTCAATACAGTCATGTTACTTCCAAAAAATACACATAACACTTCTAGAAATAAATCCCACTTGGAGCAGTTGTACTACCACAGGCTATATATGCTGACTTCACCACTGGCAATGAGTGCACCTGTGCATTAGCGTGTTGGCCAGGACTACACCAATTCCATTCTTTTTTATTTCCAAAGTGACAGACCGCAACAGTTGAAAGTGGGTGCACCATTCTTCCAGTATCAACTGCTCCCACGAACCACCCATGGAATCTTTCATTCCATGAAAGATACCGCTGGACAATTTAAAGTTTCAGATATGTGGTTTGAATGCGTACTGTGCCCTACCATTCCTCTTACTTCAGGAAGTCAGAACACACATGAAAAATATCTTCAGACACTGACTTTTCATACCAGAATTTGAAGGCTCCATTTGGCTGCTATGTGGAAACTGGGAAAAAAAATAATGACAAAATGTACTACTCAATTATCTTTTTTCTAGTAAGCGGATTATATGCTTTGACACAGTTCACAACTCTGTACGAGCAAGGTCTTGAAGACAGAACAACAGAATACCTCTGATAGTTTGAGGACATTTTGTCTGGATCATTCCGCTTTCTCTCATGTATTACGTAAGTTGCCAGAAACTAAAAGTTGAGTTTCATACAGATGGTTCACCTGAAGAACTGTACATGAATGCTGACATACTGAAAAACATCCAAATTCACAATCAAAATCATATTTCAATACACAAATTCCTTTCAGAAAAGAACTGCCAGTGTAGCAAGTCAAGATCTGTAATGAACTCAATGTGTCAAGTGTTTTCTTCCACTCCAAATCTTCTCCATTATCCAAATATGCATTTGAATAGTAAAAACCTTTGACAGTGCCATACATTTTCACGCATGTAGTATCCCCATACAGAAATCAGCATTAAGCACAAAGCTTTAAATGAACTGTTGAAAAGATCATCTTCTCACTGGTGAAAGACCAAAGGTTTTGAAATAAAACTCTAATTTTTCAGAAGTATCTTTTCTATTGTATTCCTAAACTGTTAATCTTTAACTGGGAGCCTCACAGATAAACTGTAACACTCTGAAAATGTACATAATCTCCTTACTGATACCATTAAGGATCAGAATTGCATAGATGCTGACAACATACAAACATTCAGCTGTTCCTATATGAGCTAACATTTACTACTAGTTATAAGAGAAACAACAGTGGACGTTATGCAAACGTTATGCAAAATCTTCTATACATTTTATCAGGGGGATCTCATTTAAGAGTCACACTAGATGCACAATGTAAGAGGTAAAACCAAGTCATCACTTGACTATACTGGCATAACAAAAAGGACAGAGCCACGATTTCTCTCTAATCCAGACAAGTTTTTGCTGTCCTGAACACTAAAGCACAAACCTGAAGTGTAAGTACCTTGGACAACCAACTTCTCAATTATCAAACGTGACACAAGAAACAAAAATCTCAAGAGTTTTGTATTTCATCAAGTCCTCCCAAGGAAAACAGGAAATGCCCAATTCTAGCTCACTATACAGGATCAAGCCACAAACTATATGGCCAGCTATAATTTAAAAGCCCTAACTGAAATAAAAACCTTACTGAGCCAGCTGCATGGCTTTTCAGTCTGCTGTCAACTGCAAGTATTGCAAACATCAGCTGGGATGTTGTGTATGGTTTGTAGAGAAATTACAAGCCCCTGAACATAACTTCCCTCTGTGGAATTTACGAGAAGAGATGGCTACCATTTATATTGTTCTCCCAATCTTTTTCTTAATGAGCGAGAATAGATGAAGGTGACAACAAAGTTTACTATACATGACCTTGTTAATAACTGGCAACAATGAGTCTAATCAGTCTTTCTGGTGCCTTCATGATCAAGATGCTTACAATGACTTTCATAATTTAAAAAATGGCTTGCATACTGTCTTCACCTCTGACACAACTCTAGCAGCTTCAACACGGTATTTTATAAACTACTTGCTTTCACTCCTGCACCTAGCCTTCTCATCATAACATTTGTTTGCTAACTTCTGCTATATGTGAATAAGCAAGCCCACCATAGCATGGGAAAAACATATATATAATACTGTATATAATAATGATGAAAAAAAGTTGTGCATCTCATTCTGGAATAGACAATAAATCATGGCTTTGCTTCTTTCCGATATCTCCCCCTACAAATTCTTCCACAGCATTACTCAGCAGTATTTGGATGTTATGTATGCATGTATGCTGCATATCCAACATAAACTGGTTTCCTAGATCAAAAGAACACTCACAAGTTTCAAAAAACTATAAAATGAAAAAAAAAAAAGCCTGAAGAGAATGATCTCGCAAGCAAATATCCACCATTTAAGTTGATACAATGAACCACATCAACTCAGCAGTTTAAGGATGGACAGGAAAATTGTTAAACAGTTAAGCATTGTTTGATTTTAAGCTGTAATCCCAAGATTTGTTGAAAAGTTATGCGTTTTCCGTAGACACAGCTTCTTCTTTTACAGGGTCTTAAATTCATGGGTCCCAAAATAGGTTTCTAACAGTCAAATTTTTTACTTTCCAGGTTTCTACTGCTGCACATCAGGCAGTAATACTGCCAAAATACATCCATACATGTATTTTTTATATGGATCTTGTATATATATATATAAATATTGTATACATACATGTATAAATCTATGCATATGCATCAATATATTTGCTTTAAAATCAGTATAATGTTGCATACTACCATGCAATTCTTAAGCACAATTGTAAACATTTATATTAGAAAAACATGAGAAAAATTACTAAAGAACACATCAAGCTCAGCTATATACAGTATCCTGAGGTGCAACTATTTACTTTTGAATAATTTCAACTAGATTCCATACCAGTTCTCAGGAGGCTGAATATTAAGCATAATGCTACTTCTTTAGTTTCATGGATGTACACACAGGCATGCAGAAAGAGAAACTAACACATTTTCATTCACAGAGATCTTTTGTAGTGCTACAAGTAACTCCAGATCGCTTACAAATTGAAACTGAATAGTTGTAGTATAAACCAAGAAATAAAACATTTGTAAATGGTTGCTAACCCCCAAGAATAGCAAGTAAGACTCTACTTTTCTCTCCATTGATAGTAGCCAAACACTTTAAAGGTAAATCTCATGAGATGTGTTGCTTTTATACTCACCCCTAAATGCCAGGTATATAACAACAAGAACATACAGTCTCTTCTTGGAGTTGGGTTTTACTGGTGGTAGACAAAAGCATAAGCCTCCTTCCCAAGATTACCCTAAAGTGCCTTACTTTTGAAGAAAGCTTCCATTATTTAAAGACTACTCTTGCTCAGGTTGCTTAGTTTCAAGAGCATAAACCTACCTTCCCAAAACACTGAGATCCTGTAATCCATCAGCATTTGGACCTGCTACCCAATTGCCTTGCACAGATGGACTAAGCACAACAATCTGTGAAAGAGTTAATGGTTATAATCTCAGAGGTTCCCAAATAATTTTTGTAGAAGTGAATATGTCACGTCAGTGACAGTCCTGTGAAGAGCAGTGCGTACACGATGTTAATCCACTTGAAACAATTTTAACTGGATTTTCAAAGCCTTTAATAAGGCTCCTAATCACTCCCTAATTTAACTACTATGACTAAGCTGAAGATGTCAGCAGTAAGCAATTAAAAGCTTTAGAATGCAGAAAGATTTCCAATAGGGGTGCAGCTACAATGCTTAATACCCTCAAACCGCGCTCAGGAACAGAAAGTTGAGTAAGTTGACAATACTTGCAAACAGCATTTTAGAAAAGTCTCAACTGAAAACAGCGCAGCAGTGGAAGGTTCTTCAGACACCACAGGCTTCTACCATGATAGGCGAAATTCAAAATTGATGAATGTGAAATACAGAAAGGAGGAAAACCAACCCTACCTACAGAAGCAACAATAAGCTCTAAGTTAGCTACTACTAACTTAAGAATAGAGGTTGTGAAGTACCATCCACCATGATTTTGAAGTATCAGCTCAGTGCTCAGCAGAAATCAAAAACAAACCAGAACAGTAAAGACTACTAGAAAAGGAATAAATAACATGTTTCTGTTCTTGTTCTCATGCCACACTATATGTAAACATTGTGATCTCATCTTAAGTGCTGCACAGTTATAATTATCACTCCTGAAAAAGAAAAATTGAGGTATCAGAGAAGATTAAGGATAAAGTGTAGGTACAGACTGTCTCCATCATAAGATTCTTCAGACTGGAAGAGAGACAACAGAGGCAAGATATGAGAATGAGGTTTCTAAGAGTGATGAGTAGATGTGATGAATTAAAAAACAATTACGACATTTCTGAATAAACGCTAAAAATAAAAAAAAAAAAATTAAAAAAATCATAAAGGTATCAACTACCATAAGCTTATCAGCAACAAGATAGAAGTATTTTCTCCCCAAACTTAACTGAATTGTGGAACTCACTGTCATGAGATATTAAGAGTCCAAAAAGCATAAATAGATTCAAAAGAAACCTAGACAAACACCTGAAAAATACTGTATTCATATTGCATTAGTTGCAAAAAAATAGAAAAAACCACCAGAAAAATGAATACTGCAAGTTTACTCCATCTCCCTAGCTCTGAATAATCACAGAGTTAATTTGACCTTCGCTACAAAACAGCAGAGACAGAGGAGTAAAGCAGAAACAAATTGCAGTATCAGCAATGCGGATAAAGCACACTAAACACACAGTCGCAGACATAAAAGTTGCTAGGTATGTTATCAAAACAAGGTAGTGTTTTTTAAACCTTCCATTAAAACAATTTACTTTAATTCCCAACATGCTTGGGGAATTGAATTTTTGCTGGCAGAATGCTATCTCCTCCAAGACATCTTTGCTGAAATTAAGTTAAACCTTTATAGTAAGAGGAACACAAACCCCAGAACAAACTAAAATCACTACCCTCCTTCAAGTTTGCAGCTGGGTGATGCAAGTTACCTTCCTCTTCATTCAACCATGCAATGTTTGAAAGCTCTCGCTCAACTGTTTTACCTACACACATGCTTGAAAACTTGTCCCACTACCTCCATGGCAGTGCCATTATTCAATTCAACATGTGGATCTTCGCATGGTCTGATATATATTTAATGAATTTCGACTACTTCAGAATATGCTGTTCTGTGACATATTGTAACAAGAGTTACAGCCCTCGCTTTAAACAAAGAAAAAAAAAAAAAACCAAAAGGAAGTTTCACTAAGTTACGCACACATCACGTATCTCTATAAAGATCCAGTTTTCAACTGAAAATGAAGTTATTTCTCATTTCAAGAGAAACATAAGGCACACAGACTTGTCTTGGTTTCTTCCATACTGGCAGGTTTTTTCCACACATCAAAAACTGTTTAAATAGCTATTTTTTTGTCAGTCAGCTCTTGCACATTAATATACTCGGATGGTGTGCCTGGAGCTCCTGAATAATTTTACTGAAATGCATCACTACCTACAGAACTGGAGACTTTCATTTACTTCAGCTTCAAAAGATTGTTTCCTAGATATGCTGGTCTTGAAGAGCATATTTTTATTCTCTGTTCTCTCTTTTGTTGCTCTTTTTGTTCTAGTTGCACCTTTATCTACGATGCCCTTTTCAAGCTTGTCCTTCGCTGCCCTGACCTCTCAGAACACAACCCTATTCAATCGCACCATCGGACATCCTTCCTCTCTCATTTCTCAGATTATTGCAGTTTTCACATTTTCTGCCAATTGTGAATAAAATAAAGGGCACCATCAATAAAAAACACTTCTTCAGCCACATTCATTTCCCTAAGAAAAACCTGCAAAACAGTTGCCTCATTTCCATTCAGCTCGTCTTCTCCCCACCCATTGCTTTTCTTGGTCAACCACTGCACTAAGTTTGAAACCTAGTATAAACCTGGATTCAGGAACCCTCAAATATTATTACAGCAAGGTTGTTCAACCTTTACTTCCCAGTTTCCTGGGGAGACCATATAACTGTTTCTAGAACATCCACAAAAGGAGACTTAGAAGGGAAAAACCCATCACTATCAAGTTTTACTAGCTACTAGGGGTCTACAAATTAAAAAAGAGTGATAGTGCTGCTGCATATAGCTTGTAGAGCAAGAAATTCAGTATGGATTTCTGAACATGGTAGCAATTCAGCAGCAAACAACTGAACCAATATAAACTAGTTCAGCTAACAAGCAGTAAATGGTTTTGGCCTGAAGGGTCCTGTTCAGATGATGCCATCTTCATGACAGCAAGTACAAGATCGATAGGATCTCTCCTCAGAGTGACACAGACATAACCCTATGCTAGCATTTTGCTCAGCAGAGGCTTTAAAGGTTACAGCTCAAAACCACACAGACAAAACTACTGAGATATTGCTGTCCCCCTTTCACATCACCGTTTAAATAACAAATACTCCCGGTAAATGGCTAACTTAGCAAGGAAGTGAGAGACCCATTAAAATGATTGATATTGGTGACCACAGATATCAGCTTCTATAGTACTGCACTGAATTATTTATTCAAAAGTTTCCATTACTACCAAAGTGTCAGATTTACTCACTCCAGCTTCTTCGCTCTGTGCATACTAACAGTTGCCAGCGCGCAGAACATGCTTGCAGGGAGCCCTTCTACACGTAATACCAGCCAGTACCATTTGAACTCTGGCATGACACCCATGCCAAAATATAAATATATATTTATTTTAATACTATCCAATACTCCAAGCAAATTAAACCCTTGGTATAATGGAGTCAATAGGGAAGGGAAGAAAGGCATCTACAACTTGTTCTCTGGTCCTCTTCTAGTTTTATTTCTAGAGCTACTTCTTACTTGTGATGGCATACATCTCTAAGGAACTTCTTGTTTGGTGGAAAAGTTGACTCTGAGTCTTCTTGCTCTTCTTTCTTCTTGTCTCTGCATGGGAATTCAGAGTATTATCCAAACACGAGCATCTGCATATACATCTACAGAATCCTTCCTGGTATGAGTGCATAACAGGCTGTGTAACACCTCTACTCCACTTTAGCACTTGCTAGAAAAAAAGGGAAGAGCACAGTCAGCCTGGGTGGTAGTGACCGAGCTCAGGTCACCTCCAGCTCCCCACTGCTGAGCCTGCCATAGCAGCAGCACCACCATCCCATGTTGTGCCTTGCCACTCTCCAAAACATTGCGTGTTCCAGAATTGCACTACAATACTGATATATCAGCTAAAGTTTTATGTATCAGACTGCATGTTATGCTTTCAGCATCATATTCTGTAAGTTTACTGCAATTCATTATTATCTTACCTTTTTTTTGGTACAGAAGCAATTCTTTCTAAACTACTAAAACTTTGTATCAATCTCCCCCAAACCCCAGGCAATGGAGACAAGCACAATCGTATCCTCTTGGCCAGAGCAGGTTTTGTCATTTGCTCCAACAGGTGGCTGGAGCCAAAGGAAAGGAGAATTACATTCCATGCCACAGGATTAGACTCCATAATGTCATTCTTTTACAGCACATAACCAGAAGTTTATAAGGACAGAAAGTAACAATGTGATCTTCCAGCACCTAATACAATTCACAAATCTTGCTTAAATTAACTCCTGCTTTTTCAAGTTTCCAACACAGTAAGTCACTCTATAGTTAACCATTCCTCATTGTTACAAACCATATGTATATAACTCCTAGTCTAATGTTCTTAAGCTTCAATTTCCCCTTTCTGAAAATCTTTCCTATCTGGTCCAAAGGCCCTTCCACTATCGAATTTATATTTTCCATAACACAGAAATCAAGTCACATCTCCACTGCCCCTAGAGCATGTTAACGAGGCTGCTGGTTTTGGCACTTTCACCTGGAAACTTCCTTTCTAAAGCCTCACAGGAATGTTCTCCAAACCATCCCCCATTAGCCAATATCCTTCCTGAACAGTTGACACTAGTACCTACCACACGATAGCCACGTACACAGGTAAGGAAACTTCCCAGATTCCATTCATGTGTTTAAAGATTATTCCCGATCACACTATTGCACAATAAGCTCCTCTTCAACAGCCTACCAAACTCTTCCTCCTCCTGATACATTCCCCTGCAGCCCCAAAACATTGTTTTCCAGAAGTTTTTGCTGTGGTATCAATATGGCCTTCACTGTTTATCTCTAGATAAATCAGCTTAGCCTACCTATGCGATTTGTACAAAAAACAAGATGAAGCTTTCCACAAAAACTTTATTTAACATATTAGTGAACAAAGCCTAGCACACTATGTTAGTGTCTGTTCCATGGCACCTTTAAACAAATGGGTTTAATCAGCTTTTTAATCTAAAGCTAATACCTAATCACAACAGATACCTTTGTGGAGTACATTTTTAAGGACTCAGCTCCCATGGCGCACATTACTCCCAATTCCCAACAACATCCCTGCAATCCAGGAAGTCACTTCATGTCTTTTTCACGTTGCCAGACAAAGCAAGATCCAACACATTTAAACACACCCTAAACCAGCAACATCCCTCTCATGTTTGCTAAGTAGTATCCTACATTTACGATGCATTGGTCTAGCATATTGTGTGATAGTCTGTAACAGTTCATGACAGAAGTGCAATAATGCTGTTTAAATGTTTAAATTACTACAGAGAACACTGCCCATAAGACCCTACCCAAGGGTTAATCTAGAAGAAAATACATATGCAGTATCTGGTGGAGCTGCAATAGTAGGTCTTTCCATAGTCATAAAACAGGAGGTTATACGCTGAATTTGAAATAGTTCATAAAGCTGGTCTAAAACAACTTTAATAGAAGTATAAAAGTTGTTATAATCTAAAAACCGAATGCCCATTTCCCCACAGCTGAAGAAGGAAAAGTAAAAAGCACTCAATAATGTTTTTCAATACCAAAAATATTGTTTTAGTAAATGAAAAGTGTTTGTGGTACCTTTCACTAAACATACTAACCTCATTTCTCTTGGCAAATATGAAATTGGATAATGCAAACAAGCTAACAGAGACCTGAACAGGATTCTTCCCTTCCCTCACCACCATTTTATTCTATCAACTTCTGTTACTGGGGAATAAAACCACTGAAATGAGGATTTAAAAGGAAAATATATCCCCTATCTTCCTTCCTTTGTTATTAAGGACCTAAAATACCACAAACCATGACTAAATATGCTTACCATTTTTTATACTTCTGTAATGCCAAGATTCAAGCATGGTCCGCTTACTTTCTAATATGTTAAACTAATTAACAGAACATTTAATTTCCCTCTCCTTGCTCCCCTCTTATCCAGTTCAGTTTCAGGTTTACAAAACCAGAGCATTTTAACAACACTCCCCTTCATCCCTTCATCTAGAGGCATTTTTAAACATACAAACATAATCATCAAGAAAAAGATCAAATTCATTGGGAGATACTAGACCTTTGCACAGAAGACGATTACCAAAGGGTTTAAAGTGGCTAAAATAGTAAAGATTATTTCATTTTAAGCATTTCTGAGGTAAATTACATTGCTTGGAGTGTTAATCTCATCATAAACTAAAGTATACATAAAGTGAAATAAACAAACTTTTGCATTACACCAAGCAAAAGTTATGCCCTCAAGACATGAAGGCTCTAAGAAGTAGCCAGTGGTTATCAAATGTCAGTCATATGGTCTTGTGGGTGCCATAAGGTGATGCTGTTGACGTAAGAATGATGTTTCTCTACCTGAAAAATCGGCAGCTGTATATTTGACTTGAGTTTGGTCTAGGAAGAAGAAACACCTATATATTAAACCACAAGCTACTGATACATATCAGTTTTCTATCAAATATCTGGGAAATCCCAAAGGATCTTCATGTCTGCTCTGTTAACTTAGTGACTGATGAAAAGTGAAAAGCACTTCACATCAAGCTTGCTCCACAGTTTCCTTACGGAAGAGTAATAAGCTTGCATGGAAATCCTTACATCATCTTCAGGTGCAAGTCACATACCAATATTCCTACAAAACAGATATGGGAACATGCAGGTGATAAAAACAATGAAGCTGTGAAAGTCCAAATACTCAATACAGTACTGCTTCACAGCAAAGATGCATGTTGGTGTTTCCTGTTGAGAAGATTCCAGTAAAGTCCAACTAGTACCAAAACCTCCTATTTAATAATAAAATCTAATGAAACCTGACATTAGCAACACCTGCAGTTTTCTTTAAAATGTCAGCAAGTTCAGATTTGTATGGTGCTTTTGGCCTCCTGGGTTGATTTCTCCCCCCCTCCCTCCCTCCCCTGCAAGGGATTAGGAAACTGAGAACTTGTCAGTTCCCAAACTGGTTTACATAAACCAGCCCTAATTAGAGCCTAAGTCTGTTACGGTCAGGATCATGACAGATCTTCATATTTCCCTGAGTATCTCAAAGACCATTATACTGCTAGACAGGATAGCCAGAAAAATACACCTATTACTGATTTTCAAACAAATACTGAAGAGAATCCGTGAAAATTATGGGTTTTGCAGTGAAATATGACTAGAATTATATGTTGAAATACATACTTCTGGAAAATGTTCCTACATTAGATCTTCGTGGCAGCGCAAAATTTTATTATTGAAGTTAACTATGCAAAACAGCAAAAGGTCTAAAGCTTTTACACCATTATGTAGGGACACTTCAGCAAGTCTGTTTTTCAATGAAAGCCTATTCTGGCAAAAAAGTCATCCTCCATTTAAAGTATCATTGAGAACTGCAACATTGACTTTTTAATTCAGTCCCAGAGATGCTTTAGAATTTTTAATGCTTCACAGCCATGTGATACTTAAATCATAATTAAAAAAACCACAAGGGTAACACTTCCAGTTCCACACAAGATTGGAAAAACACAGTCTCCCTAAAGTGACCTACAATATGCACAGCCTCAATGACTCACTTTTATTAGTTTCTCCCTGGTGAGGTTTCCTCTCCCCAAGACACTGTTACATCATTAAGCCAACAGAAAAAGAAATACTGAGTTCAGTATCACTTGGCTTTAAAAAGACCAAGACAAAAATAAAAATATATCCATTTACTCCATAATAAGAAACATGCTTTTTTATATTTTTCTCCACAATATTTCAGTATTCTTTTCTGCTCCCAATCCTCCACAATGCCACAACATTCAGGAAGATTCCTGCATTTTCTACGGTACAACACATTAGATAGCCTTCGCCCAGTTTCCCTCAGAAGGGGCTGAGAATTGACATGCACCACACTGCTTGCCAACATCGCTGCTGCTCCTCCTGCTCTGGAAGGCAACCCATTAACCCAATGGAACCCAATACCATTAACTTAGCTTTTCTGCTCTCAGTAAAGCTGTCTTCAGCATCAGCAATGGGCAAGTTCACACTCGTAAAACTTTGCAAAAGTCTGTGGGAATTGATGAGTGCACTCACTCAAAGTATTTTGTCTCAGTGACACTGGTTTCAAATCCTGTCTCTCACTTGGTAACACTGAATCAGGCAAGAAAATAAATATTTCCACTACCAACTTAATGCTGAAGCCCACTAGTTGGAATCTTGCTCTCTTAGGTGATGCAGAAAACATCTAAAGCAGCAGCTCCTCAGTAGGTAAACAGCATGATATACCATAGATACTTTAAAATCTGATTTCAGTCAAGTGATAGACATTTACCATCTCATATTGGGCCACCTAAATCTTAACTCCCCAAATTTTCTTGCTTTTCACATGGGCCTGGACAGCCTATATTTCAAAGTGAAAACCTCTGATGCTTCTAAACACGTATTTGTGCATTCACCTCAGACTGCCCAGGGATGCACTTGCTGCCCTACAGACAAGCATGGCTTGTTAGACTGGAAGAAATTTATAGTAAGGGCCTGATTTGCACATGCAGTAATACAGGTGTAACTACAAGGTGGTTTTCTATTTGATACAGCATACAGAAATAGAAGAGGACCGAAAATGCAATAGCAGCACTGGTTTAACCAGTACCCCAGCTAGTCCTCCGGGACCACAAAGAAGGAGCAGTGGCTGTAGCGCAGGGAAGCAAGCAGATGGAGGGAAGCCTAGCGTCCTGGCAAAGCTTTGGGGCTAGTGAGGCTTCACAGGGAGAGCATATGCAGAAACTGTGTGAAGAAAGGAACTGAAGTGCTCATGTGGGGACTGAACAGTAAATTATTTTGATGCTAGGGCAAGTGTTGAAGCCAGTCCTAACGCAGAAGGCATCAACTGTAAAGAAGGATGTAGGCTCCTACTAAAATGTTCTCTTAACATGTCAATTATAAAAGTGAAAATCCTTTATCTAGACAAATGATGGAGCTTAAACTTTCCATAGAAAATATAATACCACTGAGGACCAAGGAGACATTTTAATTCAATCATTCATATGAATATTTCCTTCAAGAGAAAGATTTTACTACATACTCTGAGTTGAACTACTTAAAAATCTAAAGATCCTATTTTCTTTCAGAGACAAAACTTCCAGAAAGACCAACAGTCACATAAAATTACCAGAAGTAATTGAGATCAAATGAGAAAGGAGTTGCTGTTAAAATAAGGGTTTCTCAATAGCAGATGCTATTTAAGATCAAGCAAATTCTAATCCAGTTTGCTCCTTAACAAACTAATTTCAGAGTAAAATAGAGCTGTGGTGCCATTCTGTCAGTGGCAGCTGTGTTTTGAAAGGTTCTTGCCACTCCCTTATGTCCCCAGATACTCATTTCTGTGCTCCAGAGGTGCCAATCCTATTGTTTGCATGACTGTGCTCCAAGTGAGGGTTTCGAGAACTACCTCACTTAAAGGAGAAAACACAAAACAAAACCAAAACAGTAAAAGCATCCCGATAAAGTACTCGTTAAAAATACAGCCCACAAAACAATCCAAAAAGCCGCAATGACGAGCTAGGAGAGAAGTAACAGAAACATCCTAAATTGGATTTTCCCCTGCACGGAATAACAGAGTCACAGTTTCGTAAGAGGGGAAAAATCATTCATGTCTGGCAAGAGACTGCACTCCTGCTTTGTTTCTCCTCCCATTTTTCCAAGTCTTCCTCAACAAGAGAAAACCCCACCCATGCCTAACAAGTTCTACTTTCCTCTTTAAGAGCTTGTAAGAAGTATAGAGTGCAAAACCAACAAAAGCTGGAATCAAGTCATTTTTTTTCCTGGTTTTCAACAGGAGGTAAGACAGAACTCCCTGCAACTTTCACTCTAAGACAGACACATAGCAAAGAGGGTAGAATATAGAATATATAGAAGAAAATAAGAGGAGCATTGGGAAAGCACAGGAGAGAATGGTGATAAATTTGTTGTTGTTGGGGGGAGGGGGGAAAATCTCATAAAAGAGTTTTCTTCCAAGAGGTGAAAAGAAGACGAAGAAAATGATTTGAGATTTACTATACTGGATAAAAGAAACCATGTTACAATATTTGTGAAGTGAAATCTCTTGGTCTTGTGCCTCTATTTCAACAGGTCTATATATTATGGTAATTCAACATTCCAGAGTAACAACATAGAACACTGATATGAAACAAGACTGAGCTCTAAAGACTAGCTTTGACTATTACTATTCTGTCTTCTGATTCAACATACATAACACCTGCTGTAATGTGTAAAAAGAGAGGAAAATCTGGTGGATCTACTTGTTTAAAACAGAAATTGATTGCTTCATGAACAGCCCACTTAGCAAAGCATAAACTCTAACAGAAGATGCTATGAATAGGTCTGCAAGATTTTTTTGGATGGAAAACAGGCTATTGATATGACTGTCAGAGACTACATCATCACAAGTCATGCTACTCTAACACAATTACACAGCCATGGAACAATTTCTGCATGAACACAAGCATTTAATAAAGAAAATAAATTACACCTACCATGCTCTTTTCAACTTCTCAAATACAAAAAAAAAAAAAAATTAAAAAAATAATCCTGCACATTGAGAAAAAACAAACCTGTTTCCCAAAAAGACTATGAACAGGAGTTTCTTGTATGAGACATACAAGACATTTATTTTTAATAACATACTCCACTGGCTTTGATTTACTTATCTTGGATATTCTTTCATGAAAGCAAATCAGCAAAAGAAAACCCCCAAACATTATTTTTAAATAGCTAGGTTTCAAACAAAACTCCTATTTCAATATTTTCCACCCAGCTCACAGAGCTGCAATTTAAAAGCTCTGAATTCTTTCAACCTGCAGAAACAGGATGAAACTCAATAGATTTACCTTCAACATACTTGAAGCAGCAAGAAATCCAGTCTCAGAAGTCAGAAAGGATGCAGTAATGTTATTTCTCTTATATTGCAGCAACAATTCAGGAAGCATCAACAAGCTTACGACCTTACAAAGTCTCCAGGCAAGATAAGCTGTACAAAAGTTAGCACAACAAAAATGCCGTAGGTTATAAAGATAGCTAGTCTAACGAGAGCTTTGATCATTTGGGTTCCCCATCTTGTAAACTTCCCATAGCTCCCTATTCTACTGCTTTCTGGCTGACAGAATGTACTCATGCTCCTTTACATTAGAATAAAACACTTCAGGAAGGTGTTGTAGAATTACCAGAGTAAACTGGTATTAAATTACTGTATAATGTAGCTCCAAAGGTGAGCACAACAGAACTTCAATCCATGCAGCCAAACCTGCACAGACAGTCTTCAACTCTTTACACATTCTTCAATCATGAAAAATAAACAATCCTATTTAGTTTTCCCTCACAACCGAAGGGAGGGGGGAACCAAACCAAAACACACACATTAATGTATTACAAGCACAAACCAGTACTATGTGCCCGAGCTCATATGCATGTTCCACAAACACCTGCTGTTAGGGTGGTTGCTTTGACTGCCTATATTTAACATGCACCTGTGCTTTTCACTTGTCCTCTTCCAAATAATTCCATCCACAAGGATTGATCTTAACCACACAGAAGAACTCCAACAACTATCATTTTAATTCATTGCTTTCATTCCATATGGTAAAATATGTCTTCATAAAACCTAAGTCCACTAATTCATTAGAAATGTAACTTCTGATGTATGAGAAATGGAAGTAGGAGCTTGAAACATTCACTCAAATCAAAACACTCCACAAAGCATATTAACTCTTTCACCTGCATTTGGAAGATGTTGAATTTATGTATTTTTCTGCTTTCACAAGTATCTAGAAATCGTAAATCTGTAAATATGATTTAACATCATGGGAGGGGGGGTAGAACTAGATGATCTTAAGGTCCTTTCCAACCCTAACTATTCTATGATTCACAGAGAAGAAGTTTTAGATGAGACCTTCAAGATTCATATTATTTAGGAATGAGGGAAAGAACTGCATAGCATTTCTGAAGTACCTTACCTAAATGACACGGATGTCTGTACTGAATACATGATACAACATACAGTTGCATTCTGTTCTTCAAGGGTGTGTTTTATTTCCAAATATAAAACAACACAGCTATTCCAAACTATCAGTGCAATCTCGCATATCAGTAGCATGTTTTAACGATGGTTTCGGCTCACTCAAAAAATACATAAAAGCAAATAACTTGAGTGTCTATTACACTAAATCTGGAAAAAAAAACCCTTCAAGACTTCTAGAACTATCTTCACCTGACCTCAACAAACTTTACACACAGTAAATAGCAGCAGTAAATACTAAAGAATCATAAGAATTAATACTCTAGTACAGAAACTATGTTCAGTTTTGTTTCTAATGCTCCCAGGATTTTAAGATTATACTTTCAAGTGACACTGTCTGCTTGGAATCCAGTCAATTTAAAACGAGGCAAAATGGATTTACATTCATTTCACATTCCTCAGCTATCCTAATCCTTCTGAAAATTTTTACAGTTTTAAGAACATGGCTGCAGTAGAAGTAGCAAAGTAACTAGTCACAGAAGCAAACAAAGTGAACTGACTAATGCAATTTATTTCCCTGAAACTTCCTTGCTTGTACTAATACTGTCTAAAATATTTCTTGACAAAACATTGATTACTATATTGTTTAGCATTTACGTAACTTCTTTTTTCCAAGTTAGTATAAAAAGCACACACACTCTGGAAACACAAAGGAAAACCTTCTTTCTTTCTTCTTTGCTCTTTGTGAGTGGAACAGATTACATCTTCTGAAAATTGAATGTCAATGGCTGGAAGCCCAAATCTGTTTCATCTTTCAGCATAAGGACAGGAAGTAAGGTCACTGACAGCTTCTAATTGAAAACATCTTCAAACCAGACTTTTGCTCTAGATCAGGATTTTGTTCTGGGACATGCAATTTCAGTCCCAATATATCACACAAGTTTAGTCCCAATTCAGCAGTAGCTGCAGTTTTAAATACAGACATCCACTCGAGAAGTTACCTAATCAGAATCCAGCATAGCTGATGAACAACCATCTTTCTTCTATTCACAAAGTAAAGAAGTATTAGCCCAGAGGGGTCTGCTACATAAAGCTTTGTCTCCAAATAATGCTGAACTAAATCATTGTGGCTCTGTGGCTGAGCACTGCTTACTGCAAACTGCATACACGATGGGGAATTTATTTACAACAGAATTACGGGCCACAGGGAAAGGTGAGACAGGCTCAACATCTAATCGAGTTCACACCCAACTAGGAGGAGAATAAACATTCCCTGCACCACCCTGCAGTATCAAGCAATTGCCTTTAAATTAGGACAGAATTTTTACTTCCACTTTATATCCACAAACTAGTTCCATACACTATTGGCTGGGGAGCAAACAAAAGGAGACTCCTCATTGAAATCATACCAGTTTAATTTTTCTTTTTCAGTATGAACACTCAATAGGAAATTCAGTCCAACATGGTGTGAATTAAGAAAAAAAAAAAAATAGGCAGAAAATGAGATCTGTCAATTCTATCAAATACTATTTAAGAAAAAAACATCTTTACCTGTACTGTCTACCTGTCCTATATGACCATTTATTTTCAGGTGTATTTGCAGTTCTCAAGTATATCTTAGCAGGCACCCAATTTTTCTCTACTAAAACTGAGACCATCTAGTCCTTTAGAAAATGCCTTATGGAAGTGCCTCAGTCTCTTCTGCACAGCTCTAGGGTAAGCTCTAAACTGAGGATGCTCTAGTCAAATATACAGGGGAGCCATGAAAACTTCCAACTTACCAGTATCAAGCAGCCCTCTTCTTACCACAGCACTTCTCAACTAAGCCATCAATACCCTAAATCCATATTCCAAATTTCACCCACTCCTACAGTAGCCCCGGCCCCTAGTGTTATCTTTGCTGTTCCTTATTTCAGTATCCTACTTATTAAAGTTCCTATCTTCCCTCTCTTCCTCTGCCATACCAACCAATTTCAGTCAAATGGCACAAAGACAGCTGCCTGTTATCTTAACCGTCCAGAAAAGGTTTGTCAGGACACACTCACTGCAGAGCTGAGAACTGCACACACCTAAGCAGCAAGCACACGGCTCTGGCCAGGACATCCATACTGCTCTCCCAGCAGTTGTCAGTCCAGTCAGGAAACTCAGTCACTTCCCAGTCACCTGGTGGGGCACCCACTGTCTCTCAGCTATTGAAGAACAGAAGCTCTGCATTCTCCCTTCAACACAGACCCCTGTCGATGTGGTGCACTGGCCATCAGTACATACAACACAGGCAACTAGAGATTTGGTCTAGTGCTATTTAATGCTCAGTGTCCCAATTATCTTGCATCACTTCCTTCCACCATCTCTCCCTTCGCTAAGGGCAAGGATAAATCCTAAATTAAGTGCCAAGATGAACAAGTTGCCAGCTTGCCCAACTATATATAGTTATATCAACAAAGTGTTTTGAGCATTAATACTGCCTCTCTTTCCATCCCACTTGCTGTAAATACAAATGCTAATAATTCAGTTGATGAATAAAGATAAGACAGACAGAACCACATCCTCACCATTTATTTGTGCCTGTCTTCTCAGTGATAATCTATGCAGTATTATAAAATGCTTAAGAAACTGAACTTGCACAGAGACTAACTTAAAAAATTAGTGTGTTCCTCCTGCCCATTATTACTAAAGTTACCATAGCAAGGATTATGAAATATTCTTTGAAACTTTACAAAACTCATAAGCCTAAAAATCAATCATTCAAAAGTTAGGAAGTACCATTACTAAGGCTACTTATGAAATCCTAATTTAGCTTTTCTCTGCATAAACATTATGACACAGTACTTAACTATACAATCACAGATTGTTTCTTCACTTGAACAGCACACCAAAGTTATCAGTTATGAACAGATATGGACCCCAATGTTGTAGTCTGCACATAAATAATGGTTTTTCTAGAATCTCACAAAAACAGAATTGAAAAATATTTCAGGAGGTCATCTACTCCATCCTTTTTCACCACTGTGAATCACTGTTGCAATCCACTTCTGTTAGATCATTATACAAGCTGTTCTTTCAACTCTGCTGACAGAACACATTACTGCCCCAAACCATGTACATCTTTCAGGGTTTCATTATCCTCAGTGTTAGAAAGATTAGCAGTTAGAAAACCTGTCCTGTTCCCTGCAATTCAACTCTTTTACTTATTTTCTTACTCGACATAAACAAGTTTATTACACTTTTTTGTATTTATCTCTTAGATGTCTGAATAAAGACCTGTACACCTGACAGGTTTTGGGGGAGGTTTTTTGTTCCAGATTTGGCAACATCAATACTTCTGTGATCTGAACTGTGTCCAGTAGCCTGTCCCTTCCTTGAAGGACAAGGTCCCACACTAGACACAGCATTCCAGCTGGAACTATTCCACCACTGAAGAGAATGAACAAGTTATTACATAGGATATGCCAAAGACCATCACCCGTAAGATCCAGCTGACTGACATTCTTTTTGTGATCCACGATAAACACCAGGCCCCTCCATACAGCACTGCTGCACCACCTATTCCCCATCCTAACCGCTGTGCAGGTTTTCAGCCTCTTCAGTATGATACTATCGTGCACTGAGAAGCATCTGGATTTTCAGGCCCTTGTTTTGCTATGTTTCCAGCATTCCTCTCTATCCCCCCCCTTTACTTGCTAGTGAATTTTAGCTGCTTACATCTATTTCAAGCCACAAGACCAGAGACACTGTCTTGACCAGATAGCTAAAGCCAATTCAAAATACTATACAGGGAACTGATTAATAAAAAAGAAGCCTCTCTAAATCAGAGGGGAAAATGGAAGAGGACTAAAAGGATTAGAAAACAGTTTGTGTGTGAAGAACAAGCAGGTAGGGGATATAGGTTGAAACTGCTAGAATTGAAAGTCAGCAACAAACATAAGCAACTATAAGAGTTCTTTTTATGATTATTTAGTTTAAAAAAAAGAAACAAAACCAAAATCCTACTACACCTTGACACAGCATTCTATGCCTTTCCATCTATAAGGCTAGTTAACTCTCACTAGAAGAGCCTTAACATGGCGTGTACTGTTACACCACCAGCTGTTACTCTTTGCTTACAAATAGTTTACTTCTTACATTTCCGTGAATTCAAGTTCAGTAGACAGTTTTATCATACCCTGGATTCTTTACCGTTCTAAAGACAGAAATCTCTGGCTTTCTGATGAATTTTCCTGCTTTCTGTTACTGAACCTGAACATTCCATACCATTTTGAAAATAAAACAAGGAATTACATCTAAGAAATTACATTTTACAAATGGTGAAACAAGAAACAAGGTCAAATTCTGACTGCCTAATTTGAAACATTAATGAGTATTTAGAGTTACAGACACAAGATCTTTTCAAGAACGGCTCCCCTTGACTTCTTTGGCAGCTGTAAGCACTCAGCATTTCTGCAACACAGATCCCAGAGGTCTCACGTCCAGTAAATGAGGAACACACAGCTAGTGACCACCTGTGGGAAGCTTGGTTTAAGCAACTTGCTCACATCACTGAAACTCTGCAAGAGCAACACAATTCAATTGTCTAGGACAGCATTTAATTACATTAACAGTGAAGCCTTTATTCAAACTTCCCTGACCCTCGCCTCACTCATTTCACACCTTCAGACATCTGCTACAAAAGGAGCAAGAGTCTTATAGATAACTTCATTTGCTATCCAACACCCATTTCTCCCCAGAGCAGGATCAGTTTTGTACATTGAATACAATGAGGGTCCTGTCTGCATGTGGGGTATGTGTATGTACAGATACTCATGCGCAGGTGCCTACACAGCTATAAATATTATCTATATGGGCATACACTTTGTGATCATGTGTGTATAGCTGTACCATAAGTTACAGGCACAGAATAAAAACTGTACAGCTTATTGTAATGTCGGTATTTCCAACTTGCCAATTTTTGCCTTTGCAGTCTTCATATGCTGCTACAATTTCTGTGGAGGAAATTTTCCAGTTTTTAAAACAAACTCTGAAAAACACTGCTGTCACAAAGCTGAAACATGCACATGCATGAAATGTTCAAGGAGAAGCAGCAGATTATCATGCTCTTGGCTGAGAGGAGAAAAGGGCCAACACTCTGAAGCCCTGGGTTCTATGCAGAATTCTGAAGAAAGTGTCCCAGAACAACATGCCTACGCTTCCCTGTTCTTAAACTCCAAACTTGATGCTTTTAGCTCCATCTCTTCAAGTCTTGTCACAGTCCCTATCTTCCCTGCTTCTGATTCCTTCTTTCAGCACCATTTTTTGGAGGTTTATTTTCCTTTTTCAAACTGAGTCCATCTGTGTTTCCCAGTATGCTTATCCTTACCAGGCAGGACTGCTTATTTCTTCGAGGTTTAATTTCTGCATTGCAGTTTCCCTTATCCACAGATCTATTTCCCACTCCTGACCTAATGTCTTGCCTCCTAGCCCTTGTGCCCTGCCAGTTCCAGTCTCCTTCTCGTAAACCCTCTTGCGATTTGTGTGTCTCACCCCCTCCTACTCCTACAACTTCCAAGTTTGTGCAAGCATCTCGTCAACGAGCAGAACAGTGACTGGAAAAGATCCATAGAGCCTTCCCTTACCCCTGCTGCTTAACTAAAATCAGAGTCCCATGGTGGGTCTTTCTAAAAGCCTTCTCTGATTTCCCTCTTGGGCTTAATGCAATCAACACCACACCACAAAGTAGATGCCCAAGTTCTCCTAAAGAAGTTAGAGCACTCCATTACATAGCACAGACACACCCTTAGGAACAACGCAGGCAGGTTCCAGTTCTCAATGCGGTCCCACTTCTGGAGCAGTTTAGATAGACTTTCACAGGGAAGTCAAATCTTTCACATATCGCTTTGGGCTATGGGAAGCATATTTAGCACCTGGTCAGTATTAATAGGTAGGTGAGGTTCCATGACAATAGGCTATATCCAAGTTTTAGCAGACAAAAAAAAAAAAAAAAAAAAATCCTCTCTATCACATTATGTGCCTAAATTTGGTTGTTACAAGCTTTTGAAAAAAATATCCTTTTCAAAGCAGCAGTGGAGAAAACATCCCCTTCAGAGCATACACAATCTGCCAAAGTTTAACTGCATACTCCAAAGCATAAGGGTATTAAAGTTGTTCAGAAAAGAAGCTGGCAGAACTCAAAGCAGTAACCATTGTTTTCCTCTTGCCTTAACAGCAGAAGTAGCTGAACTCTTCCAACTGACATTTCTCAAAGGGAAAAAAAAAAAAAAAAGCTTCGGCCCATAGCAAAATGTACACTTGATAAAATTTCAATTGAAATAGTAAAGCTTGTTCTTAACTTCACCGCAAAGCAGTAGTATTTCTTACAAGCATCTTTGAACATCTTGCAGCTTTAATGACAGCTAGCACGATCAGCCCAGTCTACCATTTCCAGTATCTACCCTGTGCATTTTACCTGCCATTAATTACATTGATGTAATCAGCGATGTGAGCACTGATGGTCAGTTGTATCTCTTCCCCATCTCATGCATTAGGAAAAAGACACCACTGATCCATTGCTCTTCTGAAAGGTTTTCCCTTAGTCTTCCAAAACAGCTGTCTCCAATAACATCGACAGCTGAAAACACAGCACATATAGGGAGTGTCAATCAAATCTGTTACTGAGCTCATGTGTGTTTAGCAACCACTAAAGAAAAGCACAGAAATATACGACTTTTAAAGGGATAAAAAGACATCACATCATGTAACTCCAGAGTGCGAAACTGGCCATACTGACAAGGATTCTGTGAAAATGTGGTGCTTATACATGAGCCAAGAAAGAAAATGAGTCTGCATTGTTCATTTAATGCTACCATTTGACTTAACTTTGGGGTTCTAAGACACTATTTCCTTATGGCTCTTTACTTATATATAGGAACATAGGTTCCCACGACACACTCTGTTTAATAACTCTTACACAATCAGTGTTATTCATACTGTATGCCACAATGGGCCAGGCTGGAGACACACTAGTAGTAAAGGACATCATCCATAATAACTCTTTCGCAATTAGTGTAATTCATACTGTATACCACAACGGGCAAGGTCGGAGACTCACTGGTAGCTTAGGACATCAACCATAAACAGATTTACTTTCAAATGAAGGAAAACCATGTTTCCCACAGTTGAAGTGAGACTGTATTATTAAGAAGTCTACTCTGCTTCACTCTTCTCCCAAGCAACCCTCCCACACACACACTATGAATTGAAAAGTAAGAGCTGGGTTGTCAGAATCTGCCATTTAACATAAGCATCATCTCCCCAGATCTCTTGGAAAAGATACGTGCTGCAGCAAGAATCACTGCTCTTTAACGTGTCCAGTGCCTGAAATCTATTTCCCAAGGAAGGTCAAAGCTGTTAAAGCCTACTTTGTCAAAGGCATGGTATACTTCCAGTCCCAGCCTTGCCTGAGAAATCAAAGACCTTACTTCACAGAAAACAAATGTCGCTCACCAAACAGGCACAACTGAACAAAAAGCTGCACTGTCCACTAGCTTGTTTAGCATTCTAACTTCTTGAAAGAACATGTAAACAAAGAACACATTTCCTCTGGCAAGACTACAAGTGTAGCTTGCAGACACGAGGCTGACATAAATAAAGCAAGCACAGCATAGAAAGCAGCCTTAAAGGGAATCCTCCAACCATATGGGTCTTCTGCGAAAATGAACTGGAAGCAAGCTTGACAAGCTGAACTGGCCACAAGAGACACAATGCCAACTCAAGTGTCTGCAACACATTCATGCAATTAAGTTGAATAAACAATATCCTGCAACTGTCCCATAAGGCAGCTACATCTGATTCCCTGCTTGACCTCCACAAGTTGTCTTTGGTCCCCGAGTCTCTGAGGAGACTCACTGCAGACTTTTCAGAGTCCAGCTCACAGCTCTCCACACTCCCCATGAAAACCACGTGGCGAGACAAGATAAATCCTCCTGATTGTCAGCACGGGAGTTGCACAGATTGTGCAATGGAACAAAAGCAAAACCACAGCCTGCGCTGAGCAGTAAGACATTCACGGAGCCTGACCAAAGCCCTAGTTCAGAGGTGCTCAGATGTATACCTACCTTTGGCAATACCAGCAGCCTATCCACATACTCAGAATTCAGCATCTGCTTAATTGTGGAAGCTGAAGCCCTGATTCAGCGACATGTGACTTCAGTGGGAGCTGGATCAGGCATTCCAAAACCCAAGTTGATTTTCTACTAAATTTTCTTAAGTACTGACATTCACTTTGCTATTTCTACTGCAAGCAAGTGGCTCTAATAGCTATTCTACTCTTACTCCATGACTTTTCTGCATAAGTCAAAGTTGTAGGAGTTTGTTCTTGCTGTTCCTAAGCTGGTCAAGACCAAAAGGCAAGGAAAGCAAATGAACTGTGCCCAAGAGAGATACTCAGGGAGTTGTAAATTTGTGGAGCAATTAAGGGAACATTGTCCAAGCCTACTGCATATGACTACTACACATCTCCTCTTTCACATCACCATCAAAACATTTCAAGGCTAAAAGAATAAAGGCTGCATCCTAATTTTTTTAAACACTATGGGCCCAAGACAAGAGAAATTGGAATCCTGTCATGCTTTTTAAGAAAGCATTTCACCTTAACCTAAAAGGAACAAAATAGTCTTGTTTTCTGCAACCTGCAGTCTCTAAATCCCTATGATCAATGGACCATTTCCGAGATGTCTATCAAAAGCATCCTCTGAAGAGCAAGTGTGCTCTTAGTATGCAAAAGTTCATATGCCCAGTGGAAAGAGAAAACTATAAGACTCACAAATCAAAACAGCTTGAAGGCTCCTGCACTAGGCTGAGCAGGAAAGCATTGCTTTGGGCAAGATCTGCTGTCTCTGGGTGCTCTCTTCCAGCAGAACAAACACTGGCTAGGTTACATAATATTTCTAGTGCTCTTTTTAAGTTATACAAGAATGCACAACAATCACGCAAAGGCTGACAGAAATCCACCACAACGTTTAATTAAGAACTACTAAGTATGAGACAAACAATTAAACAAAGGCCTTCACTGACTTCCTATGAATACCTAGAAAGAGAAACCCAGCTATTCTATTAATCTCGAAGAGGCAAAAACACCTGAGCAAGTCTCCAACTTATGAACCTACTGCTTCACCTTCTCCTATTTGTATGCAAAGTGTGTACTATTTAAGAAAAAGAATCTCTGAAGCTTACTAGAAATTATCAACTGTCATATAGGCTGGAAATGGAACAACTCTTGTTGGCTACAAAGGGAGCAGAGTGCAAGTTCCCTGAAAAGCTAATCAGTCACCACCAAAACGCAAACTACTTTCTGAAGCAGAAACAAAGCATTTTTAATAAGGTAAGCACGTTTTATAACACCAAGGCTTCTTAAGCACCCAACAAAATAATCGCCACGTGTTTAAATAAAAGAGCCAACACTAACTGGTCCACTTCATGAAATTGGTTAATACAGGTTCTTATCACCGCTTTCCACTTATCAACGATTTATTGACACTGATAAAAATGTATTACTTTATACCTGTAATCTACCAAAAAGAAAACCTAGAGTCACAGCAAAATCGTCTCCTTCTATGAAATGGCAGTTGTTGCATTTTTTTTTTTTTTAAGTATTAAAGATGAACCAAGAAGTACTACGGGAGCAGAACCAAAGGAGACATCTTTGTGATTAAACTGCCTGCTTAACTACAGACTAATTTTGATCCCTAGAGCCACTAGGGAAAAGAAGGGAGAAGAAAGGGGGTCACTGATTTCTGGCTGCTTTAAAGTATGTACTAAGCACACACACACCCTCTGAAGCCCCAACAATTCTCTCCACACGCACATCACGCCACAGCAGTGCTCAGAAAGCAGCACGCTGCCTTTCCAGGGGTTCTGATGCTTCTTCCCAACTTGAAAGGCGAAAGCGAACCCGGCTGCCCTGCACCCTGCAGGTGCCACCACCGGCTCGCATGCGGCACCCCCAAACGCTCCTGGCACCCCCAAACGCCGCAGGGGCTGGGACCTCCGCTCCGGGCACCACCGGCTCGCACAGGGCACCCCACACGCCGGGAACACGGGGTCCCCCGGGAGGTGTGGGACAGGGCTGCCACCAGCCTCCCCACACCGCTGCTCTTCTTCGCTGCACGGAACGGGTCCCGCGTCCCAGGCCCCCCCCTCCCCGCCCGCGAACAATGCCCGCGTTTTCTGGCGGAGCTCCCCAGCAGCGCCGCGCACACGAGCGGCCCCCGCCCGCCCGCGGCACCGCCGCATTGTTACCGGCGCTGCCGACCCTCGGTAACACACACCGGCATGCGGGGACGGCGGAGCTCGACCACCCCCTTCCAGCCCGGCACACCTGCCGCGGCCCGGCAGGCCCCCTTTGTTCCCTTACCTGCGGCGGGCGAGCCCCGCAGCGCCGGCACGGCGAGCAGCAGCGGCAACAGGGCGGGCAGCGCCGGCCGCCACCTCGCCGCGGCCGCCGAGGCCACCACGAAGCGTGTCACCCCCTCCATGGCACGGCACGGCACGCCGCGGCCCGGCGTCAAGTCATCGCGGCGCCCCGCGTCCCCCCCGCGGGCTGAAAGGGCTCGGCGGCTCCTCCCGGGCGCATCCACCGCCGGCGGGGCTGGGACACCCGGGGACGGGAGGCCGCCGCAGCCCTCCCTCCCCACGCCCACCCCGTGAGCGGTATTCACGGGGGCAGCGCCACGGCGCCAGCCGCCTCCCGGCAGCGGCGGGGCGGGAGCGGGACAGCAGGGCCCGTGAGCGGCTCGGCCCCCGGACAGGGAGGTGGAGGGGAAGCCCCGGAGCAGCGAGGCTCGCCCGGGCTGGCGGCTACGGCCCCTCACGTGGGAAGCGGCAGCGGCGGCAGCTCCGCCCGGCGCTCGCCCGCTCCCTCCCTCGCTAATCCCGGCGGAGGCCGTCCCGCGGCGGCGAGCGCAACGGGACCGCCCGCCACCTGCGCGCCCCCGCCCCGCCGTCCGCGTCTGCGCGGGGGCGCGCCCGTCCCTCTCCTCCCTTCTCTTCCCCTCCCCTCCCCTCCCCTCCCCGCCGCTGGGCGGGGGCTGTGGAGAGGGAGGGGAGGGGCCAAGGCCCTCGCGCGGCCCGGGTCACCCAGCGGCCGGCCCCCCCCCAGGGGGTCTCTCCGTTAGGCCGAGGGCTGAGGTCGTGCCCGTGGGCAGGCGCTCGCTTCCCCCCGGCTGCGAGCGGAGTTTAGGGGGCTGGAACAGTAATGAACGCCCGCGTGGAAAAGGAGAAGGCGCAGGGATGAGGGCATAGCTACGTGGCAGGACAGCCACGCAGCGTTGGTGTTGCTCTAGGTGGAAATGAGCACAAAGACCACGGGGACCCTTTCACCACAGGGCTCCTCCAGACCCCGGCTCGCCTCAGGAGCACCGGGGAGTCCGGTCGACACCGAGAGCTGGGAAAAGGTCCCACCGGGAAGCAGAGCTGGGCTCACCTAGTTTCCAGCTGCTCCCGCAGCTCAACAGGCTAACAGTGCATAACAGTACATCAGAGTCCTTCCTAACGCTGTTCTCTGCACAACATGGATCACACAGATGCACCTCACTCCCAGAAAAGGATGGAAGGAGCGAAGGGTTCATTTTGCTGACATACAGGAATAAAGTGATACCCATAAGCTTTAGCTGTACATCACACAACAACGCACATCACAACACAGTATCATGCAGGCAGCGCGATGTGGCAGATCCTTGGCAGTGTCAGCAAGCGCTGCTGAAATCAGCCGAACTACATCAGCTGAAGATGTGGTTCACTATAGGCATGGAGGATAAGGGGAGGGCATAATAAACCAGCCTGGTTTTAGGTTAGACATTTTCAGGGTCAAAAAGTCCACAGTTACCCTGTCTTTGGCAAGGTATCAAAGGCATCGCCATGATGAGTACTTCGGGCCTTCCAGCACAAGACCTATACTTTCATTCTAAAAGTCTCGGCCAGTACAATATAATTTTCTTTCATTCTGTGCAGTGGAGAGATGTTTCACAGAAACTTCATGGGTGATTACAACCTGTATCTTAAAATGAAACTCAAAATCTAAACCATAATATCCCATGCAAAGATGTTAAACATTGCAAAAAGAAGCCAAAAAACCCCATATTTTTTTAAAACATCTAACAAAAACTGAATACAGGAAAACTTGCATAACACCCACCTTCTTTTTTTAACCTGAACAGATAACAAAAAAATCAGGGCCTGGGAATTGTTTCTGTTATATTAAATTGCTGATAGACAGAAATAGGTCTTCAATATTCCTTTTTATTTACTAAAATAAAAAGAGATTTCTGCTTTCCAGAACTCATTACAAATCAAACACCTATTTTTTTAAATTTGTTTTTTGCTAGATGCCAGTCATCTGAAAACAGCTCAACTCAAAAGAGCACTCTTTAGCCTTTTTTTTAAATATATATCCACCATTTGTGGATACGTGCCATGTCGAGCACTTCCTAGCTGCCATTTCTCTCAGTTTCCTTTGTCCTTCCCAACCTCTTTTGCAGATCCACAGCGCAGGCTGAACAATAGCCACCAAAAGCTTAACAATCCCACTTCATTCCAATATGCCTTCATTGTAAGCAGCAGTGAGCACCCGTGCCTGTCATTGGAGCATGCAGTTACATACTCTTTCTGTTTGCAAAATGTGGGTTTCCTGTTCTTTTAATAAGCTAGACCTCAGAAGCACTCAGTAGGTGAATAGGAATCCTTCCCTGCTTCAGATTCAGTGGGAGTTTCGGCAGTTAAGACCCTTGAAATACTTAATTTCAAAACATGTTTCAGATGCTGCCTATCAGCTCTTTTGATGAAAGATACCACCTCGCATCCTTGTCCTTACACTGCCTCTAGTAACTCTAAGGCATAACTTCCTCTAGAGCTCATAAGGCTGCCTGTAGTACATTTCAGATTGCCTGTGGATAATTTGTTCCATCAAGATCCAAAGGTAACTTCCCAGACTGAAGTGTGAGACAACTCCTCTCACATTTCTGAGATGTTACCCATAATGAAATCCACCGCAACTGCTAAGTCATTCACTGTCTCAGCTAACACAATTTCCTGCTCCAGTTCCCAGAGTTCAGTTCACGAAAATAATCTTCCTATCTTGTGTTTGGGTTCATGCTCCCTGGTTTCTGTGTCTGTTGAGACCAAATGAGTATTTATGTTATTTCCCCACTTCCTGGACTAATTTAAGAACTGTCACATCTGATCGCGTATTCTCTATTCCTTTGCAATTTCACACATTCCACCAGACACCTCCAAATTAAACTCCTGTTGTTAAATAACAACCAGCGCTGAAAGAGGAGCTGTGAGGTGGCTACCTGTTATGCTGCTGTTCCCCAGAAGGTGTTTCTGGGAATTTCACTAGTCACGTACAATCCTCTGTCATGCTTAGCCTCCTGTTTCACTCAAGCCATACTTTTGGGGCAATGCTTTTGCAGTTGTAGCTCCTACTCTTCCTAGTGATTGCATTAACTTTAATATCTTTGTACTGTTGATTAGTTCCTTTAACCTTTTTTGCAGTCCTCTTCACACCCCTTTTTCCTGGAAAGCTTTGTCATATGTGGCAACTTGATTGACATGCACTTCACCCACTTGTCTGGATGAACCAGGGCAGGAGTTACCCATATTCGTCATAGCTGACTCCCAACAATTTTAAGACCCACTACAGGGGTTTTCTGCATCTTTCCTTTATGTAGCCTTCAGCTATTTCTTCGGTATCTTCTTGTTTACCATTAAGTCTTGTTTTCTTCTGTACAGCTGGAATTGTGACACAGGACCTTTTTTTTGTGGTTACAGCTTCAAGCATGTCTCAGCCTGTATTTCATTTTGTGCTTTCCTCAGGACTTCTTCAGGCTAGGTCAGTGCATCCTCACCATCTTCCCTCTCTCTGGTCCTTTTCACCTATTGCTGATGCACAGATAGAAGGTGATACAGAATAACCAGCAAAAATTTCACTCAAATACTCCCTGAAGGGATGACATGTTGGGATTTGTAGTGGAGGGTGTGTTTTTCCTTTCCTTCTTTCCTTTTGGAACAGAAAAAAAACCCCACACCCTATACCTTACATGCTTCTAACAAGTATCTTAAGTGAAGAACGACATTTACAATAACATTATTACACACACACACCAAGATCTATAGAAGACTTCAGATTCTATCAAGACAGAAATTTGAAAAAATACATCAAATTTTGCTAGGACATTAGTATAGGCTGGAAATTCTGGACTGTCTGGCTCTCACAGGGTTCTCTACATTGTCACTTGCAAACTCACCAAGTGAAACTAGCTATAATTTTAACTAAGTTTTACTCTGCAGTTCACAAATGCATTCATCGCAAGAAGTAACTGAATTGGAAGGTGAGAAATTCTCTTTCCTGTGGTACCCTTCTGTGGTCCTGGTTGGTATGGAGCAAGATTATTAGGCATCCTACTTAAGCAGAGAGTAAAAGAAATCTTTTCTAAGTGTGACTTGCAAGGGTTATTTACTTACTGCTGAATGACTTCCCATTCCATATACACCAGGAAGTTTTTGACATTACTGAGCTTTCCACTACAGTGACAGCTACTCTGATTTATCACTGGGGCAAGACTGAAGATGCAAAAAAATTAAAGGCTGCACAAAGTATGATTAGATCAATGATGACAGGCTTCACCTAGAAACTGAGAGTTTGTTTTGTGAAGAACGTAAGGGGAAAAAAACCCAACAATGTTTTGGGTAGGAACCTCACAAATGAACACACAGAGGGACATTGGGAAGCTGCAAACTCAGCAGTGGAAATATGCACCCATGCTGCAATGACAGAAACAAGAGAGTCTTCAGAGGGCTTTTCGTGGAAGTGCTCACTTCTTGTTGCCTGGGTTTTGCTGGAAGTGAAGGTGTGAGTTAGACCCTCTTACCAACCTGAAAGGAATTTTCACCTTGCTTTTCATAGCATAATACTTAAATCCAGAAACCTGTTTCTCAACATTGCACATCAAAACTCTGGTTCAGATGCATTGAAGTGAGTCAGAGACCATCAACATTATTTCCAATGGAACCAGACAACTGCTTAGTAATTTAACTTTCAGTTATTACTGGTTTGGGACTCAGTGACCAGAGATGCTAATGATGTATTTTCCTTCAGTGAACAATATTTATGTTAAAAAGCAACAGAGTTTTTTCTCCTGCTCTTTTGCTGTTGCTGAAACTTGTGAAGAAACAGATTTTTGTGAATGTTTCCAATTTGCTGAACTACCATTGAAAAAAACATTCAGAGGGCAGTGCTCTAGTTTGGCTTTGTGAAGACCCTCAGATGGTTTGTTAGGCTATTCCCAATGCTCTCAGACATCTAGTTTTCTTAACAACACTTGTATCTAAGAGATCAGACATTACAGTTTTTCTTTTACTCTGCAAAACCGTGTGCTATGGGAAGTCGTGTGGTATGTGACATAAAAAAAGACTCAAACCATTTACAGATCAATACAGCCCGGTCTTATAGCCCCGCTTCCATTATATTGCTGACCTCTCATACTTGATCCAAACTTGTGCTCTAGGTTACTTCTGCCCTGATCCTCTTTACTAGCTGATGAAGTACAGTAACAACTCCTGGCACTAGAAAAGAGTCAACTTCAAAAGGCAAGACTAACAAAATGGATCGGTTTTGTTCTAGAAAGTACAAGGAAGGTACTAGAAAATATGCTTTCTAGGTTAAAAAGTGGAAGAAAAAATAACAAATTTCATTAGGGTATAAATTTTTGTACTTGCGTAGCTTAAAAAGACAGTCCTGTATGGTGTCATGTTGTAACTGTGTGAAATGCAATACTGAAAACTGGCACCAGGAATGGCCCCACAAATACCAGATTGTTTTTATGTAAAAAGGAAAAAAGCAAGAGGTGCGGGCATGCGGTGTGTTCAATTCTGAGCTTCTAAGATTGAGAAATATACAGAGGTAACTCAGGGAAATAGCCTTTTGTTAAAGAAAAAAAGTGTCTAGTAGGTTGCTTTCTTCCACATTTTCTACAGATTCCATCAAGACACTAGAGAGAATGCCCAAGAGCATCTCTCTTTTGCTGGAAGGCCTGTCACCTTCTCGCAAATACCTCAGGCTGTCTGGGCTTCTGGCGCTAGGCCTGCAACAAATATCTCTGTCACACAGCCTCATACTCCTCTTCCTAAGAACAGTTACACTAAGTGCCTCCTCTGAGGAGCAACCCTTCACTTTCACCACCTGCCAAAACCTTTTACCTCAAATTCCTGTCTTGTCTGAGTTCTGAGTTCTTCTGAGGCAACACGTTAGGATAAATGAGCTTAGTGTTGTTCCTCCAGTAGAGGGGTATGAAGGTTCAGCTTCTGAGGTTCAGCTCTCTGAACCACTGGTCTTTTTTGCTTCATATCTGCAACCAATCCTGACCTTAACTGTCTCATTTTGTTTATAAAATATCATTTCATAACACATAGACATACCATATTCAGAAATTATTGCGCGACAGATATATTTTGCTCTATCAAACTATCCTTCACCTTATACCCTAAGCAAATAAAAATAATTCTATCTATACTTAGCTAACTTACCATACTAAAAATAATGCATTTCAAGCTACTATAGCATTGATTATAACAGTAATTAGATTATTTCTCTGTGTTATGGAATGACACACAAAAACTGAGCAAGCCAGATCTTGTCAGCTGTAGTTCTGGAACTTAAGAGAAGTAAATTTCAAATACAGTGAATTTAGTATCAAATATCCTTAGTAATCCCTCTTAAACAGAATGCTCACTTGAAAGGTCACTTACACATACATCCATTAAACTCCTCCCACAAAACAGAATCAACAAACCTTCCTGCCACTTTATGCAATGTCAATAAATACTTCCAAAAAACATCCAGACCTTGCAAAATCCTCCCCCACATCTGTTTCCAATCATCACTTCATAATTCAGGGCACATCTCCCATTCCGGAAACCATTTGGACTTCATATAGAATGATAAGGCTACCTCCTGTCTGGCCCAGATACAGTTTATACCAAAGATTAATCAAATACTATCCTAATTCATATGATGAACAAAGCAGATCGGTTGGTTTCGCAGACTCAAGGATCAGTGGTTTTGGGAAAGTAAGAGTAACTGAACTGAGCCATCAGTAGATGCTTTGACAGATTTTAGTAAGAGCAGCTGGAATGAACACTTTCAAAATCTTGCCCATGACATTCGCCTCTAGGAGCTTTTGCTCCTGCTGACAAATGATGGCAGTTTGATCTTCTTGAGACAAATGCATTAACAACCCCTTTCCCTTCCCTCAAATCTACTTTGGTTTCCTACTGCTAATGGTTTCTGGTCCCTTCAGAAGTTACAACCCCAGGCTCCCTCCCAGCCAATACCTGTCACAAAATACCTATACTTCTGTTCTCTACTGGTTTTTTAGCTTCATTCAAATTCATCTTCTACAGTCTTCTTGCCCTTATGTCACCATAAAGACCTTTTCTCTCCACGTTGCTTCTCCGTCTCTCAGTGAAATATCACCATCCAGATCTCCATAAAGCAAGAAACTTCCTTTATATGACTGTACTTGAGGCCCAAATGGCATGATTCCTAAGCCACGTTTCACATAATTTTCTTCAACCAGCATTGACCCCCACCGAACACCCTTCTTTAGCATTGAACACTGCAGTTGGAGCGATGTGCAACTCCTTGCCACTTCCATTACTTCCTTTCTTTCCCGAAAGTAGAGCTTAAAAACCCTGCCTGCAAACCAGGACCCCATTGTATCAAATTCAGCAGACACAGAACAAAGCAAGCCAGAAAAGATGGTCCTTCTCTCTCTCTACTAAATAGCCAAAGTACAAATCCCAGTTTTGGAGCCAGCTCATTTAGCTTTGCCACAGGGATATTTGCACCCTGGTGTGTCACGGTGCAGCTGTGCCCTAGGTAAACTTTGAAAGACCATTGTACAGACTCAGGACAGGTAGACATTCTAGAGAGACATGTAACACTTGAAAAGCCTTGATTGTCAAGAAAAAGAAGAGTTTCTTAAGGGCAGTGTTTGAAAGGGAAATAATTTAATCCAAAAAAGGCAAACCTGAGTCAGAACCTCCAGATAAGATTTCTGGCAGTGGGATGCACTAGCATGGAAATCATCCTCCAAGGACAACAACAAAACCTTCCTCTTTTGGAATGTTAAGGCTCATGTAGACTGGGCACAGAGCAGAATCCATGGAACAACATTAGGTGCCACAGAAGGCTTACTCCGCTGCTAAATTGAGTGACAGAGAAATGAGCTGAAAGCTCTGGTGTTAACAAGGTACCTTTTACTCACAGCTCAGCTTTTACATTTACATTCATTACAGGATGCTAATGTGGTGTTTTCTTCTGTACTCTGATACAGATTTTAAGCTGAAAAACACTAGTAAAGAGATTGAATTACTGGCACAGATACATTAATTGGTTATTTGATATTATCATAGTCTATGTACATTGGAGAAATAATTAAAATTATTTCCCTTCCTTCAAAAATGAGAGAGAAGAGACAGGCAAATTGGAAATTGGCTCTGAATCCCAGAGAGACGTTACTGACACAGGCATTTGCCTCGGCAGTCCAGCAAGTCACGTGGCTGGCACATGCTCCTGGGCAGCCAAGTCTTCAATAAAGATAAAAGCATGACTAATTGCAGTCTTTCTTCTCAGGTGCCACAGAAGTAGCCATTAGCCAGACTGAGCTCAAAGCATTAGAATAATTAGCCCGAGTCAATGGTGGGCCAGCATTTGTCTGCTGTGATGACTTGGCTGGGCTGGAGCTGCATGGTCAAAAGCCATCTCTAAAACTGTCCCCTGTAGATGACAATTCCATATACTGAGGTTGAGTCCCAAAAATGAATGCAGAGTAAAAAGTAAAGACCAAGAAGTTAAAACAAAGGAGAATTTGGGACTCCTCTCCTGATAACCTTTTTTCTTAGCTAGGGAAAGCCACAGGACAGAATAATCCTACCCCATGTTAGGAGTTAAAAAGGCACGACTTGCAGCTACTGTTGGTGTTTGGTCAGGAGAGCTACTGGAGTGAGTGGCTGCAATTAGAGCCAAAACTCTTTCCTTCTGCAGTTCTTTTTGGTGATATTTTATGCAACGTTAAATGAAGGTCAGATAAAGGACACGTTAGTAATGTCCTTGCCAGTGAAAACCACAAGTTAACTATTAGATTATCTTTATTTACTATTTTATAAAACGTTTCCTTTTGAAAGTCTGTTTGAGGAACCTGTGAGACAGAGAACAATATTTGGACACAGCTTTGAATAGTTAATAGAAGTTCTCTGTGCTCTGTCTGAAACCAGTTGTGGTTCCCTTTTAGCAGATTAGTTGAATGCATACACTGAGAATATTTTACCTTGTTTTATGTTATTACAATTTGCAAAACTTACACTAATAGCCCAATTTCATGCAATTACTTGAATGCAAAGCATTGTTTGGTTGAATTCCCTTAGCCTAGTCCTACTAGTTCCCTTGGCTGTCTCACTTTCAATTATGAACCAAGGTCTGCACATCAGATGAAATGCTGCTATTGTAAAAATGGATCCTTTCTTTAAAAGTTATTTTCAGTGGTTTTCTATCATACAGGCTGGTTTTATTGTCTGCAACCAAAGGCACTTCAAGGAAATCTGATTTTAACATCACAGGCCTGCAATACATATACTTTAGCTAGAGCGGTTTGTTGTGTTATTGTGGTAATAACCCAGTTATGTTTGCACCATAATTGTATCTCTAAATGTCTCTTGAGCTGCACATATGGGGCAAAGTGTGGCTTTATACACAGGGGAAGGGGAAGAAAAGAGGAAGGCCATACAGTGAATTACATCCTTTTTTCCTTCCATGTATAACACAGCTAACACAGTTTTGGAAGGCAGGCAATGGATGATGTTAACACTATATTAATGCCAACTTGGTATTCAAGTCCGAACATTCAGAAATCATAAGGCTGGCTAAGGGATCATACATGTCTTGCATTTCCCTTTTTGGAGGCCTTGCAGTTCACATCTTCAAGTTTTGCTACACATCTAGGAAAAAAAAAATTGAGCTTCTTTTCTTTTTAAGTGAAGTTCAAAATTTTATTAGATCACATGACTCCACAATCTAGCGCTTAAAGAAAAATACAAAAGAAGTAGAGACTTGTAAGAGCCAGTGACAACATGCTAAGTTGCCCAAATCAAGTTAATGAATTAACCGAGTGAACTGACCTGGCTTTCTGAAACGAAGCACATTTTGTATATCTTGAAAAATGTGCATAACATCATACTGTGGAGTATACTTCCTTGAAGCTTCAGAAGGCTTGACTCTTGCTCCAATACATTCTTCTCTCTTTCTGTTCCTCTGAAATACCTATCCTGCATTTCCTCGTTTGTGCTCAGTGTACTGCATCCTTGATTGCTTATAGACGTCTCCTTTTTGGTAGGAGGAAACCATTCTTACATCCACTTCGGAAAGAACTTGCATTCCTTGGATCAACCAGGACAATTGTAATAGATACTTTTTAACTGAAGTTACATGCATACATTTCTTTGAAACTCAAGCCCCATCCTCCATTCCTTTGTTATGAAAGGAAAGAAATAATACGCATTTCATGATAAGATAGGGCAGACATCAGCCTCTGGCCTCACCTGGCTCTTTCCTTTGACTGTAGAGGAAGGCTTCAATAACTAGGTCCTTTCTTGTAGATGGTTAACATTAGATGAAATGAATCCCAACCCTGATGTCACATTTTGGGTACCCATAAATCAAAATAATAAAATTAAATTCCTTTTTCATTTTCGCTGCCTTAAATATCTTCTCTCTTTTTGTGCCGTAGAGGATCAGCTGCCTCTCCAGGCAGTGAAATTTCTGTTCGTTATGAAAGTTACACATTTATCTGACATCATTATTCATCAGTACTATCTGCCCACTGCCAAGTAGCTCCCCAGAATGCATGGCCATAAAATTCTGCATTAACAAATGCCAGTACATGGGACATAGAGCAGAAAAATGTTCAAATGAAGGTGCATTTCCATTTGACACTTGCAAAGGACTGTATAAACAGAAAATTAGAAGGGTTCAAAATGCACATTCTCAGTGCTCTTAACGTTTTATATCATTATATATTATATTTCATTATACATCTTTTAAAAGGCTCCACCTACTCTCTGGGACTAGAAATCTTTTAATAGCATGAAGTTAGTAAATCTTTTTTTTTTCTCATTAATATTCATATATATGCCCCAGTTCTTACATTTAAATCCATTAATGAAGATTCACTGCTGCTGCAGTTGAACACTGTGCAGGACCCAGACCCTTTTGTTCCCATAGCCCCCATGGAGCACTACTGTGTACTGTGTGGTGGGCAAACATAACTCACTAAACAGCAGCTGATTCACCTGCTTTCTGCTGCCTTAGCCCTTCTGCTAATTCCTTGAACCTCTTCAGTGCACCCTCAATTGAGGGGGAATGTGTTTCCATTGCAGCAATGAGAGTGATAAGCAGGAACTTGTAATGTGTGTGCCCTCTGTGTTGCAAAAGACATTTTAATAATCTTTGCCAAGTTATTCAATCTTTTCATCTTTTGCATGACAAAATGTTCCCCATTTTATGAAAGGGAGACAGTAGCGCTTCTCCTCTTCCCAAGGATTTCTTATAACCTTACAGGTTCTGCTTTCCATTTAGCACTAGCTTGATCTCTTTATGCAGCACCACACTGTGATGTGTAAACTTAGCCTGAAACAGAGTCTGAAGGCAGAAGAGACGATTATGATCATCTAGTCTGGCTTCCTCTAGGATTTTTCTCAGGGATTCCTGCATGAGGCTCCACGGTTTCAGTTGCCAAGGAAACAACTATAAATCTTTTCCATCCCTATTCCTCCTTTCCATTGTGTCATTTCTTGCTACAGTAAAAAATCTTGTTAAATGTCCTAGTCCCTAGCTCTAGCATCCTCACTTCCACCTAAAAGAAAGAATGGGAAAGGATGGCAAGGATCCTTGGCTGGGAGTTCAGCCTAAAGCTTACCTCTTATCCTTGGATTCTGTGCTGCAAAGTGGATGACCCTTTGAAAATGATCCTCTCAGCTGCAGATAGGTTATCAAGTGCTGTATTGTTTGACTAACACAAGACATATTGTATTTTAAATTATTCGGCAGTGTACTGCTTGATGTATTTTTGGTATCTTTCCTTTCACCACAGCCTTAGCTCCACTGCAGCCTCATGCAGAAATGCTGTGGAAAAACCCCCACACCTTATTGTAACATGCAGCTGAAGAGCAAAAGCGATAATGAGAAAAAGAAAGGAAGATGCAAAGAGATGGAAACCTGTGTAGGAAGAAGATAGAAGGCAAAACCCCTGCATCAAATAGAGAATAAATTAGATGTAGTCAGAGCCAAAGATAGACTTTTGGAGTGCCAGGAGGTTAAACGCAGGTACCTTCAGGCAAGTTACAGGAGACCTGCATGGTTCCCTACAGTCTAATGAGTCCTACCTGTATAATTCATAGCTTCTGACAGTTGCACTTATTTTATACCCCTTAAATACAACTCTGACCAGGGTGACTGTTTGAAGGACAGAAGCAATGTAATTTGAAAGGTAATCCCCTCAAATTCAGTGGAATCATATCAGTGTAATCGAGTTCCTCAGTGTGTAGCAGGGACAGGACGAACACACCAACTGCTGGAAGGGAGAGAAGAGGCATAGACCTACAAAAAGGTTATGGGGAAGAGGGCTGCCATTTGGCATGTTTTAATAATTCACCGTTTAGGGTAATTGTCCTGCTTTTGTAAGTGACCTAGTGATAGCTCACATAGGAAGGCAGACTTACTGTGCAAACCTCATGAATATCAGATGATCAAGAAAAGCCAGGGGTATGTAGAAACTGAATCATTCCTCAGGATAAGCTCCTAGGGAGAGAGAAACAAGGTAGACCACATTAAAAAGACAATTCCTGCTTGTGGTTAGGGAGCGATGCTTCAGCCCTTCCTCTTCTGGACACTCATTTTTGGAGCTTACTGAGGTTTTTTTAGCTCCGTATATGTATGAGACATAACAGTATGGTCTGAGGATGGCCAGACCATGCATGTATAGAGAGAAGATGTTATGTCATACATATATCACCATGGAAACACTCAGCACATGTCCAGTAGATCTGGCACCAGAGCTACTGTGCCTCTGCTGGGACCTCCGCAAGCCTATGCCTCAGGGCAGGCTTGTGGCATTGCTCACTATGAGCCCAGGAAATCTGCATGTTTTGGCCATTTGGGTCCATTTTAAGATGCTGCATCTAAATGTAGCCCAGCAGGATGCATGGATACTGAGATCCCTGATACTTTCTCTGCAGAAATCACTTGCTGACAGTTTAGTGGTTGTAACAGAAGTAGTAAGATAAATCTATGTGTGAAAAACGATGGGGAAAACAAGTTATTTTTATGAATGTCAACAATATCTCTGTTTTCCTGTGGGCTATTTTCCCACCAGGCTGTACAGAAGAATGTTAGAGGGAAGCAAATAGGAAGAAACAATGACAATGTACCAATTCCATTTCAAATATCACAGAGCTGTTAAAGAAGCGTACCAGGGAATATCTAACCCACATACCTTCAGGCAGGCAAGTGTTAATTTCTCCTAAGTCCAGGGAGAATAAAGAAGACACTGAACTGCTGAAAACCACAGCTAGACAAAGAGGAATGGATGAACAGCAGTGTGGGATGAGTCAGAAAAAGCCAGCCTTTAAGACAGAGTTGGTTTTGGCACTTGACCTCAAACAGGTGTGTTTATGTTCAGTGGAAACTGTAGAAACAACCGTGTTTTCTGGTAAAACATGTACAAATGCTCTTTCTTTGTTTCAACTCACATTTCATCTTCTGATTTCCTCTGGCTGAATAAGCTTCTTTCAGAAAAGATGTTCTCGAGCCCCCTGGATCAGCTGCTGGCCGAAAGTGTGTTGGATCAGTGCAGTGCAGAGCAGGGGCTGCTCGTTTCCCTATTCACATGCTGAGTGCTGGAGTCAATTACCTTGCAGAAGACTACTTGGAGGGAAAAAACCATCCCTGGTTGGCAGCGATATGAGATGACTTAGAGTGCCAGCTGCCTCACAAGTCTGTGCTTCCTCCCCTCAGCAGCGGTACACAAGCATCAGTACTCATTATTCCCAGATTCCATAACAAAAAATCCCAAAACAAACCAGAAAAAACCCCAATGAAGCCCAATAAGAAAAACACACCAACAAACTGGTAAACCTGAGACGGGTACTTGTCACTCGACCCCACTGTTTTTCCCTCCTGGGGTGTGCTGCATAGTTCCTGGGCAGCCGCTCCCCTGCTGCCGCCTGCCCCTGCCAGGCTGATGGCAGGGAAGAGGATATCAGTTTGCAAAAAGAGAGTGATCCCACTCCACACAGAAACAGCACAATCTTCCTTAATGGCAGATCTGAGCATATTAATTGGGCAAATGGCATCAGGAGGCAGAACCTGAAGGTTATCTTTTCTGCTGTCCGCATGGGCTTTACACTACTCAACTCCCGTTCGCACTATAGGACAGCATTGCTGTGGGGTGCAGGCAGCAGTGTCCTCTCCACAGCCCTGGCTGGCGTTGTACTGGGGAGGAAAAGACTTTCTGCTGTTTAGGAAGACTGAGAGGGATTTGGGGAAGGGCCCTGATCATGAACGTCTTGTGTCCTGGAGAGCCTCTGGTAATTGCTTTTGGAACCAAGACTCTTTATGCCCTTACAATCAAAAAATAGCTCATTTCACCAAATCTCCTCTAAGATCTTGGATGTTTCAGACTCACTGATTCCATCCACTAAGCTAAAACTTCCCCATCTACTCCTACTCACAGCTTCCACCTTTCCAAGATTAAGTAGCCCTTTGCTATCAGAGCATGTCCAATCACTCTGTGTAACTGTCTTCATCACTGTCTTCTGCCCTGCTGTTATCAATAGTGATTTCATCTTCATTTAGATCACAGATTAAATTGTTACATGAATGGATTAAGCAGCTTCCAGCATTGCCCTAATCTCCATGGACTTCTCCTGATCTCCTCACTGGCTTTTTGGGGTCTGTCAGTTGGCCTCCTCTCAGAACTGTTCAAGCATGCTGTATTGATGTTGCACGGCATTCATTTTTAGACTCAAAATGCAGCGCACTACTGACTCATACACCCAACACAGTTTCACATACATTATCACTATGCAATTACCCTTGTCAACCAAATATATAGGCTCATCAAAGCACAAAAATCAGTTTTGTTTGACAAGTTTGCTTCTAGGTACCATAAAACTATGGCAGTGGCATTAATCACATTCTTTCCCTTAATTCTTTCTTGGCTGAATCCCATACAAGTTTTCCTTTATTTTCCCTGGAACTGAGCTAAGCCTAGCCAGCCTGCAATTACTGGACCATTCTCTGGGGCAAAATTAATACCAGTGTGTTACTCTGCCCTGTGCCTGTATTGTGTCTGACCCTACCTCTCTGGCTGTCTCTGCGCTGATCTCCTTCAGAGAGTAGAATATTCCCCATGCTCATGGAGGGGCTTAGGGGAAGTGCTTGAGGCTTCTTCCTCTACCTTGCAGAACACTGCAGAGCTATTGCATGTAGGAAACTCTATGATGCGGGAGCGTGGAGGGCAAGAGAGAGGGCTGTGGGGAGCTGCATGTCCACAGTATCCTCTTGGTATGTCCACAGCACGTTAGTGGCAGCCCCTGGTCGCAAGAGAGACCAGACTGCCTCAGAAATGAGGGACAAATGAGGAGGGCAGAGCTGGAGAGCTCTCCTGCCTTGGCTTGCGTTTCTCAAAACGTTTGTCTGAAAGGTTTAACAACACTGCTATGACTGATCATACCATAATATCATCCTTTCAGTTGTTGTCAGCAGCAAGGTTCAGATGATATAATTTCTCTTTATCTATCTGCGGGCCTGCTCTAAAGTCTGCTGGAGTCTTTTCATTAGCATCAGATCAGAGTTTATGATTGTATTTCCTTGGAGGTGTAAAAGAAGTGTCACACTCATTCTCTTCCTTTTTGGGATGCTCAACATGATCACAGGGTCTCCTCTGCAGGAGAGCAGTAGCAGTTGCATTTGTTTCCCCAGAGGAGTCACAGAGCTTCTTTCCATTCACCAGGCCCCTTTCATGCAACATGCAGTTTCAGAGCCACTCGTGGGGCTCCATCCCACCAAGCCAGATTCTCTGATTGAAGCATTCCCCAGAGAACTGAGAAAAGATTTCTCCCACAAGTCCAAGAAATCAGTGTTTACTCACCAGAAAACAGATTCAAGATCATACGGCTGTCTGCCAGGGTAACCTGTCGTATAAGCCCGTATAAGGAGCATATGCCAGGCTATGGAGAGCTTAAGACAAACATGAATTGCATGGGTCAGAGGGTGGATGCAGCAGAATCAGTTTCAGATGATTGTTATTGTATTCAGCAACATATTTTGTTGCTGTGCCCTTTGCTGTGGAAGCCTATTAATAAATGGAGATAGAGGCCATAATAATCTAAAGAACAACTGCTTCACAGTTCAGAGAGTAAATATAGTTCCCTGGACCAGTAAGTGAGATGGCTCAGTAACAGAGGTCAGCACAAACCAATTAGGACCATTGATACCTCTGCTCATCGCAAAGAGGAAAATCAGGATGATGGGAGAAAATAAAGAAAAGAAGGAAGAAAAGTGAGAGAGAAGTCACCTGCAGAAAGCTGGGCTGTTGAGTAAGTGTGTGCATTGCCTTCTGATCCTGACTGCCTGTTGTTAGAGAACAGGGGGGCACATACCCTATTAAAAATCTCTTATAAAACCAGATCTTTTCTCTGTAACCTCTGCTTGTGGTGAAATAAGCTCATAAATGGCAAGTCTGGTTCAGGAAAATGTTCTCAAAGTTTTCATTAAACATAAGGAGTAATAAAACATAATGAAAGGAACCCAAACATTGTTTCCGTTGTGAACTGCAGGCAGTTTGCTTCTCAGAGATCGCTTATCAGTTACGCTTTCTCGCAAAGCAGATCACTGGCATCTCAAGTGTCTGCACATAGCTCAAAACCTTGAAGTATTTCTTGGTGAAAGCCTTGTCCCCTTTGAAAACCCTGAAAGGGGTAATGAGGAAGGACAAGGCAGGCACCTTTCTCCACTCAGTTTTCTCGGGGGGCTGAAATCAGGATGCTGCCTTTGCAGCTGAGGAGAAATATGTTGGGGGGTGTGGTGTGTAAAGAAAACCCCCAACAACCCAAACAGCCCCTCAGCTTCCTGAGAGGTGATATTCTTCATCTTCATTGCTGTAGCCAGGAGCCCTTGGAGAGTAATGGATTTAAGAAGCCAGAGGACTCCCATTTTTGTTCAAAGGAAGGGCAACTGAGATGGATGAATGGGCCCCTGCGACCTTTCACCATCCAGATCTTGTGTTGAAGTAGTTCCGTCAGATTGCTGGGAATCGATGGTTCCAGCACTGGATGTGTCGGAGTTGTTAACATTTGATATCCAACTGAGGTATTATAAAATCCTGTGCACAGGCACAGCGCTGTTCTCTGTGATCAAAGGAAAGCCCTGTGATCAAAACTATGTGTTTGAGGATCTTTGACTCCTCCTAGAGAAAAGCACTAGTGATACCCTTACTTGAGTGCTGAATGAATATTCTGCTTGCTTTTGCTTTACCTCTAGTACCAACTATTTTTTTTTAACTGAAATCTTTGAGTATTTTTTTCTGTAATTGTCTCTATGTTCTCTGAATTCTTCTGCTACCTCTGCTTCAAAGCACCTGAATTACGATGTCTCTCAGGAAGTTTCCCATCTCTCCCGGGTCTCACTGGACTGCGTTAATTTTCTTCACAGCAACCCATAGAGTCTTGTGTTTTGGATTTGTGTCCAAAAGAGCACTGATAACACACCAGTGTTTTAGCTGTTGCTGGGCAGTGCTTGCACAGGGTCAAGGCCTTCCCTCTTTCTCGCTCTGCCCCCCCCACATAGGCTGGACGAGGGGAAGAGGCTGGTGTGGGACAGCTGGGACAGCTGACCCCAACTGACCATAAAGGATATTCCATAACATGTAATGTTGTACTCAGCAACAAAAACTTGGGGAATGGGGAGACTCCAGAGCTGCTGGGACTGCCAGAGCATTGGTGTGCTGGTAGGAAGTGGCAAGATGTGGGCTTTCTTCTTTACTTATTAAGTGAAGTATTACTCAATCTCAATCCAGCCTTCTTTCACACCTATATATTTGAATATGTCCACCCTGCTCAGCACTTAAAAATGTCACCTGGCACCCAGCCTGCGTTATTTCATATGGAAGCACCGCATCTAGTACAACTCGCTGGCCACCGCTAACTTTCCAGAGCCGCCTAACTGCAGTTAAACAGCAGGAATAAGACAAGATTTTGAAACCCCTTTACTTCTTGGTACAGACAGCGTGTACCTGAACTCGCCGGGGGGAGCCGAGCCGAGCCGAGCCGAGCCGAGCCGAGCCGAGCCGAGCGCTGCGGGCACCGGGCGCCCTCTGCCGGCCTCCGGGGCCCTGCGCCTCGGAGGGACCCTGTACTGAGAGTGATGGCTCCTGTTTGCAGGCAGCGCCTGATGGAGTCATGGTTCCGCTGCCAGAACTGGTGGGAAAACGTCTTCTTCCTGCACCCGAATGGACTGCCTTGTGCACAGCCCACTGCTGAATGGAAAAACCTGATTGAGAGAGCACCTGATCTTTTTTCAAGGGGTTGAGCAACCCCTCACCAGTCTTCTCTACTTTGGTTAGAGCAGTGGAAACTCAATGCATCTGAAAACCCCCTCTTTTCATCTATTTCCTTCTACTCCTTTTCAACCCACTGCCTGGTTTCTACTTGGTTGCCTTTCATTTCCTCTTGTATCCATCTGAGAACATTTCATCCCCTTTTTTCACCTTTCCGAGTAATACCAGACTCTCTCCCACCTTGTGCTGCACCTTCACAGTCTTTTTTACCTCCCTTGTTTTATCTGTCTGTATTGTGCACCCCCGTTTCCATATTTTAGCATAGGGGGGGGGGTGGTGGTGGTGTAGAGAATGAGACTGGGGCAAGTACACAGCTAGGAGGGGATTGCATGGATGCAGGGAAGGGATTCCTGGCCACTTTGGTTCTTCCTAGCCTGTGTTTTAACACCAGAGAGGCACGCATGTGAAAGGTTAAAACATGCTAGGAAAGAGGTGCTTATCACAAGGCTGAACGGTGAGCTATCAACATCAGTATCTCTAGGCCTTGTCTCCATGCAAACACGGTCATTCCTAATATTATTTTAAAGCCTTAAACCCCCCTAACAAATCCCAGCCTAATGGGATTTGCTTTTCCCATCACCCTCCACTACGTGCGGTTGCCTCTTGCAGTCTGCACCAGCCCTCCCCGCACCCCTCGGCTTTCACTCACCCTGCTAAATTATGCACACACATGCTGGGGTCAAAACAATACTGAAAGAAAATAAAGGAGGCCGGGGAGAGGTGAGGAAATGGGATCATGCAGGACAAGGGTCATTAAGTAAAAGAGGAGGGGGTATTCTGAGCCCAGAGGAAGCAGGGATAAGGAGGGAGCACTGGCTCACTGACACAGAAGAGAGCAGAGCTCCAACGTCTGGGGACTCCACGTGATGTAATGTTTTTAAGAACAGGGTAGACAAACAATCCGTGCACGTAAAGTATGGTTGAACCTTCATTGAGGCCTCCTGTGGCCTCCTTCCAGACTTGCCTTTGTTATTTCTATCTCTCCTGCTCCATAATCTGAGGAGGCCTGAAGCTGCGCGAGGGAGAGAAGCAGATCAAGTGTTTGGGTGTGGAAGAAACACCCTCTGAGAGCTGAAGGGAGCTTTTCTGCTGCAATTGAGCTGTGACCCAAACCCTGGTCCATAAGGGAGCAGTTCAGTAGCAGCCCTGCTCTTTGTTTGTGCATGAATTCCTCTCTGTAGTTTTCAGACTGTCCCTAGGCATCTGGAGGGGATGTGAACTTTTGTCTCAGAGTCCAGTCACAGTATTGTGAACTACAGTAAGCCCTTCTTTTTAACCTTACCTCCCCCCCCCCTTTTTTTTTCCTGTGACATTACTAAAAGTTTAAATTAATTTTTTTATGAGCTTGGAATAAAAAAGGGATAATAAAATGACTTTTTCATATTTAATGAGCTCACACACCAGAGGCAGTCCCAGTACAAATGGGAAGTGTTCCAGATGCCTCCTGGACTTGTGGCCTCCTACATCCCAAAACCACGTGTCTGGATGTGTCCAGAAAGGCTTGTGCACAAATGCAGCCTGGAGATTAGTGTACTTAAGCTGTCATCTGGTGTGCCCCTTCATTGGACCTTCTTACATGGTTGACACAGGGAGTGCTGCTCCCTGGCTTGTGCTGTGTCCTCAGGGCTGGCACAGTGGTGGCAGCACTGCCTGGATGATCCTGCTCCTGTCCCAGCCTGCTGCCTTGACAGATAGGTTTTAGTGTGACTCAGGATCTGCATCGAGCTCCTCCCGTGGCTGCTTCCCTTTGAGCAAAAGCCCCAAATAGCAGAGACTTTGATATACAGCACAGTGCTGGGGCCTTTAAATAACAGCCTTTATTGCTCGTTATTTGCACAGCTACCTTGCAGGAGAAAACATAAAGGGAAAGCACAGTGCGGGAAACGCTGATGCAGGCATGTTTACCCTGGCCTGACTGGCACAGTAAGAAAGAGAGGATGCGAGGATTTACAAGATGCAGGGCCACAGCTCCAGCATGAGTGTGCTGTGGAGATCTGACACACATGCGCAAGTGGCTAAAGGATAACAGAATGTGTTTCACAGAGCAGGACCATTCCTCTCCCTCTCCCAGTCCCCCTTTTCCAGTTTCATTTGAAGTGAACAGCAACAAGGAGGGCAGAGCAGTGCTTAAAGTCAGACAAGCTCTCCTCATATGTATAAATATGAATTTAGGTACCAAACTTTGGACGCCAAAGAATCAAGACATAGCTGCTGCACTGGGAAGAACAAGCAGCACATGTCAGGAACAGCATCATCACTATGCATACACCATATCACTGTGTCCCCTACCCTCCCAGTTTCAGGTTAGAGCCATACCCACCTTGAATGAACTGGTTTGGCTGAGACTAACACTCTGAAAGCAGCAACAGAGATTCCTTTTGGCCCAGAAAGAGCTGGAGTGGCCCAGACTTGGTGGTGGTGATTTGTACCAGCTGCTCAGGCTCATGCTCTCCAGGTGCTGACGTTACTGCAGTGCCAGTGGGTTTGTGCTACAGGGAGAGAAGTGCTTGACCTCGGCTCCAAGCAGGCTGGGCTCTCCAAGCTCTGCCAGGCAGTCTAAACTATGTGTGTGTGTTACATTTGATATCTTTTAAGTGAGCTTAAAGGAATGGGGAATGAACTGCTTGTGACCAGCTGTGCCAGTGGAAGATGCATGGACAGTCCTTGCCCTCTTCTAGTCAGTAAGAGCTCTCTTGGGTTTCAGTGAAATGCCTACCAAGGTAGATTTAGCTGGACTCAGGAGTATTTACAAGTGAATACGCAGATAAATGACCAATGTGAGGAGAAATCTGGTAAGTGGCTGCACTTGCAAACCATTCCTTGCTGTTGGGCAGTCTGGAATCCAGGCTTGGGCCACTGATGGTGTTGGATTCTGTAAGACCATGCTCATCATTCTCATCCCTCTATACAGTGGTTGAAACCCCTCTGTTTCCTGTCACAAGGCTTCACAGGCTCCATCAGAATCACGCTCCTTAAATTTAGAAACTATTTTCCCCTCCTGGGAAAAAAGGCTCAGAAAATACATTCTCCAACTACAGTGCATTTTTAATCTGATTTGGTCTTGGACAACAGAATGACAAACAGCTTTTTGCAGTTGTTATAGTTTTACAAAACAAAAGAACAAAGAAGACACCATAACATGACACAATCATGGAGAAACTCTGCACTAGTTAATCTAGCTCTTCTGCATTTACAGCTGCTTCTGAGATTAGATCATTCACTAATGTCTCCTCCTTATACCATGACCCAGTAAACTCCCCATTTCCAGTAGAGCACCTAACCATGCAATTACCTGTTAGCATATGTCTAAAAACCTTGAAGTTTAATAGGACGCATGACAAAATTAAACACAGGCTTAATTGGTTTGCTGAACAGGCACAGGCATTACAGCTTTAACTGCTTTTGCTGAGTTGGGGTCTCAGACAGTTTAAGGCAGCTAGGATCAAGATCCCATGACCTCTTGTTACCAAAAGTTTCATACCTACCTAGAAATTTGTAGCAACAGTTTCCGCAATGCTTGCCGCTTATTCCAGAGATTCCTGAGACAGAAGGCTGGAAAACCAAGCCCATGGAAAGGAGCCTTTGCCTCACTGCTGGCATTCACTGATGAAACAAGCTTCCTGCTCTACCTGAAGGTCTATGTCCTGATGCAAGCCCATCGCCTGGCGGTGCTGTGCAGTGCCATCAGGCAGTTATCATACACTTGCAGAAGCCATTTGTCAGACACCTAACGCAAAGGGTGGCTCCATACCGTAGACAGCCTAGTACAACCCACTGAACGTCCCTCTGGTCATCTCCAGGAATGGACAAGCTGCAATAATGAGAGGGATTCCACATCTTGGACAGGAGTCACTCTGTTGGGAATGACCAGCAACAAAACCAGGTAGGTCTTACTCTCCCTCTGTTGAGAGGAGTTGCTGAGGAGCCATTTGCCTCTTCCATGGCATAACAGGGGACCCTTTACAGACACTCCTCCAGTTTGCTTCCAAGCAAACCTCATGGTAAAAGTCAGGCACAGCCCAAAAGGCAGGTTCCGTTACTGGCAATAGGTGGTGGTTTAAGCATTTTAACATCTATTAAAGGAAGAAAGGAAAGGGAGCAAATGAAATGAGGGCTCAGGCATAAAGAAAAGGACAACCAGACTGGTATTTGCAGCTGATCCCCACGCTTGAAGCCAGCACAGCCAGACACAGCAGAGAGCTCCTGATGGAGCTGAATGTGGCAGCTCTGAGCAGCCTCCTGTGCTTCAGTGAAGCCCAGAACTGGACATCTGAATGCAGATGCTTTTCTGCCCTGGGAAAGAAATACATCTCACAAAACTAAACATCTAAAGGGAAAACATTTATTATTAATGATACTATTAGTGCTCTTTTTCCAATAGAGTGAGGAGATTAAATAAGACTAACTGAAAACTAACCAGATGTTCAGACCAAGCTTCATCTAGCGAGAAGACACGCAGACACACAAACTTTGCAGTGACTTAAAACAGTTTAATGTAATTCCAAGACAAAGTGTGATTACATTTCTACACATATACAATATGCATATGTGAGTTGACAAATTCTGATTAATAACTCGTTTCACCTCAGAGACCGAAAAAATGATCAAAAAGAAACCGTGAATAACAAGCTATAACATAGTTCACCACAACGGGACCTCCTTTCTCACCCTACAGTTAGTAATATTACAATTAAAATAACTATATTCTTCTATAATGTATTTTCTGTTAAAATCATCTCATAAATTTACAATGCTATTATTAGTTTCCAAGACTAATATAAATTCACTCCATTTTTCTACAACGAAAATGATTATTAATTAGAAGCACACAACGTCATGATGAAAAACACAAGCATTTTTTTTTTTTTAGTAGCAAGAACTTGATTGGTTAAGAATTAGTTTTCTTGTAAAACATTCTAAAGCCAAGTAAAATATCCATTCTTATAACATACCTATAATATGAGACTAAGGAATAGGTTACATATAGGTCTACAACACATCAGTTTGTTTTTGTTTTTTTCTTTCAAAAGAAGAAAGACGTATTACCAAAAGAAAAAAAAAAAAGGAAAAAAGGAAGGAAAAAAACCCAAAACAAAACCAAAAGGAAAAGAGAAAGGGACAATTCACATAGGAAAAAAGCAGTACACAAGAAAATACTGTTGCACACAATAATTTTCACAAAGATTAACATGGATTAACACTCTTATTACAGAAACCGTACAGTGAAGGAACACAACGGCTCAGGGCTTTCGTGGGGTTACTGGGCTGAGATGATGCTGTAGAGAAAGACCCGCTTGAGGTCCAGAGCTGGGGCAGGGGCATCTTCTCCCTTGTGATTGTGGCAGCTTTTCACAGCCCTCCCCCAACTTCCCCTTAGTAATTTTGGTGCAGTGTAGATTAACTTCCACTTTCCATCCAGAGTACGCTGGGCTTGTGGGCAGTCAAAAGGCATAAAACATTCCCTCCGCTTCCCCCCTCCTGGCTTTAAAAGGATTTTACAGCTCACAAGAAAAATGTTTCACCCGTTGGTTCGTTTTATCTACCCAAAGTCTAGACTCTCCACCTTCCGAGATACCCCTCTTTCTTCTCTCTTTCTTGCTCCCTCTCTTACTCCCTCTCTCTCTCACACACACTCCTTTAATAAAGCTATTAATGACACTTCCTCTCCTTTCAGAAATTTGATTTGGTATGAAAGATACAGGCTACATTCTGGTTCTGCCCAAGTAGAATCTGGTACCCAAAATGCCTCGATTGCTCTGTTGGTGAAACATGGGATGAGGAGATCCTTTTTTACACCTGAAATAGTTGTGCCCTGGAATATCTGTGGAAGTTTCATTTTGAGAAGAATACAGAGCAAAAAAACAAATAAAAGAAAATTAAAAAATCAAACACAAAAGGGTTGGAGGGGGGAGAAAAGCCAGAAGTGTTGTACGTAACCACGTGAGGTGGAAGCATTGCAGAAGCGCTTTATTTCCTTGCTGAGGGCAGAGGTGCTATATGTAACCATCCAGATCCTACGGGATGTGCGTTGCCAGTGTCAGAAACCCCTTCTTGCCTAACGAACTGCAAGCCAAGGTATTCAACAAGGCTCTATGGCTCCTTCATGTGAGTGTGCTGGTATCTGTGGGTCTGACGCCCCCCATGAGAACAGAAGGCCAGGCAGGCGCTGGGGGCAGCAGAGCCTGTGGGTTGGGTGGCAGTGCACAGTGAGAAAGGGTGGACATTTTCCAGCTGGCCCGAGTCCTGCTGACAGTCCTGGCTTGCCGTATGATACGTTATCGCTTTGGTAATGGGGGTGACGAGGTGGGCACGGCAGCCCCGGAATGGTGCTGAGAGGAGGAGGCAGGCTGCACTCCCCCGGCCCCGCCGCCCCTGATTGTACTGGGAGCAGCACAGGCACCCAACTGCAAAGCATCGCCCATCGCCCCTTTTCACTACCTCTGCTCTAGGCTGGCTGATACAGCCCCGTCAGGCATGATGGAAACACATAAGGAGCCCTCCCGAGAGTACCTGAGCTCCATGACTGAAGCTCGGTTCTTCAGACGTACATATACGTATTTTGAATGCCAATTCCTGTACTTCCATGACCTCAGAGTACCATTTTGCCCAGCAGACACTTATACCATGTTCATTGATTACCCAAGTGAAAGAACACAACAGACAAAACTAGACAGCTAAGTGAGACTGAGGAGGGGGGAATGTGATATATCAAAATGCAAAGTACACGGTAACAGCAGCAGGGAAACAGCACTGACGGGAACTGCCATGGGCTGAGAAAACAGAGTTGACAAGGAGATGGTCAGTGAACTTTGTATTTCGTTTACTGGTTCAAAACATTTCTGTGGTGGTAAGCATTGCTTGTAAGAAAGTGGTGAACACATGAAAGCCAAATTACAGCATTGCCTCTGAGTGGCTGTCACACACACGCACACAGACACACACGCACACACAACACCCCTACCCCCCCAAATAAAAACAGGCATTCACTAACTCAGGAATTAATTGTTTGGCTAATGATTTCTCAACAGTACAACATAATCCTTCCTTTGAATATCCTTCATTCTCCTGATGTGGGTATCTTCATCCAGATGAGGATCCTACATAGAACAGTGAATTTAGCATCGTGCTCCCTGCTTCAACCCAAGGAGCCCGATAAACCATGCTATTAAAAGAAGTGAACAAACAAGTAGCTTATCTGTTGGACTAAATCTTCAAAGTGGGTGGAGTGTTTTTTTGACCAGACTTTGGAAATACAGTGGATTATGTTTGATCTCTGGACTGGCTTTCCAACACTATGTTATATCTCAGAACAGAATATACATATTAAAGACACACTTGTACTTTTTCATTTTTAACGGGCGAAATTAAAAAGAGGCAGCTGTATTGAGTTTTTGAAGGTGTCACTTACAAACACAAGATTTCCCTTAAAAAGTACCAGTTTAAATGTAAACTATAAAACACTGTAATAACTATAAAATGTAGCCAGAAAACTGTTTAAGTAGCCACAGTCTATTATTCAGTTCATATTGGTTTAAAATGTGACTCATTAAATATCTTCTAGAAGGCCAAAGCATTTTACAGTAGCTATAAACATATATACTTACATGTGCATTTTAACATCACAATTGATTAAAATACATAAAAGAGTAATCTATTCCTTGGTTTAATTTCTTTTTTTTTTTCTTTTCTTTTTAAAGATTCACTGTCTTCAGAATTCACTCAAGCAACAATGACCAGGGTGGGCATTTATCGCTATTCCGCCCCTACGGAGTTCAGAGTCTTTGAATCAAAGTTCAAGCTGGCTACATGTTTTCAAAAAGGCTAAAACCAGGATGAATGCCCACATTTGAGGTAATTATTGCCATTAGGTCACAGTTTGCGTAATATAAGTGTATCTAAATCCTTCTCTTTAAAAAACCGAAGGTATCCCGCAGTGCTGCGGGATACCTTTTGGAGCAATCAGAATCCAGAATCCTGATCAGTGGGTTTGCTTCCAAAGGAGCCGGCAGTCCCGGAGCACCAGGCAACCCCAGGACAGCTGCCGACCAGCCTAGAGCTCAGGCCAGCAAGCCTGCAACAAGCCAGTTTTAATTTCTTTTTAAAGGAAAAGGAAACAAAAGGAAAACCAGAGGTGCCATAAAATAGATGGGTATCATTTCTGATCAGAATCCCAGACCGAAGCTTTTCTATCTGTCTTATTCCTTTCCAAACAGTTTGCTGAAAAAGCAATAATAAAATCAAAACACGTTGGCATTAAATATTAACTCTATGCCAGCACTGCAAAAACTCCTTGGCTATGTTCTGAAAGTGGGATAAGCTTTGCTTTTGCTCTGAGCATTGTTGCCCCATTGCTTTCTGTTTCAAAGAGGAAACCTTGTTTCAAAACAGAGAAAGAAGAAGAGGAAGAAGAGAAAGAAGAGAAAGAAAGACAAAAAGTTAAGAAAGGAAAGAAAAGAAAGAAAAGAAAGAAAGGAAAAGAGGGAAAGGAAAGAAAAGAAAGAAAGGAGAGGAAGGGGAAAAAAGTAATCCCTGGCTGTCAGAAGTACACGCAAGTATTTACAAGGTTTGTGTGAATCTGCACACAGTTCCCCTCACAGCGAAAGAGTTAAGAACAGAGATGTCACAATATTTATCAGTGCAGTAAAAAATATCATTTTTGGAAAAAAATATACCTTTAGTATTGCCTTTCTTAGCTTAACTATGATAAGCAAAAGATTAAAAACAAAAACTTTATCTTCAAACACACATGAATAGTCTGTTATAGCAGCACTGCTAAAACTGGAAGGACAAAGCTAACCCGTAAATGAGAAACAGGAGTTTCAAACCATAAATGCCGAACGCAAAGCCTCCTAGTATGCTTCGTAAGACTTCTGAAGAACCAAGCCAATCTGCCATTCGAATTTCACTCTTGACACATACAAATGCTATAAACCATGTCCTCCAACTGAAAACATTTGACATGCACAGAGCGCAGCGCAGGTCACCTCCAGTCCGGTTCTCACACCTCCACCTGCATCAGCAGCTCCTCACAGGTAACTACCACTCCTGGGTCAGTCCCAGCAACTCTGCTTGTCACGGGGGGAAACAGACACTTTCAGCATGGAGCCCTGGGTTAGCAGTGCTCCTCTGCACGCTGCCAGCGCTTCCTTCAAAGGGCTGCCCCTGTGGTGGGTCTGACTGCGTGCCTGCAGTGGCTGGTGAGCGCGGTGGCATCACGGTGTCTCTTGCAGGTAGTGGTGTTCCCGGGTGGAGGGAAGGAGGGACCATGGGGATGGGGACCAGCCCAGAGAGCCCAGTGCCTTCTGTCCAATGCATTACTCCAGCAAGGAGCCTGCACACAGCCATTTACAACAGGACTGCCAGCATGGCTTTGAGCACTGCTGTACAACAGCGTACCTTGCTCTGTATCTGCAGCACAGGGTGAAACTCTCACTGCCGTGAGAGGCAGCTTTGCTGGAGTACAGCAGTGGGAGAACCCCAGCAGCGCAGACCCAGCTTTTCCTCCCCAAGTACAGAGGAAGCAGAGTGATTTGTAGGCACAGAAGCTGGCCACAAGAAGTAAGCCGGGGACTCTACATGCTTTGGACATAGGCCCTCCTCACAGGAGCGCCGGCAAGATGCGGGGATGGGGCGGGTGACATGGATGAGTGCCCAGGACCACAGATGAACTGCTTTGAAGCTCCCACAGCAAATGAGACCACAGCAGGGACAGCTGTCAGCAGGAAGGGGGAAGTCATTCCACATCTTTCCCTTCTGCGTTGCCTATCCTCAACAAAGATTACTTCTGCAGACCTTGTGTACAGGTATCCAGGACTTGGTCCACGAGTAGCACTGCAGACCTCTGATGGGCTGATTGCCAAGCCATGGAAGAACACACACCCAAGTCCAACATCCTTGCCCAGCTGTGCCTGGCCTGACCATGGCAGCACTGTTTGGGTCCGACCCACGGAACAAAACCAGCATCCCAAATCCAGCAAAGGAGACACTACAGAAGCATGCAGAGCATCCAGAAGCTTATCCCCACTACGCAGCTCACCATTTCCACACTGCATTGTTGCCACTGAAACACTTTAATTAATGTGAACAATAATGAGAAGAATAAAGTTTTCAACATCCCCCTAAATTTTAGGATAGCAGCAATATTTAGTGTGAATTTCTCTGCTTGTCAAGCTAGCTACTCGAAATGATGACAGAAACTTGAGAAAGAAAAAGAAGAGAAAGGAAAGATGGAGTTCCACAGTGTATCCCCATTGCCTGGTGGTCATGATTTTCATTTCATTTCTGGAGTGTGTGTGGGTCTCTTTCTCTCTCTCTCTCAAAAAGTATCTTTGGTTAAAGAAAAAAACAGGTTTATTGCCCTTTAAGTTTGCTAATGGAATTGCCTTCAAACCAAACTACAAGACATAATCCCTTCAGAGTATAAACAAGGAAAAATGTCACAGACAGAAGCATCCCTTTCCTGGAATGTTTTATGTATTACAACAAAACTACTAGAGAAAGTGAGAGAGAAAGAGAGAAAAAAAAACCTGTCAAGGCCCTATTTGTTGGGTGCAAGCAGGTACAACTCTGCTGAGGAAGATGCAATTGCATGTGCTGTCTCAAATGACTGGATTTGGCCCAGTCTGTAGTGAAAAGTGCTTCCCTTTGGGTTTTCCATTCTGCTCATGTTAGTGATTCTCTCCCCTCTCTCCCGCAGTCTGGTTTCACAGCAGGACTTTGAACATCCACCTCTGTGGAGAGGTAATGCCCCCACTTCATTCTGCCTCCCGCATAAGAATGGGAAGCAAGACAAGTTGATGGGGAAAGGGACTGCCTTTTCACTGTGCCAGCCCTCAGCTGCCCATAAAACTTCCAGTATCTAAACACTCGCCTCCACTCTCAAGTTCCCATGCTGTTTACCCCATGCACACAAAGAACACCAACCCAACCATGCCAATCTCATTTCAAGCACAACAAGCTGGCTGTTATTATGTAGGTGGCACCAGCAGCACGCAAAGCTTTTGATTGCTGTTGACCTGAAAATGTTTCCCCCATGACTAACCATACCACCTTTTCCACGCTACGCCTTCAGGCAGGTGTGAGGGAGGAGGTGTTGCTCAGCTCCCCCATACCCACCAGAAAACACAGCTCTCATGCCGTGTAGCACCATCAAAACGATTTAGTGGCTGTGCTGTGCACCCCTCGCAATCACTGTGGCCCATCATCATCATCTGACCACCTACAGCTGAAAGATCAACAGCTCCAGGATGGGAAATTGGGCTCCTCCCAATGGGAAAGAGGGTTCCTCTAACACGCACCGTGCCCCTTCTCACTGCCAGCCTGTGCTGTTTTAACAGCTTTACTGTCAACTCCCCCCCAAAATCAGATTTGAGCCCCCCATGGGAGAGCAGGTCAGATGGGTATGCAGGGAAAATGCAATTAATACAAGTAAAACATTACTGCGATTGAGATTGCAACCTTCCATGCTTCATCGGTCCTAGGCCAGAGGAGCGCATAAACAAGTAATTAACTTGAAGGGTTTAAGTCTGTTCTTTCGCAAAGCACTCAAGTGCATGATTAAGTCTCTGCTGAAGTCCTATCCTATTTTTTAATGGAATTTAAATTCAGTCACTGCTTCCCCCCATTCTAACAGAGCAGGCGATGCAAATGAAAACATAAACACCTAAACTCTAGCAACTAGAATAGCTCCATAAAATTCCACTACAAATAATTATAAAAGAAAGGAAAATCTACATAAAAAAAAACCAACCCAACAAACCCCAAAAAGCAAATTAAGCATCCTGGCCCCGTGGACACCTGAATATTCTGCAGTGAGAGTGGAAGAGCAGGTGAGGAACCCTGCCTTGTCTGTGGCCATGCTTTATCCAGCTAATGCCATCCACATGAGCACCAGTGTCCTTTATCCAGTGATGGGACTGAGAACCACACTCACACCTCTGCCTTGGCTCCTCTGATAGCCCTGTTTCTGGAGAGCCATCTATCTGCTTTCTCCTTTGGGAAAACCAAACCCTTATGTGCGTAGCATGGCCTTGGGTTCATGGAAAGGGCCCAGTGATCATGGCCTAGAGCACAAATAAGCCTTGATCTCATACAAACGTCCCATTGACAAACTGACGGTGAGCTGGATCCTAGGGCACCAAGGTTCTTACTTGCCTTTGATCCAGCTCTCCTGACAGATCATTATGTTAGCTGCTGTTTAGTTTTGGCTTATGAATGACAGTTTCTGGACTTATTCTCAAAATACAGATGTGACCTGAAGGATAACTCCTGTCCCTCAAGGCTGTAACCACCCCATTTCCCCTAAGTTAGTGGCAGAGTTCTCATCCTTGGGACAATGTCGTTTCCCCTTCCCCTGCAGTTTTCACAAACACAGCAACCCTTCCAATGCCACTGATGAAGAGAAATAAAATTAACAGCAATAACAACAATACTGAAAGAGAAAAAACCTAAACCACAAAGATTAAGGAATGCGTGTGCAATTAAAACCCAGAGTAAAATATAATAATAATAAAATAATAATCATAATTGTAACAACCATACAATAAAATAACATCTTTCCTTTTCATGACACAAGCAGCATGATGCTCTCGCTCCCAAGCTGTCGGGAGAGGAATGCAACAGTGAGCAGGGCTTTATTGTCCTGCCTCAGACAAAAGAGGATGTGTTGTGTTTCCAAAGGAAGGGGGGGTAAGGTGCGTAGGCTGCTGGGAGATCGCATCCTCATCTACAGTATATTGAGCTAGAATGAAAGACAGGCAGGAGAAGAAAACTGTGCAAGGGTAGCCCAGGAACCAGAGCTGGCAACCAGGGAGGGTATTTGGTGGTTTGCCAGAAGACAACAGCCTTGTTGAACAGCCTAAGCATAGCGGGATCCCTTCTTCTTCCAGGCCAGCCAAGCACTTACCACAAGACAATACACTTGCCTTTCTGTCAGCTTTTCCCACCTGAGAAAGCCTCCTTCCTCACTGCCACCCAGGGAACCCAGCCCTCGTCACTGGGCTGAGGAACCTGCTGGTTTCCAGCATCTTGTGAAAACACCTGAATACTTCCTGCTCTAGTTACAGGGAAACGTAGAGTGGAACTGAGCAGCCACATAGACTTCAGCCTTCACAGAAACGTTCTATCAAACTCTCTTCTCTCCTTCCTCCCCAGGCCATCCACAGGCCTGGGTACTCTAGAGACACTTCCAAGTACTGATGCACCAGCGAAACTCCCCTCTGCATGGAACCCAACTGTGGGAAAGGCTCTCTTTAGACATGGTTGGAAAACAAGACAACCACATAGCGTTCTAAGCATGGAGGACCCACAGGACTACCGTGCACTCCGGTTCCAGGATCACTCTGCTGCTGCTGCAGACAATCTGTTGGGCAATAGGCGAGAAAGCAGGAGGGGAAGCACGCAGTGTCACAGCTACGTTACAGTGGGTAAGGCCCGATGTATTACAATATTCTTTTCACTTAAGAAACCTGAGTTTGACTCTCTCAGCTGGATTTTCTCATGTTTGCTTTGGGGCTCCAGTCCTTTCCTGACCCTCTCCCATCGGCAGACGTAGTGAGAGATGTTGGCAACAACTAGTGTTTCCCCCTTTCACGGGCTAAAGTTCTGTTCCCATTTCAGACACACAACTGGGACAACCTGACAACTCCGCCGAGAACGTTGGCAAACGGCAGAAGAAGAATGCAATTTCTGGGGAGGAAACCTGCTATTTCAACAGGATAAAACCAGACCAGTCCACAAGCGAATCCCCAGACCTTCTGGGAGTCACCCTGGGTCTCATAACCGACCCGGTCACTTCCAGCCCATCCAGTGCTCAACAAAAGACCCAGCTATATGCACTTCTAACCCTGATGAGCCTCCCCAACACCTCACCAAATGAGCTAAGATTGATGACATGGGAGAAAAAAACCCAACACCACCACCAGCAGAAGAAGAAAATCAGCAATAACAACCCAAAATAAAAAAAGCAAAGAAGAGCTGAGAGTAAATTCCGACTAGCCTCAGTCAGTTTCTAGGAGTACCAGTGGAAGTAAACCCTTAAACCGCGTCTGTAGTTCGGTAAGGCACTACGAGGGAATGATGTAAAACTAAGACTGTGACAGTTGTAATGGCTGTGCCGAGGAACACACCACAGAGAGAAGGCAGCATCTGCACGCACACACACGCACGCACACACACACACTACATACCTGGACAATCACATTTGTTACATGCCTATGTTATATCACTTTTCTTTGTGCAATCACATTGAGGAATAGTCTATTGGTATCATTGAAGTTCAACACAAAAGAGTAAAAAGGGCTTATGACCTGTATAGTGCTACATTCTACCGGGGTGGGGGGGATGGGGGGTAGCTAAAATGTCTCCTCCTATACTAAAATGGCTAGGGACCGAAAAGGAAAAATTCCAAATAAAACAAAATGAAACGCAACTGAAATCCAACATACATTATTAGAGATCTGTTTAAGAACAGCATTTCTCAGGGATTTATCCAGTGTGTTCAAGGAAAGGGAGAAACATCCCCATTGCTTCTGCTCTCAACCAGTGCTGCACGGCCTCTTTTGCTCAAGTGTGTTTGAGAGCTGCAGTGCTAGATCCGAATTTACAGCACTGGGACAACATTTTCTTCTCCTCCCTCAGCCTCCCTAACCCACTTTCTATTTCCAGGAAAAAAACCCCAAACTTTATGTATGCCTTGAGATACAAAGAGCACTGCAAAGATGGGGTATAAACCCTTTGAAATGCTGGATAAATCCCTAATCCATATACCTACTGGATTAAAAACCTAATGGATTTCATTTTAGGTGTTCTGGACAACAAATTTCTAAATGTAGCTCACTATTGGATGAAAATAACCTGTAAAAGTCTGTTGGTGAAGTTCTTCAAAAGACAGGACCCGCGGGAGGGTCCTTCTGCTTCTCTCTCTCTCTAGTTTGGTGCAGAATGGTTGGTTTTTGTGGTTTGTTTTATATTTTTTTTTCTGTTCTTTTTTTTCCATTTTCTTTTTTTTTCTTTTTTTAAATAAAAAGTGTAGAATTGGTTCTCCCCCTTCTTTCCTCTTTTTCGCTTCTTCCTCAAAGTCTCCTTCGTTCAAGTTTCGCGCGAGCCTCCCACTGTATTGTTAGTTTGTCCTGTTCTTCAGTACAAAAGCGGCCGCCTCACTCCCCCGGGGATGGGCGCGTCTCTCGCTCCTTATTCCAGTGTTTAGATGTAAGGGTACTGGTTGACCTTGGTGGGGCTCAGTGGGTATCCAGTGTAGACTGTGGAGGCTGGAGAAGCACTGATATAGGTCTGATGGGCAAACTGAGCCTGGTACTGGCTCGGGTGGATGGTGGGTGAGGGCAGCACCCGCGGGCCCATGCTGACGGGGACCTGGTGGACGATGCTGGCAGGGTAGGTGGTGTGCTGCACGGCGTGCCGCGCAGACCCTTGCGAGGCCACCAAGTGCGCGACGGTGCCCGTGGAGCCCAGGGCGGCGGGGGCCGTGTATGTGTAGAGGTGGGGCTGGGTGGGCAGGTGAGCAGCGGCAGCCGCGGCCAGGTGAGGATGAACTGTACCGTGGCTGGGACTGTTGTGCGGGAAAGAGTACGGGGCCTGAGCTATTGTTGGAGTGATGTAGGCTTGCTGTCTCCGGTGACTCCCTGTGCGATCGGTCGTGATGTGCTGCTGGGCCTGGATAAAGACAGCAACAGTGATAAGTGGTTACAACACAGGAGATGGCTCTTCACCACCTCAGTGGTGCCTCGGAGCCTCCCTACAACACCAGGGAAGTCCCCTGTGCTCCTCCTGACACCCACAGCATCACCACAGTCTGCTCTTGGAAACGGGTGACAACAAAGAGTCCCTCCCAAGCCTAGGAAGACTGTGGTTTCATACATTCACCTAAATGGCCCCCAAAAGGACAACAGAGTCACCCAGTTTGAGCCACAGCTACCACAAAGACCCAGCCTTGGATGCCCAGCTCCTAAGAACATCTTCCACAAGTCCAGTCACGCACACACGGCTTTTGTTAGTGAACTCTGCTGAAGAAACATGGTGCACCGATAGCTCAGGGGAATGAAGTTGCCTAGCTGTGCCTGGAAGGGGCAATTTATTTCTGCTCAGTTTAGGTCTTCGCAGTTATCATTTCCTCAGTTAGTAAAAATAACTACTTTAAAGACAAAACCCTCAGCTTGATCAGATCCTGCAGCCTTCATGTAATCAGCCATAATTACTTGAGCACAGGCAACTTCTTGCAGTGGGACAGCAGCAATGTACTTCTTCAGGGATTTTCTAAGTTGGGGTTTTTTATTGCATTGCACAATAATGTCAAGGAGTTTTCTCAGTCATTTATAGTCAGAGTATTAAATAACCAATAAAGTAGGAATTAGAAGGCAAGAAGAGCAATGCTCCCTGTTACTTAATTATATTCTTCCAAGCCCTCTCATCCTCTTTGTAAGCAATCCCTGCACTGTCATTGTGGTCTGAAATGCAGCAGCCACACTCCCCCCCCACTCTTGGAAACTGCATCTTGCCCACTTCCTCCATTTTCACTTACTTTTATTTCAGGTTTGTTTACATTTTAACATTTCAACTACATTTTGAGGAGGAGGGGGAGCATTCTTCCCCCCAAATTATCATTTTTTTAAAAGAACCCCAGTTCTGCTTACATCCAGCTCTGGATGCAAGCCAGCACTGTCCCCTGCACTCTCCAGACTTTCTCCTCTTCAGACACTGGTAACTGTGTCGAAACTTCCCAACTCTCATTACCTCACCTCAGGGAAGAGAGAAGCCCCAGGTGCACTACACGAGAAGGGCATTATTTACTAGCTCCTGGAAACACCTTGAGAACTGCATGCTGCCAACTATAGGGACTTGCCCGGCGTTCAGCCCAGATTTACCATGGGATGGGTGAAACTCAATACATGAGGTTATGTATATGCATAGGGGCTCTGCTTTGCCTTTTCATACCTGATGGGGACTTCTCCTCTCCCAACCCTGCAGCTGGGCTGATGCACTTCTTTTACTTGGAAGATATTGTCCCCACAGTTACCTATATTCAGTCCTGAGAATATAGGTAATTCATTCTGTCCTTCCCACACAGTCCTGCTTCACTCCTTTGTGTCTGAGCTACTGCACCTTCTCTTTTAAGAGTATTACAACTCACTCTGTTAGATCATCTGACTTCAAAACACACGGTTAGAGTACCACCAGCCCACTCAGGGGTGGATCTGCCCTACCTCTGCTGCCTGAGCTGGAAGATCAAGGCCTGCAGTGAAGCTGAAACAAGTCAATCAAGATGGGGCCCAACTATCATTAGATTGGAACGGGACAGCCCATGCTGGAGGAGCGGTAGGTAACAGCTGGATGATGCACCACCAAAATCGGTCTCGGGTGACTTACCTGACTTAGATTAAGAGGCTGCTGCTGCTGGAAATGTGCTCCTGGTCGCTGCTGCCTATAGGCAACGGCTCCAGACGAGCTCCCTGAAGAGTGACCGCTGGTGGAGGTCACGGTGCTGGAGGACTTGGACTTGTAGGAGGATGAGTGGTGACTGGTGGTGACTGTGCCAGGAAAGGAAACACATTTGTAGCTTACATCACATTCTGTAATTGCTCACCCTACCTTTTTCCTCACTGAATCTCTCCTCCAGAGTGGCTTTTGGGAGGAGACATACAACAGAAGCAGGATAAGAAAACGGTTTCTCTCAATTAACAGAATACCTCAGCAGTGGTTCATATACATGGCCAGCCTGTTATCCTAGAGGCAGACAAGCAGACCCGATACCTGTACCCAAACCGGGCCTGGAGAAGGCTTTACAGATCCTGCAGAAGTGCGAGAAACTTTTCTGCCAGCAGAACTGTACAATGCAGGTACAAATCCCAAGGAGAGCCAGGAAAGCACAAAAAAGCCCTGGCTTGGCTGACCTCATGGTCAGTAGGAAGGGAGGGAGAAGGAGCTAGTGGGGAGCTCACCCTCTGAGCCTTTGTGTTCACCAGCAGTGTGTCAAAAGAAAGGACTGCCAAGTAGCTCAAAGCCAATTGCTTCAGGCCAGACTTCCACCATAAGCCCCTTTTCAACACTTCGTACTATCTAGCATTGCAGAGGCTCAGGAGGAGCAAACCTCATCGGTCCATAATGAAGATCCTGAGAAATGTTCTTCCCAGAAACGTCAACAAGTTTGGATGAAAATGAACATGTGCTTTCAACCTCTTACCCGTTTTAAAGTAAACCTATGGAAAGGCAAGGCAGCAAAGGTTCACACTTGCATTTGGGAGCCTTTCATGTCAAATGTTGAGCTAAAGGCTGCATTCTGTTCTTGGGTATCTACAGAAGTAACTGGGACTGACACTTGCCCCCGTGACTCCTGAGTGTACCAGGGCATATAAATAATGCTATATGGCTCCCAAGAACAGATGTGTCACTTGAGAGAAGGGCAGGAGCACGGTTTCTTTGGAAAACAAAACAAACAAACAAACAAACAAAATGAAACCGAACAATGAGATTCTTCCAAGATAAATCATTTATTTCTTACTAATTGTCTTGACGGAAGAGGTGCAATTTACCTGGTGCCAGGCTATCGCACTCTACCAACACCTCACTGGCCTGGGTTTTCAGTGGTGGCACGATGATCGTTCGGGGGTTCCCACTGCAGTGAGTCTCTGGAACCCCTTTGGTGTCGTAGGTGTTCCCGTTATTCTGCCCTGCGCGATGCTGCACGGCGTAAGGGCTGTTGTTGCTGGAGGAATCGGAGTAGGGGGAGTCATGCACGGTGACACAGCTGATGACATTCTTCCTTTGCTTGGACAAGGTGCTGGAACACAAGCACACAAGTGGGAAGAGTGAATGGGCAACCATTGACTCGGAAGCCACCAGAAGACTCTGCCTGTGGCAGACTAGTTCCATAAAGGCACAGCACACCCTTCTGTCCTCTGCCAGAGACAGGGTGCTTAAGCCAAATCCCAGATTTCAAAACTCACTCGTTGCTATTCCAGGAAAGCCTTTGTGGAGGTCAAGGAGTGAGTAAGACATTGTGCATAGATCTTATATTCACGTTGCTTAGAATAGCACTGAACCAGACTGCCAGATATATTTTCAGACTGCTTTTTATATACATGTGCAGTAGAAGCCCAGCAGTTATACTATGCTTTGTTGCAAGTCTCGTCACCCACACAAAAACGTGGTGGTTTCTCCCAGCCTTCCAGCAATGATTTAATAATAGATGCTACGACTTTTCATGCTTAAATCCCATGAATTTACAAAATGCACTCCATTCTATTTACCAATATGGTACAATGGGCACACGTTCACAATAAGCGTGTGAAGCTGAGGAACGAAAGACGAAAAAATGAGCAAAGTATGTAATGCTTTTGGCTTTCTTTTCTTTCTCTGAATAGGCACTGGGTCTCCTGACTCTGGTGTGGATTATCAAGGTCCTGCTGCAGCTAATCTATCTATGACATCAAAAAGGTGATTAAAAAGGAACATCAACACTTCTAAGATTAGCACTAGAAGTTCATTAGACTAGACTGCATGAGTACGATTGGGATTTGCTCTGCTATTGTGTCTAATTATTCCTGATGGTTTCTCCTTCCTGTTATGAGCTTGTTTAGGGAGAAAAAGAGAGAGCGAGAAAAAGGAGGGAGGAAGGGGGATGGTGAAGATTTGCTTAAATGGCTCACATCCTTGACAGTGCACAGACCTTGACTACAGAAAATAGCTGCTATGTTTCACTGATTGCATTATGTTGTTATGGCAACTGAAGTTTTTAAAATGATGAAAAGAAATGGATAGCACATAAAAAGCTAAGTAATTAGGCTTAATGGTGGAAACAGTCCCAACAGGAACAGGAATGCTACGAAGAAAAAGGAATCCATCTCTTAACTTCTTGAGTGTGCACCTTAAAAAGAGAGAGATCCTTTTCCCATGGAGGGTCCTCTCTATTCTCTCACTCTGGCCGGTCCAGTCAAGGGAATGGCTGATTAATCCAGTCTTACTCCGTGAGGGAGCAGTTTGTTCCCTCATCTCAGCATTGCTTCTTACCCAGGGAAAGGCAGAGAAGATACTGAGAACGGTTTTCCTTCCAAGGACGTTGTTTGCCTTACTTCTCACAGTGCTGAAGCAGCACTGGTGGGTTCCCTTCAATTTGTCCATCCCAAAGTCTCTCCATCAGCATTCATAAACTGCAACTCACCACCTCACTCCCAAGACTTGTAATTGAAAAGCTATCATCTCCTCCATTAAAGAATGACTTGGGTGCTGCATTCACAAACAAGTTACCATCACACAGACTTTCCCTGGGCTATCATCACAAGATCCTGGTGTGCTCCGAAGAGGACACAAGAACATGTTGTTCTATGCACAGTGAAAAATACGTCTTGAGAGGCCCCTGCTATCCTAAAGCATTGACACTTGAAAAGGGGCAGATGATAGACAAGAAGGGGAAGTTATTCTATAGCAGTCTGGAATGTGAAAGCAACCGTTGCCAGGACAGTGATCTTTTCTATGGAGAAGGTGTACGACAGCAAACCCTCATATTCTGGCTTTCCACTAGGAGCTGGAGAGCACTGGATTAGAAATGGAAAGATGGACACCTACTATGTGTGAAGAAAGATATAGCAGTTTGGATATGGTGCTACAAAAGAAGAATATTAAGCCAATAAAAATGACAAATATTGCATCAATATTCCTCTCTCCTTCAGTAGAAATGCCTGTAATCACATATTTATGAGTATCCACTCTGCTTGCCCTTTGCAGCTACCCTTGGCTGCCAGTTGGGAAGAGATATATATTCTCTACCTCTGACAGTTATTACACTTTATAAAGAAAAATCAAGTCACTAAAGAGTTTTCTGACAACTGATAAGGTCTAGCTATTCTTTTACAGTCCCTTCCTTACATAAGTGGCTGAGCTGCTGAACTGGAAACATTTCTTCTTGGCTGACACTTGCCATAGGAAGGCTGAGCTGTAGAACTGGAAGGGTATTTTTTGGTGTAATCTGTGCTTTTTGTTGTTTTAGAATAGGCATATTTTTCACCAATTTGATTGAGGGCTTGTCAAAGCAGGGGCCATCAGGAGCCTTCTCCTTCAAAGTGTTATAGCTGGTTACAACAAGAAAATCAAGTAGATCTGTTTGGGTAAACAACCAAAAGTGATCCCAAACCCCAAACCTTTCTAGAGAAAGAGACTGCAGCAGGATACTGAATTCATTTCATGGATGGGAAACTGAAAAGGACCAGAGCTGTGGTCCTGCCAGGCCTTAAGCAAGTGCTCAGCACTACTGCTTTATGTCATCCACCAAAGTCAGCTGGACTATTCCAGTAACAGAGCTAAGGCACATGGTTAAATGTTTGCAGGATTAGGGACCAAGTGATTAGCCTCTCAATTCAGCATGCTGCCTCATTTCAAGCGCATGAGAAGCCCCATTGAAAGCAGCTGGATTTTTGTCTTTAGGAAAGGTAACAACTGCGGCTGATGTTAAGAGCACGCAGACAAATCAGTTGGGACTATTCACACACACCCAGAGCTTGGCACCTGCTGTACCATAGCCTGCCCTGGAGATTAAGGGTGGGAATTTCGAAAGCATCAAAGGTCCAAGTCATGCTGCAAATCAGTTGGTTCACTGGCTTGAAGATACATGTTAAGCTGAAAAGGAGGCTTTTGAAAATACAACCTAGAAGAGCCAGCACTCCCCTTTCTCAAAGCCTTCTTGCTAGCCAGCAACTGTCCTCCTTCCAGCTCCCTCTGAGGACTCAGCTGCTCTCCCCACCTGTTACCTGTGTGAGGAGTTACCTGTGTGAGGTCCCCGCGGATGTATCACCTTCCCTGCTCACAAACTATCAGGTCTGAGAGCTTTTACCTGTTGACGCAGCACTTGCCTACTCAGCAAGCTTACTGTATTCCTGTAACTCAGCTGCAGCTTTTGGGGTTGTTTGTGCTTACATGGAAAAATACTATTAAAGTCTTGCCCCCTTCCTATTAAGCTCACTCCAAGCCTGGTAACTGCTTTCCCTCCTGCAAGCACAGAAGCAGCAGCATACGTGATTTAGTAGTGTTGAAAGTCGCCATGTGATCCTGGTCAGCTTGCATGCCCTGCCTGCATTATGTGGGTAGGTGTATTTTAATTCTCTAGAGGAGGGAGGGGGGAGATTACTGAAGTGGCATCAAATCCATGTACACAGACTGACAAGCAGTAAAAGCCTTCCTGAAAAGCCGGGAAGGCTTTTTAACTCTTACTGGCTGGACCTGCATCCTCCCTGTCAGAACAGCAGCTGGAGAAACATGCATTGCTTTGTAAGTTTATTATTAGTTTATGAGTGGTAGCCCATTCCCACCTGGTCCTGAAGAGCTTGTTCTCAAACTTGGACACAAAACAATTCATGTCTGTTCATCATGCAGACAGGGAGCATGACCATGCCTTTGAACATGCAGAAGCAGGTCTTGGAGACAGCTCTCTAACATATGCCACCCTCATGAGGGCACAGCAGAGGTGGATGGGGGTCCCTATTCCCCACAGCAAGGAAAGACCTCAAGGAAAAGTCTTATAGAGGAAAGAGAAGTTGTTTGTGCACAGGCAATGGGCAAGAAACTAAGGTGGTCACCTGAGAGAGTGTTAATGGAATGTTCAGAATGAAAATTGAGAGGAAATTAAGGAAAAGAAGATGCTCAATTAGGTGTTAAAACAATGTCGAAACCACGTAAATAGCCAAGGACAAGGGCAGGAACAGCAGCTGTTGTAACAATGCAACCTGAGATGATTTCTACCTGCTGAAGGCCCAGCCCAAAAGCTTGATATGTGACAGCATTGCATGAAGAGAATCTTTTTTCCCCGATTATCCCAAGTTACACTCAGAATCCCAGAAAAATGAGATGGTGTCTAGTGGGGCAATTCTTCAGCATGTGGTTCACCCGAAGTAATACAAACCTTTCACTGTGGCTGACACTACAGCAACAGAGGCTTTAGCTCTCAAGGTCTGGGCCTTCTAGTCTAGAGGAAGAAAGCAGCCATTGCACAACTGTGCCTTTGAACTGGTGCACATACACACCATGGCAGGTTAGCTTTACATCACATCACAAAAATTCTGTTCCAGGCATCTGGAAACTTCAGAACATGCAACCTTTTCAGTTTGCTGCTTCAGAATAATCCACCTATTCTAGGAAAGTGTAGCGTCAGCCAACAAAAACTCATACTACAACTGCAGTCACTCTCTTCATGTTGAAATCTTATGCCATGCATAGCTCAGCGTTGAGAACATGCCCCTCTCTCTTCAGCTCAACCTCCATCCCAACCTGTTAATCTGCTCTCACCTTCTTTGTGAATTTGTGATGGCAAGAAATAATTATCAAGTACTACACTGAGGCCACTTTATTAGGTCATACAGCATGTGCTGTAGCTATTTAAGTCATATATACTGAATTGCTTAGCAGGTTGTAAAGGTCCTGCTGCTGAAGGTTTGCTGAGAGGGCTACTGCCTATCTCTGTTATTTTAAGTATTAGCTGCATGTCGGTGTGCCTTCTGGAAATGGAAGGCAGCAATCTTTTCACCAAATGGCTGTGGTTAGTCAACATACTGCTATGCAAAGTCAGTGCATTACTATGCACAGCATAACATAGCCACAACAGGCTAAATGTCAAAAGAGAATCACAAATGGTATTTTGACCCTCACACTTGAACACCAGCAACTTGGCAAAAACACCTGGTTTGTGCTTGTCAGCAATTCCTGCGCATAAGGGGAATTAAAGTCCTCTGAAGCAGGCTCCACCACCATTGCACTATGACATGAATAAGGTGACAGTTTACACCAGCTTAAACTCCGTTATAAAGGTGAGACTCACACAGAGACTCATATACTGTATAGTTTAATATACAATATACACTGTATAGTTTAATCTTAAGAGAAAAGGAAAAAACTCCAAACCCTGCAAGAATTTTGTGCCAGTGAAGATGGCCAATGAGATAGTTACTCAGTATGCTGACACAAGAGCTGCGGTCAGTCTTTCTTGCCGAGGAAGACAGTGATTACTGTAAGGATCCCATAGAAAATCAAGCTGGAGAGGTGTTATTTAAGATACCAGAGCAGGCAGTGGGGAAGTGAGGAGCTCTTCTGCTCTTTGGAGTGGAAGCATCTGCAAAATCACCCACCTCAAGGCTATCATTGTACTGCTTCAAGAACTTCAAGAATTCATGACTTCAAGAAAGTCATGTTCTCCTTGGCTGCTGCACTCATTGCTTGGATGGGAAGTCATCTAGGGATGTCACGACAGCCACCTCCACTGCCTTTCCTTCCACCCCTTCCTCCTGCCACACTCTGTGATGTGTCCCTTGGCAGGATGTGGAAATCCCCCTCACTGCACCACTGGCGCATCCCTGCTGCAGGACCATGTATGCTCTCCCTAGCTCCCAGCTAATTCCAGGGTGCACTTGTGCCTCTCTGCTCTGTGTTTGAGTTGCCACTTTATTTTTCTCCATTTCTAAGCTTCAGAAATATTTAATCAAGGGAGGATTTACATTTAAACCACTGCGCCATGTGAAGCTATACCGGGGAGTACTTAACCCTACTAATTGCTGAATATGTGCTCTGACTACTGCAGCTGCAGTTGCACTGTCGGTTAGTCTGTCTGTCTGCTTAACTTTCTCGCAAGAGCAAGTAAAGCAACTTAAAAGGAATAAATTTATATAAAAAATATCAAGTCTACTCTCTGTTGTTACTCTCTTCAGTCCTTTACTGGTAATGGTTAGACCTAAATTCTCCTTTCCAGAATAAATAACAGTCAGGGTATTATCTTACAGCACTGCAGTAAATGGTTCTTTGGCCTATAAAGTCTCTTTGTAAAGGATGCTGAATTGAGAGTCTAGAAATTCACTGGTGATAAATAAACAGGGTGAAAAAAAAATCATTCCTGTTCATATAATGCTTTTTATATGCCTTTTTTTTTCCTACTGTTCTACAGGACAAAATATCTTAAGCAAAACTTTGCAGGCATCAAAACCCAGGAAAAAACTATTTCATTCAGTAAAAATGTTCCCTTTTTATTTTGGGAATTTCATTTTTTCATATTATTTGCTTACATTTTGAAAGAAAAACCCCCAAACCCCTCTATTAAACCAGAAAAGAGCATCTTCCCGTTAATTATTTAATCTCCTAGCACTTTCTCCTCCTTTTATGGAAGTCAAAACTTTTTGCAGTTTCCCCAGATTTCAGTGTGTTTGGGATACTGCCAGAAAAATCTCAAAGCAGCCTGCAAAATGTACCCTTGGGTTTTGACAAACTGACTTTTTCAATTAGGAATTTGCCTCCTGAAAATCTCTGACCATTTCCCTGAGGACAGTCGCTGCTGGGCTGTACCTGAGCTCCCTCCTCAGTGATTTTGCCCCAGGCTGGAGCTGGGGCCCAGTAGATGGCCCCCTTTGACAAGGCTCCATCGATCACGTCCTCCAGAGCACACCTCGCGCCACCTCCCCAGCACCTTTACCAACAGGAGCCCAACATTTCAGATAACTACTGGTTTTAAGAAGAAAGAACGAGCAATGTGCTGGCCTGCCCACTTGGTTGGCTGGTATTTCATTAAGCATCCTACTTGAACAACTGAGCTCTTCATTAAGAAGAAGAAAATTCTGCCCATATCGCACCAAATTCTTGAGATTTTTCTTTTGCCAATAAAAAATCTGCATCCCCTGTACAACAAAGGCTCTCTCTGCTGCTCTGGTATTACAGAGAAGCTTTTCTGTTGGAGTAAATCCAAGCTGTAGGGCTCCTTTACTGCATCAGCAGTATCATATTTTATCAGCATTACCAGTCCTTCTTAAACTGAGTCTTATGAACTCTTACATCGTCGAAGGATCTACTACTTCTCACAACCACAGGTAGCTCTAATCTCTCTGTGCTGAGCAATCAATAAAATAAACATTTTTAGTCTCATGGGCCAAAGAGAAATTTCTAACCCCATAGGAAATAAAAGAAGGAAATTCAATGTAGCAAAATCAGGAGCTGATCGAATGTCGATGAAGTTAATACAGAGATACCACTGCTATCAATAAGATGGGATCAGGCAATTAACTTTGATCTATCAAGTGCCATATGACTTTGTAGTCTAATCTAGAAAAAGCTAATATTGTTCGGATGTGACTAATAGCACATTTCAAGTAGTTCCTTATTTTTCACCCCACACCACAGCTATTGCCCAATAGGGTAATATTTGCATAAACACGGGTGAGACAATGCATTCTTCACACAGTTTTGTTTTTGACTCAGATCCTGAACCTTTGGGCACTGATTACATTAAAGCACATGCTTCACTGTCACTCCCATTTTTCCTGGGGCAAAAAAAAAAAAAGGTGAGTGAGAAAACTTGGAGGTAATTTCCTAAATATGACGTGCTTTCAACGAGAAAGACCTCAACTTTGGCCGGGCAAAGTTCATTGGCATTAAATGCTGATAAAGCTTCCTTGACTGGAAGCTACACTCTTAGTCCAGCTGAGAATCTGGTCTTAGATCTGCCCAGGTCAAAAGGCACTGAGCAAGTTGATTTCACTCTTCCAGAGACTTTAACCAAAAATTCTCATTCTGGACATGCCGCTTTCCATCTGTATCTCTGCCTCTAATTCTCCACTTGCTCTGGTTACATCTGCACAGGCAATTTAACTCACTTTGGAATTTCAAAAGGTGCCCGACAACAGCCTGTGTCCATGCAAAATGTCTCTACATGGCTCAGAAATTAAATCTAGCTCTTAAGCTTTGGCCTTCAAGGAATGCTGGCACCCTGGCACTCTGTATAGATATGCCATATGGATACAAAAAGTAGCCAGGGATCTGATCCCAGGCAGGAACATGTCCTGAATATGCTTTAGTCATATCAAAACCAGTTCGTTTATGTAACTCTGGCTCCTGGGACTACTTTCCTAACCCCTTGGCAGACCTTGCCTGAGTATTTAAATATCCCAAACTCCCAACTTGATTTCCAGACACTTTCCAGAACTTTGTTCTGTCTGGCTCCTTGGAGAGGTGCCGAGTGAAGAAACTGGTCAGATGGCAGCAAAGCAGAGGAGACAAACATTAGCTGAAGTGACTGCGGGATTCGAGCTCTTCCCTCCACCCTGCCCTGAACCCAAGATGGTATCCAGACAGTAAGCATAAGTATTTGCATGTAATTTCCCAAAGCCTGGGATCAGCACCATAGGTAAACGTGCTTGCAAATAGCAACCGTGACCCTTGAGACACCTGCTCTCTTCATGCTGCCCCACCTCACCTTAGTTTTCAGCATCTCTTTCATCTTGCCCCTCCTTTCCTCTAAGAGCCCTGGAAGAGGCTCCTTATTTATAGTTCACCTGACTTCCATTCTGACCTTCGTTCAATTCGTTCTGGAAACATGCTTTCTTCTCACTACCAAACTAAGGAGTATGGTATGGTTTGCGGTTTTTTAAAGTGAAATATGTTATGCTATCTTGTGATCAATTCTCCACAATAAACACTGGATTCATGGCAAGCCTGAATTTGAGAGGCACAGAGCTCTTGCTGCCCAGTGGAGTCCACTGACAGGGAGAAGGGGAATGGGAACCAGTGGTGGCTATAAGGAGGCAGGTTAAAATTGCAGCCCTGAGTGCCTGAATCGTATCTTCTCTTTACAGATTTTTAGCTCCTTGAGGCCAAAAGAAATCTCACTTGTTCTGTGCACATTTGCAGTGCTCCATTTATCACTGCAGTGCAGAGATGCAGAGATACAGATAGATATTTGCAGTGATTAAAGGAGAATCTGCCATGGAGCACATCCTAAATAAATAAAAACAATTCTCTCTCAACAATACTGGAGGGATAAGGTTAAATAAAATTCCTAGCTCAGTTACCAACATAAAGATAATGTAATTATTCAGCTATTTGCAAGGCTACTTCTCCACAACTTACGAAGCAGAGTGATGTCTTGTGACTGGCATCAGATGGGTAACCTAGAGTGCCTGCATGTGATGAAAGGTGCTGAAAAAACAGTCCTGGAAAATTAAGTCCTCTCTCATCCACAGCAGATGATCAGCAGTGGCAGCAGTTCAGGGCTACACTGTTCACTTGGGTGAGTTAATTCTCTGAGTAGAAAACTCAGCCACCACAGTCTTTATAGCCTCATCTACACCTCTCTGCAGAGTCAGTCAAAACACAACCAGTTTCTGCCACTTTTTACAATAGCTGAAGGATGTTTTGGCAACAATCTTAACTGAGCAACCCTTTGACACAGCCACTAATTGTTTTTCAGGACCTTTTTAGGGTAAAGAGCACACATGGAAGGTATCATTTAATAGTATTTATAGATGCCTGGATCACTCAAAAAGAGAAAAGGCAGTTTTCAGCTACCTTCCTTCCAAGCCCTTCTTTTTGCCTTCCTTTTAAACAGCTTTCTAACTTAAAGATGCTAATCACCACAGGATCTTTAAAGTCTCCTTTCAACAGTCCTGTGAGGTAAGGAGAACTATTATTTCCTCTTAGAGAGGAGAGGCTATGGCACCGAGAGACTACTACACTTCCCAAGGTCACACAGCAAATGTACAACATGGTAGGGAACATCACCTAAGTCTGTGGAGTCCTCAGCTAGTATTTTAGCCCCTCCAACACACCTCCTCTTAAATGAAAGATGACCTGGGTGCTGAGACCCTACTGTAGCTCCAGGGACACTCTCCTGGCATGCTCCAGCACTTCTTTCCCTCTGACTCTCTCTCCCGCACACAGAGAAGAGCAGAGAGCTGCTGCTCACCTGGTGGGTGCGTGCTTCTGCTCCTCTTCTTCATCTGTGTCGCTGCTGATAGTGATGACACTCACAGCGGGGCTAGGGGTGTCGGGAATGATTATCGTCTGTCGCTGCCGCTCCCGCGTGGTGCTGGTGGCCACATCGCTCCAGCCGCACGTGACGGAGGTGCTGCAGGCAGGGCTGTTGTGCACCATGGCACAGCGGGGAGGCGTGTTCTCCTTCACTCGTTTCGAACGCTGAGGTGAGCTGATGGACTGAGAGGATGAAACTTCATAGGTGGATGCATTTCTGGAAATGGGAAAGGTTGCTAGTTAAAACTCAGTTTGCCGAAGTTGCCCATCGCCTGATTCCTGGTGTCTGATTCAGTGGCACTGATGTATGGAATCTAGGAAAACTGCAAAATTGTCATAGTCCTCTCAAAAGGACGGACTGCCTCACGTGACTTATTTATATAATTGGCTGAAAAGTAGTTCCTTGTAGTAAAAAATTCAATTTTGTTTTCCCTAGAAATTTCCAAATGAGAAATGCTGCCTCCCAGCAGTCTGCACTGGAGGTAGAGGTCAGTCACGCAGCACAGACATACAAAACACGGGCAGGCTGAGTATGCCTTTCCCTTTCTAATAGCCCCTTTCTCCTGTATCCTGCATGGATGCATCATGATCAGCTATTTTTTGGCCAGAAAAAATCTAATGGTAAAATTAGAATTTGCTGTGGAAAACAACAGCCATTTATCAGGAAAAATGCTTTTCTCAGTTGAAAATTTAATTTTCTGTTTAAGCATCTTTTCAATAAAGATTTCCTGCCCAATGCTTCATCCTCTAGGATAGTGGAGTCCCACGGATGGGTGCACGTAGATGGAAGGACATATACTCAAGTTTCATTTCACTCCCATGTGAGACAAGCAGATACAGCACATATAAATCAGAAAGAAAAGAACAATCTTTTTATTAAGCGAGAGAAAAACATTCTTAAGTCCTGGGGTTTTTTCCCAGCCTTCCTACTTCTGCTTCCCTGCCTGATAGTTGGAAAGGGCCCATTAGATCAGGGATCTGAACACAGAACCTGTCCACCAAACAGTGCCGCACAGGTCTGCAGATGGGATGTTTACCAAAGCACACTGACTAAAGCCCATTTCACTCATTTCCCACATTTTCTTTCTTTCTTGTATTTCCTTCTTCTGCTTATTGCAGAACATTCGCAGATTCAAAAATGAAAACGCCCCAAAGTTCTGGTTTTGTTCTACAGCGGGGCTGAGGCCTGGGCTGCATGTTCAGCTTGGCCTGAAAGCTAACAAAAGGAATAGGTGACATCCACCAAAAGGAAGTCACTCTGGATGTATCGCACTATCCCAACTTACACGGGGTCTTTTGCATAACAAATGGCTGCAAGCCATTTGTAGCATTTGCAGTGCTTTTTGAATACCAATGAGCAGCGTGGAGTTCCCTCCTCTCCAAAGGAGCATGCTCCTCCTTTGGCTACAAAAGCGTCACTATTAATGAAGCTGTAGAAACCCTTTGCTCTGAAAGTGTCCAATTCCTCCTGGATGCTGCCACCCTGCCCCTGGAGAAGGGAGAGGGGAAGCCCTGCACAGGCACACTGGTTGCAACAGGCACTTTCTTTTGCTGGCTTGCTGGGGATGTAGCTGCCTCTCTACACTGGGAATGGACTAAGACAGCTGGAGCCCACCCAAAGTAAATGCAACATTTGGGAGCAGATAAATGGGAAGGATTTAAATAGTGGCCTCTTAACTAGAGTCAAACTGGTTGTGAACTCAGACCTCCTCTGGCTCCAGTCCAGCCACCCAGTAAAACCACAAGCTCCTCTGTTTCTGCCAGTGCACAAGGGGTGACCCATTTCGGTTCCTCCTCTGCACTGTTTTGAGTTTATTAAACAAATGTGACAATTTCAGAGCCCAGAGGATATTCCCCAGAACAACTGCACACACATGTTAAACAGCTTTGTCCTCTGGCCAAGATAACAGTGCTGTGGAAGGCACTGCGATCATCCCACCGTTTTTGAGTTGTGCCACATAACACAGTATGAACCAAAACTCAGTTTTCTACAGACAGTTGGTAGATTTAGGTGTCTAAGGACTGCCTCCTTACAAAATGCTCCCTGATTTATGCTGCCATGGTTCTAAAAAGCCCAGTGCTGGTATCTGGAGCGTACTGTTGAACACAGGGGCCAACCACCTATGTTAGGAGCTAGAGAGCTGGGAGGTGGCCTAAAGCCACTCCAGTACTCCACTCTGCATGGCATTAAAGCTCGGAAGATAGGTCATCATCCCATTCCTTTCAAAAGGGCAGATCTCATGTGCACACACGAGCACATGTTCCTGAAGACAGACCCGGAGGTGCACCACTCTGCGGAAATGCAGACACTGAACCTCAGGAGTGCTTCTTTGAGATGACGTGCGAAGAATACATGTGGCAACTGGGCATTGTGCCATGCTGACCTGAGAATATAATTACTTTTTTAATTATGGTGACTGCAAGGCTTCGGGTAATCACAGCTGCATAAAGAGACATATGAACAGGTCCCGAGTCTCCCATCCTGCATCGCCTCCAGCCACTAACTCCTGCACAAAATGATGCTCACTGGGTATAAAATGTGCCTGACTACCTCTCACCCCTTCCTTTCTCCTGACCTGGGTATGGAAGAAGTGAAGCAGCAGAGAGCCCAAAGTCACAAGAAGTGCTGTCTAATCACTCATGGGCCATGGAACAAACTATTCTGCCCCACAGGTATCAGCGAACATCCCCCTCGTCATCACTCCTGCACTGCAGGGCTGCATTCAGAACCACCTAGGTACGGTGTCTGGGAGCCGTGGCACTCACCGGGGTGCCGACTGGTGCTGCTTGCTCTTCCTGGCGGAGGTGGCGGCAGCAGGCGGCTGGCGCATGACGTGTGCGACACCCACGTTGACGGGCTGCGCCGCGGGGAGAGTGACGTGGCTGGCTAACAACGCGGGCTGCTGCATGATGGGGTTGTAGTGGCTGCCATGAGCGTGGCTGTTCCTGCAAGGTGGGGACACAGGCACATGTTTGACATGCCTCTCACAGGCTCCCACTGCCTTCACTGAGGCTCCCACCTCCAGGGGCCTGCTGGGCTTTCAGTCCCCCCCGGATGGAGCATTTCCCCCAGAGAAGTGACTGAATGGAGTGGCATGGGCACAGCACTCCAAGAATGGGCAACAGAGAAGCTGCTCATAGCTCTTAGACAGGTGGGTCATCCTTCTTCCCACTGGCTCTGCAGCCTCACAAGACCCCATCCCTCCCACCTCCTCCAGCACCAGTGGTACTTCAGAGAGCCTCCATGCGCCTCCAGTTTACCTCCAGTCTGCCAGTGGTTGGGTGCCCGCCATGGACTCTGGGATGACGGTGGCGTGCTGGACAGAAGTGTGGGTGGCCACCCCAGTCAGCTGCTGCCAGGCCGGAGGGAGCAGGATCTGCTGAGTGCCACTGGGCCACGCTTGCTGTCGGACAGAGGGAAAACAATTTCTTAACAAGAGGCATCATACACCAAGTGTGAGTGGTGGTCCATACTCAGCTGGGGTTCCTACTAACAATCATGGTCATACTACCTAGCTCTTGCCACTTTTCAGTCATAGATGACAAATACTGCTAGGAAGCCACTGTAAAAGCAGTAAAATTTATCAATATAGAGAGCTTAAAGGAGGGGGAAAAAAATATCCTCGCCATGCAAAGCACCAGCTGTGTTTTAAACTAGCAATGGGAGGGATCGAATCTAGTTGGCATTTCAACCCAAACTCAAACTCTTTAGCACCTTTTACTTTTGACTCTCCAGATCAGCTGGGCACTATGGTCCCATTGTTATTTCCCCCCCTCCTACAGCCAATTTCCCTTCCCACCCCAACGAGACCTAAAAGAACTTACAGGATCTAGTGAGAATCAACTTTTCAAGGATCGGAAAAGACAACAGGGGTCTGGTGGCCCCCTCACAGGGATGGAAATCTCTGCGCTGTGAGTTGAGCCATCACTCTGCTATGCAACCATCCCTCCAGCTGTGCTGCCACAGGCATGACTCAGGTTGTCCTGCTCTGGTGACTCCACACATGAGTCAGGTGATTGGTTTTTTGACTTAAGAAACTTTCTTTCCCATGTGCTGCCTGAAGGCGGCTGCGACAGTTTCCAACTGACTGGGGTGGGGAATGCAGGGCCTGCCTTAGTCCCAGCCAGCACTACTATATTGGACCCCTATTGTGTTATCTCACAGCTCTAAGGAGGCTAAATTTTAGAAGGGAGGCTTCTTCCAGGCATACATTTGTCCCCATCTCTGTCCTCACAAGAATCCTGTTACCTGTCCCCATGATTCCCTCCTATTCCCCAGCAAAAAAAAAGAACAAACAACAAAAGCACCACACCCCTCCAAAAAACTCCAGCTTTTCCCAGTTTAGCTCCAAAGTTTGACTATCTTCTAATTTTCTATATTGCTAAGGTAGATGAAAAGACTGCTCAGTGAAACCTCCCAGCAACATCTGCAATCTGCAAAGGATGGACCATCACAGGGCTCTTGAGAGCTGTTCATCTAAGTACCCATAACCACGGACTGGTGCTGCTTGGAGCAGATAGGAAGAGGAGGCAAAGACACAAAAAGATCAGGGAGGAAAAAAGCTTTTTTCTCCCTTTTCTTTTTTCCCCAGCTTTGATTTAAAAGAGGAGACTGAACTACTGTTGCAGTCAGTCCCAGGGGACTACCTGGATTTACTTGCAGAGAAAACTGCTTCCTCCCTTTTCAGGAAAGAGAACTGAACAAATCTAAGCTCCCTTCACAACTGCAGTGTATGAATTCAGATGCAGCGTCAGGGTCCAGGCACAAATTCCTCACTTATTAGGTAAGGACCACTGAATCATTTAATCTGCAGATAAGACTTGTCTAGGCTGATCCACTAGCACAGTGTGCTGTGCTTACACACAGGGGGCTTGTGCCAGCAGCTGCAGCCTGTTCTCAGTTATTGCATTACTGTGAAATCATGCTGCTCCTGCACTGGGCCCTGCACTCGAGAGGTGGCGGGTTCCCCAGTGTGATGGAGTTTGTGCTTCCTACGTAGAGCCAGAACAACTAATGGAGTAAGCGCGTTTGCTCTGAAAGCCGGTGGCAGGACGTCCATGGGAAGAAGTGTTGTTGGGAAGGAGTTAAAAGAAGGGAAAATCAGGAATTCAGGGCATTATTCAAGGACAGGGGACAGTTCTGGGTCACGTCATGGAAGCCTGACAGAAAACTGTACAGCTTTGTCTCTTTTGAGATCTGAAGCTCCTGAGAGCTATTAGTAGAGACAGGATCAGCCTCCTTTCACTGGTCTCTGCATATGGGATGTGGACCACACTTGCTTGAGAGCGTGAAAACAGGCCCAGAAAAGCTACAAATTAACTTTTTTTACAAAAAGCTACTTTAGCCACCGGCTCTGTATCTTGAAGGCTGCTTGCTCTGTCTAGCTCCATGCTACAGGCTGCAGACATGCAGAGATGATGCTCAAAATCCATACCTGCCTCTGCTTGTGGTCCCTCCAGCTTCTGGAGCTCCTTCCCCGGTCCCTTCTCTAGGACTGCTAGTCTTGCACAAAATGCACAGGGAGAGCTGGATGCTGGCTGTGCTGGGATACAGTAAGGCTTTGCCAGCCACAGCCATCCCAATGCGGGCAATCACAGTGAACTGTGCTGAGTGCTGGGCAGGGGAAAAAGCCTGATGGCACTAAAACAATGCTGGGAGCACAAGAAGCAGCATCATGGCTGATCAAGGGGACAAATAAGTTGGGTGGAAAAATAGAAGTGGGCTCTGGAGGCGCTACTCTCTCTGCTGGGGACAGTCCCTCTAGTAGCTGGAGCAGTCACACGGTCCGATCTGAAGAGCATTAGATAAGCGGCTGTGCATGAGAGGAATAGCTCTCTGGTGGGAGAGAGACACACAGCCGCTCAGAGATCAGATGTGACTACAATGCATTACAAAGAAGCTGTGTTTTTCCATTCAGGAAACTGGAATTGGGTACAGATTTGTTTATCAGACCAGCTGCTCAGCCCGTACTGAGCGAGGCCCACGGACACCAGATGCCACCGGCATCAATCAGAGCGCCTTGCCGTCAGAGCAGCAGCTAGCATTTCTCATTGCATGAGACACGCAGATATATCAACAGGCAGACTGCTTCTCTTCTATTAAATAAATAAAAATCCATGCAACTGAGGAGTGTTTCTCAAAACCAGCTTCAATTCCCTTGTGGAAGTGACAGTGAATAAACCAGCAGAAATTACAAGAGGGGCAGCCCATGAAATGGGAATTCACATAGCAGGGGCAGCATGGAATCTGGTAGCAAAGCTCCTCCTGAACAAACCCACCACACAGATTGTATGGTGACCCCAACAAGAACACCTCAAGAAGAAAGAGGGAGCCAGAGGTCCTGAGATCTTTCAGGATTCTGCTACCTTTGGGATGTTTCAGACCTGACTCTTACCCCTTCTAGCCCCATGTAGCAGCATACCTGAGGAGGTCTGGCAGAATGGCAGGGCATGCAAAGCCCTGTCACCTCCTTCACCCACTGACTTCTTGCACAAGTAATAGGTGCTTACAACTGTGCCTGCACAGATGGCTTCTTGCTTTGCCATTGTTTTTGTTCCCCCTGTCCCTACAACTCTCCTTTCCTGCCAAGCAAGAGAGCCCACGTAGGTTGTTACAACAGGCTGCAACAGAGATAGGTTTGATGTTTCAGACAGCCCTCTAACAAAGACTGCTATTGGGAAGGGGTAGGACACATTAGCTAATGGAAATCATTCAGACTGCAAGTTGTGTTTGGATCCATCTTCACCAGATAAGCGCAACAGGCAGCTGCCAAAGATAGATCATTGCACTGATAGTCTTACCCCAGCAATGCCACACACTGGCATAAACCTTGAAGTCTGCTGGTAGCTGACTGCCCATGAACACACTGGCATTAATGAAGGCATGGCAGATAACCAATCCTGAGTCAGATGCATGAGTTTTGACTTGTAGGTCACCTTTTCCAGGCTGCACAACTTAATACTAAGTAGGGGCAAATTCACTGAAGCCAGCACAAGGAGGAATGGGAATGAGCTGCTCCTCTTTTTTGAGGACATGGGGTTCCCCTTGAGGACGCGCATGGGATTGATGCTACCCATTCTCATTTGTATTTTTTTTCCTAGGAGGAACCATGCTTTACATGTGAGTGCGTTTTGGACAATTGTGCCAACAAGTGCTGCTGACAAAGAGAGCTCCTTGTCTGTGGGGCGCTTGCCTCTGCCCTCTACATCTCTCTCATAACTTAAGAGCAGAGGGGCAGCTCATAAAGCAGAAGGGTGCAAACTTAAAGCATTAAAGATATTTCTTGGCAGCATGCAATTCACCAGCGCACCTCCTGGACACAAACTACCACTGAGGCCACGAGTTCAAGGGGATGCAGGAAAGTTATTACCTGTTCCTCCTCAGAAGGGGCCTGACACAGCTTCCCCTGAGGCTTCCCACTGATTCCAGTGGACAAACAGAAGGAAAGAAGGTCTTTGCAACTCTGACACAGCCTTTGAGCTGAACAATGAACTTGAGGTTTGGACATTTTGGAGATAGCTGGAGACCGTTCTATGGCTGCCCAAGTCTCCGAACTGCACCACAGAATGCCCTCAGAAAAAGCTACTCTCCTCACCCCCCGAGAGCTGAAGAACACAAATAATATCTGCCAAGCTTGGTGCTTCAGAGTTCCTTACCTGTGCGAGGAGTCCTGGCTGGATCTGAAGAGGCTGGGCCCCAGGAGCCTGAGTGACAATGGGAACGGCGTTCTCCATCCGAACTGAATACCCAGCATGCTTCGAAGGGGAGGCTTGTAACCCTATTCCACCAGCACAGAAGGTACAGCATTAGCCATCAACAAAATTATTAGGAACGTGGGTCTGCTTTTCAGAGGTGCCTAAAGGCACTTGCTGATGCCCACTTAAATTGCAGCATTCAGCCCTCTGAAAAATTCGGCTCTTGGAGTCTCACATATTTTACCACAGCCCAGAGATGTCCATTAAATGTTCATAAACATGATACATGTATAAGAGGAAGGAAAAGACATTTTCAAAGATGTTAAGGGATTAATTAGGGTATCTCAAATAAGTGGGAGACATTTCAATACAATGTCTGCAGGGAGAAAAAGAAGAGAGGGGAGGGAATGGCTTCTCTTTCCACACATTCTCTGGTTTGACAATAGAAAATGGTTCTTGCCAGCCAAAACCCACTGCTATGCAAGAATGTTTCCTTTGGAATAAAGTGGGACGGGAATCCAGAACTACATAATCCCTCAGCCTTGAGGGGGATAGGTGATTTTCTCTTGCACAGCTTCTCAGGACTCATATTTAAAAGGCTCTGATTGGACAGTGTTATCTAGCACAGCCCAAACTCCAATCACTGCTGACTCAGCCTAACTGAGCTGGAGGAAGGTTCCCTCTCCACCACGTTAGTACGTGGCAGGGCCTGTGCTACCTCCTCTACTTTAGAACTTTCTCAAGACACTGAGTGGAATATGTTAGCTTACATATTCTAGCAATACATCTCTGAAGTCAAACCCTTGAGATGCATTTTAACTATGTAGAAGAGGTCTAGCTGAACTCCACTAGTTCAAAAGAGCTTTGATAATCCTGCAGAACATTTAACAAGTGCCTAGAGACTGCTCCACAGGCAGGCTTGTAGAAATGAAGAGCAGAAGTTGCACCAGCTGAACCAAGGTCTATTTAGACCACTTCCTACAGATACCTAGCTAGTTTTTCCAAATTACTACAGCATGTAGAGTCAAGAGAAAGACAAGTGGCTACATGTCATCTTCACCTAAGCTGTCTCACAATGTGGTGCCTGCTATCAGTATACACAGGCAGAGCTATTTGAAGCGGGGCTGGAGCTGAAGGAATTGTACTGATAAACGGTCATGAGCATCTGCTATGAGGGCAAATCCTCAACTCCAACAGCACCACACTCCTTGCTGAATTAACCTCCTGAGTCCCCCTTTTAACAACTACATCACTGAGAAGTGATGAAATCATTGTTTACGTACTGATTTATCATTGTTGTAGGGGAAAGTTTTCAAGTTTCCCAAAGTGAGGCAGAACAGCCTCAAATTCTGTTCAGGGCAAAGGATGACAAATATCACATGTTCTTCCCCAGCCCCTTCTGAGCCTGTCCTATTGTTTTAGACCACCCTCATGATGCTGAGACTTCCTTCAGACCTCCACCTCATGATGGTGCCCGCAAGATCCTCCACTGTTGCAAACATTTCCATCTGCAATAACCTCATTTGTCTGATTTACTAGGCCAGCACTTTTTCCACTGCATGATCTGCACAAAGGAAGCTTGCTTCCAACAAGAGGTAGATGAAACACCGCAGTGGGGAGGGAGCAGTGACTAGCCAAGACCTGGCAAGGCTGTTACCTACCTTGGAAGCCTGGTGGGCAGACAATGAGAGCTTGCTGTAAGGGGTCGGGCCGGGCACAGATCTGCGCTGTTCCTGTCTGCAGGGGCATGCTCCGCTGGGCCACCGCAGCCATGGATGCCGCTGAGGGCTGGTAGAGTGCAGATTGGTAATTTAGTATGGAGACCTCGGGGTTGGCTAAGGAAATAGTGGCACTGGAGGAGGTGGGAGCCAGGTTGGTGGTCTAAAGGAATGAGGGGAATTAAACAAAAACAAACAAAAAATGAGGGAGATGGGTACGTTGGAAGAAGCAAAATCCAAAGATAAAATAAAAAAGTAAAATAGCGCAAGATAAAGTAAAAGAAAAAAAACAAACCAAAATAAAAAACAGCAAACCGGAACCAAAGAAGGGGTAGAACAGGACACTGAGGAGCACAGAGGCAAGGGTAGTGACGGGGAAAGGAACACAATCTGCCTGAACGACCGCAGCTGCACCATGCAACAGGATCTCCAGCCACATGGCGCTGCTGTTAACTCCTCAAAGACAGCACCTTCTCCAAAGCACAATATATCACCCAACTGGCTCTGATTTCCAGCATGACGAAGATGGGTTCAGAAAATGCTACTGACCCCAAATTACATTGTTCACTCACCATGCACATAGCTCTAGAAGCAGCTCACATTTCTTAGGTAAGAGAAACTCAGAACCTCCATGCTATGTGAAGCCTTGTCCTGAGAGGGGAGACTCATTCCAGCCTTTCCTCTACCTTGTATCTAAGACGGCACAGGCCTTTATGTTTTGAATTTGAAGGAATCAGAAGGCACAACAGGAGGTAATAATACTTTCAAAGTCCATGACTTTTCAGAGCAGAAACTCCAGCAGGAGGTGTTGCAAAGCCACAAAAATCAGCCCAGTGTTCTGCAAAACATCTAGAAATCTGAGGGTGACTTGTTTTTCATTAGGACTGAGTCTGTAACAGTTGCAGACAAACAACCCCTAGACAACTCTGCCACTGTTCTATAAAAATATATGTCCTTAGCATTCACGTCTAGGCAGCCAGGCTCTACCTGACCAAAGCCCACCTTTCCCCTCCATGCAAATGCACCAGCATCACTACTGGAGATTCGTCAGATAACACTTTCTCATGATGAATGTATGAACCCAGGATGAAGCTTTGATCAAGGCTGCAGGAGACAGCAGGCCAAGTATTTCACGCTGACCTGGTTGCTTCTGGGCCTGGGAAGGCTACTCATGCTGCACTGCCACAGCCACAGCCACAGCCACAATCACAGCCATGAGGGATGCGATGGTGAAACATTTCTTCTTCTTCCTCCTTCCCTCTTTGTGCAGAGGCAGAGAAGTGCAATCTGTTCCCCTGTGCAACACACCAAGCAGCAACCACGACAGCTCCCCCACTCCTCAGCTCAGAAGTCCTAACTGGAAGGAGGCAATCCCCAGATATTTTGCAGACAGGGAGCACCAGAGAGCCAAAATGAGTTGTATGTTGAACAGAATGGTGAAAGGTTTCAAGCTTGTTCAAATTACAACACCCTTCCTGGAAATGTTTCTACCACTTCTTCTAGGAACACTGGAGATACCAGTTCTGCTCAAAACACACGCCCTTTATGAGAATTCAGATTACCATGGACCTCCTCAGCCAACAACTGATCTCAACATCAAGTGAGTAGTGAGGAAACGAAAGCAAGTCTGCATTTCCTACTAGCAATTGTGGTACAAATGGTGTCTCTGCCCTGCAGCTGGGGCCTAGGGGAGCATGTAGCATGCATTTCTTTAGTTAGCATCTCAGATACAGCCAAGAAAGGGAACCAGTGTTTGTAACTAATACCCTATCACACCAAGCCATGATCTGTCTCCGTCTGTATCTGCTTAATGAATTGCTCCAAAAGACTTTCTGTGATTACATGTATTGAGAACTGAGTCATGAAGTCTGATTTTCTGAGTGACACAGGAACACCCTGTATATCTATACAGATTCCTTTAGCTCTCTTGCTTTCCATCACTATTTCCGCAATGCCACCTGCAATCTCTGGAATGAATCTTGAGCAGCCTGTTCCCAAAAGGCTTAAAAGAGAGTAGCTATTTCTTCAGCTTCAGTCTCCCATAGTGCTGTCCCTGGAGAGTTTCCTTTCACTGTTGTAGTCCAGTACCGCAGTAAACAACTTAGCCTGCTAGTCACATAAAATCTGTCAACCCAGCACCCCCCAACGCTGGGGCATCTAAAACTAACAAACACAAAAGTCCAAAGCATGACCACAAAGCCAGAGCCTACCAATGTAGAGTGCAATATGTTTGGAGTGGGGGTATGTGCACACGGTTCCAATGTCAACTGCGGCATGTGGAGTAAAACCAGTGAGAGATAAGAATAAACATTACCACTAAACTCTTCTTTCCCATTGATTGGTTACAGTGCTGTGCCTCTTATAGAAGGATTTAAACTCTTTTTACTTCAATGCCAATTTGAAGAAGTGCTGTAAGATCCCTAATCTGACCCACGGAGTGCAGTCCTGCCTGGTGCATTAAGGGACTAAGGAGCTTTTCCCCATAGCAACTTCCCAAGTAAGCAGGATTTATCACCCCCAACAACAACATAAACAATGAGGGCAACATTTCACCACTGCACAAACTGTCACAAGATTACCGCTTGCCTGAAGAACAGAGAATGAGGAAGAACAGAAGAGTAAGCCCCAAAATGCGGAAGAGCAGGAGAGTTAAAGTGTATCATATTTTTGCTGGCATGTTAAATGGGATGCTACTTTGTTTTTTGTCTTCTAGACCTCACTGACCTAAATGTTTCAAGCACTGGCTGCTTCTGATTGATGCCCTTACCTGGTTGTGGACTGTGTTCAGCTGGTTGTTAAAAGTCATGGTCAAGTTGGTCGATGTACTTGGGGCTACATGGGTGATGAATGGTGTCTTGCTCTGGTTCACTGTGTCATACATATTCACCCGCCGCTTGCAAATCTCCATGTTCTGGAAGCAGGACTTGACACTGTGTAAGGAAGAGACAGAAAATCAACTGACCAACCAACACAGGTTAACAGTTTCTCACAGAACCCTGCATTAGGTCCCCATGTCAGGCTCGGCATTTTCTAGGCACTTCAAGCCCTCTGCTATTTTATGCAGGTCTCTTTTAATCAGCCAGAGTCAGATTAACCCTGTACTGAAGAGAGCTAAATGGGTGTCAAGATGACAGTGGCTGCTCTGGCACTCTTGGCTGTCCCCATGGGTCTGAGCACTGCAATGTAAGACAGAGAAAGCAAGCAAATTGGTTGCTCTTTAGGTGGCAGGGCAAGAAATACAAAGCAGCTATTTTAAAAGACTGATAGATAGCATTTTTTTCTGATGATTGAGCCTCATGCTTTCTGCCTCAACGCAAGCCTAAGGGTAATTTTACAAGTCTCTTGCAAGGAAGAATTTTACTGCTTTTGGTCACTGAGACCCTTGAAAAATCTTACTTGTTGCCTTTAAAAAGTTCACCGAAAGCTGAGTCCAGCCAAGTGGTCAAAACATTGCCTCTGTCTGCCTAAATGCTTCCATAGATGCTTATCTTAAAGCACATGAGCTGTCCTCCTGCAGCCAATGGGATGATTCATATCACAAAAGGTTATGCCAAATCAGATTTATCAATGCCCTGAGGGAATCAGGTCCTGAGGCTATCTCAGTCTGAGAATTGGATCTCTAGGGGGGAAAGATTACAGCTTCTTCCTCTACACAGACTTTCCTTTAAATGTTATTGATATAGCAATGGAAATTTTGGGAAGCGTAATATTTTGTATCCCTAGTAAAAGAGATTAAATACTCTCTGCATTGCTAGAGCACTCTAGGTGTCTGGTACATGGAATTGCTGGTATTTCATTTTTATAATTGGGATCCAAAGCATACAGAGGTTTAAGAGATAACAACATAGCAATCTTGTGCAGAACTGTATTTTTCATAAATCTCATTTTTTCCAAGGTGTAAAAACCAATACAGGTTTCCCACAATTCTTCCATAGTAATTGTTCTTACAAATGTGACCTCAAAGCCTGAAACACAACCCAAAGAAGTGAGAAGGCGTTTATTTTATTTCCATTATCCCAACCCAGAAAAACAGAAAATGAAGCAGTGAAAATCAGCTGTAGCTGTAAAAAATCAGCTGTATGCATAATTTATTTTGTAACAATCTGTTAAGAAGTAGAGGAGGTAAACACATCCTCGCATAATTTTTAGGAAATAAAATGTCCCTTCAAAAGGAAGAAGCTCATATGATCCCTACTGGTCAGGAAAAGGACCTAGATCTTTTTATCCCTGTCTTATATCTTACTCACGTGGTCACCTTTCTTCTCCTACAGGCAACAGCTTGATAACTGGATCTGTGGCATAAAGACCTGCAGACAAGACAGGCTCAGGACACTGCATGGCTGCTCATTCATTTAAAAAACTATGAAATACCTCTAAGTCCTAGAACACTTAGAAAAATCAAACACTTCTTATAGAAGACTATAGGGTTGCATTTTTCCAGTCAATTAAGACTATAATTCTCTCTCCAATAAAGCAGAAAGCACTGGAAAGAGTGTATGTTCTGTATATACTGTGTGTTACCGAACAATTTTATATAACAAGGTATAATCTCTACTAATGTAATACTGTGTTCTCTGTCTTTACTTGAAAAAAAGGGGAAAAAACAGAAGGCAGAAACAGAGCAAACTGGACAGAAAGGCTGAGACATAGCCAAAAATATAAGAGTCAGGCAGTTAAATATGTGAAATGGGGAGCTAAACTTGCGTTGCTGTTTGCTTGGAAGTAAGCAGAACAGCCCCTCTTGAGCTGCTCAAACTTCCAGCCCCTCTGAAGCATGCCACAGCAGAGATTCCTTCCAGAAGCTGCATCATCCATATATTCTCACTTTATTTCCTGCCTGATTTACTTCCAGGAGAGATTACAACTCCTGCATTTCTTGAGGCTTTGAAGCTTCTATTCTCAAAACCACAGGTAATCACAGACAAAATTTCCATCAACTTGCCATGCTGGTTACAGCTTGTTGCTCTCTTTACCCATCACTGCTTCCAACATGGAGGGGCTGTGCAGGGTTACGCACTGAGCTGCCACAGCATTTAGGATTCACAGACCTGAGGCTGAATTTTTTATTTGGGTAAAATTCTCACTGCTATTGGCTCCAATGATATTTTCAGCCTTTCTGGGGCTTTGCCTGAGCAGCCACAAGTGAGCACTTCAAAAATGAAGATGTGATTATTGTCTGTTGCATTAGCGGAAAGATTTGTGATGGCAATGCACTATGCCACAAATCTCTCCTATCTTACACAATCAGCTCTTGCACAGTAAGAAGGACTGTGGCAAATTAAGAGGCTTTTGCATATGATACTAACATTGTTAGAAAATGCTGTAGTTTTTTAAGTTTATGAATGTTTTTATATAAAACTTATTTTCTGTTTAGCACAACAATCTCCCATCTTGTTTTCATTACATTTATCACTTACTATCTATGTATAGATAACAATGCTCAAAGGTGTCTGTGCAGGGTAAGTCTAGGTCTACATAGATCGTGCACCCACTACCTTATGGTAAGCAGCTGCTCTTATCTTCTGATAAACATTAACAAAAAGATAGCTACAGCTCCTTGACAGAGGGAATACTACCTTAAATGAACTTGAAATACCGCAGGTAAGAGCACACATACAGGCAGGAGAGGTGACACAGCAACCTGTTGCTCTGCAGCACCCACACAAACATACTCTATGGCTTTTTAAGGAGTTCCCTTTATTTTCACACCTGAGCTCCTCAAAGTCTTTAAACACCCATGCACATGGCACCCAGTGAAGTATAGTGCTGTGCCAGCAACTTCTCCTGATGAGGCGAAGGGACAGCCTACAAAAGCACCTTGAACTGCAAAGTGCTATAGAGCAGAATGTTCCAAGCTAGGGGTCCTGAAGGCTTTGGGCAGCTCCCACTTCATGTTTGCCTTCACTTACCCCTGAGAAGCCTGACCCTACATGAACTGCCCAGGGGAAAACAAAACAACATGCTGGGTGCAGGTTTCCTGTGTTTTAGGCTGCTGTGCTCTGTGACACAGCCTTAGGAGAAGGGCGAGTCAGGCTTGACACTTCTTCACATTTCCATCAGGCGGTGGAGCCCAGCTCCGTTCCACTCAAATGTGTCAGCTGAGGTCAGAGTGTGGTGTTTAATGCTACATGGGCAGGCAACAACAAAGCTGAGAACTGAACTCCTTGTTCTGTTGCCTGTGCCTGTAAACCAGCCTGCTGTGGAAAAAGCTCTTCCTTTAAAAAGCAAACAGCCCCAAACTGACCCCTGAAAGATGGGAAGGTTCTGGGAGGAAGGGCTGGCTCCCCGCTGCAGATAAGGTTGATTACCACAGTAACAATCAAGACTATATTACTTTGAGATATACTGATACTTTCAGCACTAATTGCATAATTTCTGCTGCATTTTAATGCAAACATATATAATTATTGAATATTTACATAATGAATGTAGCACTCTCTGCAGTGTTTTAAATGCCAAGCACCTACAACACAATTCTTGCAACCTTAAGAGGTGGCAATCCTCTTTTTTTCGACCAGAAAAAGACTCAAACCTAGGGCTTATGCATCTTAATAATGTCCCTCGGGTACATTTGTTCTCCACCACAATCAGCTCTCCTCTTCACCCCTTAATTCAAAGCCCAAGGGAAAAAAAAAGCTACGTACTGTGTGCTGTGTGGGAAATCGAGCAAGTGCGTCATGGTGACAAAGGGGTGGTTCAGAGTTTCAATGGGTGTTATTCTCTTATCTGCATCTATCGTCAACATCTTCTTTAACAGATCTATAAACTCCCGCCGGTCCGCCTTTTCCACCAACATATCACTTCCTTCCAAATCTGTTGTCATGTTCACCTAGAGGAGAGAGGACAAGGGTGAGGGCTACAGGGAAAGAGCAGATGGTCAGGTCTCCATCGAACTGTGTTTATTCCTCGTTGGAGCACATGCCCTGCAAGCCCCGCTGTCTGAAGGGGTAGTTGCTGAAGTCACACAGCAGACTGCGGTGGCTAGTCATCTGGCTTGTGTGTGTCAGATCTCTAGACAGTCTGTTAAGTGTTCAGCTCACTTGGGTCAATGGCTAATGAAACACTTAGTCACCCTCCACTGAAGATGAACAGCTTCCATGTGGTAGCAGGCAAGCTCTGATAATCAGTGTATTTATCATACAAAGGTCTGTGCTACCAGGTACTTAACAATGTGTCCTGTGAGCAGAAAATATATAAAATAAATAAAAATTGTCAGTAGGTTTATCAGAAGCATCCTATTCATGGAGCAGGTGCCAGGAAAAAACACAGTGTTATGTTATTTCATCCATTTATACAGTCTGCTGTGATCTCAGTCCTCCATTTTTGCATGTTAGCTTGTGAATGCTACAGTACCTAGACTTTGCTAGCACAAACTCCAGCTTTGTGCTAGCCTTGTGTGCTAGTGTTGTGACAGTTTTGTGTACTAGTTTGTTTGCTAGCGCAGACTCCAGTCGCAGGGGTGGTTATGCTGGAATTAACTTTCACAACCATATGGAATTGACACAGTGAATTAGTACTCCCTGTTCCCCCACCCAGCCATATTTTACAGAGAGCACGCTCTTCCGTGGCCATGGTGATTATTTCCAATGTCACTGTTTTACAAATGGAAATATTAAAGCACAGAGAAGTGACTTGCCAGTGGTCATACAGAGGAGCACTAAAGAGACAAGAGAAAGAAAACACAGGATTTTAACACTCAGAGATGTGACTTAGCCATTTTCCATGGATGTTTTTCAACAGCACATCAAGACCACATGCCCCCATGTGCAGTTTTCCCCACAAAGCAGCACAGAATGAGCTGATTTGGAAGGCATAATCCTGGTATTTCTCAGAAGCTAGCATAAGAACAGGACACACAGAGATCACGTAGTTCCCCTTTGTTAGCGTTGCCCAAAAGCATATGAGACAGTCCTGCTGGTTACTCACCAATGCTCTTACCTGTGCCATATCATCCAAACAGTTGAAAATATACTTTCTTGCTTCCTTCGACTTAATCCCTGTCTCTGCCTCATGATCATCTGGTGTCTGTTTAGAACAGGAAACAGGCATTGACTAGAACTGCCTTGCAATCAGCTGTGGGTTAGATGCCACTTCCCACTTGTGCCTTATCCTGCCCTCACCAGAGACCATCGTATCTCTCTTGCCTCACCATATAACATTTACATTACCTCTGCTATGGTTATATGACAGCTTGTGTGTCACAAGGTGACTTATCCCTTCTTTTTCACTTCACAGGATCCTCACAATGGCAGTGAGAGTCTCAAAGGTCTTTTACACCCACCCCAGCATGATGCTCAGCATCCCATCCTTACAGCTAGAAGTCCAATGACCTCTCTCCTTGAGAACTGAATGCAGCCAAATACGCTGGAACAAGAGACTCAGGGCTCACTTGCATTACTAGCAGTTTTGATTGTCAGAATTAAAATGCTTTCTTCCTCCCTCCCACAGTGAGTTAGATATTAGAGCAAAGTCTGCCCAGGGCATGTTTCATTTAAACTACACATCAATTCATTGACTACTTAGAGGGAGATTTGCAGGTCAATTCCAGACTTAAATTTCCCACAAAGCAGTGCCAAGCGGGTGGGCTAATGGCTGCAGACTCTGGGGATGGCAGTTTTACCTGGGGCTATACCCACTCCAATGTCTGTGCTGCACTGCAAAAAGCAGAGACCTAGGCTCTCGGGTGACCTGAACATCTCCTCACTTCCAGCCAACAACTGCAAGGTAAAAGAAACAAGGGAACATCTTCCTACCTTCAGTCTCCACAAAGGATATGGTGAGTCTGTATCCCTGTTGAAAAACCTCGTAGTCTTTGTCCCTGCACTTAATAAATACTCTGCCGGTAAGCCCTGCGTCTGCGAAATATAGCGAATCTGTAAGAGAAGGATGAGAGGTCACTGTTCATCCTGTGAAGATCTCTGGAGATCTTCCTAGGAAGGAGGGCAGGAGGCATTTAAAACAATAGAACAAAGAAAGAAAGAGGAAAGGTAGCACATAGTTAGACTTCACAAAAAAAAAATAAAAATAAAATCCTCCAAAACCCAGTGCAAGGAATGAGAGGAAAAAGAAATCCTGTATGGCACCCTCCATTTATCACATACATCACTCGAAATTCACCTTTATGGTACACTCCCACAAAGCCTATGGATAAAGGGAGGAAAGTCCCCAGGTTTTAGAGGTCAGAGAGGGAGACCCACACAGACATTTCAATGGGGTGTTCCACTGCTTTGCACCTTTTTATGTCACGCTTCCCTCTCCAGGAGGTAATTTCAAAAATTTGATATTTGTGCTCTAACTTTTGCTGATTTTTTTCCTCTCAGATAAGTGCACAGCCTTTCCTAGGAGCAGTTTGAAGTCAGAAATGGACGACTATGAAGTGATTATCTTTGAACTTAGATGAAATATACACTCAAATGAACTGACACCCTCATGGTCTGCAAAGTACTTCATCTCTGACCTCATCTCTGATGACTTCGTTTGTTATTTGGGCTAATTCCTTGAGTATGACCTTGCTGGTGCTCACATAGTTAAGAGATGCTACATATGTGTTTCCAGGATTTTAGACTTTAATTTATGTATTCAAAGGAGAAAGGGTCTGTGACTACACAATTAGAGACCGATCTCACACATGCCTGGGGTGGCACACAAAACCTTAACTTTGACATCTCTCGATTCTTCAATGTTTCACTCTGCAAAATTGCTGCAAACTCTGCAAGCCTACTAAAAATAGTCACCTATGCTTGAAAACTCTAGGGAAGAATGGAAAGCATTTTTGAGAGAAGAAACAGAGAAGGGTGAAAATAAATAAACAACTAAAGGCATAAAAAGCAGCTGTGGTTTCAAAAGACTTCCAAAGCACTCAGGACCCGGTTCACTGAGCATAGCTTGCTTGCCTCTGCAGCTCCTTAGGTTCACCAGAGCTCAGGCCCCTGAGAAGCACCAGGATCAGCCCCTATCCCTTTCCCAGCTCCCCAGGAACCCTCACTCTACTTCCCCAGAGGAAGCTTTGTACTGGGCAGTTTAGCTGGTCAGGTAGGTATGGTGATTTCTTTTTCAGCTGTATGTTTTATGACTTCTGGGGTGCAGCAGAGAGGAGAAATAAAACTACTCTTCATGCTTGGTGTGTGATTTTCAAATGTTTTTAAGTTTTTTTAGCTACATCTGATTTCCTCTGGAGTCACGAATGGCCCTGCTCTTCATTGCAGGTTATTTCCCCTGCCAAATTTCAACTTTAAAGCTCTGACTAAAAAAAATACTACTTACAAAAGAAGAGTCAAAGAAACATTTTCATATATGAAAAACTTATCACTCTGCTTTTATTTTTTTTTTATTTTCTAGAAGAAAAAAGACCCTCTTCAGGCCACATTTGCAGACAGCTAAGATCACCCTGAAGAAGACTATGGAAAAGAGAAGAGTGTTCTGCAGCTCTGGCTCTAACAGCTGCTGTGCTATCAGTTTTAGGACTACAAAAGGAGTGCTAAAGCCTATAGGGAGAGAACTACGACAGCTTCTATTAACTGGAAACCTACACCACTGTGAACGTTTTCCTTCTTGTCATTGCCTTTAATATGCACCCTTATAAAAGGGGTTATGAAACGCAGTAGAGTTCGTGCAGTTTCTTCTAGCAAATAAACCTTTATTCAACGCTTTGCTATTACAGCAAAGAAAGGGTGCCTGCTCTGCTCAGTGAGGAGAGACATGTACAGAGCTCTCCACTCAATGGCAGAGCTGACTCTTGACTGAGATTTCACTTACGTGGCCAGATCTTAAAAGCCAGCGTACCAAACAGTACACTGGTTACCTAGAATAAATACCCCAGCTGGATAATGAAAAGGTTGACACGGAAGGGTAAGAAATGCATATTCCTCATTAGCAAAACAGAAAAAGTTGGCATCTGTTCACTCTGACAAGAGAAGGGAAGAACACTCCTGCATCCGGAGCAGCATCCGTACCCACACTTACCAGCATCCGGAGCAATATCCGTACCCACCTGATCGTACTCCGAAGCTCCCGGGTACAACGGCCAGCCCAAGAACAGCTCTGCAATGACACATCCCAATGACCACATATCGATTGCTTCACAAAACGGCAAACCGAGGATGATTTCAGGGGCTCTGCAAAGGAAGAGGTTAGAAAATATCAGCAACAGGAGCAGATCCACTTGGCTGGCATAGGGATGCCCATGCAGAGCGCGACATTCATGAAGTTGCCTGCTGCCAACAAGCATCACTGCAGCTATGGACCTGAGGGTCCCACTGGCCACTGGCAAAAAGTGCCTGCTAACCAAGCACTAGTCAGTGAATATTTATCCTTGCAGAAGAGTCCTCTGGCAGCATTTAGGCAGGAGATAGCCTTACGTTTCACAACAGTTTGCAAAGGGGAGAACTACAGTTGTTTTCATTTGGCAGGTGGGAAAATGAAGCACAAAACAAAAGTTGTGCCTTCAAATCCACCCAATTAAGGCCTCTGCTCGAGGCTCTTGGGACCAAGCCTGCTGTCCTGTGGAGGAACCGTGTGGACTCCCGTGGTGAAGCTCAGTAGGCTTCACAAACAGCCAGACATTAAATGATCATTACAGGACTGGTATAAATGGATTACTTTTTAAACAAATGGATGCAACCATAAAACAGAGAAATAACATAATTAGATCTATTAGACCTAAGTCTTTTCCTCACGAGAAAGTAGCTATGAAGCCTTCACTATTCAGTCTGTCCGAGGCAGCTGATTATATTTCCTCTTCCCTTCCAGCCCAAAAAGCCAAAACGTGGTGGCACTCTCGCTACACATCTACTGCTGGCTTGAGGAGATGCCCACTGAGGCACCTCTTGCTCAGCGAGCTTCGGCATGAGCCCTGCTGAGGAAGGAGAGGACAAGGTAAAAGCTCTGCTTTGGCTCTCCAGAAGGATCCCTGACTGGGGTATGGAGAAGATGCCCGAATAAGCAAAACCAGCCCCAGCTCAGACCTCCATGGGACCTTAGGGTGAGGCTCATTTCACCTTCCAGCCAGGTAGAAGCTGGTGTCAAATCTTAGCTGGGTACCATGCAGAGTGCATGGTCAATGAGGAGGTCAATATCCTCGCACCCTAAAGGGGATTTGTCCCACTGCCTTGGAATGGTTTGAATCCTTCTCCACTGGTGCTGAAAAGACCTAGAAGGTGAGGTTAGATGAGCTCCCTAAACTCCAGTGGCCAAGGTGAGAGGAGATGAATCCCCCTCTTAGTGCCCCAAATGCTTTGCGTTCCAAAAGCAACTTCTGTGTGGAGGAATCAAAAGTATTTTACAAACACAGAAAACGTTACACAAAACCCACCTCTGCACACAAACACCTGCCTTACTCTCCCCACCTCAGCTCAGACTTCCACATGCATTTAAGTGCCACAGTTCCTATTTTACACAAGGATTGCCTAAAGCTTCTCTCCTGCTCTTCTTGCAGATCTTGCAACACTTCTAAAGCCCCAGCTTCTGGACTCAGGTGATATTAAACAGAAATAAAAACTCACTTTCCCATACTTCGTTTCCCATTTCTAACTATTACAAAGAATGCACAGATGACAGATAAAAGAAAGAAACATTCACTGCTTTAAAACTTTCATAATTTTAAAAATAGCCTTGGGATTTCTCAGGCCCTGATGCATATTTTGGGAATGCCTGGGGTTGACTATTGAGCAAATCAAGTGCCACCATCTAGTGCTGGAAATAGGACCCATGGTTCCAGTTTCCCATCTGTCATCAGGATAAGATCTGACACTAGTGAGATCATACTAAGGATTACCAATTGCAGTGGAAAATATTATGTTTTAATCACACCATTACATAGTCATGTGAAGACAAGTCTTTAGCCAAGAAACCAAGCAAAGTGGGTAACTTTTTCCAAAGAAACAAGCTAATGCCCTGTAGCAAGAATCCATGCCCCATCTTCGTTCCACAAACTTCACCAATTTTGGATTGACTGGTAACGATAAAAGCCCCAAACCATCTATTCTCAAACCGCCAATGAAGAATGTAAAAATTACAGGAAATTCTGAGATTTTAAGGTTAGGATGCTTAGAGCCATTCTCTCAAAAAAAACACCATGCCAGAAACTTTAGGCTGCCATTAGCTTTTCTAGCTTTATCTGTGTTTGTTGTTCTCCTATCCCACTGTTCTTTACCCTGTTGTGACAAACTTTTTATTCTAACACCAATATCTCCTTAGGAACAAGGGGTTAATTTTCCTCCTTTCCTCCCATTCCATCATCCCTGCACACTGCTCGACACCTAGACAAAATGCAGAGAGAAAAAGACAGCTATGGTGACCTGCATCTCATTACTATGTAAATCCTGCATTCAAAGCCATCTGCCTCTCCCTGTCTGCCTTCCACATTGTGAACGAAATGTCCCTGGTCACTAACGAGAGCTCAGCCATGCATCGGCTGAACTTCAAATCCCTCCCACTAACTCAAGTGGAGGGAGCAGAGGGGTGGACTATCGATGGGATATTCCCAACGTGATTTTGTTTAGAAACCTCCCTGCTCATAAAAATCACTTGCGCTGCTGTCATCTGCAGCATACACCTCCTCCCTTCTCTCTCCACACTTATGCTGCCAACACCTCCAGACCCCTGTAAGAAGGGATGACCTAGAATTTGAGGTTCCAAAATCTCTAATTTTTTGCTGTCCAGTGGATTTTTCTTAAAGCTCCAGCTCTGGACTGCAGCAGTTAGGAAAGAATTTCTTTTTCACACACAAAAGAAGTTTTGCACCTCCCCTGTAGGCAAGAAAAGTGCAAAACCAGTGTCCATACCATTTAAACACATAAAAGGCAACTAAATGGAACATCACTCATTATATTAAACCAGACCTATCATTGTAAGGAGGGGAGGTGGTGAGATAGTTTTATTTCATTTTGCTTTTTTTGGAAGCTAAATCAAGCCTAAAAATAAGTTGCCATCTTTGCCCATTTAGCCCCAAACAGATGATGATTTTGGAACAGCGATGAGAACCCCTGTGAGAGGGGAGCCAGAGCAAAGTGATATGGTGCTCTACATACACCACAGCCAGTGTTCGCTGCGGCTTGCTCCGAGCCTTCGTGTCGTAACTGCAGTTTTTCCATGGAAAGGGAGTGGCCCTAAGACAAAAAGATCTTGTTAACTTAATTACGCAGTCCTTAAGACACTGCAAGAACGACAGGTATCAGACACCACACAGGCTTCCAGATTTTCAGCTAGCAGACACCTCCTGTTTGCCGTGCAAGAGAGAGCTGGAGTCACCACCCCAGGAGAAGCTGTGGTCTGCCTGCCTGCTGGAACTCTGCTAATGGCCAACAGCGACCGTTTTGGTGGAGGATGCTACAAGTTTTGTAATAAAACAACCAGTCAACTAATAAAATGCCTTCTGAACCTCTATGGGTGGAAATTGTTCTGTATGCTCCATTATGGATGCATAGATCCTTCTGCATACAGACCTATATCTAACGTGTGGAACTCCTCTCTTAACATGAACATGTCATTTTTTTTCTAAGACAAGGTGAGATCTTGACTTCAATCACATGTTGTGGCACAGAATTCCACAGGCAACCTTCTGCTTTCAATAGCATCTTACCTCAGTTGTTTGAAGCCTGATTTTCCTTCATCAGGTTAGGTTTAAATTTGTCACCTCTCACTTCATGCTCACATGGACTGGCATAGAGGTGAAGATGGAAGTGCCTGCATCACCTTTCTTTTAGAACAAGCTATTTTTATATCCTTGCCCTGTTCTCCCTTGTTTGCAGCAGCTTCTGGCTTCTCAGTATTTCAATCCACTTCCACCACCAGACCCTACAACTCCTCTTCTTGACATGTCTGCTTGGAGACAGGCTGAACAGCCTAGAAACAGTTAAACACAAGGATATTCCCCAGACTTATTTTACACTATTTGCAGAATGCTTTCGCGTTCCAGTCTTCCCTAAGCCTAATATTTTGTTTGCTTTTGGAGTGACACGAGGCATTTCAGCAGATGTTTTATCTGAGAGATCCTCTGAGACACACAGTTCTTTCTCCAGAGGAGCTGCAGTTAATTTAGGACATGGAATTATGTAGAAATAGTTTGGTTTTCCTCTTCCAGTGTTAACTGCCTTTCAGTGCTGCGCTGATCTGGCATAATGTTGTCTATAATCTAGAACAAGTCCCTTCAAGGTTCCTCACTCTTTTCTGTAGCCTAACCTAAGCAACTCTGTGGTATCTGCACACTTCATTGCTGGTCCACACTTTTTACAGATTAATTAATACATTAAATAACTCTGGTCCTAAAATGTGCATGCAGTCCACTCCACAACTGACCCTTTTATCCCTAAAAGTGCTCAGATTTAGCTTAGCAATACAAATGGTGTAATTCTCTTTTCCAAAGGGAAAGAAAACATTTCCATGTTTTAGCCAGCTCTTACGTGGGATTTCTCCATTCTGAAGCTGGTAACACTATGTAACAGGGGAAAATGCCCTATTACAGTGTACATGTCAGAATATTGCAATTATAAATCACAGACGGACATTTCACATGGCAGCAGGTCCTCCTGGACCAGCACTGAGGTCTTCAGCAGACCTCTCCATGGCTGCATAGGGAAGTGTTTTCTGTACCAATAATACTGCTTGTTTTAACAAAGACTCACCAAACCTTTTGATTCTCGTAGGGATCCTGTTTGAAACCATGCAAAGGCAGCCCACTGCCAGATAACTGGGTATGTGTACAAACATCCCTATTTACTGCTCTCTGCCAGTTTTTTAGCTGTGCATCCGCAACACTCTCAGCACAGTAATTCCAGCCTCCAATATGAGACAAAGGAAAAACAGAAAACTTCATCCTTCTGTCCTTCCTCTTCTGTGTGCTTCCTTCAGTATCTCCCAAAGAAAGGCACTCCCCTTCTGGGTGTGCAGGCACAATCTGCTCTGTAGCTTACACAAATCTCACCAACACAGACCAAAGATTCAGAGACCACTTGCCACCAGCTTGGGAGAGACTGAAGAGCCCTGTCATGAGCCTGTATCTCCAAGAGAAAAGCAGTAGCCCATTCCCACTTCCCACATCTCCTACCCCTTTCCCAGACCAAATTCCTCCTCCAGACTCCATCCTCCTCTCAGCTGAATTACCCTCGTCATCAAAGGGTGACCTGGGCTCAGCTCTGGGTCCGGCAAGTCTCCCATCACCCTGGAGCCTAGCTTGAATGTGCCTGTGTATACCAGAGACCTGCTCGTGCTGGATGCCAGGGACCCAAGGTGCAAGGGTCCCCATGCTGGTAGCACCTGCAGGTACCCAGAGGCAGAAGTGCCATTTCATCCTTTGCTTGTACCTCACATATGATCCCATCCTGCTTTCAGGCCTGCTGCCTCTGGCAGAGTATTTACTTCAGCAACCCTGCTTTGTGGCAGGGTAATTTCATTGTCTGGTGTTTCTGTCAGGAAAATTAATTACCAGTCTAGCTCACTGGCTTTTTCACCCACACATCACAGGACATTAAAAACAAATGCCAAAAAAATTCATTTCTGCAGACTTGGATTTGAAGAGCTGGGTTTTTTCTGAATTTTAAAACTCCCCTGCAAACTGCCCTTCTCAGGGATAATTTACCACCTCTGGTAGGGGCCCATGGCTGAGCGTGATTGTCTCAGCAGAGACCTTCACGGACAAGTATACATATCAGACAAAAATATAACTCAAAACATGATACTCGTTGGCACCTTGAGCAGAGAGCGTGCCTGCTTCTTGCCTTCGGGGTGACACTTCTAGAAGGTGGTTGTGGGCAGCTGCAGACAGACCTACAGTGATGCTGTCTACTGAGTTGATACACACAGCTCCTGTCTTCTACCTGTTAGTCTCACCTGACAAAGCCTGAACTTCAAGAAGTGGCAGCTTTCACATCTCCATCCAGAAAGCCCTGTGCAGAGGCACAGAGGCAGGAGCTTTGACCCCTTGGTCTAAGCAGGCATGCACTGACCGGCTGCATGCCCAGGGCTTGACCACTCTCAGTGCTTGTGCTCTCCCACACGCCAAATACCTTCTGTGAGGAGAAGGAACTGCATTCTTCACCTGCCCTACAAAGGGTTTTTATGCAAGTGATGGGAATCCATTCTCCTCTTGGCTGAACCCTTTCTTTGGCATCTTTATGGAGTCTTTCTCATGCCTGCTCACTTGATGCTCTTGTATACTGTGGAAGTATCCACTTTTTATCACCATATACTGTAGCATTCAGTATATCCTTAGATCTTAGTTAATAGAGATGGAGAGCATACAGCACCATTTTTTGTCCCTCTGTACCTCTCAGACCTTTAATAATTTCTTAAGTGCAGGGCTGTAAAAGGAGACGGGCTCATATTCTGGGAGTAAAAGGTCAGAGATCACACCTCCACCTCTCCACCTGCACAGACACCTGGAAGGGATGCAGACAGCTAATACAGATGACCCCCAGACTCAAGGTCTTCCTCTGCTCTGTGGGCAGTTGCAGACTCCCACCTCTGAAGAAGCCAGCCATCAGGGCCAGACCTTAACACCTACAGGCACCAACAGCTCCTGATAGCTTGCTCAGTCCCTGTCTCCTGCAGCAGACAGGAGAGCATCTCCAGACCCCACGTGCTGCTCCCAGATGCAGAGAGCTTGGATCATCCTCATTATAACAGTCTTCCAGTACCTAAAAGGGTCCTACAAGAAATCTGGAGAGGGACATTTTACAGGGGCATGTAGTGACAGGACAAGGGGAATGGCTTTAAACTGAGAGGGTAGATGTAGATTAGATATTAGGAAAAAATTCTTCGTTGTGAGGGTGGTGAGGCACTGGAACAGGTTGCCCAGAGAAGCTGTTCCAGGGGGGTTGGAACTAGATGATCTTTAAGGGCCCTTCCAACCTGAACCACTCTATGATTCTATGAGTCTGTGATTGCTGGCCTCACTGCGGGACCTCTGTATTCCTCCTGCATCCCTGAGCACTGGTGTTTGCTTGGATACTCAGCTGAAGCCCATACAGAAGTGGTACAACTCTGCAGACTACTCACTTGGGCCTCAAAGACTGCCATGATCTCTGGACCACTGGGAAGCACCAATCCAACAGAATCACAGCAAAGGACAGCCCTGGGAGTCAGGACTCATCCCAGAATATGCAAGCACACCACGCCTTTCAGTTTCCAGCATGAAGTTCAAACCCCGGAGAGTTTAGTTAACACAGAAATAATTCATCAGAGAGGGAAAGGGCCACTGAGGAACATCACCCAATCTATCAGAGTACACTGTTTACCCACAAAGATGCTTTGGTTTGAGTTGTAAAGAGGGGCAGTGCCTTTAAAGGGCCTACTAACAAGGTCCCTATTTCACAGGTCAAACACAACTACACCTGGGTTCTGGAAAGGGCTGTGGGTGCAGCCAGAGACATTTCCAGGGCTGCCAGACCACTAGCACAGCCACCACTAGAGGGTAGCTCCAGCACTGCATTGCTCACACTGCCCTCACCCATCCCTCAAGACTAGTTTGCAACACATCAAAAAATATCTGTATCAGCTCAGAGGACTGGAAGCTGGATCCACTCAGCCTTCGGTGATGGTTTATGTTACACGACATAAATATAAACTGGAGGCTGGTAACAAGTGAGGTACTGCAGGGGTTTATCCCGGGACTGGTCTTGTTTAACATCTTTATCACTGACCCAGGGGAGGAGGCAGAGAGCACTCTCATCCAGTTTATGGATGAGATGCCAAACCAGAGAGACCTGGCAATGTGCTTGAGAGCAGGGCTGCCACTCAAGAGGGCCCTGGACAGGCACGAGGAATGGGCTAACGGGGATTGTATGAAACACAGCCAGGACAAAGGCTGAGTCCTGCCCCTGGGATGCATGAGCCCTGGTGACAATACCTGTGGGACCCCTCAGTGGGAAAGGCCATGAGCACCCTGACTTGAGGGACAGTGAGCTGGTAAGAAGACCCTCATAGCAGCTGGACCAACAGCCTCCCTGGAGCAGGGTCAGGAGACCAAGGAATGTAATGACCTACCTAGAGCCACATGTGGGAGACCGCATCTGGCTACCATGTTCAGCCTGGGGACCCCAGTGCTTGGGTGAACTGGAGCAACCTCAGTGGAGGATGAAACAGCCATGGGGGGACCTGACTGCAGCCTGCCCCCCTCTCCTCTGCCACATGGAGAAGATGGTGCTCCTTGCTCAGGTGGGCAGCAGGAGGTGGAGATGACAAACTGAAACACGGGAGGTTCCAACTGGGGGCAGAGAAAACACCTCCACTGTGCTGATAATGGAAACACCAGCACAGGCTGCCCTGAGAGACTGAGCAGTTGCTATCCTTGGGGGTTTTCGAGCCCTGGCAAGACAAAGTCCTGTTCTTCATCTCATGGCTGACCCTACCTTGAGCAGCAGGCTGGGCTAAATGACCTTCCAAGGCCCCCCCCAACCTGAACTACTCTAACTTTATGCAACACAGTAACTATACATTTGCCAATAGGAAGGTCACCGCAATCCTCCTATACACAGGCAAAATACCACATACCTGGGAGTGTTTCAGGGGGACCAAGTGCAGGTCCCAAGTGTTTTTCTGGCAAGTGTACACACATAGTTCTATCTGTCTTTTAAACCCAGAGAGCAAGTTACACAAGAATTACTTCTGGACTTGACTGGCACAATTACTGAACAAGCCTTGGGAGCCTATCATTACTAAGGGTATTTAATAGCAAATAAATCATAGAAGCAGACCAAACTATCCGCCCCTTGACTCTGCTCATGTTCCACCAGGGTGCTGGCTGGGAAGGGTGAAAATACTCCAGAGGATGGTGTCTGAAGCTGACAGGGTGAGCCTGGAGCCCAGAAAGCCACCTGCTCCCCCCCTGCACTGGTATCAGGCCATCCCATGCCTGTGTCACTCCTGCCCCTAAATGTTCGCCCAGCTTGTCTTACAGACCTCCCGTGGCAGAGCATCCATAAACTTTGCTGTGCCCCAAAGGTACTCACCCCTTGTAATTTTAAGGAATAATACAGCTGTGCATAGCTGACTTTATGTCATGCTTAATTACAACTTGTCAATCTGGCACCTATGTAACACTTATGGAAAAGCATAACTTAATACATTTCACCTGACTTTGCCTATACCCAGCTTTCTGCCAGGCTGTATCTCCTCCCTATCTTCACCCTGCCTTGGCCTCAACATATATATATTCAGCACTTGTAACTTTGTCTCTTTTTCTCTCCTGCTTATCTCTGTCTCCCTTTTCTTTCTCAGCTTTTCAGCTCTCTTCTTGCACTTACTGTGCACGAAGAAAGAGGTGGACATCATGCAGAGGAACACTGCAACTCCCTACCCCATGGAGGGGGCTCACACCATGCACCCGCAAAACAGCCCTGTGCTGCTACGGGGGTGCATCCATCTTTAAAAATGGGGTATCACACAGACACTCACATACCAGGCACCCCAATGGGATCCTGACGTTCGCCGCCACCATCATATGAGGATCTTGGGAAAAGCTATCTCCATGGGTTAATCCTGAGTTTCAAGTAAACCACGCTAACAGACCCCAAACACTTGCCATTGCTATGCACCTTTCCTGGGGTTAAGAAAGCTGGATTCAGCCTTGAACAAAGCCTGGATTTAAATGGGGAGGGAGGGGCCCCCACTGGGAGGCTCTGCACCACTCTCTTCTCCTATACGCATTGCATATATACATTCCCTTTAGGTTAGGGCCTGAAAGAAAATCTCCTGCTCTCATCAGCAAGAGGGTGCAAGAAAATAACTGCAGCCCTGAGCTGGAGAAGGCAGTGCAGCTGTTTGTGGAAACAAGACAAAAGATTTAGAAACAGTCGCTTTTCTCCCCCTCTCCCATGTCAGGCTGTTTACAGAAACCAAGGGATGAAATTTTGCAGACAAAAACACTGAGAGCAGCCTGTCAGTCTCAGAGGGAGGGAGGGAGAGGGAGAGGGAGGGGAGCGTAGGCTTCTTTCAGGATTATGGATCATTGCTAAATTGCTCTATCAATTATTAAACCCATCACTCAAAGCACAGTAACCAAAATATAGCAGATAAAGCCTTTCTCATCCACTCTACCAGCTGCTCTCCTCCTCCTAAAGCCAGAGGGGAATAAAAATTCTCATAGTTTATATTTTATAAACATCTTTTTCCCTGTGCCTTGAAAATAAAAGCTTTTTCGGACAAGGTACAGTAGAACCAAGCCTGTGGCAAAATATATTAAAGGAAGACTTGCCCTTTTGATTAACAGACCCAAGGAATAAAACAAAATCTCTCAAATCAATATAATTTCTTAACGCCGACAGGTTAAAACATTTGTTGGTGGATGAATGAAGAAGCAGGCCACAGCCATTAATAGATGTTAGTTGCTATTTGCCTTTGCTGCTGGGTGGATCCAAGATCAGTGGCAGGGTGGGCATGGTCCCAGGAAAGGATGGGACACGGACAGCCAAGTGGCACGTGGCATATGGTCTGGCCAGTGACTCTGTGGAGAGAGAAACTGCAAACATGCATCCAGCATGAGAGAGGAAGCCCTTGGCTGGCAATGCCGACAGGGAACCACACGGGGAGGAGGACCAGGACCTGACATCCAGCCAGAAAAGGTTCCACGTGGCTTCCAGTGTCTGAATGGACATGAGTTTTTCGTAGCACCTACACGCACTTGCTGGAGGCATTTACCATATTCATCACCTGAAGCAAACACAAGCCTTAGTCCCAGTGAGGGCACTGGATGCATCTAAACTTCAGCACACATTTAAGAGCTTTGCTGAATCTGAATCTGCTAGCAAGTCCTTGGTGCACTTGAGCTGGAAATCGTAAGAGGCAAGAAAAGCTATTAAGCCCAACAATGGAAAAGAAAGCCAGGTCCTGGGTCAGCCAAGAGACACACTAGGCTTGTCCCAGCCAGAAATGCATCTTCGTACATCCCTGGAGGAAGCCCTCCTGGACTGATCACAGTCATGCTCATCTCTTTGGACTCAGAAATGCAGGACTCCATAAACTTCAGAGGAGGCGCACAACGCTGAGCACCACGACCACTGCCCCCAGGGTCATCAGTTCCACACTGACCCAGAAGGACAGAAACGTGCACGGGGGGGATGTGTGATGAAACAACAGCTACATTCAGCACAGCGTGACCTCTAGTTGTTCTCTGAAACAAAGGGTAATGCATAGGGAGGGAGGAGGGCTGGGGCTTTCCCAGGTTATGGAAGAAATCAGAGAACAGAAAAATCATAATTTGAAAACAAAAGTCCTATCCATGCCAGGCAGTGAATGGATGAGCGGCAACGTATTGGGTGCAGAGATCCCCTGAAGGAGGCATCTGAGCAAGAGGGGAAGAATGCCAATTATGTGCTCCCATTCATGCCACCGCAATGAAAGCATGATTCTGACTCCACTTTCTGACCCGCAGTATGCAATTTATGCAAATCCAAGCTGTTCTCGCTTCCCTCAGAGCCAAACATGCACCAATGCCAGAGCTGGCTCTAAGTTTTTGTTTTCCTTTTCAAATCTATTGTTTTCGCTGTTGAGTATTTAAGACCTTTTGTTGTTGTTGTTGCATTTCTTTGGAAATGAAATAATAATTAAAAAAATCCCAAAGCACATAGAGACAGACAGGACTTGACTCCTCATCTCCAACAGCCTCCCATTCTGCCATGCTCAGCTCCAGCTCCATCCCAATCCCTTATAGTTCCAGCCCAGTGCCCTGCCATGCATCGGCCAAGTGAAGCTCCTCTCGTCTGATCCATAACATTCCCTGAGACTTTTGTTCACAGCAAATACCGAAAGTTGCACCAAGCTGCGTGGTGGTTTTGTGGGATTAGCCCGAATACTGAGCCAATAGTCAATACAAGGCTCCAAATGATTTCTATCCCTGGCAAACATGGATACAAACCAGACCCAGGCCACGATGCTAAGACTGGCTTCACAGAGCAAGTAGCAGGACTGAGGCTAAAAATATCAAATTATTGCAGCCTTCCTTTATTTTTTTTTCTTTTAATCATGTCTACTGGCTGCTTTATTTTTATTTTTTTTTTAATTAGAAAAAGACAAAGACAAAAATACAGTCCTTATCCTGCCTGCTCCTTGGAGAAAGGAGCATTGCCCTTTACTTATCTCTGAAGAGCCACACAGATTTAATATTATTATTAGCAGCAACTATTTGTATTTCTGTAGCACGCAGAAGTCCCAGCAGAGACCGGAGCCTCATAATGCTAGACGCTAAAACACAACGTGCTAAGGGACTGTGTCTGCTTCAGAGAATTGATGATCTAAGACGATGTGTGGTGACAGGGGAACAGATTGGTGGAGCAGTTCGCCCAAGATCATACAGTGAGAGTGTTGCAAAGCCAAGAAAAGAAGCGAGGTCCTTGCAAACAGTGTGCCGTATCTATTAGACCACAATGTCTTCTATTTATGGTATTTGGGAACAGCAGTAATAACACAGGGATTTGAAGGCTCTTTCAAACGAGATGGGTATTACTGAGGCAAGGCAGACTTTGAGGAGAAATGACCTGTAGATGTCACCCAGTGGGACAACAGCTGTGTCAGGAACAAAAAATCCAAAGGTCCCACAAAATCCAAGGTCCACTTCATTGTCCCACTTGGTGAGTTGCAGAATCCTGCCTATGCTGTGAGGTGGAACTAGATGATCTTTACAGCCTCTTCCACGAGAAACCATTCTGTGATTCTATGACCTGCCTGGTCTACAAAAAAGTTTTAGGAAAAGCCTGGGAATGCCTGCCCATCCACTCCTGGAGGAACATGTGGTTGGCAACAACAGGGGCACTCCAGAGCTGCCCCAGTTGGCCATTCCTGCTGCAGAGAGATGAAAATTCCCACCTTCAACTCAAGCCCTACTTGAACCGATACAGCCTGTGGAGAGGGTGACAACAGCCTCCTGCAGAAGCAGCAGGGCACAGCACCGTGGAAGAACACTCGTCTTCCACAGAACTGCAGAAACACATCCACTCTGAATTTACTTTATTTTGATTGTATTTATATTAAGGCTAACATCTGGAAGTGTTAAGTAGGGGCCTACTGTACTAGGTGGTGTAAAAAAAAGTAAGTAAACAGTCCCTGCCCTGAAAGACTTGCAACCCAATTTGGGATCCCTCAGCATCCTGGAAATACAAGCTCTGGCACTTGCTGCCCAGCATCTGCTAAGCTGGGATCGACAACCACGCCTTCACAAAACGCAGTCCCTGACCGACTGCGTGAGCACTGAGAGTCCGAATCCTGCAGCCAATGGAGACAGTAGGGAGCCTGCAGATGGGAGCAGCCCCACTGGAAAACCCCACGGCAGCCCAGGCTACTGGTATCCTGCTGCTGGTTATGTAAAAAGCACAATGAAGTAAGGCTTAAGTGTATCTGCAGGAACGACAAACAACCAAGCGTGCCGTGCAAATAGTCCTGAAGGAACCATGATGCTTGTGGGGAGAAAGGCAACACTTCTAAAGGAAGACTTTTAAAATAAAGTCTTCTGCAAAGTTAAGTTCGCTCTTTATTTAAAACCATCCCATGGAAAATTCAATTGTTCTCCAACGCATCTCTGTACCAAATCAGGAGACTAAATTCAATCATTAAAGTGTGAAGCTGATGAATTTAAATCCATAGTAAGTGCAAATTTCAACACAATTTTAAGTAAGGAGTCGCTCCCAACACCTTCATAACATGTCAACACATAGTCATATATTTGTTTCTGGGACTCTTCAAATGTCTCCTTTTACAGTTTCTTTCTTTTTCCTTGCCAAAACAAATTCTTAAAGCTACAGCGATGTTCTGAAAAAATATAAACATTCCCCACATGTGAAAATCTTAGGTGGCCACCACAGAAATTCTGGAGAGACAACACTTGCAGAAAAAGAATGCCATCATACAAAAGAAACTTTTGCTCCTCTTTGCCATACACGAGGGGAATTTGGACTGATTCCCATCTGATTAATTTTAACTTCTAATTTGTCCTTGGATCACACTGTGGTACGGATGTCATTTCTTAATTTGACTGTTTTGCAAGCAGCCAGTACTGTCCTTGTAAAGGGTGAAGAAATCCCCATATATCAGGAATGCTTTTGGCTGAGGGGAAGTTTAGTAATTACTCTGAAGAAATAAATGCTACAATCAAAAGTACTTCCCAGGACATGAAGGCAAAGATCCACCCTTTCTTGAAAGAAGGGGCTCTCTTATGTATACATTCATATCTTCAATTATCGTGACTGCCTGTAATCATCTAGCCCTCTGCGAAGTCAACTGCAGGGTTCAAGAACATTTCCTGGCATTCTTCACATTTTTTTACATGTTGCAATTCTATCTGGTGTATATCACACGCTCCCCCTCCCCGGAATGCCTGAACCAAACCATCTTCCTCCTGATGGAGGAGTTCAGGCTTCGTATCTAAACTTGACAGAACACAGCTCTCAGAAACCTCATTGCTTGAGGGCTCCATTAGACATTACTGAAAACGGAGCAAGTTTGGCTTTGATAGGTAAACTCACAGTATGTTCAAGCAGCAGGGGATGCAAATGGACCAACATCTTCCCTTAAAGACACTTTAATCCAGGCCTGTGCCACCAGTTGCAAGCACATGAAATTACCACTCCAGCACCTTGGAGCTTCCCTGTCCCTTCACCCACCAAAAACCTCAGCGTACACCTTTCGTTTCGTTACCTTCTCTACTGCACCCTTCCCCACCTCTATCCCCACAACTCCCCTTACACCTATTCAGGTTGTGGGAAGTGATCTTTTTGGTTTAACTGGGACTGTGACAGAGTTGATGCCGTTGCCCACAACGTGATGGGCAGCCAGCCTCCAACAAGGAAAGGAAGGACAAACAGGGCCCCGCATGAGGCACAGCTCACTACCCACCACACGATTTACTACCAACACACAGCAATATTTAGGGTGCAATAATAAGGCAGTACATGAGTGCTTTACCAACAAACAAGACAGGGAAGGGAATAACTGTATTTCCTCTGTTATTCTAAGGAGAGGTTCACTAAGAGGTTAGTGAGAAAACAATGTAGGCCATCGATCACAGGGACAGCTAACCTAGAAAGGTTACCGCATGTTCCTGCCTCATTTTTCACCTCTATAATTACCTCGCCGCTTCTCCTCACATCCCACCCATTGCCAAGCACCAAATGCAAACCACCACTGCTTTATTAATTACGTATTTCATTTACTCTCATTGTCACCGCCCTGCAACATGCCATGGAGGCTGAAGGATTAAGTGGCACAACTTTTGTGATCCCTGCAGGGCGCTGCAAGGCAGCTGGAGCAGTTTCCTGCCTTTCCTTCACCCAACCTGAGAAGCTGCCACCTCTCAGCAGAGGTCAAGGTGGGATGGAGGCAGAAGGGATGTGGGTCTTTACATCCGCCACGTGAGACGGAGAAGCGAGGTTGAGGCGTGCAAGGGAAGACCGTTTCCATTCATGAAGGACTCAGATTTGCTTTCGGATCTTCATCCAACTGAAACAAAATGCCAATATTGCTGAACATACTTAGCACCTCCTGAAGCGCAATCCTACTCTGAACTGTGCCTGTCTAAAAACAGCAACGCCAGGCTCCTTGTTTACTGCGCCTTCCTGATGCCTGATCTGAATTTCTCTGTTTAAAAGAAAAATTCCCCTTTTCTTTCCTCTTTTTCCTATCTACCACTCTGGCAAACCCAACCAACGCTTCAAGAGCCACTCTGGACTCATTTCTTGCACATTTATGTGTGCAGACACAGGCAGTCAAATTAAGAGTTATGCAGAGATGGGCAAGGGAAGAGCAAGGCAGTGATTTGAAGACAAAGAAATTGCAGGGAACTTGCTATGTGTCTACACAAAGTACAACATCACATTTTTGATGCAGGGAAGCCTGAAGGTCTTTTTTCTTTTTTTTTTTTAATTTGCTTTGAGGAAACCTAAAATAGCTTCCTTTGAGAACCTGCACTCTGTAATCACCATTTCTTCCTTCTGCAGTATTTCTAGATCCAGGCTTTTCTGCTGTAGAATAATAGTAAATATGTGTAAAATAAGGAAAACTCCTGCAGCAACAGTAGTGAAAAATACTTTAAACCCTAGATCTGAGAAATATTTTCTGTTCTTGCTTTCTTCTGTGCCACCAGAAATTGTAATTAATTCATGCTCTAACAATACTAAAATCATTATTTTCTAATTGTAACCATATCTGCAATAGAACTCCATGTTGATGCAAAGTGGAACAGAAAAAATTTGCCGACAAGAGTGAAAAGCTTGCATGACAGAAGTCACGCAACGATATAAAGTTATATGCATCGCCTGTTTTGGACCCCAGGAAAGTTCATACCCATTGAATGCTAATGAAGAGAGAATCATCCTGGAAAAGCCAGTACAAGTAGTCTCAAGAGGAAATTAAATACAGAACTTCTCTTGAGAAGGAAAAGTAGAGTGAGAGCTTCTGCAGTCCCTTTGAGGTAGCTGAGCTCACCTCAGGATCTCAACAGAAAACTAGGCACAGGTAGGATCCAGAAAAACCAAGGAGGTGTAGGCCTTCTTCACGCTGACAAGGAAAACCACAAGCACGGCACCTGCTGCCCGACAAGGCTAACAAACTGTGTTGAATGTAACTATGCTCAACCACACCAAAACACTGTAATGCATTTCCAAATGTATGTGAAGGGGCCAAAAAAAAAAATAAAATCACAGAGCATCAGCCCATCCCTAAAGCATTATTTCTGAGTTGGATCCACAACAGACAGTGAAGAGGATGCTGGGAAAAAACCACAATGGACCACAATGAACACTGCTTCCCATATCCTGTAGGTGCCATGCAAACCTTCTCTTTCTCCACATGCTACAAGAGCCAAACCCTTTCTAAGCCAAACTCTCCCTGCTCCCAATGCCTATAACCACATAGTGCATTCAGATGAAGCTTCCCTCAGCCAAGTCCTCAGCAAAGCAGCAGGGATGGCTGTAACAATGACCTTCTGTCTTCAGCACTGACATGGCACAGATGTTCCAGCTATAGGCACCTCCAGTTTCCCCCCAGCTCTCACCCCCTCTGTATAGTTCGCCCCTCCGCTCAATGGTGTCTCTCATTATTGAACTCTTGTGCTGCTCCACGCCACATCCAGGTGACTAGAGGTGATCCTGGCACCTCTGACAGACCTGGCTGGCAGCTGAGATCAAAGGACAACCCACCAGGGCTTTTTGCACTGATAACCACCCTGCACACAACCAAGGCAGGGGTGGCTCTGGGTAACCCAGAAGAAGTCAGAGCTACCATCAGTATAAAACCAGGATCTGGCTGGGGAAGAGCAGCCATAGCTCATTTGAAACCAAGAGAGCAGAAGCCACTTACACCCACTGATGGTTGCACTCTGTGCCCTCCTCCAATCCACACCTATTGTATTGACTCCTCCACAGCGAGGCCTGGTTAACAGTTCTCTTAATCCAAGAGAGAGAGCCAGTGTTGGTGCAGTGCTGGGCCTCCCCTGAATTCTCAAGGCAATGTTTATTTGTCACAGCAGCAACAGGACTGACACTGTACCCAAGAACAGTTTGCTGGACCAAAGGGGAAGAGAAATGGACCAGGAGATGTCTAAAGCTTCTGGTTTTGACAATGCCCCCAAGATCCTCAGGGACATCAAGAGAAGAATAGGACATGTTCTTACTGTGTTTTCAAGGTAATTTATGAGAAAATTTGAGGATCTCATGTGTGATCAATTTTAAAGATCTAAAATTGAATGATGAGAATTTTCTTCCCCTCCCAATTAAGCCAATTCACAGTTTTTTCAGGTTGATGGATTAGCCGTAAGCTGAGACATGTGTGTCAGGGGACATCTCTTGGTTGTTTCTTTGAATTCCATTGTTTATTTATTTGCTACAGCAACAAAGAACAAGCAAAGACATGGTACAGAGCCGCATGCTCTGGAGTGGAGCAACAGCCACAGACCCTTCAGGATTGAGATGAGCCCTCTGAGGATCCATCTCACTCACTCTTAGAAAAACCCCTGCTTTTCCACTCTTCCTTGAAGCAGCAAACATGATGAGGGAAGGATTAATTAGCTGATGTTTGTAAAGCCCTTTGAAGATGAAAAGTGTTATTTTTATTTTCAAGTCTCACCAAAAGAGAAAAAAAGAAAAGAAAAGAAAAGAAATTTAAAAAAGGCCAGAGAAAGACTTCTGCTGTTTCCTACAGATGGAGGTCTTGCAACTGAGCTCCTGTACAGAGACACTCCTCCAACAGCGTATATTAACTGGCAAGCTAACACTGCAGCCTTTCCCCCCGGGGCATGCATTAACAGGGTCTCTGCCCAGCTGCCTATTTTCATGAAACATGTAGAACTCAATACCACTGAGACCTCTCTCCCTGCATCAAATTTGCTTGAATTTGTCCACCGGATTCAAAAGTTAAGGGGAACACAGCCGCAGTGTGATCACACACATCTCATTGCCTTAGAAAAGCAGACTAAAAGCAAATGAGAAATGCCTTTGCATACAAATGTGGCTACCCAGAACCCAGGTGGGCTACTTTTTCCTCAAGTGTAAATTACAGAAGTGACTTATCTTTGTAAAACACTTTGCACCTATTGTTGCAACTTCTGTATGTTTCTTTTATTTATTTTTTAATTATTTTTTACTTTTCAGGTTTGTTTTTCTGTTTGGGTTTTTTTACCCCCCATATCCTTGGCATCATAAGGATGCACTCAAAGCAGCAGCATGTTATGGTGCAGGACAAGGATCCCCTGGTGGGTGGAGAGCAACAAGAAGCTTACAGGTGGATGCCCTGCCCTAAGAAGGCAAAAATAGCAAGCAGACAGGAAGGTATTAACAGAGCTGTACTTAACACCTAAGACAAGGATGACAATGAGCTGTTACATGTCAGGCCTGAAGCGAGCTGGCAACCCAGAAGAGGAAGACTTTACGGTGTTCAGCCGATAACAGCTCCTTCAACTCCATGATCTCCTCGAGACCTCATGACTACCAAAAATAAACAGGATGCCAGCTTTGAGTTATCCTGTTAGATAACATCGAAAAATTCATCATCATGGTGATGCCTAACATCCAGCTCCAAATACGTTCGATCCCCCATGACCAGGGCTAGGAGCACCTGTGCTGAGCCTGCTTTCATCCAAGTTCCTTTTCCCTGCTCTCAGCTCAGCAAGACACAATGAGCAAAAGATGTGAGGTCCTGTACAAAAACAGCCATCTGGTGAACGGGCAGGAAGAACCAGTTAAAAACAGAGTAGCTCCACCATATGGAGAAAATAACGCAGCTGGACAGTGTAGGAAGAAGCAAACCCTATTACAATAATTGTGTTGCCAAGTGATGTTGCAGACTTGTTTTTCCCCTCACAGCTTCTGCACTGATTATGAACAGAGCTTCCCCCCTAATGTGACTCCATCGCCACAGCAAGATCAAATTGTTCCCCCAAGTGACTTGTGGGATTACTAGGTTACCATCAAAATGTCTACAGAGTGAACTGAGCGCAGAGACAGGAGCACTGCACCCCGCTACCACCTTGCTTATTCTTCCATTCTGAATTGAGACACCAAAACTTCAGGAGAAGGTGATCCAGTTCAGCTGGACAGCACCCCAAGGAAAGGTGACTCAGCATTAGCACAGGAGGCAATCACACTATTGGCAAGCCAAGGTATGAAAGACTTCTGGCCTCCCACACCCAAGGACAGGCAATGCAAACCTGCTTGGGGCTAAGGCACTTCTCCTCCTCAGCAGAGGAATTCTGTCTCTCCTGTACTTCCTCCTGATATCCAGGACAGAGTAACCTGATAGAATCCCAGTTATAAACATGTCTTTCTAAAACAGCTCCCCTTCTTCAGACATTTCTGGGCTGTCAGTAAAAAGGTACCAGCTGTGCAAGCTCCAGGACTCCTCACCCTGCAGAGTGAAGGCAAGCCCTCCCTGGAGATCACGCTAATCAGCTCCCCCCACAGGAGCCATTACTACTTGGGCTCCTAAAGGCTTGCAATCAGATTATCACTAATAGCTAACTATGTGCAGAACGGTGAGTCTCCCAACGTCCCACCCTGGCTCTCCTGCCCACAGTGGTGTGTCCCTCCTGGGAATCCAGCAGGGAAGGGATCTCTCTCCTGCTGCTCCCTGACCATTCACTGCGCAGACTAACAGATAGCAGTGTAAATAAGGTGCTAGCACCTCAGTTAGCATGTGCTACTGCCGAGCCCTGCACGTGAGGCAGAACTGAAGCCCAGGCCGGGCTAACTGTGGAGAAAGTATGGATCTGTATGTTAAGCACAGCCACCATGCTGAATGATGGCAGGTAATCCCAACTCTCTCCCTCTGAGGGACGTACCCTCCTACCTAGCCATTTGTTAGAGGTGTGCTCTTTCAGGTAAGAGCAGGTCAGGTCCAAGTTCAAGGCTCTAGCTTTCTCTTGATACAGAACTCGCTTTTTTCCACTTTTTCTTTTGTTCCCCCCTCCAATCCCCTTCCCCCTTTCTCCCTCTTAGCCATTTCCATGCTGTGGCTTTCCACTGGGCTACATTCATCTCCAGACACTCATGGTTGTAAACAGCAAGATTTCCCTGCACAAGCAGCCTTGCAGCTTCTAGGCAATGATAGACAAACCCACTAATGTCTCTGGAGGCACAGAAGACAGTGGGAAGCACAGCCTCTTGCTGGAAACATCATTCCCAGGCAAGTACAATCCCAGTCCGAAGCCAGTTAACATATTAGTCATTAATTCTGGATAAAAGGAAACGCATTTGCATGGCCCTGCTTAGACAAGACTGAAATCTTAACTTGCCCCTCCCCCTTCCCTTGCTCTCCTTTAATATGTTATTAATGTTGTATGCCAGCACAAGCCAACATGCAAATAGAGCTCTATGCAAATATGGCTCAACGCAAAGACAGCTGCACTTAGTTCAGTGCGTTAGTACAACTCCGGAGGAACAGCCAGGGGAAAAATAAATCACACAGATGATCGAGAAAGCATGTCTTAACTTCCAAATTTCCAGGGAGAGAGGCGAGCGTGCGCGTCTGTCAGAGCAGAGTTTACCAAGTTTCATCAAAGAGATAAGGTAGTTAACACTCTGCTTAATTAGAGGCTGCAATGTTCTTCTTGGGCCAAGAGAATTGCCCTCCTAAGTGTCTACGGTTCTGTCTTGCAAAACCTACTTCTAAGTGGACTTAGAAGTGCAACTCTGCTCAGTAAAAGCAGTACTGTCAACTTTCCTGTTCATTAGTTCTCTGTAATACCACATCAGATATGCTTAGTTTCTAGACAGAAACCTTGTACAGGTTTTCCCCGAAGCACAGTCCTGCAAACAGCAGCCCTGAAATTTGAAAGTCAATCACTTCCATTCCTTCCCAAGCACTGCTACCAGCATTACAGTAATTGCTGCTGGCAATCAACAGGTCCCCAGGTATAATGCTGACGAGGGGCAGAAGCATTTCTATCCAGAGTTTTGAAGAGATACCTAACAGAATGAAAAATTTATGTTGATGCATATGCTCTCTGGCCCCTTAGAGCAGGGTCTAGGTCAAGGATGTTCACAAGAGCTGCTGCTAACTACCATACTTGCCTGCAAGCACACTGAAGTTCCATTCGACTCTAGCAGTGAGAAGCAAGCCATCAGGTCAGCCATAGGCTGTAGGTGGTACCAGAAAGACCCAAACACTTCCTATTTCCATAAAGACAGCTGTGTTGGACTTTCAGAAACTTTAATATGCCCAGGTAAGGGGCAAGCACAGTTTGTTAATCCCACTCGATAGCTGGGAACACTAAGACATGTAGCAGAAAGATGATCTGGGCAAGTTCACACAAGCAAACAGGAAAGTAACTTCCTTTGCCCCAGCCTTGTATGTTAGCCACAAGACCATCTTTGGATACAAGTGCCAAGTTTATTAGAAATACAATTCACTGCAATTGGTGACTTTGCATTCAGAAATACTTCTCAGCTGTAAAGAACAGCTGAGAACGTATTAAGGTCACTTGGAGCACTTTTTGAGAACGAGCAGTCCAAGGAATGTCATTTTTGTTGAAGAACTATTTGGAAGTGAGGTTCCCATCCGGAAAGCTCATCCGCTAAAAGTGACAAAGGAACTAGGGCATCTGTCTTGCCCAGTAAATACAGGAACAACCTATCCCTGCTCTTAGGGTAGGAATCATGAGTCTCCAAGGAGCTGGAGTTCAGGAAAGAATTAAAGCCCAAGACTGAGCAGGAGCACCTTACACCCCTCATCGGCACCTCTTCCAGCCTACACTGTTTCAGCAGTGAGCCTGGGGAAGGAATAAGGCTTCATTCTGGATTCAGCAAGGGAAAAGGTGACATCCAGAAGGAATGCAGGCAACCCCTCTTTTTCCTCAAAGCTACTGGACTGTATTTGCAGAAGTTATCTCTGCATGCTTCTTCCATGCATTGGGTTTTACATGTCATGCAAATACCAACTTCAAAACGAGGGAAAGAGGAAGGCTACAAAACAGTGTAACAACTGAAATCTTTACAAAGTGACATCCTGTCTTTGGTGATCTCTGATTCAAGCCTAAGACGCACTACTTAGCTGTACTCCATACTATTACCCATATAGTGCTCTTTATTACAGGTAACACTATAGATCCATGCCTGCTGCCTGGCAGTGCTTTTATTTGGAAATAACCATAGGCAGACATCTGGCATGTAGCAACACATCGGAAAGGGCCTCAATGATTTCTTTATTTTTCATTTAAATTTCAGCACGGCCGCTCTTCTAGCACTCTTCCTTCTTTATGTAACTGGGAAAGGGCTGAGGTGAGAAGGATCCCACACAGAAAAAAAGCTGGCTTGCAATGCAGAAGAATGAAAGCACAGCTAGGAAAATGAGAAGACAGCTGGCTTCCGCAAAGGGTGCCAGACCTCGTGTCTAAAATTAAAGAATCTCATGTTCTGAGGAAAGCACCTAGTCTCACCCTTAAGTAGAAAATTAAAAAGCAAGAACTGGAGCACACCGTGTGATTATTAGTGCCCTACAAAAACCTTACACAGGTTGGGAGCCAGATTAAATCCTACACATGTCAGTAGTACCGGATGGCTTTCTTTTTTCAGTGATTTTTTCAAGGCCTGCATGAATGGAATTCAGATAATGGTTGGTCAGCAGCCAGAAGCTGGACCCACCTTATAAAAATCGCCACTTTTGGTAGCATGGCTGCACAGGCATAGAGAGGACAAAGACCAAGAGAGTCCTGGGGTTGGCTTAGCCCTTTAGCTAGATATGATCTCTCCAGGCCATGCCAAAGGGAAAAGAAAAAGAGGAACGGGCATTTAGCCCCCATTTCAACACAGGTCATGCTACCACATTCCCCACACTCCCCACTTTCCCTGTCTCCTTCCCCTGCATGAGCCTCACTGTTCTTGATTGGAGGGAGACACCCTGATTAACAGAGATGAGTAACAAAGCAAGTACTAATATGGGCAACTCCTGCACAGCTCGAGGCTAATGTCAACAGCATGTACCACCTGCAGACTGGAGTCCCACCACCATGGGAGGCATGGGGAAGCACTTCTCTTGGCTGTTAAGGAGGTTGTGGTCTCCAGGTACATCTCCTTGTGGCACTGCCACTCTCAAGGTGCTTCTCCACCTGGTGAAACTTCTGGTTTAACCAGCCTCTGCCCCAAACCCCAAGTCCCACCCCTGTGCTTTCCCTTTACGACAAGCTGGTACAAATGCTCACTGGGCCAGGAAGGGGTGAACCAGCTTTGAAGTACCGGAGAGGTAAGACGGAAAGGGAGGCAGCACTGCCCAGGCAGCCACTGTCGCCAAAGACAACTGCTCCCTTGGTGTGCTCAAGACCAAGCTATCAGACGCAGGTAACGTAAAAATCAAGCCAGAGCAACGAGTGACAGAGATCAAAGCGGGGGAATACGCTGCCAGCCCATGACTCACTTCTCCTATGTTCCCGGCAGCATGGTCTTTCAGATGGTGCTTGGTGGTTTGGACATTCATCACAGATGAAGGGTATTTTCTGTGACATGAAAGCAGAAACCCCCAAGAAGGCAGCTGGACGGTGTGGTCACTGTGATTCATGGGGCACCCGAGAGAGGGGTGGCAGAGGCACAGACCTCCTAAGGGATCACATGCTTTACGCTGTGCCCTCTCCTTGTCTGAAGAGCCGCCAGGGACATAAACTTTGCTTTTCATATTAACGCATAGTAAACTAATCTTTTAAGAAGGAAGGGGGAAATTGCATCACCTCCCCAGTTTCCCAGCACTTGAATCCTGAATGTTTCCCACCAACACCACATTCAGAGTATCTCATGTCCAGAAGGCAGAGAACAGCTCAGAAAGGGAAATGGAAATCCCAACCAGTTAACAAATATGGGGGGAAAACATCCTTGGCAAACAGTCAGAACGACTCAGGAAAACAATTTCTTCTCTTCACCAACCTCTTCCCAGCTTGCATCTATATAGGAGAAAATACTTTAAAAAATCCACTGTAATTGAAGTAAATTTGACAAATTAGTTTTGCACCAACTCTTCTCACATCGCTTTTGCTCTAGCTGAGGGCACTAACTACTTCAGTCTTCATAGGTTTTCTTAAAAAACATTTTCTCCCTGGCTTTGGGCCAAGCCCTGGTATTCTTTTTACTTGGGGAAAGTCCTCAGGAAAGTCTGCCACAGATTTGTCTCTAATTGTGGGTCTTTGCCTGTAAAGACTCATCTCTCCCCATCGCTGACTAATGTGTGAAAACAGCTCAGATCTGTTTGGGAATTTGGTAGGATCACAGGAATTACCTCGCTGGGGCAACCCTGGCCACAACAGGCTGTGGAAATCACCTCCACACTCTATGAAACAAACTACGATTAGACACCTGAGAATTAATACACGCTGTTATTGATATCAGTAAGAGAATCAACACTTATTTCCCCCTCTCCTACTTTCCCGGGAACTAACTATGAAGACGCCGCCGCAGGTAGCTCCATGCATAAGATGGGTGCAGACCCTCTCCCTCGCTCCCCATCCTGCTGTGCCCCTGCCCAGCCACCCCCCAGTTCAAAGTCGCTGGAGGCCTTGGTTCTTATCATGAAATGTTCTGCCAAATCAAATGTAAACAAATGACATGCACAGTTGACATGGCAACAAAGCAGCCCTGCACGCAATGGGCTGCGGCGGCAGCATTTAACTCTGCCGCGCTGGGCAGGAATTTACAGGGAAGACCAGAGCACCCAGGAAACTGCAAAGGTAAAAGCATCTCCTCCCCTTTCCCCCAAGGTGCTTGGAGAAATACACTGCTCAGCACCCAGGGGTTTGCTGAGAGAACAGCCAGACCACCTCCTGCAAGATGTCCTCAAGTTTTCAGACAGTTTTGGGTGGCATGAGAAGAGCTCTAGAGCAGCACACCCACTTACACATCCCAAAGCTCCTCACTAAGGAGTTCAGCACTGCAGACTAATCTTTCCTGCTGAAGACTGGCAGCATATCCTGCTTCCCATGTGACCCACCCTTGTGTTCTGGTCATTTACAGGAGCAGAGCCTGGGCATACAGGACAAGGATGATAAAAAGTGGGAGAGAGGATGAAAGGGCTGAGGGAAGGGATGCAGCAGCACAGGTACAATGACTTAGTATACAGTATTGTGCTATTCACCCCCTCTGTGAATCTCCCACCGAAATACAGCCCCACGCATACACATATTTAATAATAATAAAAGTCACCACTGCACTTGGGCTCACCCTGGGTTACGCAGTTTTGGCAGTGCCCTTAGAGTAAGCCAGATCCAACAAAAGCTTGGAGCCAAAGGTAGGCATTTAACTGCAAGCACTTTGGGGCAGCGACTGCAACTGTGTGAGTTGACACTGCTTTTTCCCTACAGACCTCATCATCTTCTAATTTTAGATGCCCAGGACAATTTTCATGCTGTGACCTAATAAAAAATACCATGTGCTGTCAAAGAGCATCTCGTTTTTATGATGGTGGCAGCAGTGTTCCAAGGATGGGGGCACAAATTCCTGCGAAGCCTGCACAGGGTGTAAATACTTTGGGAACCTCAGCATCAGGAAGCATCCTTTTTGGAGCAGACTATTTCAGTGTCACCTCTCTGAGGAAGGCATGCAATCTCTGAGCGTTCATCCAGGAGAGCCTAGCAAGGAACTTCAAGTCTGCAAGGCAAAGTCCCTTTAAATACAAGCGGCTGCTGATGTTAAGATAAGCATCCAAGCAGTAAAAATAATGAAGCTGGCTCTTAAATAATGAGTGCTGATGGCCCCCTCTGCTTGCATTCCTAGCCTAATTACTTACATGGTTAGCTCAGCCCTATATGCCTTTCAAATGCTGCCATTTAGAAATGAAAGTTAAATCCACTTGGAGCGGACAGGACTAATGGGAACTACTGTGTGTGCACATTGCTGCCAGAGGTCAGGGCCCTGCGCAGAGCCCCTTCTCCACGGTCTCTACTTTCAACAGGAAAACACAATTTAAAAATCAAAAACGTAGCCAGCTTAATAGCTCTTTAAAACAGAGGAATCTGGAGCTTGCAAGCTTGGGAATTCAAATTGGTGCTTCGCACAAGACATTAAGAGGCTCAGGTTATGGTGCCGATGCCAGGGAAGGCAGGACGAGCAGCTCCCAATGAAGGAACCACAGGCTCAGGTTGCAGCCCCGCTGCTGCCCTTTGCTGGGACCTCCTTCAGCTCTGACCAGCTGGAGAGCAGCCGCTGGCGTCCTCACACCACGCACGGCGTGCACCCCAGCCATGTGGACAGGCCACCCGCTGCAGATGGACCACTACTTGAAGTCCCACCAGCAAATCCATAGGGTTTCTTGCACAGCCTCTGAGACCAAATTACAGGGTTAAGGTCACTCAGAAAGGAAACGAGCTAGGACTGAAAATACTGAACTGGGTCAGGAAATGGCAGGAAGGAAGAGGGACAGATAATGGTTTTGGTGAAGAGGTCAGGGCTCAGAGCATCACGCCAGCCCTTATCCCACCACCACAAGAGGGGTGCCCACCAGAAAAAAGGCTGCAACCCCACAGGGTAACACCCCAACCAGTCTCTCACATGCAACTCTTCCTGTTCAGGTTGGCACCAACGTTTTGGCTCCAGAAGCTATCCTGGCAACTAATTCTTCCCTGCAAATTTATCACATGCCTTTATCAAAAGCTGCCAGAATCATTTATAGCCACTTATCTAACAATATCTGCTTTTACTCCAGTCATTAAGGAAATAAACAGAAGCAGGGAAAGAGTCAGTATGGGAAAGGGGCCTCCGCTTTGGAGGAACAACAGCCTCAGTCTACCGGAGACGAGCAAATGCTGCCCTGCCTCAGAAAACAGCCTAGCGTGACAACAGTGATGGATTACAGAGAGGGATTGCTTCTCAAAATGACGTCCAATTACTCTTCATGCCCAATCAAATTGGTTTTAAGTTATCCCTCAAGTGAAGGAAGCATTCCTGACCTGGAAGAGAAGGCAAGGGCTTTGCGTGTAAATAAATAATTAGAAATAACCATAGGCTGATGGTGCAGTTGCTGGAGTCCATCAGAGAAGAAATAAGAAAAAGCAGCAGAAACAGATTGCTTTCTGCGAGGTTTTTTTTCCAAGATCTGTAATTTATGATAGATTGTTTTTATGAACTGGTAAACAATGATTTATAGCATTAATAAGCAGCAATAGGTAAGTTCCCCAAATATGATTCCCCCGTGTACTTCTCCACGACAAGGATGGAAAAGGTTTTGCTTTCAAATACAAAGACTGAACCTCACAAAAGCATTAGCAACATCCAATAACCACAAAACCAAGTCCTGTGCTTGTCAGGGACACAAACCCCAGCTGCAACCTGCCTTTGTCCCCATCCCCAAGCGCTCACCCAGAGCGAGGAGGAAGGAAACAACTGCTGGGCTCGCTCACGCATATGAGTCTGTAGAAGTGGGGCTCCTGGGTTGCAAGGTGCTTGGGAATGTGCGATGCCTTTTGTAAATAAAGCACCAGCTATACATCTATGTCCCTGGATAAATAATGTATTCACTGTGAGCACTGCATACCTCTGGAGCCAGTTTTCCTGCATTTAACAGCTCCAGAATCCCCCATATCATTTCAAGAAGGGATACCAAGGCAGACCTGATAATTATTTTTCTTTTTACAGCCTAGATTTGGAATAAATGGCTTGCAGGAATCCAGAGCAACTCCCTGAGCCCTTTCCTCACAAGTCCTCACAAATTTCATACCTCATAAAAGCCCCTGCGACCAGCTGAGAGCTCAGACATAAAATGCAGCCATTAATGAAGATGTGCCTCTACTTCCAGAATGCAATTCGTTAGGAGAGGAGTGAAGGGGAGGGCAAGAAGGGGGAAATCAAACATAGCTCCCCTAATGTTCACAATTACTCCATGAACCAGGAGTCCAGTTCTGGGGAATATGAGTAGAAAATTGCTGAGTGGCTTTCTAATCTAATTATTTCACTTGCAATTCAAATTATTTTCCAATTAAAAGCAAGCTAATACATTCTGAAATGTAAATCAGACTCTATTACCTTTTTTAATTGCAATGCCTCTACTATTCCCCTTTTCCCTTTAATTGATAGAAGTCAGGGGGAGATTTCCATACGTTCTCCTGCAGTACTGTAGGGTTATTTCCTGCCAGCCCTGCCGGTCCCACCATCCTTCACCTCTGCCCTTGGTTCCACCACAGCAGAGGCCAATGCTCTCTGCTTAATGAAAGCAGAAAGCTTAGAGAAAGAGGCAGAAGAATAGCTCTTTTCTCTTTGCATGATAGCAAAGCCTTCCCATCACAGCAATGCAAAGATGCCCATGAGGTGCCAGCTCTTGCCCTAGAAACAGGGTGTTTTTCCCTGGTCGGTGTGGACCAGCCAGCCCTCGTGTGGCACATGTAGCAAGTTCCCACAGCTTTGCTTCTCCGGCACTTGATGGCTGCCTTCTTCCGAAAAAAGAGAAGGAAATAAGTACGGAACATTTTGTCCATCAAGCCAGCCCAGGTCAGATATAAATACATAAAGAATGAGTGCGGAAGCCTCTTCCGTAAAGGGAAGCTATTTTCGATTCAGGCAGGGCCCTTTCCAGACTGACAACTTCTGAATAAACTTGCAACGTCTGTATTACTTCCCTTTGCTCTCTGATTGACAAAACTCAGCGGCAGAGGTAGTATGCAGGATTAGTTTCTCTCACATCCTATGCTCGCCCCCTTGTTTATTGCAGGAACCAATACCAATTTTGAGCCCAGCAGTCACTCACAAGCCCCTCCTGCTCCAAGGTGGGCATTCCCGCTTGCCCCCAGGGTCACCAGTGACCTCCACAGGAGCTGGGCCACCAGACCCCCGTGCAGCCGTACCACCAGGGAAGTGGCCCATCACAACATGCCCACCCTCCTGCGGAGGGGCACAAGGCATTCTGTTGTCACCCTCTATTTTATCTGCATGGGATGGCAGCAGACAAAATAGTGGGTAACTGCCTGGTGACTCTGCAGCCCAGGTCTGTGCCAGCCCCAGCCTTTGCTCCTGACCTCCACTGGTCATAGTGTGATGGACGGAACAAGCAAAGGTGCCATGAAGGGTGTGTGCTCAATCCAAAAGCAAGAGGCAGCTCCTGCTGTCCACAGGAAAAGCAATCAGTGAAAATCAGTGAAACCAAGGAAGGTTTCATGCCATGTTGAGTGGGCAGCTGCTCCAGCTGCAATGGCCTGCACTCTTTTAAGTTTTCCCCTTCTTGAGTCAGAGACATGAATTAAAGGGGAAAAAAAAAAAGACACAAGAATAGAAGAAAAGACACAAGAGCAAAAGAAAAGACACAAGAATAGTGGGAGACATTCAGCCTTGGCACAGGGTAAGTGCACTGACAAGAGCGACATGAACCCTCACCTTTATTCTACTATTAATGGAATAAATTATCAGACACTGCAGATGTGGAAAGGCTTGTCTCAAATCCAGAAGGCACCTAATCCAAATTCTGTGTGGATTTGTACTTCCCACAGTCACACTGCCTTTAACAGGGCTAATGGAGATACATGTCAAAGGGAACTACCCTCCTCTCTGGTGCAAATTTGCTCTTTCCTGTTGTTTAACTTTTCAACATTATCTCATAGATGTTCTGGGAATTTTCAAAATTTGTTCTTCATTCAGCAAACATCCATTCTCCACCTATGCTTTTCCTACAGTTTGGTATGTTTGGATTGCTTTGTAGTTTACATCACTACAATATACTAGAAACTATTTGGAGAATACAAATCATTAATTAATTGCCCTCACACACAGACAAAAAAAAAACCCAAAAACCAATGGCATATGCTATTTTTCTTTCAGTCTAGTCCTCAAATAAAGAGTTTATTCGGGGGGGGAGGGAGTGTAGGGGGGGTGGGGAATCAAAATTTCCTAAATATTTGAAGTATTTAATATATGTAAAATAAAATATTTAAACTGTGCATTATGCATTTAGATTCTTAAGACAAAGAACTAGCCAGGCTGTTAGAAGGTGCGATGCCTTTGAGTCTGAATTACCTGCACCCTTTAAAAATTGTGCGTGGAGATACTTAAATAAACCATGGCCATAATGTACAGTTTTCTAGAAATCATCTCAGCAGGTGAGTGTTGATCTTTTATTCCTATAGGAACCTTTTCAAATTCGACTTTCATTGTTTAAGGAAGGTACAAAACAGACCCACATCTTAGATGTGTAAATCCCCATTTTCAAAGCACTGGGGAAAAAGAAGAATCAAAAAGACAAGAATCCAACAGGAGGAAATTTTCTTCAAGTGTCAAACCTAACATTTCCTTTGCATACACATTCATCTTATTCAGGGCAAACTCATCTCCAGCAGAGCACTGATGATTCTAGTAACCTGTCATACTTCAGGGACTAGCAGGATTTTTATGTGTTTATTAACTCACTGGTAATCTCTTCATCACCCAAGAGATGGTAATCCAGCCTCTCCCTCTCTAGGATTTCCAGTGGCTAGCTGCAGCTCTCCACGCAGCAACACCACCCCTCAAAGCTGCTATGTCCTATTATGTTTTTCTCTTCTCGGTTTCAAGCCATGTGTTGCCTGGCATGGCCAGCCCACAGATGAAATAACATTGCATTTATCCAAATCCCTCCTTCCCAACTGGTTTGCCGACCGCAGGGTGGTTTTGCACTTGCTATCCCTCCTGGGTACCAGCGCTTTCTGTGTTTTATGGCTTTGATCTCTTCAACTCACTCTTGCTACAAACACATTTCTGTGAGAAGCAGCAAGTGTGGGACAAGTGTGTGGGGAAGCAGGGGAGGATTTGGTACTTGGCATCTGAAAACAAGGAACTTTGAGAGAAAGAATAGAATGCGAATGACCCCCGTGCTTCCCTCCTGCCCCAGGGTTTCCTCTTGCACTTGGCTGCCCACCTTGAAGGCTTCCTGGCACAGTGGCCATCACCTGGTGCTTCCCCATTTCTTCTCCCACAGGATGTTGAGTATTTTAAGGATCTGAAAGGCTCTGGGCAGATGTGCTTGGTGAGAGGATTCCCACCTGGGCAGCTCTCCACTCCCCAGGGCCAGGGCTGACACATAACACCAACCACCCCATACCCCTTTGCTTAGGAGATGTCCCAGGGCCTTCTCAAAGCAAGAGGTGTATAAAGAGCGCTGGTCCCAGAGAGGAAAATGCAGGCTGTGCATGTAAAAATCAGAGAAGTGCAGAAAGAAAATTAAAGAACATAGCCTAGATTTCCTCAGCAACTCCTTGTCGGAATTCAGGGAAATTTTGGTAGATTTTCCAAGAGCTGTCACTGCAGTGAACCTGAACCACAAATAACTCCACAGCTGTTGCACTGGAGATGCAAGGATTTAAGAAATCAAGAGAGAAGCAGTTTCTCTGACTTCAGTATCATGGAGCATCACAGAGGCATTCTTCTCCCACCTAGGCTGTTCCTGCAGGGCTTCTCCTGGGAAAGGATAACTTAGGAAGTCACCTGCCAACCTCCACTCTCCAATCCATTAGTCTTTTGGGGTTTTTTTTTGTTTTTTTAAGAATGTATTCAGTCTCTAAAATTTAGCTTTACAAACTCTTTTTTGCCATAATACTGTGGTCTAGAAATGCCTCCCCCTTTTTTAAGTTAAAAACCATTTTCTCTTAGGTAGATAGGATGTCCAAAAGAAGAAAAAAGCATTGTAAGACTTAATGAAAATGCAAAGAAATAACAATATTGAATGCATCTAGACCAATATTTCAGCTGGGCCCCTTCAAGGCAAACCTCCCTGTCACTCCACTTGTTCTGTGCTCCCATTGCACAGTGGTCTGAGAGTGCGTGAACAGGCATTCACCCACTGAACAAGACCTAGCCCAAAGCAGCCACCCTCCAAAATGCCCCCAAAATAGCTGTCAGGTCCTTGGCATCAACTGATGTACTCTCCAAATCAGCTCCCACCAGGCCACACAGAGCTACCATCTCCTCGGCTCTTGCATGGGTAGCTTGTTCCCTGCTGTCACCCATCAGGAGTCATTGTATGGTTTGCATCTCTGTGCCCATGACTGAACAGTGCAAGCTTCATTGTGCATCCCTTTACATGGGAAGACAAAAGCACAGGCCTGATCTACCACGTGACCCTTCATTATGCCCATTAAGAAAATTAACTGAAAGGGTTAATACACATCTGTAACAGGCTATCCTGGTTATGACATTTACCTTCTCTGCCACAAGCGAGTTATCCGTCTCTTCTCTAGAGTAAAGACAAATGTCAGAAGAGATCAACAATCATGTATTATAAATATACAATGCATAATTTTTTTCTCCTGCTGTTTTGAAGCACTGAAACTGCTTTAGATGACAGGCATGAAATATTTAGAAACCTTTAGAATAGGGTGTTCTGAATCCTCCTAAACTTTTAATAACTTGCAAATCGCGCTGTCACCCACAGGACAGCATCAGGAAGGTGTTTGTGCCAAGAAGCAGGAGCCAAAAACCAGCTCCACTTCCACTGCACCGAGCAGGTACCATTTCGCACAGAGCAGGCGTGGTAGCTGTTGGGTATCACTTTGCTATACCCGGACAGTGAGGTATTAAACACACAAGAAAATGTGCAGAATAATTATCTGAATTCAGTAAAATCTTAGAGAGAGCTCTTGGTTTAAACAATGTTAACTTCTCACCGTCCAGAGAAGCACATGCAGCCCACACAGGCAGGATCTGCTTTACAGTAGGCACACATGTGCTAGATAGATGTTGTTTACTAGGTCATGTTGATTTTGCTTTCAGCTATGTTTTCTTAGGCACCCACGTCTCCTCATGTAGGAGTGCCTTAGAAATTACAAAATATTACTCCCACTCAACATGCACTTGTGTATGTATACATTGGGTCTGTGTGTACACAGCTATAGAGATGCCCACCATAAACAAACATTTGCATCCACAAGCTTTCAGAAAAACAAAGGTATTTTTCCATCCCTTCACAGGGAAGGACTGCTCCCAAAGCGAGGAAAAGCTACAGCCTCACTGCATTCATCCACTCCCCTCATGCCAACAGCACTCTGGGAGCCCAACCCCTCCATGCCTCACTTCCAAAGGGACCACGCTCAGCACAGCCCTATCAGCCACCTCTCTCCTGGGGCAGATGAAGGAGCAAAAGGGAGTCCTGCCCCGCTGCAAGCCTTTCCCTTGCAATGCAACTCGCTTGCAACTCAGCATTTCCCCACAGAGGGGCCTCCAAATGCATGGATATTTTCACTCTTTTCCTTCTCTGCCTCTGAAGCATCCCTTCTGCTAGCTGTGGAAAAGCCCAGTTTCTTGGAAAGCAGCAGCTCTTGCTCAAGATAGGAATTCCTGTTAAGGAAGCTGATCCCGATCAAGCCCTTCCCTTCTGTCCCAACCTCCACCCCAGTTTAGGAAATTCACCTTCCTGGAAACGCCTCGGCTATAAATGCAGCCCTAAGAACAGCTTGTGACATTTTTCCCTTTACTACCTAAACTTTCCGCTTGCCGAAACCATCCCAACGAAAGCCGCTGCAGAATATAAGCCAGGCAAAGCAGCACGTTGCTGGAGAAGCAGCGTGGATGGCAGCAGGCAACCTGCATGCAGACCATCGGCAGCCACCTCGGCATGGAGCTACCTCACGTTGTTTGCAAGACCATAATATAACCTTATCCTAAGGATTCATCCCCTTCCCTGCTCAGTACCCTTCTGCCTCTGCTCTCCCCCCTCACTGTCACCCCAGGTTTGTTTCATTTTGTAAGCAATGGCTTACAGAAGCCACTTGGCGGAAGTTATTAACGCCGCTTTGGTATGGGGAAAATCTCATTAACGTCAGCAAAAGGAGGAAGAGTTCTGAAAAGCTCCCAGCTAATTTGCTTTCTTTTAATTTTCTTGCAATTACAGTAAGCAGTGTAGCGCTCTCCCAATAAATGAGTCTTTAGCATTGTGGCAGCAGCCTTCTCCCCAGATCAATTCTTGCTCAAACTTTTAACCCTTTGCTACATTGCCAGAGAGGAAAAATGACTGTGCAGTGCACCTTCCCAGAACAAATGGATTTCAGACACTTCCAGTAATTTATGCACGCGGTGGAAACCCCCTGTTCTGGCTGTGTTTGGTTTGCCTTCCCCCCCCCCCTTTTTTACTTTTGCTTTGCAGTCATCACAGCAGTATGGAGCTGGTGCTTCCCACATCCTTTACTTGGTCTAAATTCAGTTTCTCTTACAGTAAACACAGTTCCTGAAGACTGCAATCCGGTTCTTTTCTGAAAAGAGGTTCAGCGTAGCATATCCCACACACTGGCTGATTTTTAAAACTTGCTCTGTGATCTATTTTCCCTTACTGCTTTGGAAAGTTGAAGAGCAACAATTCTATTTCAGACTGCAGCTTATTATTTTTACTCCACTGTTAAAAAAAAAAAAAATCAAATTAAAAATATATATAAAAAAAGAAGAATGTTGAAAAATGTTTAAGTACAGTAGTAAGGCGACAGGGTTTTGGTTTGCTTTCTTGAGCAAAAGCAGCAGCAAAAATTGTCCTCCATATAAAGCAAAATTGATTTTTCAATCACCAAAAATCTTACAATAAAGCCCAACACCAAAATTTCATAGTCGTGTTCAATTAGAATGGAACAAAGATTGGGGCTTCTTTTGCTAAAAATCTGAAGAGTTGGAATTACGCAGGGAAATCACATTCTGATTAGCCCTAAATGAGATCACTTCTCCACATCAAAACAAGTCAGCAAAGTCCAAACACCATCATTATTTGATGGCTCTTTCAGCCAATATTTTTTTTTGTTCCAAATTTTCAGATCTGGATTCATCTAAGAATGGTGGCTTTCTGTTTTAATTAAGCTTCTAATCGTCAAGGCTCCAATGCAAATCTTTACAGTATTGACCCTAACACATCAGAAGAAGTCGCAACCCAAAGTAAAGAAGAATCTGTTGCTATTTCCCCTCTCCCTGCAGTTTGACCAACGTTTTTCACCCATTCCCATGGCAGCACACAGGGGAAGCAAGGACAGTAGGAGCCTCTGGGAAGGAACAGAACTCCTACTTGGACATTTGGAAGTCACTGCCCAGGTCCCACCAAACACTGTGAAAGGTCCAGCCCTCTCAACGCTGCTGACACTGCAGTGGAGAGAAGGGCCAGATCGAAGTGGCATGAGAGGTGTCCTGACACTGGAGTGAAGGGAAAGGCTGGATCAAAGTGACATGAGAGGTTTCCTGCCTTCACAGTTAACAGAGGTCTCTCCATAGAAACCAACAATCACCCACCTGTCCTGGGGACTTCACAAAGCAAGAGGAAAAAGCACATCCTGGCATATGCTTCAATACACCGATTTTTTTGCAGAGCTCTAATCAGCACGCCAGCATATATGAAAAAACGTACTGTATTGATTAAAAATTACATTATACATGGAAATTACATGGTTAATGAACTAGTATTTGACTGGACCCTTTTCTGAACACATTTCAGCCAAGGGAAGCTTCTTGCACTGATCTGCAAGTTGCAGAAAACCCCACTGCTGCCAACATTTGAAAATAATTAAGTACGACCTTTGTTGTCTGTGGAAAGAAAAGAAGCCAATAAAGACACATTTTTAGCTTCTTTTAAAGGATATTTGATGATCTCAAGCGTCTTGCATGGATAAAACTGCATCTGCACCATGACAAAGGGTGTCCAGCAGCACATACATACTTGTACCGAGCCCTGTGCTGGGAGATGATTCCTGCATCATTTATAGCTGCTCTATGTACTTCATAATGTATGCATGGATGAGCTATACCGAATGCAGGATACTGAAACTGTCTCATTTTTCCAGGCCAGCCACAACGTCCATAAAGAAATCCTCACTCAAACCAGGGACAGAAGGAGAAGGTTAATTTTCTGGTTTGTTAGAAATGTGCCCTCCCCATTTACAAGTGAAATCCAGGGGTGATGGGGATTCTCAGCGCTTAGAAATCAAGAAATCTGAAGTGGGTCAGGAAAAGCAAATTCAGAGGATTTCACTGGAAAGTCATGCATCAAACCCCAGGGTTAGCACCCCAGCAGAAGTTGCTGTCAGGAACCAAATGCCAGTTCCAAGTTTTCCTCTTGGCTACAGAGATATGAAGCCACTAGAAACACAGGTCTTCCTTTCCACTCATCAGTACTCCATCCTCAGAGCTGACTGCATTTTAAAGTGAACCCTTGTTTAGTCTTGAAAACATAGGGCACCAAGCAAACACATCTCCTGCAAGTGCAGCCACCGGGGAAAGGTCCCTTCTTCCTAACCCTTCCTTCTCCGGACCCAGAGCTCCTCTGCTGACAGGAGCATTAGAAAACCCATTCTGTCCCACAGCCAGAAATTTCTGCTCTCACTCAAAACACTGAGCTCGCTGTGCTCCTAACAAAGTGGTGTTCAAAACAAGCGTTGGCATGTGCATTTATGCGAGATGACTGAATGGCCTTGCAGGTTGATAAAAGGTTCTGGAGTCTTTCACATACAACTAAAGTTGTCGGTTTGAACCTGACCTGTATGAGTGGTGTCTGAAACTGGCTGCAGCTGGAAGGCTGCTGGTGTTCTATCTAATAGAGTAGTATCACTCTGAATCCTGGAAGGCAAATATACATGCTGTTTGGGGTACTTTGCACAGAGAGACAAAGACTCAGAAAGGAATGAATTTTACACTCCTTTTTGTGCACACTGTTCTGCCAAAGCAGCCCGTGGTGGCAGCTGGTAAGCTCTTCAAGTAGATACATGGATTGTGATACACCCTCTACAGCTAAATTTTAACTGAAAATATCCTCCATGTTACCATTTCCTACAGTCCCGCAAACCATCTACCACAGCCTTGTGAACCAGGGCTTATGGACGACACTGACGTCTCCAAAAGAACACGATGCAAGAGTCCATTCCTCCCAGACCATGTGATAAAATCCTGCTCGTGTTAAAACTGAAGATCATCCCTGAAGAACTAATTAAATAAAAACCCCAACAAACAAAGCCAATACTATATCCACCTGTAATCTGCCCTTCCCTCCATCTCCCAAGGCCATGACCAATTCTGCCAGCCAAGTTTCCCACAACAGCTCAATGCTAGTAAACTCATTCCGCCACAGAAGATGAAACAGGCATAAGTTCCCCATGCCATTTGTTTGCATAAGAACGCTCAGCCCGAATGAAGCAAAACCACACCACTGCTGCTACAGCTCCCTCTGAAATTCACTTCTGAGAGCAAAGGTCTCCAACCACAGTGGGAGTGCCCCACAAGACGTGGCAAACCCGATTGTAAATTGCACTGAACTGAAGCATGGTTTGGATGAAACCTCATTTTACTGGTACCTTCAAGCCTTCTACTGGCACTCAATCCTGTCTGATTTTAGGCCATTTTTACAGCCTCATGCTGACCACCTTAAAAAATCCTATTAACCTGATGAAAAGTGCTCCCTAGGCCCTATTTTCTAAACAGTAGCAAGCTGCTCATCAGCCCTTACCAAAATGACAGAGAAATAGAGTGATCTTCCCTGTGTGAGTTACAGGCTTTGCCCCTGCCTTGCTGAGGCGGCAAACCCTGCTGGCTCACTCCCGTTCACACAGACCTGCGCATGCTCAATAACACCATTGATTTTGTTTGTGCAGGAAGAGAGAATCCAATTTTAAAAAGCCACATTGATTCCCACCCATTAAAAACAGAGCAAACTGCAGTGTTTGCTAAACGGATAGAAAAAGACGGAGGTCAGGGTGGAGGGGTGGGAATAACGGCATTACACCGATCTCTTTCTGAAGGACGGAGAATTACAAAACCAGATAATAATAAAACAGTAACCATTTGACTTTATGTTATTTGTTGTAGTTTCTAAATTACAAAAATAGCAATGTAACAGTAAGGGAGTGTCCAGCCACCGAGACAAGGGATGCACAACGGAAAGCATCCAAGATCATGTAGCTGTGATTAGTTGCATTTGGAGCATGAAGACACACACGCACACAGCGAGAGAGGGCACAGACACAGAAACAGAAAGAGAAGGCCTGCGAGTATCTGCGAGGGCCCTGTCTGCTTTTCAGTTCTTTGTTTTAGCACATTAAACAAACAGAGCCATCGCACAGGTCACTGAGGACCTTCCTTCTGCAACTGTGGCCCCAGCTGCACTGCACACAAAAACTATTATTATTCTCTAATGGCTGTACCTTTTGGACAATGATTCAGTGTTTTGGCCTTTTTTTTTTCCCCATCTCTTTTTGTGCAGTGCCACTTAGTCCTTCGCTTCATTTTATGTTTTATTTGCACACTCTTGAAATCTTCATGTAGTGACTAAAAATTCATGAGGAAGCCATGAATAGGAGCCCCCACTCCTCCCCCCGTCACACTTTCTCTAACCGTACCCAGCAGCTAAGTAGGTACTGGGCATATATTCGTGCTGCTGCAGCAGCAAGGGGGTGAGAGAAGCTGCGGGTGGGGAGGGAGATGGTGCTGGGGCCCTGGGGGTGCTTCTTCATCCCACATCTGGGAGTGTGATGAGCAAATGTATCCCAGAGCATGGATACCCCATGCTCGACATGGTGGCTGTGCCCGTGCATTGCAGAGCAGTCACTCATCTCTTCAACTTCAGCCCAATGATGCGAACAGGCAAGTGCTTGCAAGCATTAGTGAGGCTTTCATAATTGGTCCCAGCTGGTTAGTTGTAACATGCCTTGTTGTTGAGCAACTACCTACTAACGCTGTCAGACATCCCCTGGTTGCATAAGGAGGGTTAGTATCACTATTAATTACAGGCTGCCACCAGCCTGTGTCACGCTCTGCAGATAAGAAAGACTTTAAGCTCCTGGTCAGTCAAGGCCTCATTGGAAAATCTGTGACAGTTTCAAGGAAAGCAAGCTCAGGCTGCAGCCACAGCAGTCTCCTGCCTTTTCTACCACGCTGTGGTTCCTGCAGGGCTCTCCCCTCTGGATGCCACAGGGTCTTACTGCCAAGGCCAGCTACTTGCCGGTCCTGCAGCCAGCATGTGGAAACCCTGGCTCACCAGAGAGGTGCGTGTGTGTGCACATGGGTACGTACAATGAGAGCATGGCAGACGTTTCAAAGCATCATGAAGAAAGGTACGCCTGTGCCCGGTCACTGATGAAAAGCGTGATGGCAGCAGATACTATGGAGTGGCACAGCTCCAGGCATAACCTAAAAGCTAAGCAAGGCAACTAGTTGAAGGGAAACACGCAACAATTTGGATCTCTCACAAGGCAAAAAGCATGGGGGAAATAAAACGGAAGTGGCTATTTGGCAAGCTACTTGAAGACAACAACGGCTCTGAAAACTTAAGTTTGCAACCATCCCCAAGTCCTTACTCACCATGCAATGTGATCTGTGTGATACAGAAGTCGGGCATTTTTTGCAGAAAACCAAGCAACATCCCCTTCGTCCTGCCCTGTCACTGGGCTGCCATGACAGCCCCCTTACAAAAGTAATGACTATAGTTACACCGTGCACATAGGATTCTTACGTGACTTAAATGCCATTTTGTGGGCAGTAATCAGATCCTGCAGCCTTGGGCTAAGGTAAAAGCTGAGTGTCTAGGAGCTAGACCTTCAGGGTTGCTCAAAAACACAGACCTTGAACTGGAAATGAATCTCTTCAAATCCCACATAAGACCACACTGCAGAATTCAGCTGAGTGGCCCATGTGGCTGTATTGGCTGTCTAGAGCCACTCTGGCCTTTTTCCATCATTGTCTTTCACCTGAACCAACCTCTCATACTCCAAGTTTGCTCCTGCTTCTTCTCTAACTTTTACTTTGGCTGCCCTTCAGAGCCCGAGAAGGGCATCAAGGTGCTAGGAAAATGCCCTGACAACTTAACAGGTAGGACATAAACTGCTGCACTTGAACTGCCAGGGAGAAGCAGTTGGCAATTCTTCACCTCTCTGATGAGGAGGTTGCAGGCTTGGGCTCTTTTTAGGTCCATACAAGAGGACACTCCCCACCAGAGTGGGGGGGCTGCCAACCAGGTTTTGGCATTCAGCTGATAAATGCTGCAGATTGATCCTTCTCCTAAGATGCGGGCTAAGATGCATGCCCAGTGCCTCCGATAACCACACAGGAACAGCAAATACACTGCAACACTTCATACCCATTACTACCATTCCTCATTCTAGTGTAGCAATTCAACACATGCTTTAATTGTACCCATGCCTCTGGAAGCCAAGAGGGCCATTCACACAAGCTTAAGCTTAGTTTCTTTTGCTAGATCATAGGTACTGATGCTGGAAGGTAATTTTCTAAATCCAACATAAATGTTTAAAGTTTATTCCCAAAGGATTTATGTCAACATAAATATACAGATTAAAAACAAGCAAGACTTTGGGAGCTTTTTATTACCTTCTAAAGTAGCCAGGCACATGGATATTTTATGTCTTTCTTGTATCTGCTTTCTTCCAACTGCACAGTTCAGAGACTTCATACAGATCAGAGGCAAGGTTCAGACTAACACTGACAATTTCATTTAAAATAAAAAGAAAATGAGAGGATTGTGTTTTCTCATGTTCTCTGCTCTTTTATTGCTATTTTCAAAAAGAAGAACAGACCCTATCAAAGCACTCGGGGCTGAAAACATAACTCTAAATGATGCAGGAAACCTAACTTTGTGCCAATCCATTTTTATCATCTCTTAGTGGCCATAACAAAGCTGAGAACAAGTGCTAAACAATAGAGAAAAAAAGAATAATTTCAACTTTTTTTTTTTTTTGCTGAAGTAACATCAGTGACAATAACAAGAATCCATTCAAAAGACAGAATGTTATCTTCCAACCCAGTTAACATGCCTTTCTTTCTCTTGCTCATTATATATCTTACACATCAAGCTGTATTTTGACCTCACTTACAAAGGAGTCCGTTTGAAGTCACCACATCTCTGTACACATATTGGCATTGCTAAGTAAAATCCAGCCTGTGCTACCCTTCCCTTCCCTGGTCCCTGAAGCACCTGCCAAGAGGAGATAGGTCATCAAATGAGCCTCCAGAAAACCATTTCCAGAAACAACAACATGGTTATCTTCTGCTTTTGCTTGTGCTCATGCAACCCTCCAGAACCCAGTCCACTAGTTTAAGTGGCTAACAACAGCAGGAGCTGTATTTTTGACAACTAAGGGGATGAGATTGGTTAGGTAAGCTTTGATTTTTGACACATGCCCTCATCATGACTTCCTTTTACTTGCTGAAATCAACTGGCAGTATTTCATCATTAGTAACCAGCAAATTCAGCTAGCCTCAGCTGAACCTGTCTACCTTTTAGATTTCAACTGTCCCTCTTAATGTTGTTGTGAGTGCCAAAGAAATACTCAAGAAAACAGATGATTAGTCTCTGTTTGCAGTCTCTTCACTGGCAAGTAAAACACTCCTGGACAAAATAAACTGAAACCTTTTCTTTAAGCCATCAGATACTCCTTCCGCCCCACTACCCCAGACTTTCTTTTGAGTACACAGTTCTGCATGGAAGCAACTAGTAGACACACTAATCCTCACCATGGTGGAGCCGAAAAAGGCCATTAGCTTTCCTTCTGTACACCAGCTGTCACATTAACATGCATGGTAGCACTCATGGTCATGTGTACCATTATACTCTCTATTACTCTTTTGTTTCAGGGCCTCAGCCACAAAAATCTTTGTGTGTTAGGTGCTGTCAACACAGCCCTCCTTCAGAAAACATGGCATCCAAGGAGAACAGCACACTGTAAACAGCAACAGACACCTACAGCTAGATTAGAGAGTATGGAGAGAAAACACGGTGTTGCTCAGCAATATTACCACAAGTGATCTAATCATGCGATCTGCAGTTAAAACACAACTCATTACAGTAGTGCTCCTCCTGTTGTCACGTTAACTGAAACATTGCTAACGTTTCCTTGTCTGCCTCTACCATGCTGCTGGGATAGACAATTCTCCTCTAAAGGCTTAAGGTGGTGAGCTTCCTGGGCTCAGGAGCTGCACAAGTTACCAGAGCGATGTGAACACTGTCCCAAGCATCCCGCAGAGGTAGAAGTTCAGTGATGACATGATTAAACTTTTGGCACTTTCTATGTTTCATAAGAACTTCCACTTCAAATCAGCTAGAATGGCAGTAGTTGGCAAAAAGAAAAATAACAAGATGTTAACCCACCTCTTTGAACCATAGGGGTTTTGATTCAAAGTTACTTCAGCTAAACTTAGGCCAAATCCCACACATCCTCCCTGCCTCTGTCCCTAAGCAGGAGCCTTCAGAGGCAAAAAGTAAGTTTGGTATTGGGCAGAAGTCTGCTGCTCCCTGGTTAACACAAACCAGCAGATGCACGGACAGAGAGAATAGAACCTGAACATGAACCCAAGCACCTATCCCATGCAGTCACAGCAAAAGAAAGGCAAAACCTCTCAGCTACAAAATAACTTACATCTGTGCAAGTAAAACAATGGCTGTGATTACTTCTGCCCTTCAATAAGTAGAAAATAGAGGTCAAGCTGCCATGCAGGGACTCACAGATTATTCTCATTTTCCAGCTCATCACAGAAGAAAGACTCTACCCTGTTTAGAAGTCAGTTATCTCTGGTGTTGAAGTCTCCAGATAGCAAGAAGGCTGAAATCTCATCTCCTTTCCTCCCACATCTTCCCTTATGTGAGGAACAGCGACTTCCAGGTAGCCATCACATGTAAGAAGATTTCTCCTCTGCCCTTCTCCTCTTTCACTTCCTAGAGCTACTTCCCTTCTATTTATTCCTCTCAGAACTGAACATTTCTCACAGTATATATATGCATGTCTCTCTTCTGCCATTCCCCCCCATTCCTCGTAAAGCACCATAGAACAATCACTGTATAACCTGGGCTAAAAGGCAAAGGACTTTTCCTTGACCTTCCTCCTTAAACAGGTAACAGCTGTGGCTCTAACTCAGCTTAAGTCAGGCCACAAGATTAGTGTTTTTCAAGCAAGGTAACCACTCTCAACTGCTCGAGAGCTGCTCCTTTTCCCTAGCTTGACCTGTAGAAGGAGGCAACTACTGAGCCCCCACCTGAGAATTAGGTGCCTTTATATTAGCTTAGACTAATTTGAAGCTATTAGTGCAGCAAGTGGCTTGAGAAGTTAAGATAGAAACTTCAAGGACTGAAATGACAGGATTCAGGGGTCTGAAGCTGAGAAATGTATAACCCCATACTAATTATAGCATCTTTAGGTAATTTCTCTCTTCTGGCAATGACTCACTCATTTATAAACCAACGTCAGTCACTTTTCTGACCTCATTGCCAATAAGCAGCACAGCAGACACACTTTACAATCAGAAGGTGTTCTTCAAGTGTAATACAGCTTTTCAGTCCCTCCGTGTTGGCGTCTAAAACTTGTGAACCTAATAAATGCATAGATGTGTACAGTAAGCTTCCTCCATGTTACACTTAGATGTCTTGCCTGCAGTGAGCAAACATACAGGGGGAGGCAAAAACCTGATAGTATTTAAATACATGGTACTTGAGCAAAGCACCAGTGAAATCCTGTGCATACTGTGTTGCTAATGCTGCTTTTTCATATTCAGATGTGCGGATGATGAATCTCGCTACTTGTAATTCTTATTTTCACACTTGGAGCACTGATCTGACACCAACAGCCCATCACCTCATTCTGCTTCTCAGCAGTCACCACTGCCCTTAGCCAGCTATTGCCCTGACCCAAACTTGCATTGAAATAAGCAGAGAAAGACATGGAAAATCATACTTCAGTGTGTAACTGCAGTGCATTCTCCTTTACTGGCCACCTGTTGCTGGAGTAATGTCTGTGGGTCACCACACCACTGTTCCTATGAGTGGCTGCTACTGTTCTGTCATCAGAACTGAAAAGAGAGCACCCTTTCCCCACTCCGTTTCCTTTGCACTTGGCGAGGAAGCGACTTGAGTGGGAGGAGAGAAAGGAGAGCAAACACAAAACCACAGAAGTAAGCAACTAGGAGCAGAGACTGAACTTTATCTCTTTCGTATATATGCAAACAGTGGACTCTGATTACAGCTACCCCTTGTTCTAGCCCCACTAACTGTACCCTCTCTCACAAGGATCGCTGCAAAAGCAACTGCCTGTCACCATACTCAGCTAGGTTATTTCCTAGCCTCTGGTCTGAGCACAGGTATCTTTACCAAAAGACAGTATGTCTTTTATGTACTAGAGAGATGGAGTCTGAAGCACTATAGCCAATAGCTGCAATAGGAGAGTTTTGATTTCTCTTAGGTAAATAGCTCTTTTAAAGTAAAACAAGCTAGCCATTTGTAGCTGTTTCAGACCTGCCCTGGTACAGTAAATATGAGAGTGACCTCGATTTTTCACATCGTTTCACCAGGCTGCAGCCACAGTATGAGACTTACTGTGCTTATAAAGCTTGTTTATAAGAAAGAAGAAAAATAGACAGCAGGAAATCCTGTGACAGGCTTGTTTTGGTGATCATGTGAGAGAGAGAGAGTGGCAGGAGAAGGAAAAAACACACCAAAACCCCCTAAAACCCAAGATCACCTGTGACCAACCTGCAAGTGAGGAGACCGGAGCTTGCGAGCCTCTCACTGATCTTCCCTTCCAGCATCACTGACAACTCTAGCAGCAAGTGTATAAAGAAGATGGCAGTTGTGCAGAAGAGCAAGTAAAACACAGGGAAAAAAGAAGGGATCTTTCTTTAGCTGTTCACCTGCTCCCCGTGCTCATCCCCTCACCTGAAGCTATCATTCTGTCGCTTACATTGGTCACATTGACAATCCTTTCCAGATCTAAAGGGAGATCTTAATTTCAGGTGGGGAAGAGAAACTACTGGAAATTAGGAACTCCTAAGAAACACTCTTTTTCACGCACGTATCTCTAACAGTGATGAACAAGGGAAAAGCAATGCAGGAATGACAGGGTATGGATAACAGGTAGCCCAAAGCCCAGATTTCAGGGTGTTCTTAAGGTCTCTGGTTGTTCCAACAACTAACAGTGAGTGTGTAAGCCAAAAATCTTCTCTATTTCAGCTTTTTCTTGTTGTTGTTAATCTGCGCTTAGTGGGACTTTGCCAAACAGTTCCCTGTGGTTTTACCTCTTTGGACTATGGCAGAGACCTTGCAACTCCAGCTGACCAGTGAGGACCAGAGCCCCTCAGTCGTGGGGTGGCACCAACTGATGGAAAACCAATGCTCCTGACCCTTGTACCTGCCTCTGGCTGCCTTTCACGTACTTGTCTCTGATCTACAACTCCCCAGTGGATTGAGCCCTGCCTGTGGACACACAGGTTCCTGCCTTTCCAGCCACCAAGACAAGACTGAGATTTGCAGAAGGAATTGCTGTCAATGCCCCCTCTTTGCCATACAGAAGCTGTTTTCAGAGAGGGGAGAGGGGACAGAAGAGACTGGCGCAGTACTCAGTTGAGATGTGATTTTCCATCACTCAGATCCAGTGAGCCAAAAGGAAGCAGTGCAAAACTTCTGCCCCTCCTCGGGCTATCGACGACCTCTCTTTGCTGGGAAAAGGCCCCCTGTCGAGTTCCTTGCAAACAGCCCTTTGTTACAAATATTCTTGGGCCTGGAGGCACGTAACTGGGCATTATTTTATACACTTGGTTAATAAATAAACAAAGACCTCCTGCAACAGCCTTTCTGACTCTGCTGAGGGACGCGGGGCTCCTCTCGGAGTGAGGCCAGCATCACATGCTGGAGCCAGGCAGGGAGATGCTCCAGCATCACAGGCAAAGGGACAGGTTGCTAACTTTGACAAGAGAAAGGAGGAGCTGGTGTGTCTGCTCAGAGCAAAATAAAAGAACACCCAGGGAAATGGTAAGGTTTCAGCAGAGAAATACCTAGGGAGAGTCCAGCCTGAGGAGATTGTTTAGGATGAAATATAGGCTCTCCTGTTTTAAATTAGACCCCAGAAAGGGAGGTGTTTTGGAATATACAGTGTGCATCTTCTGTTGGATGCATCACAGGCACAACGCCAGTTTACTATACCTGCTCCAAAGTGATTTATACACAAAAGAACTTGGCGAAGAACTATCTTTGCTAGAGTTTTGTTAAACCAAAAACCAACCTGGCCTGACTATCACAGAGATGGGACAAAGCCAAAAGCTTTCAGCTGAATATTGTCTTCCAAGACTCCGTGATCTCAGTATAAGGAAACTGAGGTTCAATTAATCCTGGTGTTGGTTTTGCAATAAAAAATTCTGCTGAGTTCTGGTTCTGAAAAAAACAACTCCAAACTCCAAGTGTCCTTGGGAAAGAAATGAACAACTGCTTAAAATAGTATAGCTTAAAGTCTGCTTTCCTCCACAAAGTCTTCTGCAATGTATTGTCTGTTTTGCAAGCCTGCAGTCCTACCAGGCATGAACACCACTAAGTGAAACCGCATTTAGACTTCAGCAATAAACTTGGTGGTTTTGCTCCAGTCCCCAGAAGAAACTCCTCTTCAAACCATCTAACTATCCTGCTCTTTCCCTTGGAGAGGCAGAGTCAGTAAAGCAGTGAATGTTGCAGGTAGGATTGAAACAGACTGGAAGAGCAACGAGGCTCCCACAGCTGCAAAAGCAGTCAAGTCTGAGATAGAGATGTTTTTGCAAGTCTGGAATGGCAGAAGACTTTGAAATGTAAGTGCACTAACACTGTTATAGAAAGATGTAAGAAATGCCAGTTCACTGAGTAAACTAATAAGCCTATCCCACCCCTGCTGCCACTACTACTGCCTCATTTAAAGGGCAGTTTTGGCCAGAATGACACATACTCTGAGTCACGTGATGAGGAAGAGGCTGTGATGCTGCTCGGGAATCTACCTGGCTTTGGCTCCCTGTCAGCACAGTTAGAGGACCGATACCTGTCATAGCACGATGTCCATGTGTGGCAAGATGAATCCCGTTTAGCTCCCCACATCCCTCAGGACCCACACTCACCCAGCTAAGCATGTACAGCCAGTTAAAAAACACACAGCCTCATTGTATATTGCACATAGGCAGTTGGCAACATGCACGTAGGCCTTTATGCCTGTGTATTTTCTTGCAGTGTCTGAAACTAGACTGATAAACACCTCTTCAAACTGATACTCAGCTTTTCTCTGTTATCCAAACATTTCATCAAAGGCCACTTACCTACAAAGCAGACATCTCTACCCAAGCCAGACATGCCACATATCAAATGCTTTTGAAAACAAGGAACCAAAACTACATTTATCTGTTAATAGCACAGGGCTGACAGCCATTACTTTATATCTGCAATATTTTGCAAATTCTAAAAGACTTAACTCTCATAAGGTGATTATGCCATTAATTAGAGAAACACTGTCATCGCTAGGGTGTAACACAGCAGCTGTTTCAGCTGAGCAACAAAGCAAAGCCAAGAGGGCCAGGTAGTGGTAGTGCTCCCAGGAGAAGCGCTTCTGCTCCGAGCATCCCAGCGCTGCTGCCCCATGCTAGGGAACTGCTCTGGTGCCAGTAAGGGAACACCACAGCTCTGCCCACCGCCCCGACCATCCCCTCTCTCAGAGGGTAGTACCCCTTTTCTACCTGGGTGCATGAATGTGGGCTCTAATGAAGGGGATATCTGTTGCAGCCTGAGCCCTGCGTTTCTCAAGATGCGGGTTTTCCTGGGAAGCTGCTCATACATGGATTATCAACCCAGAAGGGATCTCTCTGGTCCTTCATCCCTTTGATCTCCTGCAAAATGGAGATCAGAGAGACTACCTCAATGATCTCCCCTTCAAACTGTGCATAAAAAAGAAGAGAAAAAATAAAATCCCATGAAGATTCCCCGTGACACAGCGGCTATTGCAGTTTTTTGATCGGTTGCTCCGTGAACAGGGCTTCATTTCTAGCCTAAGCATGTCTGGCTAAAACTGCCAGCTGCCAGGCCAGGTCCCTGCACTGCGAGCTGGGCAGAGCAGCCACCCACCAGCAGCTTCGGTTCCTCCATCCATGTACCTCCATGAAGGGCCACTGACGAGGCCCAGGCCAACTCAGCAAGTGATAAGTGACAAGATGAAGGACTATGGTGACGGCGGGGCAGACTGGGACCATTGTCCCAAGCAAGGGGGAACACTTGGATGGCAACCAGCCAGGCCCTACAGATGAAGGCTAAGGATGTTACATGAGAAATGCTTTGCACAACAGCAAGTTCTCACCACAGGCTGAAGATGGGTGGGAGGAAGGAGGGTGATCCTCTTTACAGCACCCTGGGATGTGATGGTGCTGCTTTCCCAGGGGGGAATCTCAGCAGCAAGGGGGAATTCCTCCTTAGCCTGGCATGTCCTGCCTCCCTTAGGCACTTCTACAGTCAGGAGCAAGGGAGAAAAACCTCCAGAGTACCAATTATGGCAGCATATCTAGCCTGAAGGAATCTATGTCCTCTGAGAGAGATGGGAACTAAATTTTGCTAGATTAAAGACATTCTGATGACCACTTTTGATACTTTCTGTCCCTCCCTGCCACCTCAACACCATTGTGATCCTTCCGGAGAGCGCTGGCTTCACCTGGCAGAAGTATCCCTGGGGGACAGAAACATTGCTGAAGCTGGGGCACCCAAATGCGATACCAAGTCTGCCCACCATTCCTCTCACAAGAAGCTGGGCTGAGGGATCTGGTTTGATTTCAGAGCATGCTACATGGCAGCAGCAGCAGCAAATTGGTCACAAAAAGTCTGCAAGCAACCATGGGACCATCTTAGCTTATGCTGGACTATGCAGATTTGGGTCAAGAAAGAGCACGGAGTTTGTTTAAAGACACTTCCGTCTTCCACCTCCGGGAGAAGAAAACAGGCCTGTCATTTTCTGGAAGAGGAAAGGCCTTGTATTGCTCTGAGAATGAGCAGGATCCCACACAACTTTCCTCCCTTGAAAGGATTTGGCCATCACATTCTTGAGAGTAATGTTAAAGAAAAAGAAAAAAAGAGGGAAAAGAAAAAGCAGGTTGTTAGTAAAATATGGAGATGACCTGGGAATTTGGGCATCCCAAAGCCCATGATAAAAAACCTCCAGCTGAGAGCCGACCACTACATTACATTCCCCAGCGCTCTGCCTTGTCTCTTCTTAAATATAGGGGCACATGGATTCTGTCACTTCTTTGGCATTCCTGCTTAAAGTCTGAGAGGTTTTACTCTGAGGCAGTTATTTCTTCACATTCAGATTAAATGTGCCATTTCTTGAAGTCATCCCCTTGTCTTTTATAGTCTAGCAAGCAAAACAAGTGTAAATTAAAAGGAAGACACATGAAATCTTCATAAAGCCCAGTGTTTCTCCTAGCATGACAGTGCCTTCTCTTTGGAGTGGAATGGGTCTTTGCTCTGTGCTGTATTTTTCCCCATCGGAAAATGGAGAAGAATATGAATTTTCCTCATGACTTGAATTTAGCCTCATCAGCAGCCCTCTGCTGATGTAATTCAACCCAATGAGATTTTTCTCTTTCCTTTTTTTTAATTTCCCGGTGAGCTGCTGCCCCTTTTCCCCTCCTCCCATCAATTCAGGCATGGAAAACAAGAGAGGAATTAGACAGAACTTGTTATCTAACCAGCCGCAACTTCAGACTGGGCAGGAGTAACATTTAAAATATAAAAAGCAAATTTTATCAAGCCTTTTCCTCCCTGGAGACTGCCACAAAAATATTCCTTGTTTGTCACTGAGAATGAACCATTTTTCTCTTTCATTTCTGCTTTCTGTCACATATTTCATTTTGGCTGCCCCTTCTGTCTTTCAGCTAGGGACCTAGGCTGCTAAAGCAGAATCAGAGATAACTCAACAACAAAATGCCTGTATTATCTTCTTTTTTTCCTCCTAGTCTGCCAGGTAATTGCAACCCTAAAAGCTTTTGCATATTTACCACAGAAACATGTCTCTCCTGGAGGATGGGACTGTCATCAGGTTGAATATTTCATATAATAAGCCTCTTCTGAGGTATAAACTAGGGTTGGGAATTTTTTTTTGGCCTCCTTCAGAGCAAAGGACAAGCAGATAAAAATCAGCTGCTGCAGTGCTACAGTGTCAAAGTTCCTGTTCCTGTGAAAATTAACTCTTCCCAAGCTCAGGGCCCAGGTGGGTTTTGCCACTGTTTATGTTTATGAAGTAGGAAAAGGGCCTGTTATCAACTCACATTGTTTCTTTGTCCCCAGTGCTCTCCCCATGTAGAAGACAGATTTATTTCCTATTTACAAACAAAGCAGCTACCCTGCTTTTCACTAACCCATCTGATGAGCTGTGGATGCTGCCAGGACTGATTTTCATTAAATCAGTCACCAAGAAGGATCACATTTTCCCTCTTTGCCCCTGTTTCACAGAATTACAACAACAAAAACATGGCCTGGATGTTTCTAAATTCAGCTGTCATCTAAAGACAAATTCCCTTTTTTTTCCCTCCCTATTTTTCCCCACCCCTGAGGTAGCAGTGGAACTGCTTTTCTCAGTCCTTGGGATGTTGAATCAAGCTGACTGGTACCAAAGAGAGGGTCTGAGAAGAACACTGACAGACTTTGTGTCTTGGAGTCAAGACAGAGGGAGGGGATGACCTTTCGGGGGTTATGAAAAGAGGCTGGTTTGCTACAACTATTCAACAGACTGAAGAGGGATATAGCTGGTTCACAGCTTTTGCTTCGGGCACACCTACACAGAGGTCAGAACTCCATCCTAGCACATAACATGCCTTTAGTTAAAAGCACTGCAAGTGGGAATTGAAAGTCGGCGACAGGTCCTCAGTCCAACATCAGATTACTGGCAATACTCATTCATCTCTACCAACAGCTTCCCACATGGAGAAAGGTGTTTCCAGCCTGGCCAAGCTGCCTGCTTGCCTGGAGCAGAGCCAACAGGAGCCAGCCAAAATCCTCCCATTGACTCTAGCAAGCTCCACAGCCTGTGTGAAAACTAGTCCTTGACAAAGCATCTTCTGCATCCATACAGTTTTCCTGTGGGTCACCCTTATTCTTGTAAAGCCTTTGTTTCATGTATGAGCAAAGACTGGAAGATGTATCTGAAATATGGATTGATTGTTTAGGTTAAAGTCTTTCTGAAACCAAGAACCTACTTGCATTGACTTGGAAAGGAAACGTGGACTCTCCAGATACATCCCCTCTTCTGGAAACAGTTCCAGCGAGAACAAAGTACTGACAGACGTGAAAAGTCAAACTCTATTTTTACAACATTTTATGGCTATTTACAACTTTACAATGGTTTTCAATGCAAGTAAACTCCAAAAGGTTAGGATACCATTTTTTCCTATCACCAGCAAGCCATTCTAAGGGCCATCCCAGTTTAGGACTAAGGGATGACTCTCCTTCATCTACAGGAAGGTAGGAAAATTCTCACAGGCAAAATACTTCTAGTAACATTACATGAGCCCAGTCTCTTACCTGTAATATCGGGATTGAAGGTAGGTAGAACACACAGCTTTAGACACATGGCTAGCTGAACCAAAGTCTATGACCTTGACCCTATATGGCTGTCGGGCTGGGTCTACCAACATGATGTTCTCTGGTTTGAGATCAGCATGAATCAGTCCCAAGCTTTTCAGCTTCATAAGGGCAGTTGCTACCTGCTGGAGAATTGGTCGAATGTACTTAAGGGGCAAAGGACTGAATTTGTTTTGTTTTAGGAAATCATAAAGGTTCTGCTCCAACATTTCAAAGACCAAGCATGTGTGATTCTTGTGCTGGAAGCACTCGTATGCACGGACAAAGTTGTAGTCATCCGCACTTTCTGTGCTTAGCCGAGCCAGGATGCTCACTTCAATCTGGCCTTGGCGGGCATAGGAAGGATGGTTCTTCAGGATCTTGATGGCCACAATCTCGTTAGTGCCACGTTTCCAGCATTTGACTACTTGTCCGAATGTTCCACGGCCAAGAAACTCTAACACTTCGTATGTGTTGGTCATGGAACAGAGCACCTCATGTTGTACCAGCTGGTAATCCCCTTCGCTGTTGGAGCCACTGTTTTTGGAGGTGGCCGTGGAGGTGGTGGCGGTGGCTACAGTGGCCCCACTGGCATTGTTCTGAATCATTGGTGGATGCTCTTCGATGATCTGCACGCTGCTTGTGTTCTCGATCTCCTCACTCTTGCGCTTAAGTCCACATTTTTGGTAGGTGTCCAGAAGGCTCACAGTGCTGCGACGCATCAGGTTGTGTGGCCCGCCCAGTGTTTGCCCAGACACTGCAACCACACCAGAAGTACTGTTGGCAGATGTCACCACGATGTGCCCCGTGCTTGCTGGGAAGATGATGGTTTGTTCGTAAGGGATGCTTGGATTGGGGATCTGGAGGGAGGCGCTGACGGCTGCTGCGGCGGCTGCTTGGGAGGACTGCACGTTCTTGCTCTGGCTGTAGACTTTGCTGTGTGTGCCGTACCCAGTCATATCCCAGTTTGAACTCGGCTCCACTTTCAGTTTCTTCACGCTACAGAAGGCACTTGACTGAAGGGTGTGAGGAGAGAAAACTTGCACATGCGAGGCCATACCTGCAATATAACATCAGAGTGAAATGACAGCGTTAAGATGCTTTCCCTAGCTCTTTTCATTTGTTCAGTGGCAGGAAGGGAAAATGGGATACAGAATCATACAACAGTTTGGGTTGGAAGGGACCTTCAAAAGTCATCTAGTCCAACCCCTTTGCAATGAGCAGGGACATCTTCAACTAGATCAGGTTGCTCGGAACCACATCCAGCCTGGCCTTGAATGTCTCCAGGGATGGCACATCTACCATGTCTCTGGGAAACCTCTTCCAGACTTCAGATACAGCACACGCACACACACAAACATCAAATTCTTCCAGAAATATGTATTCAACACAAATAAAACATTACGCTCTAAAATAAATCATTACCCCTGATAGAACTATATTAACAACAAACAAGGCTCCTGTTCTCTTGCTCTACCCCTTCTCATTTTTAATAACAGAAATGTAAATGTTATTTTTACCTCCTCTGCCTAAAGAGACTCCTATTCCCATTGTCTCCAGGAATATATCTAGCTCTCAGGAAGAACTCATGTCAAATACTGCAAAGTACTCTGCCCGTGGAAGCCAAATCTCAAATCCTCAGGCTCATCCTATATTAAGTACTTCGGTGGATCTGACTTAAGCCCTTCGTTTATTCCCACAAACCCACTGCGTAGCTTCTGGCCTGCAGAGCGCCAGGATGGGACCTGGAGATGATACACCATGACAAAATGGAGGTGCACGGATAAAGTTGAGGAGCCAGGACATAAGCAGCAGATGATGTTTCAGGTCGCTTGCCAAGTCTGCGTGTGGGAATCGTGCACAATGCTGGTCTGTGCTCAGGGACACTGGAGATGGGAGTTACACAACATGAGCCTCACTGTCTGCTCTCAGTTCTCCCAGATTTATAAAACTGTGTTCATCTATTCTTATTCACAGTGACAATACCATCAGTGCAAAATAAAGTATCACTGAGGCAGAATTACTGAAGGATTCTGAGTAACATACCACTGAAACAGAAAATGCTTCCATTCAGAAAAAAAAGATGTGGTCCACAGAGAAGAGGACATCTAAGTGCTGACTTACTGCCCCTTCTCCCTGCCCAGGGTAGGGATGGTACTGCTGGACCAAAGGTATTGTGAGCAGGGGATTCCTGGGGAAGGAGTCAGCGCCTGGCAGGAGTTAAGAGCAGAAAGACACAGCCTCCTTCACCCTTCTATCTGTCGTCACTGTTTCTTTTTAATAAGCCAGAATGACTAGGGAAGAAAAAGACAATATGCTGAGCTGGCATGTTGCTGAATTATTAAGCACAAACATAACCTTGACTTGTTTTCAACTTTAAAAAAGTTAAAAGTTGAATGAATGCTGCAGTCACAAAACCAGAACAAACTCTGCAATGCACAGAGATGACTTCTTCATGTGGAGACCTAAGAGTATCCAACACTTTCCTAAAAGAATCCCATGCTCCATGTGTTGCTCTTTGGAAGATTTTCTGGAGCTCATGTGAACACATACACATGCATGCATAAACACATATACTCATATAGAAAAATATGAACATTACTCCACACTTCCAAAACTCAGTAGAATGGTCAAGCAAATACACCTAAACACATCCAACACCCATTGTCCAGTTAATTTTGAGCAGCCCAAAGCCCAGGAACTGCTCAGGAGAGGTGTGCTGTGGTGAGCCAAAAATGACTGTTACATGGCTACACAGAAGTAACCAGCAAAGCAGTGACTCCGGTTTGCTTCAACACCGCCACCTTCATTCCTGCCACAGTGATCAATTGATGAAGACAGGGAAGATGCAGAAGAAAACCCCTATCAGGACACTTTGAGAAACTCTCACCCCTGCTGGAACACGCAATGAAACCCGCTAACTCTGCTCTAGCAATGAAGCCCTGCAAAACGCAGCGTGCCCTCCTTTGCAGACATGACCTCTGGCTTTAATGTGATTTCTGATGCTGTTTGCTGCCATTCATATTAACTTCCCCCCACCAAGCTCCTTGGCAGCAATTTCCAAAGTCCCTGCAACTGGGTCCTCAGAACCCAACCAGATCCTTGCCCTTCTAAGTGCTTTCTCTCCTCTCTCCTTTCCACAAGGCAACGATGCTGCCACGAATGCTGTAGCATATGGCATGTGGTAAGCCTGGAGAACTGCAGCAATATTCCTCAACTTGTCATCTTGGACACAAGTATCGTATGTGAGGGTGCCGAAACTGTGTTTGTTTTTCCACTGATTAAGAAGAGTCACGGTGTTCCTTCTAGTACAGTACCAACCTGACTGGAGATTGGGGTTGATCTGATGTATGTTGTCCCCCTGGACAAGAATAATAAAGCAGATGTAATTGGTAACATACTGTGGACCTACCAGAAGTGTAATTTATAGCTTTATGTCTTTCATTCCATGGTGTGCTTGAGCAGTATCTCTTCACCCAAAATAAAGAAGGGAAAAAACGATTGATGCAGAACAAGGAGAGAGGTTCTTCTCACCCACCCTAGCACTAAAGATAACACCAGAAGACCAAGGTACCCCAAATTAAAGCCAGTGATGTGAAGCGCAGCAGCTGCAACACTCTCAGCGCTGCTCTAAAAATCAGGATAATCACCACCATTAAGAGACAGACTTTCAACTGGTGCAAACTGGCAGGGCTCCAGTTGATATCAGCTGACGCCAAAAACAAGGTCAGCAGTCACTCAACATCGTCAACGTCAGATGGCTGCCTGTGCCCCTCGGTGAAATGAGTTGTTGTTAGGGACTGGTTTCCACATCAACAACCAGCCCCCTGCTGTCCCTGCAACACTGCTGGCGGCCTCAGCAGGGGGACAAACACTGACCCACCCTGGCACCCCAAAAATGGTACGAGTGCAGGAAGCAGGGCCATCTTATGGCTAAAAGGAGGACTCTGGATTCCCCTGCTGCCATTTCCACCCTCCTTGCCTCAGAGGTTATGCCTCATTGTGGGAGAAATAATTTTTTTTCCCCTGAAAAAAGAAATATGAAATCTTCTTCCTTTCATCCAAAATGATTTTCTCACATTTGAGGTTTTAGGGGCACACATTGTAAGAATAACTCGGCCAGCTCTCCAGCATAGGCCGATACCAAGAAATTATAGGCTGACTGACAGCTTGGTGATGGGAAAAGAAGGCTTCTGCAGCGAAGTAATTTTTCTTGCAAATTTGCCTGTGCAGTGAATGGGAGAAAAACACAGCCCTAAGTTTCCTGAGGACACTATCAAATTGTGCTGGTGGCATGTTCTTTTTTTCAAAAAGGATCTTTCCTCCATGGCAATAGCAGAAATAGTAATAAATGTGAATAAAAGTTGGATGGTTTGTTACGGGGATCTGATTCCTCATTACAACCTGTAATACAATTTACAGCTCCAGCCTTTTGATTACATAGGCCAACAGTAGCTTGCCATGACATCCATGTAGAAACAAGCCTGCAGTACTGGGGTGATCCATGCCAGCCAAGCCCTGTGACAGAGATGCCCACTGAGCATCTCCCAGAGCTAGCAGGGATGCTCCTGGGGAGCATTCTCACTCCTGGGGTCTTGTAAAGACAAAGAGGCCACAAGGCATGGAGGGATGGAAACCAGCCTGTTTCACTTGGGAAATGTCCTCTTATAGGTCTGCCATAAAACCTCCCATGGGAGGCTGGGCCGACTTTCACTGCAGGAAGATCCTAGCAGACACCCTTCCATGTTTTGCATGGGATGGCTGAAGGCTGGCACCTGGCTCCTCACCTTTTTGTTCTCCGCCAGGAGCTCGGGCTTGGTTTCTGCCTTGGCAGGGGTGCAGGACAGCCTTCCACACCCTCAGTTAGCCAGCCAGGCTGCAGCCAGGACACCACAACAGCTAAATACAAGTCCTGAAGAGTGCAGGTCTAATTTTTATATCACCCCTGTGCATGCCGAGTCTCTGGGCTGGGAGCAGAATCAATGTTGGGCACCATGCATTAAATAAAATTGATAGTTCCTTTCTTTAATAATGAGGTTTAGTGTAGCCATTTACAGCTCTCACACAATTGACAGTAACTGGATTTAATGGGGCCTTCCCTGTCCTTGATACGACTCACGTAACTCCCTGTAGCATCCACACGAGCTGAACTATGTAGTGTGCAGCTAGGGGACAATGTTAAAACAGCCTGAAGGGCTTTTATTAAAAGACTTGAGGTTGTTTTTCTCCTGAGAACTCCTCCCACGTCAGCTTTCACTTGATAATAATTTAGCAGGTGCTATTTACAATTCAGATGGTCCTCTTCTGCATGCACACACAAATCATGCAGCTGCCTCACTTGGATTTCCAACAGGTTTCAGGGAAGCAAATGAAGTAAAGTTGCCTAGCCTCCCACCTCACCCCAAAGGGCAAAAAATGCACTTTGGGGACTAAAGAAGGAACAGTTTGAAAGTCACTGATGTTTTCTCCTGCTTTACTCCTAGCACTTACTGCTGATTTATAAATGTGGCCTTTGTGGTGGCAAGAGGCCAAGCGCCTGCCCTGTATTAAGTAGGCAGTAAGACCTTTTGCAGCACCTGCAGAGCTGCCAGTGCTCTGTAACCAGAGGCTGCTTGCTGACTGCTGCCAGAGCGACAGTGCCTGCTTGAAAAATACTGTAGAAAGCCCATGGCATGTGTTCAGCATATAAATGATGCACACAAGACACTCCCGAAATAAGTATCTTCCACTTCTCCCTGGTGAGGCACAAGCCTGTTAACTCATACACACACAGGTTATGAAGGCAACCTGAAAAGGGCAACTGCCAGGTATGGCTAAGGTATTGCACCTTCAAAACAGCTATGCCTCAAGGACAGCCCTCTTCTTTACCATGTGGCCCCTTTTGAGCCACTGTCACCAGTACTACCACACTATTGGAACCTACTTAAAATTTACATCCCTGGAGGCTACACACATTCCTTCCCTTGTGCTACTGAATGTTTGGAGACAACCTCAAAGTGGAGCTCAGACCTCAACAGCTTCAGCTCCTTCCTGTTCCTGGTGAGGAGAAAATGTCAAGGGAACCTTCGCTGCAGACGAAAATCTCCCTGCCTTCCTGCTCTGCTTTTCCTGTCCTGCGAGAAAAACTGCCTCATCCTAGTTAGCAGTTTTCCTAAATAGTGCACAGTAGTTCTCCAAGATGTGACAGAGCCCGTCCCCTGCACTGCTCTAGACCTGGCTTCACACAGCTCCAAGCTGCCACATTTGATCCACGTCCCGCTGCAGACAAAAAAGCAAGCCTTTCCCATGCACAGAGTAGCCATAAACAAAACCAAGCAAACAAAACCCAGCAACCACCTCCCTTCCTCTCATCCCCACCCAAAAAGCATATCCCCACTGCAGCGTGATGGCTGGGGAACTCTTGTCACCATCACCTTCACACCTCATGTTACCCCCTCCACTCCAATTGCCCTTTCCCACACATCCCATCAGCAACCCTGCTTACTATTTAATTCGCCACAGCATGACTTTCTTTTATGGGTAAGACCAAAGTTATCAAACCAGGACCTCAGCTACTACTGTTGGGCATGGAGGGGGTACAGGCAGTTGCTCCCTATTATGGCCTGAGCAGGTTATTTTGGCATGTGGCTCAGAATACTGCTGTGTCACCTCCCAATCACTCTCCCTTTTAGCTCCGTAAACCCAGGGCAACTTGCCTGTTGGGTACTGAAAGCTTTCTCAGCTGACCAGGGCAAAGAGGGCACAGCTAAGAAAAGGCTGGGGAGACCTTCCTCTGAGCTTTTCACACTGGGTCCACATGCTCCAGGAAGAATCTCTGCCACCCCAAATGAGCAGCTTGAGGGGAAATGGGCTACCCAGAGCTCTGGCACACCCTGCACAGACTAAATGGGGCGGCACCACCCTGAGCATTATCTATGGAGGACACAGAAGGATGTCTAACAAAATGCTTTCCCGAAGAAACCCTTCTTTCAGTTTTCTTGGAGAGAGGCCCAGCAAAGCAGAGGCACGTGCAGGGTGCCTGGCTGGGGCTGTGCTCCAGGCTTCTGGGGCACCCACGGGCAGCCGTACATCTGCTTAAAGATCAGCAGATCACAGTTAACACCCTCAGCACCACTCAAAATGAGGCATGACACATTAAGGCTCATATAATGCCATGCTTAAATGAGCTCCTGAAGTGCTGGGAATGGCCAGAGGAGAGGAGGAAAGCAAGCCATGAAGGAATGTTTTGTGGCTTCCCATCCTCAAGCTAAAATGGAGCCAGATGCACCTAAAAGCAGTTACTCAGATCAATGTGCCAGGTAGGACTGTTTGGCAACAGCATATGAGTTCTGGCCACTCTCCTCCCTCTCATCGTATGTCCTCCACAGCCACAAAGTGGAACAACAAGTAACCACTGCATTTCTACAGAACCCAAAGTTCCCTTTGGAGAGCTATACAATATATTCTCAGCAGTAAATAGTAATCTGGCCACAGTTTGCCTTGTAGTCCAGTTTAGCATTCGTGTGGGTCCATACATTTTTCCTTCAAGCAGATCTGTAAGGCAAGAGCCTCTAGGTTCCCACAAGTTCCATCTCTGAGTGTTACTTGCTGCCAGAATTGCATTCTGAAAGCAGAACTGAAAAAAGGAGGATCTCAGCATGGCTCTGCTTTCCAGGCAGCTTGGGTCAGACTCAGTTGAGTCACTTCAGTTTCCATCTCCTAAACAGAGGTTGACCGCAGTATCCCCAACTTACACGGAAAACAGAGGACTTCGTCAGCTCCTGAACCCAGACTTCAGTGGCTGCCCTACCTGGCCCTCTGTGATCTTAGTTCCTGGAAAAGGGTGCCAGGGCCTCTGGAAAACGGACCAAAATGAATCAATGTTTCCCTCTGCTGCCCTGGCTGTGCCCCTCTCACCCATGCAGCACTGGCACGCTTGTGGCTTCCCACAGCTGCCTAGTGGAAAGAATATTTTGGCTTTTTCCACGATGGCTGCATCCCCACCTGGATGACTTCCCACCTGTAAATATTAGCTTTGTAATGCCAGTGACTCCAACTGGCCCACAAGTGTGGTGAAACCACAGGGAATGGCCAGCACCTCCCATACCTCACTCCTTAGAAGCAACTCTACTTGTGAAGGCACGACATGGGCAAGGCTCGCTGGAGTCTCAAGCTGAGCCTCTCACTCCCACAGGATCTTCTCAGGAGCGTTTCATTTGCAAAGAAGCCACTGCATGACATTCAGCCCTTGCTTTGTTTACAAAATCTGAATCTCAGATCAAGCACTAGCTGAGCTGAAAAGGTCAGTTTGCCTGTTCACAAAGTCCCTCCCTTAATTTCATTTCCATCAGGATGCAGACCTGTTGGAGAGAAACAACCCTCTGGTGAGGTCTGGATGAAATACACAGGATCTGAGCTATAAAGGAAGACAAAGATGCAAGGAGAAAGGTGGGGAAGCTGGACATGGGGCTTTGCCAATGCAGAAAACAGAGACAGATCGATCTGATGAGCTCCCAACTATCCCAAAGCCAGGGTTAACTACATCTCCTCATTTCAACAACATTTCCCTTTCAAGTAAGAATAACCAAACACAGGATTTACAGCACTGTCATACATCGAGGGCTATCGGGTGCTTTAGGAAATTCAGTTCCTCAAGGAAACACATCTTGAGCATCAATTTTTCACCCTGTTTTCCAGACTTTATCTTCCTCATTATTTAGGGCCAAAAAACCATCCCCAAAGCGATAGCCAAACAGGAGCCTTTTTTGTTGTCACTCATGGCTTTTGGTTTGCATTCAAAAGTAAGGCCATAAACCCAGAAATGTATGACATGAAACTGACTATGGGCTGGGACCAGAATGAACGTAGCAGGACTGAGCCACCTGGCCCAAACCAGAGACTATTGAGAAGACACAGGGTTTAGGGTCTGGGTGTAGACTCATCTCTCCTCCCAAATGCCCCTCTTTGATTCAAAGGCTGCGCTGATAAGAATAACCCTGTAGAAACGTGCCACTTAACTGTCCTCTCCATCCCTTCTTCTTCAAGAGTGGTGAGTAGCTCACAGGAGACCCCATGAGAGAGAGCTGCTGCTGTCCCCATGAGAACATGGTGTGTTACTGGGCATACCCTTGGGAACCCCAGTGACTGCGAGGGCTCAGGAGTTCCAACGAAGGTTTGCTGTATTTAGAGTCATACTGACCTCTGTCATACAAAACACAGGGTCATGCTCAGGCACAGCCAGAGAATTACCCATGAAGGCAATGAATCTCTTCTCCAAAAGAAATGAGTGATGCTGTCCCAAGTGATCCCACAGAAGTGCCTCTGGACACCTCCCTGCCCCACTGCTGGCTTGCTGCTGGGGCTGAGGGTACATGCCTGATCTCCCACTGTCCTGACAGCAACTTTCTTTTTAAGCGAGGTCTAATAGGACAGAGGCCAGTTCAGCATGCAGAGAAGCAGCCTGTTCGGCCAAAGAAAGACAAACTAGGTGGTGCAGGAAGCTCTTGCTAACACAGAAAGAAAACCTGGTTTAGGCATGGGGATGAAGTACATAAAGGATTTCAGAACCTTGAAGAGCAAACATCCAGGAGCTCAGGAAAGGACATCTACTTGAGGAAGAAGGATATAAGGCCCTTGTGCGCGAAGAAGCAGCTTAGGGACACCAGTAACTCCTACTCCCCCTCAAAGCTCTTAAAGAAATCAGAGCAAGGGAAATCATTAAGAGAAAGAAAACAATAAAAACTTCCACCTGTATCAGCAGAACTCCCTGGCTACCACCATTCTCTCCCCCAGGTTTCTCTTTGTGCAAGATATGATTATTTATTGATGTATCTACTTACTCAGCTCTACAGTGCTTAACGCCATGGCTGCTGGGCTTCTTACACTAGCAAGACTACAGCAAGGCAGAAGAGGAGCGAAGCTGGAGCTGGAGATCCAGTGTGATACATGCCAAATGCCTTCTGCAGTACACCCTGAGGCATGTGTGACACTGTGACAGCCTAGAGAGGGGGACCAAGCCTCACTAGGCAGAGAGAGCCCCACAGTCACACTGGGCATATACACTCCTCTTCAATCATGAAGGAGCAAGATGATAGCTTCAGTGGGATGTACAGTGAAAGACAACCTGTGGTGTAACTTTGCTCTAGATCGCTCAGTGCTTTCAAGACCCTGAAGAGCATCCTGCAGACACACCAGCACCTGAGCACACCTCACACCCCGTACAACTTTGCTTGCTCTTCGCTGTCAATAACTGCTGTGTGGCACTCATTCAGCGTAATTACTGAAACCAAACCAGAATCCAAATCCATATTAGAAAGCATAGCTGACTACAGACGACAGGCTAGCTAAAGGGGCTGTCAGGCCTCCTTCTCATCCATGATCCTACGTTTGTGAACTGACATGTCACTATGCACTTCCAGCAGCATGCTGTCACTTGCCCCATCTCTTCCACAAGCATTTTCTTGGCGCTATTACAGCTGTTTTGCAGCCACATCCTTTCAACTCAGAAGACTTGACTCTTTCCTTTTCCTGCAGCAATGAAATTAGAGGATTCAGCCTAGATGTAGTAGGACAATGAGTTCAGAATCATCGACATGCTGGTGATATCACAGCCACTGACACACCTATGGGTTTTGACTAACGATGAAAAAGAACTCTGGCCAAAATGAGTCATGGGAAAAGAAGAGTATCTGGGAAAATAAGCTCTGTATGATTTTCTCACAAGGAGCAAACACACTGCTGTTTCCACAAGATCCAGAAAAAACACATTAGTAAGAACTTCTGGTCAAATCACAAGAGCTTTCAGTAGGGGAAGGAGAACACTGGGCATCTTAGCTTTGTCTAAGACAGGAATGACCAGAGAGAAAAATGGCCTGGGGTGGGTCTATGGTTGTTGCTAGACCAATTGTGAGAATCCCAGTAAATGATGAGAAGGGGGAACTGACAAAAAAACCCCCAAAACCAGCTAGGGGAATTTAGTACTAAAAGTCCTGCGAACTTTTATCATGACTTCATGCACTCAAAACTCACAGAGAACTTTCCAATATCCATATGGATGAAGAATAAGAAGAGACTGGAAACTAAATTCAGCAGAAGTACCGAGGAAAGAACTTCAGTGGAAAGAGGCAAGTGTTAACACCCTGTATAAATACCCAATTAATTCACTGTTTGCAGCACTCCTTTGTGGACATACTCCTTGGGTTTGGTCATTTTTCGTATCTCAAAATAGTCATGCTTCCCTCTTCAGTCCTTCCTGGGCTCATGGGAGACTGGAATGAGTCATCAGAAGACCAGCTGAGTCATCCAGCCAAAGCTTGGAAAGCGATGCAAAATTGGTCATCACATTCACAACTAAATCGTGGATGACGGCAGCCCTCCTAGCAACCAACCATGCATTAGGCAGAAAGGGTTGGAGACCACTGCCACCATGAGCCATTATTTTAAGCCAGACAGAAGATGGCCTTAAATGAAATTAGTAAAATGCAAAATAAGTGCTGACCACTGGTTCTGCATCTGACACAAAGCCTTTCTCCATTCAGCTTCTCCACCACAGTTGCATTAAGAAAAAGGGAGTTCCTTATCTCAGAAATGGCCACCTCCATCTTCCAGATCATGGCTGTTATTTCTAGCTGATTTTCCAACTTCAACATAGCAAAGTCCCAATTCATTCACTTTTTTTAGAGGATCATCAAACCTTAACAAAACCTGTTTCAATATGCAATCTCCCTCAGGACCGAATAACTACGACTTTTTAAGAACCCAAGTCTGTATTTCATAGAATCACAGAATCACAGAATGGTTTGGGTTGGAAGGCACCTTAAAGATCATCTAGTTCCAATCCCCTGCCACAGGCAGGGACATCTTCCACTAGACCAGGTTGCTCAAAGCCCCATCCAGCCTGGCCTTGAACACTGCCAGGGACAGAGCATTCACAACTTCCTTGGGCAACCTGTTCCAGTGCCTCACTGCTCTCATGGCAAATAACTTCTTCCTTATATCTAATCTAAGGAACCTTCATTTAACCTTTCATTTTTATGTCTATTATTATCTTCACGGCAAAACAAAGTGGGGCAACTGCTTTTGGGCACAGAACATGTGTTTACCTAACTGGCTTTTTATGGTGATTACAAGAGTTTAGCAAGTGAATTCAGGACAGTGGGAGACTGTCAGACCTGTTCGGAGGAGTTGGGCACGCTCTGAGCAGATGCAACACTCCTCTCACCTGTGCCAAGCAGCAGCGAATGGCACTGAGGGACTGCACGTGAGATGGCACCAAACAGGTTTTCATGAAACTGCTCTAAATTTCCCAACTAATGATGTCACTCCTGTTTTGTCTTGGTCCTTCCCTCCAGCTCACCCTGCGTTTCAGCAAGGCCATGATGCATCCACCACTCCCAGCCCTCTGCACCTTCTCTCCTTCTTCTTTTGCCAAAAGAAAAGAAAAAAAGGAAGAGCTGAGAGGTTCAGATGGGCATTAGTGAACAAAGAACCCAACAAGCCAGAGTGGCATTCAAGCCTTAGGGAAGATGGACGTCAAACAGAAGCAGGTGTAACTGGACATCCAGTCTTTTAAAGGCTCGGTGGTAGAGACTCCAAGCTGTCCAAATGAAATGATAACTTACTCCATGCTCTGCAGAAGCAGAAAATAAATATGAAACTGGATCTTGGCAGCACCGGTAGATCCCAAAATTGACCCTCCCGCTTTCTGCTCCGCCTGCTCCAAGGAACATGCTATTCCTGGAGGAGTTTTAAAAAATAAAGCCCAAGCAAGTGTTCTCATGTCCTCTCCACTTCCCAAAGCCAACGCAAGCAGCTTGCTGGAGTGGCCCTCCCACTCCCTCCGGGCCCTGGCACTCACTAACAACCCAGTACTGGCACCATGGGCTGCCCTGGTACTAACCACGAGCAGTGCAGCAACCACAGTGTGCAGCTCACCATACATGAGCTAAAATGAACTCGTCAGACTGCAAAAGACATGAATCATACGGATTGCCACAACGGCAACACAGAGCGTACAGCCCTGCTAAAACAAACAAACAAAATCCTAAGACATCTCAAAACACAGATGTAGATAAACAGACACCCTCCTGAGGCTGCCAGTACAGTTATGCTACAGGGCTTGCCTGAAAAATATATACCCTTGTGACCTGTGACACTTCAGAAATGCTTCAGCATGGCTGTAGTGGGGAGCCAGGAGAAAGCAGGAGTAACACTCAGTCTCTTCTCGTTGGGAACCTGGACCCTGACCAAGCAGATGCCTGGGTTGCCTAGGATGCTGGAAGTGAGAGAAAACACTTGTAGCAAAGGCTGTTCTATCGGTCACCAATAGATGTGGCTGCAGAGGATGCTCAGGGTATTTTAGGAAACACATCCCTGAGTGTGCTTAGCCAGCTGGAGGTGCAGCTCCTCTCACACCAGCAGGGAAGTTGTGTTGGAAAAAACAGCAATGCCTTTTCCTGCTGAAGGTCCTCCTGAAGTCCTTGGCGCAGCCATGAGACTGAAGCAAGGAAATAATGCTCCAAGTGCATCTGAAGGGTTTCTGTGCTGCCTTTACCCTTTGGGCAGCCTTCAGAGAGGATGATATGATTACTCCATCCATGCTTGCGGGCCAACAGGACATACCATTTTGACAATTAACCTGTCATTAATTACTAGACTTTGGATGTACATGTATTTTTCACTCATATCACTGCGATACAGTGAATGAGGGTTTACCATTCTGTTTCCTCTCCTGCTCTTTAATGATCTCACTGTGTCACCTATTAAGCCACTGTCCTTCAAAAACTTGCCGACATGCCTCCCCTTCTAACCAGCAACTGCAAGCCCATGACCCAAGAGATGAATCAGGGAGACAAAAGCAAAGGGAAAGGCATAAGGCCAGTATATTTGCATTTACTGGAGGATTCAGGCCAGACACATCAGCTTTTCCAGGTACGGACAGTGTCTGCATTAGAAAATAATCTATAAAATCTTTATTTAACTGTTCCCTTAGGGCAGCAGGCTAGACCCTCACACCACAGGCACGTGGGCCTGTGTCTCAGTTTAAGCGCGTGAACTGTCTTAACTGACTTCAGCAGGACAACTCATGCATTGAAAGCTAACCACATATGCAAATGTTAGCAGGATCAGGGCATTAGTCATCTTCCCTTGTTTTCTGCAAATCACCAAATTTGTGGATACAGTTCAGGTACTGGAGTCATACTTGAATCTAAATTAAACCCCTCTCCCCCACTCTCCCTCTTTTAAAAGTAAGTAATTTTCTACTGGTTTGGGGGTTGGAACTGGATGATCGTGAGGTCCTTTCCAACCCAAACTATTCTATGATTCTATGGTTAATTATGTGGTCTGCTGCTCAGTGATTTCAAAAGAAATCCTGCAGATCTCCAGCACCCATGCCCACCCCAGAAGATGCACACTCTCACAAGACCTACACAGGCATTCTGCAGGTTTTCTTTTCCAGGATTTTCTTCTAGAAAAGTTTTCTTCCTTTCTTTTTTTCTCCATGACTAGCAATATGCGTAGTCACACACTGCTCTCAGGCAGAGTCTGTGTGCTGCTGCTGCTGCACTTTCTCCACCTGTAATGAAAACTCCTCTTCGTGACACTACGCTGTCTGGGTAGCCAACGGTGATGTCACAGACTGAGTATTGTGGCTTCAGCTGGAGAAGCAGCAGCAGCAGCAGATGAACTCCGAAAACAAACATTCTGTGTAAACAGAATTCACAGAAAAGAGGGTGGAAAAATAAGAAGTATATATAACTATATCATAGAATTTTCTCAAAGAAGTATAAATAAATATATGACAAATAGAGCTTTCTGTAGGCAGATCTTTCGAAGTCTCAACTAGGTTTGCCATTTTGCTTGTGTCCTGTTCAGAATCGGGCCCGTATTAGCTTTCAAAAGAAACATTTCCTATCCTTTTCTTTAATTTTGTTTTTAATACCTTCATGTTTCATCACTGTCGCCGAATAAGCGAACACCAGTGCTGCATAAAGAAACAGGTCTCAGGAAATAATGTACGGTGTGTTTCCAAACGCTTCATAAATCCACAGGCAGCTTGAAAATACTGCCTGCATTCCTGTGTGAGGGTGGTTGTTTTTCATATAAGTCACGTATTAACGCAATTTGGAAAAAAAAAGAACCCCAAACTTAACTCCATTCAATCACATCACCTTCCACCTTTACACTGAAAACCAGGGGTTATAATTACACCCAGGAGCAGGAATAAATTAAAACAAGCGCTGCTGCTGCCTTGTACTCTTTTTTGGAAAGAAAGGTGATCCTGTCTACCCTGCCTTATATGCTCGCTCTAAGTCAGAATGGGGCTGGTTGGCAGGCAAAGGGGCAAAGAGTAGATTTTCATGAGGTCAGAAACGAAAGAGAGGTCATTTTCAGAGGTCAGAAATGGAGTAACGCATCCCATGTCCTAACACATACCAGATCTTCAGAGGGGAGCTTATCTTCGCTACCCCCACTTCTGCCGCCCAGGACATCTTCAAGCTGTGGCACTCCAGGAGCAATGTGGAGGGAAGCAGGAGGGAGGACGCAGGCACTTCATGGGTTAGACACTTTCCACCCCTTAGTAAGGGTTACTTAAAAAGCAGCACGCTGTGACAAAGCCAACACCCGGCAGTTTGGGTGTGAAACACCCGAGGTTGGGACAATAGACTGATGTGTCACAGTGGACTCCCAAGTGGACCATGTCTAAGCCCTTTGCTTGTGTGGCTCGACAGAGTCTTTCAGAGAAGACAAGCGCCTCCTGTGGTAATAGCCCCTTTCCTCCAAAATCCCTGCTTCAGAGCAACTCTGTGTTTCCCTCACCAGGGTTATGGGAGACAGGACACTGCTGGTGATCCACACTAAGCGTAGGTACAACCTGGACGTGACCGAAGACTGGCACCAGTGGTTGCCCCTCTGTGCAAGCACACACTGCATGAAGCAAGACCTAGGGACTACGGTCCCCTCATTCCTCCCTCACGAGGCCCTCAGCTGGAGCAGAACCACCAGCTCTGCCCCAGCTTCTTCTCCAGGGTTTCAACAGGGCTGAGAGATCTCAGCTCACAGTTACGCACTGCAAGCTGCCAGCTAAAAGGCATGCCTCCTTTCAGAGGAGTGAACAGCAGGGAATGTGAAAGGCATTTTCCATTAAAAGAAAAAGAAACAAAAAAGAGAAAGAAAGAGAAAGAGAAACTTCGTTGCTTGCTGAATTGTCTAATGCTTGAACAACTCTAATAACCAGCCAGTTACTACAGACCAATGTCTGTCTTGACAAACCTTTCTGAAAATTCACATGCACAAGAAGGGGAAATACTGGTAGGACTTCAGTTATCAGCTTCGCAGGGGACACCATAAATAATAATCTGTTCCCTCCCCAAAGTACCCTAATGGTAGCCTAGCTTTACAAAAAATGATGCTTGAATACATTTTCTGAAATATAAACTTGCCATGCTCAGTCAAAATTAAGAAGAAATATAGGGCATTTTTAAGAGAAACTCCATGGGGAAAAGCAACTGTGAAATAGCCAAACATCAATTATGAAAACCACATCAAGAAGAGGCTCTTGTGCACAGGGTTTAGGGATTTGATGAAAATGTGCATCCTGGCTTGACTCACAATGTAGGCAGAGAATGCGCAACCTTCCTCAACTTGTACAGCTCAGTGAGTGCGTTCCTTCCCCTGCTGAACTGTAACCCTTTAAAGTCAGTGTCTCTATACAATGTTCTTGCATCTCATAGCTCCTGGCTCACGGCAAGCATTGCTCTCCACTCCAACCTCCTCTTCAATGTTGGAGTGACCAGCTTACTCCCATCCTAACTTAGGGCAGAAGAAACAGCCGATACTACTGTGACATGGGCAAACTTCTGCTGAAGTCATCCAGTAGCTTGCTCATCAGTGGCATGATCATGATTTTAACTTCAAACCTTCAATCAGAGCCTCCTCCCCCCCTTGCTACTGCCCACATAGAACTCTGAACTAGTAACAGGCTTCAGGCAACGCTACTTCCTTCTATCTGAGGAAACACATATGGGTGGAAAAGCAAAATATAAGTTAACAAAAGCAGAGGGGTTTGGGGGTGATTCTGCCTGTGAGTCGTGGCTGGATCATTTTCCCAATCTTAAAGATGACGTTCTTGTGCATGTCCCACAAGGCAGGACCCAGGAGAGGGAGCAAATAGAACTGTGAGTACCCAGGGTAAAACCAGGAAACGCCTTCCCACAAGACCCACAGCAAAAAGCAATGGGATGATCTTGTGCTTCTTTAAAAGTCTGCTGGTTTGTGGCATTGCTGTTTAATGGTACACAGCATTATTATCGAAAAACAGCATAAACCCAACAGTTCTCAGAAGGAAAAAAAAGGAAAAAGACATCAGTTTCTTTGCTTTTTCCTCCATTCCTGACTCTACCTCAAGGGTCACACATGCTCCTACACGCAATGCCTGGATGCAAGGCTTCACCATGAATTTCCCTCTCTGATGACAGATCGCATCAGGATTTTCCCTGTCTCTTCATCCAGGAGCAATGGCTGTTTATTATTCCTCATGCCCACTCCACATGATAGACAACTATGCAGAAAACAGGAAAAGGTGAACGCAAGGCTATTTAAAGCTGCAAATCAAGAATGCAAGGCTTAGGAAACCTCAGCTTTATGATTGCCTGTGCAACCTTCCTTCGGCCCTCTTTCTTGCCTGTGTACTGTGGCAGAGCTGTTAATCACATAATCACAGGCTATTTTTCTTCAGGACCTTGGCCTCACCCAGTACAGCAGGATACATGGAGCTCACCTAGCGAGCAGCTAGTCACTATTTCATCTTCTCTGCACTGTTCGAGGTGTGGCCGCAAGCCTTGTTTACCAGGTACCTGCCACACTCTGCTCTGCAGACGGAATTAGTAATTTACTCACGGGCTTTCCTACAGTACGCATCATTAGAGTAACTGAATGTTTCACAAACAGAAAGGAATGTATTTTCACAATGCACTCAAAAAGTTAGACACTGTATTATCCATATGTCATGGGCAGGGAACTGAGGCACAGAGAGATTAACATGAAAAGCTTCCACTAATTTTAAATGCCTAATTGAAACTCTTAGGTCCAAATCCTTCAGAGATATGTTTTGGCTGCTGAGGATGTGGTGACAACAGGGATTCTTAAGGCTTAAAACTTGGCCAAGTTTGGGCTGATGATCTTAGAGACAGCAGAAGTGGTGCCTCTGACAGAGATACCACGCAAGTTTTATTGGGCTGTTAAGGTGGGGGTTTGCTTTCTCACTTCTTTGTACATTTGTTATATTTAACATGCACCAAAAATTTCAATAGAGGTATTCAAAAAACATTTTCTAAATATACATTCTGAGGCAGGTAGCTGGGATGGAAGATTTTTGCCCAGAGAGTTTAAGTTTGGTAAAGCTGTGAACAACCAAAAAGAGGGTCTTAAAATGGAGAGGCTGATGGATGGCCTCAATAGCAGGCCATTGCCAGGAAATACACTTTTCTTTCTCTTGGGTGATATTATCCAACTGTTGAAGAAACCACACAGGCCAGATGTTACACCAACTGAACCAAGTCAAACTTAAATGCAACCTGTAACTTAAGCTTTGTTTCATATCCTGGTTCTGCTCAGACAAACAAGATTAATTTATTGTTAATCTTAATGCACAACAAAGTCTTATTACTCAATTCCACATAGCAACTTTTGCTTAGAGCTTAAGTCCCTCCTGTCTCTCCTGTTCTCTCTGAAAGAGAAAGCAAGGTAAGTGCCAGGCACTGTAGGCAGCACTGGTCATAAGCTGGATATGGAACTGGCAGATGGACAGTACTCAGAGGTACTGAATCTTACATTGGTACAAACTGATCCTTCCCCTGATTATTTACAGGGAAATTCACAAAATCCTGAAGAAAAGGCCGATCTGAAAATTTCAGGCAGTGATTTATCTGTGTTGACACCAGGAAAGAAAGACAGAGACAAAAAGATAACAGGGGTGGAGGAAAATAAATCAACCAGTTGCTGGTGCCAGCCTTTCTCAGAGTAATAAAGTATTTTTAGAGACACTTTTGTGGAAGCGTAAAATCCAACCTTGCAACTGTCCACCAGCACACAGGACTCGGAGGGAAACAGTGAGACAATGTGGGAGTTGGCAGGAGAACTGGTTCCTCCATCACCTTGTGAACATGCAAGGACAATGCTGGGATAACTCCCAATGATTCCTCTTTGCCACCCAAGCTGTGTTCCTGGCAATGATGCTATAAACGGTCCCACCCCTAGACACATACCACATGAACACAGAGATGAACACAGATCCAGTTTCTCTGTCCTGCACTGAAAATTCTTGCCATACATCCCTGCTTTTCAGCTAGCGATGTCTCCTGACTGCACTAACATTGACTAATTTAGTATTTTTAATTACAGAGGGATTTACAGCACTGCACTACAGTGCTCTCTTTTATTATACCACTGTTCCTACTGGATCTGGGTACACTCTACTTACAAAGTTGCACATTAGACAAATTACACTACACATTAAGTAAATCTCTCTCTAGAAACAGGATTAGATGGAGAGGCAAATCTTCCTCATTCCTATTGTATAAATTAATATTTCCAAAATCAATATGAAGAGCTCCACATCAGTTTATGAAAAAAAAAACCAAAACAAAAAACCCTCAACCAAACAAAAAGAATAGTTTAAACGTTTTCCACAATGAATCAAATTTATATAGGAGATGCATTCTTTTCCTCCGAGTTCACTTAATAAATAAAACAGCTGGTCCGAGGAATCAGGTCAATCAGTGTCTGGAAAAAAGCCCCATTAAAGCTGCTACATAACCTAGTTTCTCAAGCTGCATAAGGCATCCTAATATTGGAGGGGCAGAAGTCCATGCAGAGACAGGCTGGATAGCTCAGCTTCTGGCCCTTCAGGGTTATGGAGGATATTTATCACAAAAGATAGCAGTACGTGAGGTATCTTGCAAACATGTAAGGAGCCGGGCTCTGAAGGAGCACAACAAAGACAACATGATACATCCAGACCTATACATTAAATATGGCTAGTGATCTTGGGCACCTAAGCTGAGGTCATCCAACACAAGGAGATGGTAAAGCACCAGATTTTCACACATGCTCAGATCCCCTCAAAGCTAGCCCACCTCTGCTGCCACCGTGGGTGACAGCACCTCTTCTCACAGCACTCCATGGCTGCCTGCTCCCATCCCTCCCATGCCACATGGAAGGATGAATCCAGCGGTGCCCAAAGCCGTCAGCATGCTACATGGGCACAGAGCCTATTTCACTGCAGGCAGAACCCCTGCCCAGCACCAGCCTTCCTCCTCCTGCATTGCACATGGCAGTTGTGGTGATGCCCAGGCCTTGGTCATCTTGGAAAATGTAGTCCTTTCTTTCTTTTATTTACAGGTTTGAAAATGCTTTGCCAAGAGTATCACAATCCACATCCTATAGAGACAAAGACAGAGCCAGAAGAAAGTGACGTGACTTGCTCAAGCTTGAAGTGCAATGCAGCAGCAGAAAAGAACCCACATTTCCTCTTATGGGTCAAGAGGAAATGAAACTTCTTGACCCACAACCCTAGGTTTTAGCTTCTTAAATAAGGATTCACTTTCCTCATTAAAAAAACTAAAAATGGGAAGAGAGGGAGGAATATTCTATAGACACAATGAACTTGGCCCTCAGAGGGCTAATGACCTGATATACTTTTTTTTTTCTCCTTCTCGCCTCTATTTCCCCTGATAAAGTTACTGTAACTTCAAGGACTATCCTTCTTTACTGGTCTATTTTAACCTAGAGTGTTGGCTCAACATCCTCTTCCCAACCACCTGAAGCCAGAGACCATCTTTCCCAGAGAGGAGATTACCTTCTCGCTTTCAGGCTCTCTGGATGTCCTCACAACACCCTGGACTGAGACTACTCCGCTTTCTGGATCATGCTGAGGGACACCGAAGTCCTATCTGCTGGTCTCAGCCTGCAGTACGTGGCAGCCTGTAAGGGTACCCTGGAGGTAAAACCTGGTTGTTCTCTATTAATTTTTCATTTCAAGAATGGCTCTAGGGAAAGGAGGGAGATATAGGTCAGAGACTTTGGGGGCTGATTAGTAACTCTGTACATCTTCCTTTTTTTTTCTCCCTCCCCCCTCTCTTTTTTTTCTCCTTCCAAATTCAGAAACAGAGGGTTTTCCCTCTGCATTTCTCATTTACTCCTCGAACATCATCAGCATTAGTCAGCAAACTCCTGTTATTTCCTCCACGAGCCCAAGACACTTGCAGTGTGACTAACCCTTCCCTCCTCACACTTTGGCTTCAACAGTTGCATCTGTTTTCTTCCCTGAGAAAAATGGGTCCCCGCGTTGGCACACATGCAGTACTCCCCTGTGGTCACTGCCACGTACACTCCCACTGCCATGCGGCTGCAAACACCATGGCACTTTACGCACAGCACTGCAGAGCCAGGAGGTGATGGCAGGGCCTGCATTCAGGCCACTTCTTCACTCACCATCACAGCAGCAGTGCCCCTCAGGATGGCAAGCAGTTAGCTACTGCCCCAAGCACAGGCATGTGGAGAACACAAAGGAGGAAGCATGAAGCAACCCCGATTCTCTTCGCAGACCTGCCAGTAACCTGGTCTGTCAAGTCACATTGCCTCCATGTGCCTGTATTAGCCTTTCCTTCACAGGACCAAGAGTCTCTGCCCTCGTCGAAGCGCCTGGTACCTCACATGGCATGCAGGAAGTCTCCGCTGGGCTCCCGAGGCACGAACGCAGGGTGAGTAAAAACCCAGCTCCTCGTGACTCAAGGCCGCCTCATCAGAGCACAACAGAAGGCTCCTCCTGCCCAGGTGGGCTTGCACAAGATGTCCACCCACAGCCATGCTCACAGGGGGCCCCGCATGCAACTCATGCTCACATAGGCATGCCCACAGACCTGCCCACGCTTTGCTCTCGGCATCGTGCTCAAGCAAGCACAAGTTTGTTGTGTTCACCTTTCCAGGGTGATGCCAAAAGCGCACAGACCACTCTCCCCTATGTCCAGCACGCAAAGAGGACCCTTGCCCCCAAGGCAAGGCCATGCCCTCGGGCTACTGTAGATGCTACCCGCTGCCAGCTATAACCCATAATGGGAACAACCCACATCCAGAGCAGAGCGCATCAGTCAGGATCAGTGGGAAGGCTTGCCAACTTGGTGCCGGAGAACTCCATTCCCCGTTTAACCTTGACACGCTCACCCCGGCAGTGACCCCACTCCCACCGCTGTTACCTCTGTCCCCATTGTAGGAGAGCCTTCTGCATCGCTGTGTAGGGAAGCATGAAAATAAACCACCGGCTCCAGTGCCACACTCCCTCCTGGCAGATCTGTTTCTCTCTTCTTAACTGTTTCCAAGTGCCTGGCTGTTTTATAATCCCCACTGAGCATTCCCTTAACTCCTTCCTCACTAAGCCCTTCCACCCTCCCTCGCCCGCTTTCTCTTAAAAGAAGAAAAAGCCAACGCGAGGTAGGGGGTACAGAAAGCGAAGGAGGGGGCCTGAATCAAAGAAGGAACAACTGAATCAAACTGCACGTATAACAGAACAAGCAAATTAGTCATTTCCCCAGCCTTCTCTTATGCAGACAAACTGACTCTTCTATTAAGATAGGGTGTTTTTGTGGACATTTGTGTACCTTAGAAGCTTACTTCTTTGCTAATCTCCTCCTGCTTTTTCATACCACGAGGTCATACGCTTCTGCCGGTAGCACAATTTTCAATCACGCAGCAGCTTGCCCTTTGAGGTCTGAACTGAAATCGCTTTCTTAGATCACAAGTAAATGTGAGATGATGGCTTCATGCCCAGTGTCACCACCAGCCCATTTATGCCTATTGCAGAATCCAAGAAGAATCAAGCACAGGTATCGCTTCCCAGTGGAAAGGACGTTGGCAGTCACTGAGAGGGCTGTGTGGAAGAGCTTGGGTAGAGGGGCACGGCCTCCCTGCTTCGGAGATGTGGGACATCGCAATTGCCCTGGAGCGTACTGGGGAGAGCCGCACATGCTATGGGTGCTGTGTGTTGCACATGTATGTGCACACATGTCAGTGAGTGCAAGTGATGGGGGAGATGGAGTTACCTGGCCTGAGACATTTTAGGAGACCCATGGTATAACCACGACGTGCTGCAGGCCGCTGTGTGCCAAGGTATGCTGGCAGCACGGCGGAGGGCGGGACAAGTAGAGCGACCCAGCAGCTTTGGGTTTCATAACCATGATTATGCTCAAAGCAATGCCACAGAACACTCCGGTGCGTACGTTGCTCCTGTGAGAGGATGAATAAAGAACACCGGGGGAAAAAAGCAATGGCTTTCACACATCCTCTCTCAGGTAGGAACACAACACCTGCAGCTGGCTGCTGCTCTCTCCTCAAAGCCTATGGCTGCTTCTTCCAGCGTCTTAAGGTAACCCCTGACAGCTTACACTCGAAAGTTTGCCAAGGTATCTTTTCCCGTGACAAAATGAGCTGTTCTGTCACACAAGGCTGAGCCACAGGGCTTTTAGAAATGGTTCTGCTGATGTTCAAAGGGAGCAGCTTGCTGTGCAGAGGAGTGGTAGAGTTAATAGTAGTAGGATCAACACACGCTCCTACCCTGCTATCTGCCTTCAGCTCAGCCAGGCCTTCTGCTGAACAGCCAGCGCTGGAGCCTGGGCCGGGCTGGGGCTGCTGGACTGAGGAGCAACTCAGTGACATGAAAGACTGCTTGGGTTAGTTGATTAAGAATAAGATTAAGAGCGCAGGAATCCTGTATAGTGCTGGTACTGACTCAGTCCGGGGATTTCATGGGGATATTTAAGCCTGGTTTTCCAAAGAAGTCTTTTATTTTGCACAGGTAGGTGTTTGTGTGCCAGCTTAAACCAGCCCCATGAACTGATCTCAGAAACAGAGGCCTCTGAAACAGCTACGCTTTCTTCTTTGGTCACAGTAGAAAGTAGGGATAAATAATGCTTTAACTACATCACTCCCCTGTAAAGTTTAACTCCTTCACATGTATAAAGCTCTGCAGGAAACACAGGAAAGCCCACTGGAATGGTCCCTGTGGACTTCATTTAAGCACTGGCCACTGCCAGCAGGTCCCGGCAGAAGCTGCTTGGCTCTGCACATCCTGATTGACAGATGCCTCAAGAGCTTTCCCTTTTCCTTTTTTGGTTTTTTTTCAGTTTTTAGTAGTAGAATTGTTACTTCAGGCTTGTGGATGACCTCAAAGTACCAAACTGCTGACCTGCCACTGAACTCTGAGCCTGCCAGTGCAACCATGAAGAGCAGCGCTTGGTTCCCTTGTAGACTCCTGACAAAATGCTGAGGTCCTCTCCGACATCGCACCATAATGCAGTGATATCCTACAGTAATTTAAAAGACTACTGTGGCTGATCTCCAAACCCAGGAGGGGACAAGCAGAGGAGGCAGCAAAAGGGTGCTGGTCTGGAAGGGGGACAGGGAGCCAGGGTGAGCAAAGGCACAACCTGCCTGCTCCAAAAGTGAAAGGAATGGAGAGGCCCCTCCTTCCACAGACAGAGGAAGGGAAAAAGACAGATGAGTGAAAAAGTCTGGACTTAATAATGAAAAACAATAGCTCATAATTTATTTTCATATCCCCTTGCTAATGCTGGAATAATGCTAACAGTGGAATTCCTATGGCATGCATGTCATGCCTGCAAATACGAAGTGAATTACTTCTCAGCTAAGCTATGGGCTATGACACTGAGCAGCACATTCGTTACAAGCGATTGGATGATGAACAACAGTTCCCGAATTCCTCCTTCACAATGCTACTTGCATTAGTTGTAATTTAATGAGCGAGAGAGAGAGAAAGTTTTGGCTCAAACCACTGAAATAATACTGCCTGCCACTGCTTCCCACTGGGTCTTGTATTAACTCACACCACCACCACCTCCACCTCCTCCTCCTCCTTCTACCTCCTCCCTTTTCACACCTATTCTCAGGTGCTAAAAGTGGTGTCATGAAATCCATCAGCATGGCAAGACAGCATGCCAGGAAGCCCCCAAGCACATGCATTCCTTGTGGTTGAAAGGCAGGAGAGGACACAGAGCTCTCCCTCTCCTCTGCCAACAGTAATAGGAGGGCTGGAGTGCGGGTGTTCTCCACCAGCCAGTCTCTGCATGGACAAGCCTCCAACTCTTCTTTGGTTTCTTCCTCCTAGAGAGACAGCGGAGGTGAAAAACACTGCATTGGTAGCTCTAAAACAGAGCACCAAGGGCACACAGCCTGACCCATGTCGGTGCAGAGCTCCCACCACGCACCCTTGCCACCATGGTCCTCCTGATTGATTCTCAGAGGAAGCCACAGAGAGGTAGCCCAGCCTCGCCCCAACCTCACAGGCTGTCTTAGCTGGTTTGTCGTTCTTTGTAATGATTTTGAGAAATGGAAAGCAGCCAGTAAATGTGAACAAAACCTTTGCTATGGTGGTTGCTAAGTGTGCCATCACTGCTGACCCCCAGCAAATCTGGGAATCTCTGCCACGGCTGCCTTCTCATGAACTGTTGGGTAGGTCTGTACCTTGACTGGAAAAGACCTTTAAGATCGCCAATTACAACCATTACCCCAGGACTGCCAAGACCACCACTAAACCATATCACTGAGGGCCTCATCTACACGGTTTTTGAACACTTCCAGGGACGGTGATTCCACCACTGCCCTGGGCAGCCAGTTCCAATGCCTGAAAACCTCTGTGAAGAAATCTTTCCTAATATCCAACCTAAACCTCCCCCAGTGCAGCTTGAGGCCATTACCTCTTATCCTATTGCTTGTTACTTGGGAAAAGAGACTGACTGCCACCTCTCTCCATCCTCCTTTCAGGTAGTCGTAGAGAGTGATAAGGTCCCCCCTGAGCCTTCTCTTCTCCAGACTAAACACCCCCAGGTCCCTCAGCCATTCCTCATCAGGCTTGGGCTCCAGATCTTTCACTAGCTTCACTGCCCTTCTTTGGACCCATTCCAGCACCTCAATGTCATTTGTAGTGAGGGGCCCAGAACTGAACACTGTGTTGGAGGTGCAGCCTCACCTGTGTCCACACAAACCAGGGAAAGCCTCTTCAGAGAGGCAGGTGCGTCTTGCAGGTTTCTGCCCTGGAAGGAGCCAGCCAGCCAGCATCGCCTCCCACTCCTGCAGCAGCCTTGCCACAGAGCCCGTTCCCCTTTGCATGACAGGACATTTAACCACCAGATGACCCTACACATAAGGTTCATGCCTGAAACATGACCCAGTGCGGGGGGTCTCATGTGTTGGGCCAGAAGAAAGCCGAGAGGTCTGATCTGAGCAGCAGACCTACAAGTAAGAGGCTGCAAATATCATTACTGCTCTCCTGGTGTATCCAGTCTCTTCAGTGTTTCCCACCGACAGCACATAAATGGCAAACATCCACAGATTCCTACTCCATGGAGCATCCAGAATCCTCCTTATTCCCTTTATGTCACATGTAATTTGGAAGTCCCTTACCCTCAGCCACGTTCTGTGGTGTTTTGAAAAAAGGAATCCAAACTAACCTTACATGTTTCTGAAACGAAGGTATAGGCAGTGGAAGGCGAAACACCTTACGACTGGAACCAAATGGATTTGTGCAAACGAGACCTAGGATTTACAGTTACCTTCCAGCCTCCAGCATGTGCTACAGTCTTAGCTTTGGCTTAGAAACCATCTGTTTTCCTGTAAAGGTTGACAAACACCAGTGATCCTTTCTCCAGTGTCCTGGCTGAAGTCTCACAGACCTGACTGGGAGAGAAAGGTGGGCAGGATGCCACAGGATGCTCCTAGGGACATCCACACACATGGGTCTGTATGGGCACATAGGTGTGCCGGGAAAGCAATACAGCTGACAGTGCTGGGGACCATCCTCAGAAGTGATCTGAACACAGATCTGTCCTTTGCCAAAATCCCCCTCCCAAAGCCAGGCACAGCATTGCACACTCTGTGGCTTTCCTAAAACTACGGATGTGTTTTAAGCAGTGACAGGACTCTGAAAGAAATGAAAGCATCCAATGCTGAAGTGACCCTATGTGAATGCAACAACAGTTATTGCAATAAATAAACCAGGATCACAGTCACAGACACAGAAACAGGAAGAAATGGTGCGCCTCAGCCTGCTGTGACTTACTTGCGTGCTGGGCAGCTCACCCACTCCAGTAGCGCGGGGTGCCCAGGATCACCCTGAGGGGCATCAGATAAAAAAAGTTCCTGTGCAGAGAGCAAGCGTGGGGAGGAGGGGACATGGGCATGACAGAAGCCCACCACAACGGCTGCATAGTCTTTAGGAGCTCAGCTACCAGCCAGAAGCTGAGCCTGCTGCCCACAAAGAGAAGCAGTGACCAGGCTGGGGACATGGGAGAGCAGTTATCAGGGGTGAGACTATAAGGATGAACATAAGTAACCAGACGTATGGAGACCAGCTGGGCTGCACGCAGAACAGGCCAATTACTGCAACAACTTCTTTGGGCATCCGGTGAAAACCACAGAGGTCAGAACCACCAGCCGCAATTAATCACATTTACAGTTTAAAACCTGACCAAATCCAACACTTCTGTTGGGACCAAGGAGTTCAGCTGCAGGTTCCTGGCCCTGCTGGGAAGGCAGAGGCTGTCCAGCCTCTTGGCTCCCCTCCTGGCAGGCTGTCACAGCTCAAGAAGGGTGACGCTCAGCAGCAGCACTTATTTCCCTTTGGTTCCCTTTAAGCCTTCAAATTAGAGCTTACACAGGGCTTAAGTGCAGCCCAGCCCAACACGGGGTTGGATTTCACAGCTCTTGTGTGCTGCTGGGTCGCCACCTCAAACTGAAAAGGGCACGAGCGCCTCATAGGCAAGCTCGCAGGCAGCCCATCCACCCAGATACCACGAGCAGGGGATGAGGAGCTCATGCCCCCCACAGCCATCCCCACATCTCTGGTGAGCAAGGTAGGAGGGCTGAGGCCACCAGGAGAAACTCCCGCTTCCTTTGCCTCAGTTAGCCAAATAACTCCCACTATTTGCGTTTCAGCAAGCATTTCATGGGCACCACAGAGTGTTCTACCTATGTGACCATGCCTGTGCTCTTCCTCCCCTATGTACTTGCTTCGCCCTGGGCTCACCCCGAGCCCCAGGATAACCTGTGCTTTCCAGCATTCAGCTCCCACAGTAAGTGAGCATGTTCTTGATACATGTCATGCTACCTCCTCGGCCAGAAACGCCTCAGGTGGGCTGGTCATCTTCAACCAAGCACGATAGAACATGACACGGCTGTGCTGGGGAGGGGGTGGCAGAGGGGAAGAGACTGCCAGGAACAGGAGAAAGGACACAAAATACGCAAGGAGAGTAAAAGCCTCATCCCCTTCCCAAGCCCTGCAATAACAAGAGGGTGAGACAGACAGAAGTACCAGCTGCCATGAAACCCAAATGAAAAACTATGACCTGCAACTTGCTCCAATGATGCCAAGTGACATAGACACATTTCCTAGCTCACCTCCAGTGCTGCCACAAGCATCTGTTTTATTGCGCCCGATATCAAAAGCACTGGACTTCCCCGCCTGAAATCCTGCCCTACCCTGTCATTCATTCACATCCCATCTTCTTCCCTCGCACATTATTTCCTACAGGCAACAGCTTTTTGGCAGGAGTCTCGGTATCTGTTTGCGACAGGGCATGGCAAGGGAAAGCAGACATCTCCTTGTAAAGCATTCTCTTCCTGAAACCCCTTCAACCCTTCCTGGCTGAGAGGAAATGCAGAGATTGATAATGACTCAAGTGCTCCATTGGGAAGCAGCAATGATTTTGGAGGAACACAAAGTAACTTTTATGCCCAGCCCAGTGCTACAGAGGGGAACTCCAGGTCTGTAGCTTGAGTTTGCAGCTGAGCAAGAACAAAACCAGGCTCAGACATTTACTTGCAGGGATGCTGAAAAAGATACAGGTACTTTACTGAGGTGGTCTCACCTACAAAAGATAGGTTGTGAGTGACATGGTAAACACATCTAAATGGATACAGATTCCCCATGGGATTTGCATTTGTTTACAGATTCCAGCTACATCACAGGACTAGGTCAAGACTGAAATAACTGAGGATATAGGAGGACCTGAGACACGTTAGCAGAGCTGCAGAGTTACCCAAGAACTGGTTCAGTAGTGCCACCAAAACCTGGCACTGGGAGAGATGTGTAAAAGATGCCAGCCATGCAGCTGTTCTGGGTCAGGATGGAGATGAGCTGGTAGATGTGGATTACAGACCGCTCCCCGTCAGAACGTCTTGGATGATATTTTTCTCAAGCTTGGATTTCTAGTAACCCTTTTGTTCAGTCTGAAAAGAGTGACATTGCTCCAAGAAATCTCTCCCTGCCTTTTACAGGCAGAGTGGCAGTGTCCCCTCCTGAACACACTGTGATTTACAGCCTTCCACACTCACACTGGCAACACAACCCCTTACGCAGAGACTGCAGACAGTACTCCTGCCAACACATACGCTGTCACAGCATCGCTCCACATAAACACCCTGCATTCACCTTGTTTATATTTCCTCCTGTACAGGCTGTGACAGCTCACAAACATGCAGAAAGCCTAATTTATATTTATAATAAATCTCCCTTCTGCATCCCCCGCAGTGGAAAAGAGCCCTGGTACAAATGCAATTTGCTGAGAGAACAGTGTAATAGCTCTAAGGAGAATCAGGGCCACCTTGCCTTCTGTAGGTAAAGGAGATGAAGCCACAAACACATATGCATGCTCCTACACATGCCCACAAACATGGAAAGAGTCTGATGTATACATACATACACACATGTACTCTTCCACCTGTATTTGCACACACACGGCTCGAACAGCATCTACTGTCCCTTCTGACTCGCACATGCTTTCAGGCAGCACAGGTATCTGGAAGGTAGACTTTCATGACCCAGGTGCTCACAGCCTCAGATAAGCAATGAGAAAATAACACTGCAAGAGAAGTACTGTCACCATCAATGGGATATGTTTGTGTCTAGGTTTCGTGTGTCCTTGACAGGCAGTGCAGTTATTTTAAAATGGGGTTTACAACGTGTTTCTTATCCCCACTTGCTAAATACATACACATTCTGATGTTGAGAGAATGCAGTGGGGGAGTATGATGGGAAGGCAGGTTTCTGGTAGTGCCAGTGATACTGCTAAAAGAGGAATTTACAATTTTATAATTGTAGTTATGACTAAATGTGATCCTCACTTGCTTTGTATGCACATGCCTTGGAGGAGTTATGAGGTCTTGGGTTTCTCCACAGTGTCCACAAACTGGCTGTAGCTAAGAGTTGTTCTTTTGATTTAATCTGGTTTCAGAGACAAGGTTGTGATCTCTCTTCTCTCTGCGAAGCACCTTACTCCAGCTTCCCTTGCTCCCATCACCCCAAATCCTTACTGTGGAGCATGTTTCCCACAAGACAATGCCATGAGCCTACTCAGAAACCGGGGCTAGCATGCCAGGCTGGCACTGGCTGGGTTGGCTAGGGGAAACACACTCAACCAATCCTCTGGCTCCCAATAAGCTTCCGTGACGGTGACCTAACTATTAATTCATGTCGAGGTGTTCTGTGCTCACGTATCTTCTGAATAACTTTAATACGCGACGGCATTGCAGGGTTTGAGTGACTCGTACAATTCCTTCTACATGCCAACTTCTCTCCATCCTGGCAGCACTAGGCTGGACCAAAACCTCTTCACTCAACATGGCCACCAAGCCTGCCAGCAGCCAGCCCAGCTGCCAGAAAGCTCCTGTGCACTGATGTACTGGGACCTGGAGGCTAGGCATCACTGCCTAGCGATCTAATCTCAGCGCTGCTCCGCTGCTGATCCAGGGCTCATCCCGTGGCGTATTGCCAAATTCCCGTAACAGAAAGGGTTCATTACCTACCCCTAACCTATTGCATTGCTAAAGCTAGCTGCCACGTTACCTATTACTGCTCTGCTCAGATACCACTCCTGCACTCCTTCCCGGGGCACTGGAGTGCCTAAGTGTGGGATCAAAACTGTTGGTCAACGTTAAGGTGCACAAGAGCATCACCAGAGATTTGCCATGTTAGAGAAGACCTTACTCCATGTATTTTAAAGACTAGACCATTTAACTCCCCAGAAATTCTGCCACAACAGGAAGGTTAAAGATTGCACGCACATACAGAGTTATAAGGCTATCTGAGAGGGCTTTCTTGGATTTTTTTCTCCAGCTTCTGAAGTTAATCATCTAAATAGGGAAGTAGCAATGATGGCCAGAAATTACTGCTATTTGGAGGCAAAACAGAGACCTGTTGAAAATCCTTGCCAAACTATTTGGAATTTGACAACATTAAATGCTGCGTAGGAGAAAGTAAAACCCCATGCACTTTAGCTGGATGTTCTTCACCTCTGGCCTCATGCTTTACGCAAAGAGATAGCCTTCCTACCAACGTAAGCATCGAGCAACACAGATACTCGTCCTTCTGCAATCCTGCTGCTGTCAGTTCCTCTTGGCAGGACAGCCTAAAGCCATGGAAGAACCATGCAGATCGTCACAAACCAGCCTCCAACCCACTACCGGCACAGCTCTTCCAGAAACACCAAAGTGAAAAGCTAACAGCGGGGTGAGGCTTAGACCACCTCTGCCATGACCACTCTCTGGGTAGGCTGCAGCACTGTCTATAGATGTCCATCTTCTGGAAAATCTGCAGCACAGAGGTTCTTGACTTGGGATCCCAGCTGCTAGTGGCTACCAATAATTCATAATTAAAATAAAAGTGAAGCTGTACCAAGGGATTGTTGTGCCTCCAAGTTTTCTCCAGACTTGATTACTCTCAGGAGACACAGGAGAGATATGACTGAGATGAAAAAATAAATCTCAGCCTCCTTGGTTTACACAGAGACCATCAAAAATATGCATCTGTATTGTTCTGACCTCCAGACTTCTTTTCTCCTTTGCGTTTTCCTAACCTTTAAAAGGCATATAAGATAAACAGAGGAGAAACCAGGCAGACAACATCCTCAGAAGAGATGTAGGAATATAATCAAGCCCTCAGACACACACACACAAACACCATAATTTATCTCTGCCTCCTCCTGTTTGATATTATCCTCTGTTCTAGTATCATAATCTGTTGCTATGGAAACAGCTATGATGTCACTACAAGAGGTTTATGGATGCCTTGAACAGGAAGGAAAGGTACATAATGATGGGAAAGAAAAAAGAAAACACCTACAAACAGCTGCTGAGCAGGAGATGTTCCAGGAATGGCAAGTGTTAACAGGGAAAAGATAAATACATTGACGGTGCTGTCGCTGCTGCAGACAAGAGCAGAATACAAACCATGTTTTAAAAATAAAGAATGCTTACAAATTTTGCCTACAAGTAAAAATATTCTGGGAAAGCTAAAGGAGCTTCCTGAAAAAAACAAACTTTCTTTGGAACGTTCTGCAAGTTTTCTGGGACTGGATATTTTCTGAGCCTTGATGCTGGAGTCCAAGTCTCCATCAACCCACTCCATTGTCTGCTGCAATATTCCCTCCAGAAGTGTTAGCGTAACACCCCACCAATGCAGCTAATACTTAGGGAGCTTGCTGGCTATCCGTCATCCTGTGTGCCTCGATAATCTGTAAGTAGAAAAAAAAAAACGCATGTCTTCGAGCAAAAATAAACACAATCATAGGACCAAAGAATCACTTAGGTTAGAAAAAACCTTTAAGATCATCAAGTCCAACCATTAACCTCATACTGCCAAGGCCACCACTGAACCATGTTCCTAAGTACCGCATCTACAGGTCTTTTAAAGGCCTCCAGGAACGGTGATTCCACTGCTTCCCTGGGCAGCCAGTCCTTGACAACTCTTTCAGTGAAGAGATTGTTCCCAATATCCAATCTCAACCTCTCCTGGTGCAACATGAGGCCATTACCTCTTGTCCTATCACTTGCTACTTGGGAGAAGAGACTGACAGCTGCCTCGCTACAACCTCCTTTCAGGTAGCTGTAGAGAGTGATAAGGTCTCCCTGAGCCTTCTCTTCTCCAGACTAAACAGCCCCAGTTACCTCGTGGTTCCTCACCAGACTTGTGCTCCAGACCCTTCAACAGCTTTATTGCACTTCTTTGGACACCTCAATGTCTCTCTGGTAGAGAGAGGCCCAGAACTGAACACAGTATTGGAGGTGTGGTCTCACCAATGCCCAGTACAGGGGGATGATCACTGCCCTGGCCCCACTGGCCACGCTATTGCTGATACAGGCCAGGATACCATTGGCCTTCTTGGCTGCCTGAGCACAAGCTCGATCATGTTCAGCACCCCCAGGTCCTTTTCCACCGAGCAGCCTTCCAGACACTCTTCCCCAAGCCTGTAGCATTTCAGGACCCAAGTGCAGGACGCAGCACTGACCTTGTTGAATCTCATGCAACTGGCCTCTGCTCATCGATCCAGCCTGTCCAGATCCCTCTGCAGAGCCTTCCCACCCCCCAGTGCATCAACACTCCTGCCCAACTTACAACAAGCTTACTGAGGATGCACTCGATCCCCTCATACTGATCATTGTTAAAGTTATTAAACAGAACTGGCCCCAGCACTGAGCCCTGGGAACACCGCTTGTGACCGGCTCCCGGCTGGATTTAACTCCCTTCACCACCACTCTTTAGGTCTGCCATCCAGCCAGTTTCTGACCCAGTGAAGAACCCACCTATCCAGGCCATGAGCAGCCAGTTTCTCCAGGAGAACACTGTGGGAAACAGTGTCAAAAGCTTTACTAAAGTCTGGGTAGAGAACAGGCACAGCCTTTCACCCACCCACTAAGCAGGTCACCTTGTCATAGAAGGAGATCAGGTTGGTCAAGCAGGACCTGCCTTTCATACACCCATGCTGACTGGGCCTGATCATCTGCTTGTCCTGTATGTGCCGTGTGATGGCACTCGAGGTGATCTGCTCCAGAGCCCTCCTCAGCACCGAGGTCAGACTGAGAGGCCTGTAGCTCCCCAGGTCCTCCTTCTGGCCCTTCTTGCAGATGGCCGTCACATTTGCTAACCTCCAGTCAACTGGGACCTGTCCCGGTTAGCCAGGACTGCTGACAAATGATGGAAAGTGGCTCGATGAGCACTTCCACCAGCTCCCTGAGCCCCCTCCTTACTTCTCCAAGAACGGAATACTCTATTACTTCATGACTGCTATGCCCAAGAGGGCCTCCAACCATCACATCACCCACAAGTGCTTCTCTGTTCGCAAACAGCAGGTCCAGCGGAGAGTGAGCCTTCCCTAGTTGGCTCACTCACCAGCTGTGTCAGGAAGTTATCTTCCACACACTCCAGGAACCTCCTAGACTGTTTCCTCTCTGCAGTTTCCTCTCTGTGCAGGGAGGCAATGAATCCACTGGATCACATCCAGTAGCAAATAAACACCCTGACCCCAAACTAGAAGCAAAAAAGAACTTTTCTTGCTCTCCTCACCCAGGAGAAAAACCATAATGTTATAGACTGGCTGCCAAAAGTACTGACATACCTGACCTGCTACTAGAGAGAACAGTATGCTGAACCTCATACACTCAAAATGCACCCAGCCTGCAGGCCACTCACATCGTGTGTGGCATGATGCACATGCAGTTCTCACCCACGGGCTCAGGTGCTGATGACTCTGCCTCCACGTTCATACCTGGTTTTGTCACCCAGACTGATGGTGAGAGCAGGGCAGACACATGGACAGAGAGGGTGAGACAGTCATATATGCCCTTAAAGATATAATGTGCACGCTGCAGGAAATTCAGCATGTGAGGCCTGACAGGGAAGAGGCAGGAAGATGGCAGATCAAATTCATCCTGCATAGCTGCCTTCACCATGGGAAGGGCAATGGCAGCGAGGGAGGAAACCACAGGGACCTCACATCAGTGCCAAGTGCTGGTGCTTTGGATAATCTCTGCCCCATCAGAATTTCCAGAGCATGGAGAGCAGGATCAGAGATCTTACAGGAATGCTATAGCATTAACTTTGCCTCTGGTCTCAGTCCCGACTAGGGAATCCCCAGGCAGACTCTCCTCCCACCTACAAGCATTAGGATATAGGTGGTATCTCTTGTCCTCGCCCACCTTCCCTTCCAAAGATGTTAGAGGCAACTGCAGGGAAAAAAAACTGGGAGAGATTGAAGTCAGTAAAGGCAGCTGCAAAAACAGTCCAAGCCAGGATCTTCACCCAACTTTCTGCTCCTTCCAGCCCTGGCTGTGACAGCCTCAGCCCATGTACTTCTCAAGGATCTCCTCCCTCTCTCCAGTTACAGTCACTTGCCCTTGTCTTTCTTCTCCACCTGTCTCTCTCATCCTCTTCTTTCTTGTTCCCAACCTACCGCCTTACTTTTCAACCACCAGCCCACCCTTCCCTTTGCTTAACAACCTCCTTGCAAAAATATTTAGGAAAACCCACAAATTGTGATTTCCTCTCCCCAAACAGCCCAGCTGGTTTATATTATCTGCCTTCCCATGATTTAGTCTACATAAAATGCAAATCTTTTGGGATGGGAACTATCTACCCCTTCACATCAATGTCATACCTATTGCAGTAAGGTCCTGCTTTTGTTTGGCAGTGGCGCTACTATAGCAAATACAACTCTTCCTAGGAATACTTCAAAAGCATCAAAGGAGAGTAAAAGAATAGGAGGTGTGAAAACTATGCCAAGTGTTTCCTGTTTCTCTCAGCTTCTTTTATATCTGGGGGACAAGGTTCTGTTCCTGAGTTTTTATGAAACAATTTCTTTTCTTCTGTGCTTTCCATTTGGGACTGCTGAGTGGAAAACAAAGCTGATCTTGGTGAAGAAACAGAGATTGTGCTTTTTTAAATTGGCAGGTGACACCAAGCAGGAAGGGGCTGCAAAGTCAGGGGAATTAGATTAGAATTCAAAACGATCCAAACAAATTGGAATTCAAACAGGACAAATACGAAAATCATACATTTAGGTAGGAAAGGCTAACTCCACACATACAACAGGGTAGAAAATGGCTCATGACACATCAAGCTTCTGGGCAGAATCTGGGAGCATCACAAGCTACACACAGATGAATGTCATGGTGCAAAAGTTAAACCAAACAGGAGCACTGCCTGTAAGAGTTGAAGGAATACTTCTGCTCTATTAGGCCAGCGCAGGACCCCAAGTACAGCACTGCTCTAGCAGTTCCATTCCAGGGAGGCGGACTAGCTGAAGGGAGCACAGAGAACTAGAAGGATGGTCAAAGCTGAAGGGAACAAGAGACAGGAGAAATTGCTGAAGGATATGTTTGAGATAAGATGTAGCCTAAGGAACACAAAGCCAAGGACAGAGATGACGAAGAGGAAGAAATAGTTTTCTCATACCCACTGTGCATAGGACAAGGAATCTCAGCAAGCAAAGCAGAGAGGAATTACAGAGGAGGTAAAATCTTGTCAGTGACAGAGTGAAGGGCAGCAATGATAGCCTGGGCAGGCTGTGGACCCTCCATACATGAGGAGTAAGCTGGACAAGTGTGTTAGGGAACATGCTAGACAAGCATGCATTTAGCATAGTACACACTGCTTTGAAACCCTTTTTGAAGTCTTTCCTATGCCCACTTCCTATGATTTCAATGATTCTGGTGAGAGATAAGTTTCTTTGGCATTTCAGCATAGCCCACAGACCACAATAAACCTGTCAGTGTGTAGGACCAGAGGAGATGTTAGCCTTCAGGGTACCACTGTGTAACACTGTTGTTCCAGGTCTCGCTAATGCCTTTAAGGATTAAAGGCTATAATGAACAGAGAAGACAGCTGCCCTTCTGAGTTTCTCAAGTATCTCTGGCAAATACCACTTCCTTGCTGGGTGACCTTTCCTGCTATCCAGGGTAGGAGGTGTAAGTGATTGCTCTTACTTCATCCTTCCATGGACAGATGTCAACACATGCCCTGGAAGGTGAGCAGGACAGAGAATGCAGTGTGAATAAAGAGTGAGCTTCAGCTTCTCCAAGCAAATGTCCCATTCAATGGGAAATGCTGAAGAAAACCAAGGGAGCAAACTATGCCACCCTTCATCCAGCATAAAACTCCCTCTCTCTCCAGAATGCAAAGCAGACAGGTTAATGCTCACTGCATGGAGATGGTGCTTCCCCCCCCACATAGCTCCCCAGGCTTCTGTGGCACTGTTGCTGATCTACGCTATGGTCCCTGCAATCAGAATCAAGCCCAGGAGCAGCTGGAGGAGCTCACATCTCAAGGATGCTTGTCTCCCACCAGCTTTTTTGTACCCCCTTGCAAATAAATAGAAGACTGTTCCTCGGCATCATTCTGTCAGTAGCTTCATCAGACAGCCACTCTTTATATAGCACCTTGAACATACACAGCACTGAATAAACACACACTATTACAGCTTATTATTACTTCCATTGAATAAATAAATTCTAATGGTACAGCTTTTTAATTCTTTTAGCAATGAGTCCAGACTCTTTGAGGTATTTTGAGATGTGGTGATGACTTTGCAAGCCTATGGAGACGGGGGCTGCTCCTCTGCTCACCTGCGTGGAGATGTCTTAGAAGACTGATTTCTACCACCAAAATTACCTAACTCAAAAGGCTACCTGACTTCAAAGGTGGTCCCAAAACACATGCACTTGTGCTTTCCAGAGGAAGGACCTCATTTGCCGATGTGGCCAAATGAGGGAGGATTCAGGTGTGCTCTGTGCTGTAAATGGGGGAAGCAGTAACACGCCTCTACTCCTCCCCCACAACAAACAGACAAATTGCTAAATGCCCTATCTGGAGTGAAATTATCACCTAGGTTTATTTTCAAAACAAAAGATGAACTCTGTACTGCTAGGGGGAACAGTTTCAAAAGAGAAGGCCTCCTGTTAAACACTAGGGTATGTAAATAGCTGAAGAAACAACCTTTTCTGTAAATAGTGTTTAATTCTCGCTTCTTGTTATCCCCCAGTTAACCTTCCAAAAGCAAGTAAAAGCCCTATAAATAATATTTCACCTTCAGAAGGCAGAGATTTCATAGTAAAGGGTGCGGAAACAACCTCATTTTTATAAATGGACTGATTAAGCTATAAAGGCCATGAGTCAGAAAGGTACTTCAGCGTGTGGCCGGCTTTAAAGACATAAACAATTCTAATGAAGTCAGCAGCACTGCCTGTGAGCTTAAATTTAGGTACAGACCTTAAAATACCTACTTAAATTGGGATCAGAGAGGAAAAGGGTGGAACTTTCAAAAACATCCAGTCTCAGCCTACCCGTCCTCTACAGACACAGGGATGGGGAAACCATAACAGCTGTCAGCCCACCACTGAACGCCTTCAAAACTCCTCCTCTTGGGCGTCTCACTCGAAGGTACACACTATCCTCAACTCATTGATTCAACTCCTGCACCTAAGAGAAGTGGTTTAGTGTGCCCCATCATACTGCTGTCTCAGCCTAGCCTGAGCAGAAGGTGCCTGAACTTGCCCTTGACTGGGCCATCTGGCAAGACTGCTCTCACACCATCACCCAGGACCCACTTGGGGAGGCCCACAACCAGGACAGGGATTTACCTCCATGCCAGGTCACCAATCCTTTCATGATCTGACTTCCCAGAACTTTCCACCTCCTGACCGAATTTCCACATACTTTTACATACCATTGCTGTGATGTGGCCAAATCTGAGCCTTATTCATTTAGCCACTCAAGTACCTTATCTGCCTCTGAATAAATGGTTTAACGTCAGAGTTGACCTAAGTTCAAAACCCTCACAGGCATCAAGGAGGTCTCTGGGCTGTCCCCCATCAGTAGAAGACCTACACAGATCATGGTCTGCATAACTAGCTCTTACCCAGTCTGGATGGAACCACATCCAATGGTTTCAAAGCACCACTTGGAAGTGGGAGGTAAATAGCAACCACTGGGTAAATGAGGAAACCAAGGCACAGGAAAAGGAAAATGAAGGAAAATTACTTCATCTTCCAGGCCAGCTGGGATGTCCAGCCAAAGCCAAGAAGGCTTTCCCCACCTGCTAAGCCATGCAGAGGAACACGCTGCACAGAATCTAAGGGCCGATGGCTGCGGCAAGTAACTGTGCTCGCCTCTTTGTCCAAGCACGTTGTTTGCCTGCTTGCCCCAGCCCCTGGTCCCGGCAGCGCTCTTTCCTCTTCCGAAAATAAAACTGCATTTTTCACCCATTACATCTCAAACCCATTTAATTGCTAGGCACGGCAGCATGATAAGAACAATAATTATAACTGGAGGGGGCTTCCTGTTATCCTGGCTATAGCCATATCCTGAGCGAATAAATGCTTAGGCTTTTGGTCCCAGCATTGCCTTCGCTTAAGTTCTGGTTACTAATTCATAAACAGGAAGCGCCTCCGAGTTATCATCTCCCTGCACGAACTTTGGGGCAAAGACCTTTACTCCACCTCAATGGTGCCGCCTCTCCGATGAGAAAGTTTTATGTTCTCTAACGAGATGTGAGGATGTATGCAAAACCCAGCAGGGCTGGCCTGTTCCAGGCATTAAATGGGATCAGATCCGCAATGTGTCCGGGGTCGGATTTTCCAGCTTCCCAGCCCCTCGCATGACAAGGACAGTGTGCAGGCAGGTCGCTGCCTGCGCCAAGCTACAGCAGCGGCACCGGTGGCGAGGTGCAATTTACAAATATTATCCATTAATTCCATAAGCCACCCACATATAAAACTACCAACGCGGCTGCTAAAAATACACTGTGAGTTGCAACAAAGTTGTCAGAAATAAGCAAGAAGCAAAGCAAAGAAGAACAAAACCAAAACAGAGGTAATCGCTGTTTAGAAAATAAAGGTTAAGGCGTATAAACACCACATTTTACCCAATTCTGGAGGATGCCAGGTACGAGGCACCCAGGAAATCGCTGGAGACACCCGCCCAGGGCAGAAATCTACCCACAGCCAAGGAACTGGTGATGTCTAGCAGTGAGCCCTCTTACATTGGGATCTCCCCTGGACCGTAGGGCCTGGCTCTGTTCTCTGCCCAGGAGGAAATGTCACACAACGAGCATACTGATGGTGATCTTGCACAGCAAGGGCAACACTGCCTAGAGGACAGTCCAAAGAACCAGATTCTCACCTGCCTCAGGTCATTCACCTCCTCTGAAGCTGGTTCAGCTGTCCCTATCAAAGCCTCATAGCCAGTGCTCAGCAGAACAGCAGCCATTAGTTTGCCCCAGCTCTGGAGCAGAGGCCATGCAGGATCACACCTGATGAGGCCTGCTTTGAAGCACAACACACTTCCCCGTACGGCTCACAATCAAGACTAAAATTCAGGTCAAACATTGCGCGAAGGTTTTACTTCTGGTTTATTTGACTTCGTAGGGTTTTATGTCCTTCATTTTACTGCTCAGCTCTGCAACACCCGGAAACAAATAAATGAGAAAAACCCAGTAGAAAAGAAGATGACAGCAAAACCTCTGAATTCCTGAAACCGAATGGGAAAATTCCCCTTTCACAGTGTCTAGAGGGGGAGGATCTCATACCAGGTATTTATCAGGCCTCACCTATTAATATCAGGTGAGGCACCTTTCTGCTTCCCAGAACTGGTACTTCAGCCAGCTGCTCAGCACAGGCACACACCAGCCTCACCTACACGTCGAGAATGGTGGGTGACTCTGTGCATGTGCTCTAAGTTATCACTCACATTTCTACTGGAACCATTTCTTAAGGCCTCCAAGCTATCACATTTCCGCCCGGGGCACCTCTGCTGTCAAAGAGCCTATGTTCTGAGATCGGTAAGGTGGAGATACTGTTTCACCTACCCTCGCCTGCCTTGCGGTGGTGGCGGTGGGTGTGCGTGTGTGCCACCCGAGACCACTCGGTTAAGGGCAGGAGGAGCAGAGAAGGGACTGCCGGTGGCCACCGCGCTGATCCAACCCCTCGGCTCCTGTCCTCCCCCCATGGCCTGGCCATACCTGATGCTCCAGAGGAGGCTTACACACCAGACTGGTCGTACACATAACGTAAGGCTCATAAGGGAGGATGGCAGTCCTTGTCTCCTTCCAAGGAGGACATCGCATCCCCTGCGATAAGTTTTTATCTATGCACTGCGATATTGCAGGGAATTCTAAGGACCTCTCATGGCAACTAGGAGGCGAAAAACATTCATTAACCCCTCCTCCACCTCCCTCGAAGCCATCCAGCAGCAATTTAACCCGCAAACATACTGCAACACAAACCAGATAAAACAATCCCTATCAGGCTTTACGCTACCCACTGGCTCCTGCCATTTGAGATATTCACCTACTTTAAGGCTTGAGGCACGCTGCAGAGCCTGGCTGCGAACACTCCTGTATCGGCTGCAGGGAATTTGTTTTTAAGGGTTGCTTTTCAGGGCATTTCCCCCCCCCCCCCCCATCTGCTCTCTTTTTCCAGTCAGGCAGAAGCACGGGCGCCGCTGAAGTTAGGATGCTCTAAGGAACCGCTAAACTTCCACCGCACGCACGCTTCGGTGCGGCACCGCCGCCACCTCCCCGGGAGGAAGCCGGCGCCGTGCCCGCCCCGGCTGCGGCCGAGGCCTCCTCTCCTCTCGCTTCCCTTCCCTGCCCTGCCCGGCTCCGGGGAGGCGGCCGTGCCGGCGGCGCGCCGGGAAGGGGAGCGCGGCCGGGCTGACCGCAGGCCCCGCGCCTCCCTCCGCCGCCGGCCGCTGCGGAGCCGCCGGGCGCCGCCGCGGGGCACCGCGCCGGCCCGCACCACCACCCCACCGCCCGCCCGGGAGATGCGGCCCGGCGAGGAGCGAACTTCAGAGCGATCGCCGCATTACCCACCCTGCCAGCGGCGTTCGCTCGGGAGGAGCTGGGCAGGCTCCTCGGCGGGCCGTGTGATGCCGGGCAGGCCTCACCGGCCCGCCGGTCGCCCGGCGCCGCACCGGGGGGGGGGGAAACAGGCCCGGCCCGGCGGAGGACCGCGGCGGGGGCCGGGCAGGTACTCGCTGGGGCTGCGAGCCCCCGCCGCGGCCGAAGCCGGGGGGGGAAGCGGCGAGGCGGCGGCCTCCCCCTGCCCGCGGCGGGGCCCCGCAGCCGCCCGCTGCCGCTGGAGGCGCCGGGGGCGGCCCGGGCGCCGGGGGGTGGGGGGGCTGCCCGGGCCCGGGGGCCGAGGCCGCTCGGCGGCGTGGCCGGCAGAGGGCGCCGTCGGCGGGCCGGCGCCGACCGGCACCCCGAGCCTGCCGCGGCCGCTCCGCCGGCACCGGCACCGGTCCGCCGCCGCGCAGGGCTCCGCCGCCACCGCCGCGGCCCCCCCGCACCCCTCGGCGGCGCCGCCGCCCCCGGGGTCCGGCAGCACGGTGCTCGGCAGCGGCGAGGGCGGGGAGGGACGGCCGTCCTCCCTCCGCTGCCGAAAACGCTCCTCTTTGTCTGCCTGCCTGCCTCTCGCGGGGTCCGAACTCCGCACCGGCGGCGAGCCCGACGCTGCCCAGAAATAACCCGGCGGGCCGGTAACTTTACACCGCCCGCCGAGCGCCCTTCTCTCGGGCGCTGCAGCCCGGGCTCGATTTTCTCCTCAGATAAGTTTTACCGGCCTCGCCATAGAGACAGAAAAGTACCGTGTCCCGTCCGCGCCCCCCCCATCCCGCTCCCCGCCGGGGTCTCCGCCGCCGCGGACCGACCGATGGGTCCCTGGGCGGGATAAAGCGCCCGCCGGGTGGATGTCCCTCCGGTTTATGTAACGCTCCCCGGCCAGCGCCGAGCCGGGAGGGGTGACGGGGGAGGATAAATGCATCGCGAGGGGATTTAAATTAACCTTGATACCATTTCATACATATATATATACACACAGATATATTTTAACAGCCACCCTTAAATACGCACCTATCTAACATACACACACACACCCCTTTTATTTATTTATTTTTCCAACCTGAAAAAACTAAGTTGGGGCACTTGGGCTTCTCGCCGCAGCCTGGGCTGGGCTGAAGGAGAAGCCGGAGGAGCTGACAGGCGGCTGCCGGTAGCCGCGTTCCCCGCCGCCGCTGCCCGCGGGGTCTCCGCGCCCCGGAGGAGAGCCCCGGCGGGGGGAACTCCTGGGAAACCGGCGAAAGGAGCGGGGTGGCCGGTCCTGGAAATGCGAACTGCAGCGAGGGGCAGGCAGGCACACACGCACACACACAGGCGCAGGGCAAGCTCCGTCCACCTCATTGTTCTGCTCGGCACCGGCACGGACTTCACCCACCGCCCCCCGCCCGGGACCGCGGGGCTGGGGGGGGGCACGGGGAGAACCGGGGAGCGACCCGTGCCTCGCCCCGCTCCCCACCGGTCTCCGGGCAGGGCGGGGGTGCCCCGCCGCCAGCCTCCCCGCAACAGCGCCGGGGGGACGGCGGACCGCGGGCGGACGGGGAGCCCCGGTCGTGTGTGTGTCCCCCCCCTTCCTTCCCGGCGGGGCAAGGGGTGCCGGCAGGTCGGGCCGTGCCGGGGCTTACCTTCGTACATGGGGGCCATCGGTGCAAGGACGCCTGTTATTCATGGCAACGCCGCCACGAACGACGCGAGATCGCAGCCCCCCAAACTCAACACACATCTGCCATCTTGAGCGGGTGTCTCTCGGCGGAGGCGAAGCTGCCGCCTGCCTTCTGCATCGCTGCCCACCTCAGTGCGGGGGGAGCCGGGCACATCCAGCCCCGCTGCCGGCCCTCCGACGCGGCCGGGGCGGGCGGGCGAGCGGGCGGGGGGCGGCGGCGCCGGGCCGGGGCCGGGGCCGGGGCCGGGGCCGGGGCGAGGCGCGGGGCCGGGCAGGGGCGGCGGGCGGCGGGGCCCCCCCGGCTCGGGACGGCGGCGCTGGGGAGGGAGGGAGGGAAGGAGAGAGGGAGGAAGGGAGGGAGGAAAGAAGGAGGGAGGGAAGGAGGGAAGGAGGGGGGCTGGCGCGGTGCCCCCGCTCTCAGCGCGGCATGGCTGCGTGTGCCGGGGCGCCTGCAAAAGTTGCACTGGGGGTGAGAGAAAGGGAGAGAGAGACGGAGGCAGAGAGAGGGAGACGGAGACCGAGACGGAGAGGAGGAAAAAAAAAAGGGGGGGAGAAAAAAAAAAAAACCGAAGGGAGTTTGCAAATAATCAAGCGCCGATGGCACTGATCGCGGCTTCCCAGAAGGAGAGGGAGCGAGCGAGAGAAACCCTCTGCTGAGATTATGTGGGATCTTGTTTAACAACACATTTCAATCAGGAGAAAAAAGGAACAGTCAACAGAAGTTGGTGAAACACTTCTGTCTTCTCCCCCCCCCCTTCCTCTTTATAGAAAAGAGGGGAAGGGAAAAAAATCTTAAAAAAAATAAAAGAGGCAGCTGATTGAAGCTTTGCAATTCACTGGCTGTGGGGATCATATAATTTGAGCTCATGTTTTACAATAGCATGGAAAATTCCTACCTCTCCCCCTCTCCCCAAATAAATCTTCTATTCCCTTAAGGCATTTCACAATCTGGTTCACTGACAAAAGTTCCAATTTATCCTTTTTTTTTTTTTTTTCATTTAGCTCGCTTGCAGTGTAAATATTTAGCGGATGCATTTAAAATAAACATACGTTGTTGCTTTTAGGATTCGGGTTGTGTTTTTGGTTTTTGTTTGTTGGGTTTTTGAAAAAAAGGAACCACATCAAAGAAGTGTTTACTTACTGAGATTGACAGCCACTACTTCCCACCACCACCACCACCCCTTTTTATTTTAAAAGATCCATCTCTCTGGCTGGGCTTTTGCTGTAGGAACACCAACCTGACCAGCATCGTTTTTGTCGGTGCACACGGGAAAGCTGTAGGTGAGGCCGCATTATCCAGAGCCCCCTTTGCCCATCACAGGCTTTGCAAAGAAACGTCAGTCACCAGGTACACATTACACAGGCGAGGAAGCTGAGACTCATGCAAAGCCTCTGGCAAAGGTGGAAACAAAACCTCAGGCTGTGATCCTGCATTGACTCCTGTCTGGATCTGCCTGCCTGGAGCTCCTTACAGGTGAGCAGTGTGCGACCAGGCTGGTGAAGATGCATTCTCTTCGTGCCTGCTGTAACTGCTGGTCCCACAAAACGCTGCCTCTCAATGTCGCTGGTGCCCACCCAGACCTCTCCCATGGCAGGATCCGATCGCAACAGGGCTTGACACCCAACCATTCATGTCAATGTCTCCAGGAGAAGGAGGAGGCAAGAGGTAACTCTTATTTGGGATTTCAGTGAGAGCCAAGCACTCACCAGCCTGGCCCCTGGTCTGGGGGTACCCAGAGGATGCCTATGCTGGCAGATAAAAGCAAGCCAGGGAGCAAGCCATGCTGAGCAGCTGGTGGAGCAGGATGGCCATGTCTGCGCTGCAGAGGACAAGCCCGCAGGCTCCTGTGGGACCCCTTTGCTCGCAAGGTACCTTCAGTGTTTTGCGTGACTTTTTTCCCAGCTGAAAAATGCCTGAAGTAACAGAAGGGCTGTCTCACCGCCCATCAGCATTCTGTTTACTACATGAAGCTGAGGATACGTGTTGCATGTGTCGGGGAGTGGCATGCGGGGCAGGTAGAGGTGGTTGAGGGCGCAAGCGTCTCGGATGGCACTGGAGGACTGTGTACAGCAGAGGGAGCAAAACCTGCTGCCATCTCGTCTCTGCCTCATTTTGAGAGCGATCCCAAAACCAACCACCACTACATCTTGGAAAGAAATGGAGCTGCCTCCAGCTGGACCGCTGGGAAAGTCCAGGCCAGAGCTGGAGAGCAGGCGGCATGCGCGGCAGCAGGCACAGTATTTGAACTTGCTTCTTGCCCCTCTTTTATTTAGCCATGGCAACCCTCAGAGTTTGGCTCTCGATACTGAGTCGATACCTCACATTTTCCTGAAAAACGTTTCTGGTCATTGTAATTCTGCGCTGCTCTCTTCTTTTATGATGGAGCACATTATCTGCTTTCCAAGGCTGTTGATGCTTCTGAGCCTGGCCTGCCTCCTTGCCTTGGATCAGAGCGGCAGCCACGGAGCCCTGTCTCAGAGCCACGGAGGAGATGTGGAAAAGTATCAGGGAAGAGCAGAGGACAAAACCAGAGGAGAGGAGCAGGCTGCTAAAGGAACCAGCTTCACTTCTTGTCATTGTATTTTGCTGCAGTGTGGCACCAGGGTAGCCACATCACCCTTGCTGTGCAATGGGGGCAGGGGTACCAGCTTCTGCTGCATGAGACTGCACTGGTGGCTTCTTCTCCCTCTGTTTCACCCTGAGCTATCCTGTAGCTCTTCGGTCTATGTTAACTCCCCATCCATCAATGCTAGTATGATACAGGAGCTTGAAGCATAAACTAAACTCAGTCCTCACCCCTTTTGCCAGAAGAAAAGAGGAAGGGGTTGGTGGAAGGGTCTGCAGGACTCTGTGCAGCCTAAGCATGGAAGTGGTGCCTCCTGACCCCGTGGCTGGTGGGTGGAGCACAGAGGGTGAGGCAGGAGCAGCCAAACCTCTGCGTGACATACTTAAGCAAATGCTAAAGCTGCCTGGCTTCAAAGCACAGGTTATTCTGCCTCTTTTAGGGGCAAGGTGCTGAGCTTGATGGACTACTTGGCTAGCCCAAGACAACAATTCTTGATTGCCTTTCAGGTTCAGTAACGCCAAGGACATCGCAGATTCTCATCTGCTGGTAATGTGTCCAAAGAAAATTAATGAGGATTGTTCGGATCTTATATATTTTTAAGTGTTGCTGCCAAATGAGGTCACAGCACATTTGGTAAACAAAAAACAGCCCAAACAGGTCCTGACCTCGGCCCAGGTTGGCAGCTAAAACCCAGTGCAGGGAGGAAGCTGGTGGTGTGTGGGCATGCAGAAGGAGCAGGGGTTCACCCTGCCGGGCACAGCCTTCCTCCTCAGCTCACCCAGGGGCCTGCTCAGCCTTGTTATGGAGCATTGTGTACCACTGAGGCAGCAGCATACTCAGCTGCATCCACCATGGCTTCTGGGCAGTGGTGGTAGACATTAAGCCAGGGAAAGGAGGGATGGCTTTTTTAGAGGGGTAGCACTCAAGGGGCTTGTTTCCATTTCTGCCCCCCATATGCAGATCTTGGTGGTCTTGGGCATGTCACTCATTTCTCCAGAAAGGCACACGATGTCTGACTGGCGTGTCTCAGGGGGCCTCTAGTAACTACTCAACTGCAGTGGGAGTAGCAGGAGTTACTGTTTCTTGCTGGAAATGGTGAGAGTTTGGGGTTATCTTTCTTAATACAGATTTTGGAGGTCAAGGTGCAAGAAGGAAGGCAGGTGAGTTTTAAAACAGTGTTGGGTGTTGTGCAGTTTTAGGGGAGGCTGTGTGAATAGACATGAGGTGCTCTTTTGTCGCTCAGAGCCACAAATGCCACAATGGCATCACCTCCTCTTCTCCACTGCCTCTGCTGGGCCCTGGCTGTGCCAAGAGCACGCCAGGGGCAATGCCAGAGGTACCTGCTCCTGAGGTGCAATTTCTTCCTCTTTCTCCCAAAGAAAGCTGAGGAGGTTTGTGGCTCCCAGCTTTCTCAGTTCATTGTCCGTCCACTGCAGTTTCTTCTTCAGAAAGATCAAGCCTAAAAAAATGTACTAATAAAAGACTGTAAGGTACGTTAAAAAAAATAATCCAACCCAAAAACCAAACAAGAAAACAAAACCAGAAGAGAAAACCTGTAAGCACACAAGGTGAGCACGTCCCCTTCAGTGACAACCTTAAATACCTGTTTGCCTTCACGGAGGAGCTGGAAGGCAGCATGTTGTTAACAAAAATCAGGCCCCAAATCTTTCACATTAAGCAAAGCAAAATATTTTTGTGAGCACCAGGGGAAGGTTTCCCAGTGAAATACACACAGATGTTTTCTTTTTAAATGTAAATCAGTGCAGGAATGGACAGTTTAATTAAAAACAAAATTATTAGGTAAGTGCTGAGGGAATCTATTTGCTGGGTACACTCACATATTTTTACTGGTGAGTCAATTGCAGTTTTTAATTTCTTCCCTTCTAATATGATCAGCTCAGAGGCTAGCCACTGTGATGCAGAATATTTGGGAGAGGATTTTTCCATGGATAGCAGGAATTTCTGCTCTGTGTGGAAGTTGAGGGTGCCCAGGCAGCCTGCTATGGTATGTCCATTCCCAGCCTTCCATCTCTGCTAATCATTAGCAAACACTCACTATAGGCTGCCTCTGTGCCATCACCTGGAAAAATCCCTGTCCCTTGTGATTTTGGGTCGTTGCTAGTGGCTGAAACATTTGGGCTTACTGCTGGCTGGGATGCTAAGGGAAAGGGGTGAGTATTAACTGGCTGTACACCCTGCCGCTGCTCTGTTGCTAGACTCAGCTCCTTTCAGTACCACTCATCTCTCCGCACACACCCCTGTTTGCAGGCGTGTGTTTTTCAGAAGCACCCCTGCCCCTTCCATCCAGCCCGCGCCTCCCTCTTCAGCATGACAAACAATACAGACTGTCTCCTAAGCATGTCAGAAAACAGTCAGGATTGGGACCATGAGTGCTTATTTCTTATGTTCTGAGTAAAGGCCCTTATCTTTGAATGCATATGGAAAATACACTGCATGCTTGAGTGGGGTTGGGGACAGATGGCTCTGCCATAGCTAAAGTTCAAAATAAGACCACAGAAACATACAGCAAAATTATCCCGTGCAGCAGTGAGTGGGACTCTATAAGAACATAGATGTTGTTACTCAGTCTGGACATCAATGGCTTCCTCAGTGCAGTGGTGTGGTGCAAATGCCTCTTTCAGGGGGTAACAGTTATTAACAGATTTATGGTGCAGACATACAGAGGGATGAGGCTTAATTCCCTCTATGAAACCAGATGATGCTGATAAAGCTTCAGTGGCTTTGATAGATGTACCCTGATTTAGACAGGAGTGTGGCAGTGAGAAACAGGACAGATGTTGGTAAAATGCTTTAGGTACCACGGATGGAAGAAAGGTGTGGTGAAAGAGCACAGTCTGATTAGTGCCCTGGGGAAGGCAGAGATCTGGGTCACCTCGTCCATGCCTACCACCACATCTGATCACATTTCTGAACCTTGCTTCCCCATCTGGATTATCGCTGAAATAAATGCCCTAAAAATGACATGGCCTCTCCATTTGATGGGTTAAACACAACTTGCCATCATCAAACTTTTGCAGTTGGCTCAGGTATTGTTGTCAGGGTCTTGGATCCTTTTCTTTTTATTCTTGAAAAGAAAACTTTGAAATATGTATATATTAAAAAAGTGCTTATCAGATAATGAAATTCTAGCTGTGGTTGTCTTTCAGACAACCAGGGCCGTGATTTAATTGGAAGTAATTATAGTCTTTTCTGAAGTATAATTTTTAGGGTATTTTTTCCCCCTGACATTTTCAGCATGGGAATTAAAAATAAAACAATGTCAGAATCACGAGACTTCAATCTGTCTTCAAACAATAATGTGGGCTAGTGTCAGAGGTTTATCCTTGGCTGGAAGGAGGAAGAATTCACTAAAGAAAATCCTCCTGGTGGAAATGGCCAACAGCATCTAGTTGTGCATTTTCTGTGCTCACAAATTCCTGAGAGACTCCTGCTTCATAGAGCTCACTAGAAGCCCTCTACCTCCACTGCAGTGGGAAAGGGCACATCAGTGCCTAGCTCTTGAGAGCACCGCATACGTGATGCAGGCTTCTTTAATTATTCCACTGGTACGGCTGTATGAAGAGACACACTTAGAGTAAGGGAGAAAAAATCCATTCTACACAACAAAAATTAAATGTAGTCCATATACCCTGATGAGAGCAACCCAGGGTATAACAAAGTTATATCCGCATTCCTCCCCTTCCACCATCACCCCCAATATTTTCCCAATATTTAAAGAAGAGATTTTTCAAATTACCCTCTTCTAAATTTTGCCCTGATTTCACTTTGTAATTCTTCATCTTCCTTTGGCGAAACCACCAGTGCATCCCCTAAGCTGCAGCTCACACACTCTGTCTTACCCACAGTGCCATTCTCTGCCAGCATAAACTCAGCCTTTTTGGTGGCCAGTGGCATCAGCAGGGCCCCAATGGGCAGAGCCTCAGCTGCCACCAGCCAGCGCAGCTTTGCTGGTACCAGTGATGCTGTGATGCCCACAGACAGATCTGCATCTCTAAATACAGTCACTCAGAAGGACAATTTGGCCCAGCCTTTTAATCCAGCTGCTCCAGACTCAGAATCATTCTGTAAGGATGCTTATGCACACACGAGGAATCATTTTGCGCTTCGAACCCTGTGCTTCTGGATTTGAAATGTTAGATTTAATGCCAATTTTAAATCCATTCCTGAACACCAGTCAAAGAGAAAGGATTATTTTATATGAAAAGGGCAACACGTATGAAGAAAAAAAGTTACGTATGTGAGGCAGGCTGTGATTATGGCGCTGTATAAAGTGCTATAGAGGATTGTGTGAGGCATGGTCCGTTCTGCAAAGCATGTTGTCTTTTTGATGAGGCAATAGGTGAGGTCCCCTATCATTATAGACTCTATGGAGTTATTCACTGGGGCTGAGTTACAGGCCAAATTCCTTCTGGGCAATACCTGCCTGTCCCACTCATGTACCCCACCTTGCTGCTCAGCTTTATTTAGGCCTGTTTTCTCCATCTTAAAAAGACCTATTGCATGGCTTCACTGGAGCAGGATGGCTACATGGCTTCAGCAGCAAGGGAAGGGACATTCCTCTACCCTTCAGCCTCAGAAACAACCTTTTCAAAGAAAGATATCAAGAGAGTAACATTAATTATTTTATTATGCTAGAAGTTATGATAAGGGAAAAGAAATATACAGACTGAAGTAAAATTTTGGCCTTATAAGACAAACTCAGTGATCTTAAAGTAATAAAACTTTCTGTGGCACTTTGCCGAAGCTGATCTTCCATACTTCGGGGATAAGTATGGATGTGCTGACAGGAACCTTGTGGCTTCCAACCCATGCACTGTGGAAAGCCTCATGGGATTTTCTGGAAAGCAACTGCTTTTCCTAAAGTTAAGCATTTTTATCCCCCCTCCCCAAATAGGCAGAAAACTAGCACTGTTTCAAAGACAAGTATGTTGTGTTTACTACCATCACTTTCAAGCTGTCAACAGAAAACACTTGAAATTGCAGGCAAAGTTTCCAAGAGAGCAGAGATGGAGATTTTCTTTGCTTAGATTAAATTTCCCAGTACCTTCCAGCAGTCATTCTCCTGCCTTTGCACTGCTCCCTCGCTCAGCTGGGAGCCTGGAGATCTGAGACCATGACTTGACCACCAATCTGCTCAGGGATTCTGTGGATTTGGGCCAAGGAGTGCATTTGGTACACAACACAGCTCTGAGTTTGGCAGGACCCTCTTGTCCAGAGATGGGAAAACCTTGTAATATTTACACTCATTAGACTATTTAATGGAGGTCATCTCCTTTTCAAGCCCAGATGCCTGTAAGACCCAAACCTGGCCATGATGTCCATCACTGTCGGTGCTGTACCTTGCTGGTTACCTGCAGCCTGTGACTATGGCTTTAAAAATTGTGCTGATGAGGTCTTGTCTTGAGACCCTGCTGCCCACCCATCTCCATGCTGAGAGAGCCAAATAAATATTTACTAATTCTCAAAATAACACCCAGCCACAGTCCTCCTTACTGCTGCAGAGTAGTTCACCTAATTGAAATAAGAATATAAGTAAATTGTTTGTCAAGGCAGTTTATTAGGAAAAGCATTGCTGTGTCAGGAGCTCCCTCACTGTGAGAGATGCTGTGTTGTCTCTCTTAATATTTAATGCCATTTTAATAATATTTCCCAGTTAGGGGTGCAGGCTGATGGTACAGACTGAAGGCCAAGCCTGCCAAAGTAGGGAGGAAGGAAAGCTCCGGGACTGAGGTCACTTCAGCTCCATTGACTTACCCACCTGGAGGCTGGGCAAAGAAAAATCCTGCTCTTCTTCCAAGGGACTCGGCCTCTCCTGGGTCTTCCTCTTGGCAACTTTATCTCAGATTTATGGATATTGCCTTTCCTCACTCAGAAGGGCTCTTTAGAAGTTTAGGGCCACATCCTGAGGTGGTGGAGATGAGAAACCCACGCTTTTTCTCTTACAAAACCAGTTCTCATTGCTATGCCACTCCAGTTGGGCTCATTAATCAGACAGTACCATAAACTACTGCATTTCTCTCAAGCTTGTGATTTGCAGCTGCAATGCTCTTACCTGTTCTTGGCAACTCTTGTTTTGGAAACCTCTGGGTTGAAGTCAGAGGTGTTTTAGCTCAAGGAGTGAGGAGCTGCAGCTGATGGTGGTACCCCAGTCCCCATGCCATCCCCCAGCACTTCCCCTGGCAGTGATGCCTAGCTCAGGCTCTTCCTTGTTGTGAAAGCCTCCTGGCTGAAGGACTGGGGAGTCAGAACCTTTTGAAGCTGCTGCATAATAAGCTGTATTTCTTTCCCAAACATCACTAGACAGTTCAATAATAATTACATGAACTTTGTAATCAGCCAAACCAGCGCAGGCATCCACCTGGCTAAACATAGCATTTGTGAGTAATTTTACATAAAGGGCAGGCGCTTTTGAACTTGGTGCACAGGACTTGTGCACAAACAGCTATAGGAGGAGGGCCCAGTTAGAAACAAACCGTCCTTAGCTGTCACTTTGCTGTCTCTGACTTCCCACGCATTCAAATGCTGAGACTGATTCATTTAATCTTACTCTAAAGCAGCAAGCCACAGACGCAGTTTCCTGACAGTTGCTTAAAAAAGTGTAGCTGAGCTCTCTTAAATTGTCTTCCCTTTTATTATATTTAGACATTGTGATTAGAGTATCTGCCACGATATGCTTTTACTTTAAGGCAGAAGTTCAAGCCACTCTCTGAAAGCAAACAGCGATGCTCCCAGGAACTGAAGGGGCACCAGAGCCAGGGTTTGGCATTCGGGAGCAGAGATCTTCAGTGCTGCTTGTGCTGCTGGCTCCCCCGGTGCAGCCAGCCTCATGAAACCTGAGTTTTCAAATAAGTGCAACATTATTCACCATAATGAGACTACCGGGAAGGGTGGGGGCACAGAGAGACTTAGTGACTCTTTCCATGCATTATAGCAATATCAGCTGAGTAGCTCCTAGGATTTTGCCTTCTCCTTCTTCCTTCCTCAAACCTGGCTTCTCATGGCAAAGGCTTGGATGCAAAATCTGGACACTCCTGTCATACGGACAAGGCTTATGTATGTTTGTGTCACTGCAAAGCAGATTGTAATGACTACGCTTCATGCATTTTGCTCTAATTAAGTCAGTGGCAGTTTCAACACAGATACAAACTTGATGTGCAGCTCTGCCCTTGACAATTGCATACTGAAGACAATACCTGAAAGCTCTTGTTTTGCTAAATATGCTATTTAATATTTTGTAACGTTGAGGTAAATACAGTTGGTGGACGCAGAGTCTTCCTCATTTCTATATCATTACGGAGGAAGTTATTAGAGTTATGCTGAAGGAGGTTTCCTCGTTGTGTGACTTGCTTTGCCAGAGCACTTGTCAGATCCTGAGCTGCAGGTTACAGTCCTGCTGACCACCGGCTGTGATGAGAAGACCCCTAAACTCCAGCAGACTCTCAGCCAGTGCTCTGGCTGCAGGAGCCCTACTGCAGGCTAGCAAATGTGATGAAAGTCTGTCAAGCAGGACAAGGTGAAAGATCCTCTGGGCTCTAAGGTACATGGGGACATGGGAAGGGCTCTGTGTAGAGGGGAATGGTAGGGAGCAGATGCTGTACCTCTGATGTCTTTTGTTAACCTGAAATAAATGCAGGGGTTTTTTAACTGAATTAAACACAATGAATTGAAAGGTGAATTTCTCTCATGTGCCAAATGCTGGTTTTTTAGGTTGGTGTCGGGTACCTGTCTTCCTCCTCTAGCTGATCTACAGAGATCTGTAAATCTGTTATTGCTTCCAGACACACTCGTAGAAACTTGTGCTTTTAGTTTAGTGTGTGGAAAACTTGAGGTCCTACATCCAGATGTTAATGTTGGTCCAAATGGGATTGGATTGCCATTCTTTTAAGATCTGCTATATTCCCTGTCTCTCAGATAAAAATGTCATGCTAGAAGCTTTCTACTATCCCTGTGTCTCTAGAGAGAGTCTTGGAGACTTGAAGGTGACTTTTCTGTGCAATGGTCTCAATATAATCCCAAAAATACTTCATAATTTGGAGCCTGCTCCTCAACCTCCAGCAGAGATCAAAGGGATCCCAGAAAAAAATTAAACACCATGCATTCCTACAAGCTGAGCCTTTGGCTGTAATGAATCAATCAACTACCCTTTTATCAGCCAGATATAAATTGACTTGAGGCACTTTGGAGCCTAAGGGTAGTATAAGGCTGCTAGTTTAAGGTTTATTTCCATTAAAAAGTTTGGCTTCAGAGGAAGACCTTTGTTTTCGAATGGTGTATTTTCCATCTTCTTGTTATTTTCACCTTCAAGCTTGCTTGGCCAGTTGGGTATGAAAAGCTTGTTCTTGCTTCCTAGCGGCAAGATTATCTGTTGATGGTATTTATGGAGTGCTAATTACTATCTGTCATTGGTATTTACGAGGTTCCAATTGCTACAGTACCTAGGCGCCAGGTACAATATTGAGATAAGCATAAATGTTATTGAACATAGACTCTGCTCTTTGCATCCTAGTGCATGGCCCCTTTGACTTCAATACTTTCCTTTGTCCTCTCCCTCTTTTTCATATTAGGGAGGCAGTTTAGAAAAGGTAAGTTTTGTGCTCTGCTGTGAAACAACCCTGGCTTGTGAGCTCACCCCAGAGGTACCCAGTGCCTGTGGTTCCATCTTGGAGCATATCATGCTTCTGGCCCTCATGGGTCACAAGGCATCAGTGCCGGGACCGGCAGCACCAGGAGTGCCTGGGGCTGCTTTGTCTGTAGCCTGGGTGCCAGGGGCTGCTGAATTGTTTTCCATGGGATATTTCCCAAAACGCAGCAAACTGCAGCAACTGGGAGAGCTGAAATCAAATAGGCACTGCTTCCCAGCCTGTGCACGATCACAGAAGGTGTCCTGCACAGAGGGCATGGAAAGCTTTGAACTCTGGACCACGAGCTGCATAGAAGCAAGCAGAGAGCCACCGGAGTTTGGCTAGCATTAATGTGAAGAATTTCTTCAGGCTATTGGTACTAAGGAGACAGTTTGCTGCTCAAACTAGACCATTTGACCAACTTGACCGCCAGCTGTGGCCAGAGACTGAGTCTCAGACTGATTCTGAGAAAAACGCATGCCTGGACTCCCTTCCTACCACTACAGAGAAATTTAAATGATTCCACAAGAAAGTGTAGATGAGATGAAAAAAATGCAGGTCACAGTAGCAGCTAGTTCCTAAGTGGGACAGGCATAAACTTCTTCAATGTGGATATAGAAGGGGACATATGTTGTTTCTGTTATTACAAGATTATGGGAGAATAGAGGGAAATTTCCTCACAACCTCAAGAAAGAAGTGTTCAAAACACATCTCTAAAACATCTGAAATTAAAAAATAAAAATTAGGAAAGAAATTGAAACAAGGTGTCTGTAAAGTTTTTTTTTTCCACCCTGCTTGTTTATCAGCTCTGATGGTTCTAATTAATGTCCAAGGAGAAAGCTGGAAATGGCTTCAAAATGCACAAGAAAGAGACTGCACACTTGGTAAGCCCTGCCTGTAGGACAGCAACACTGGGACACGCTCAAAATCCATAAATAAGGATGGTGCCACGAACTGAGATTTATATCTTGCTTACTCTTGTAGCTATTTCCTTACCCTCAAATTTTCTGGCATGAAAAGCTGTAAGTAATTACGCTAAGACTTTTCCTTTATGTATCACCGCTCATTCCAGACTTTCATCCCATTACACAAACAGCAGTGACGTGCTTGGCAGGAGCCCTTTGAAGCAGGTAGTGCCACTGCTGCTAGCTTGGTTTCCCCAGCACAAGAGTGGCGGCAGAGGGAGGTGAAGGGATAGAGCCTGAAATGCTGGAATGCCCTCATGTTCCTCACCCTCATCAGTTGCTCATGCCTTTCCTGCTTTGCTCCCACGTGGGTTTCTGGCCTCACAACCCACCTCAGGGCAGACTCTCACAGCAAGTGAACACCCAGCACCCAGGGCACAGCACACAGTAACCAGGGCCAAGGGAGCCAGTGATCCTACGCCTTGACTTATGAAGGCTGCTCCATGACTCCAGCAGGTTTGGAGAGAACAAGCAGGGTTGGAGTCCTTGGGAGTTACACTGACTCTCAAGGACCAGCTTTCCAGGGAAAATACTTGCCTGTGTAAATAAAGAGGGAAATAATTATAAATGGGTAATTAACTGAGCAGAAGTAGAAACGGAAAGCAGAAGCAGGACTGAAATACAGAAGGAAAAGTGCCTGAGCTTTTTTGTAGATGTAGAGGTTTGCATTTTGCATCTAAAGAAATAGGGGGAGGAATGTAAATACATATTTAGGAAAAAAAATTTAAAATGGGAAATGCAAAAAGAACCACAGTCTTTTGTGAGGAAGCCACTGATGAGACAGTGCTATAGATGCAGAAATCCAAATATCAACCTTTGTTCCTTCAAGAGTTAAAAACCAAGTAATTCATTTAGTACAGAATGAAACTAAACTTTGGGGAAAGCATCTGAGGACAGTACTGAGAATTTCTTACCCTGTTATTTTTGCTGCAGTCATTGGGCAGTGTAAATGAGGCAGTTATTAGAAGTGTAATTTATTCCGAGAAATACTGCATTCCTTTTTTGTCACCACTACCTTGCTTATAGTCAGGTGTATTTATTGAAATGTGCTCAAATTCCTGGACTGCATCACCACCAGCCCCCCAGCACCATTCACTTAGCTAGCAGAAGGATAAAAGACCCCTATCCAGTGAGATACCCTTCTTCCCCATAGAGTCGTAGAATAGTTTGGGTTAGAAGGGACCTTTAAAGGTCATCTAGGTCCAGCTGACCTGCAATGAGCAGGGACATCTTCAACTAGATCAGGTTGTTCAAAGCCCCATCCAGCCTGGCCTTGAATGTTTCCAGGGACAGGGCATCTACTGCCTCTATGGGCAACCTGTTCCAGTGTTTCACCACCCCCATTGTAAAAAAATTCTTCCGTATATCTAGTCTGAATATCCCCTCTTTCAGTTTAAAACCATTATTTCTTGTCCTAGCACAACAGGCCATGCTAAAAGGTCTGTCCCTATCTTTCTCATAAACCCCCTTTAGGCACTGGAAGCTGCTCTAAGGTCTCCCTGCAGCCTCTTTTCTCCAGGCTGAACAAGCCCAACTCTCTCAGCCTGTCTCCATAGGAGATGTGCTCCAGCCCTCTGAGCATCTCTGTGGCCTCCTCTGGACTCACTCCAACAACTCCTCTTGCTCTGGGGGCCCCAGAGCTGAACACAGGACTGCAGGTGGGGTCTCACGAAAGTGGAATGGAGGGGGAGAATCACCTCCCTCTACCTGCTGGCCACTCTCCTTTGGATGCAGCCCAGCACACAGCTGGTTTTCTGGGCTGCCAGCGCACACTGCTACCTCTTCATTCTTCTTATTAAGGAAAAACTGGAAAAAAGCATAGGTCTTATGGCACATGCTGAAAGCCAACAGCTGCCAATGACAAATCTCTCTTGGACTCAGAAAATGGTTCCTTGTCCCTTCTTAGAGGGACGTCCTACCCCATTAATCAGCAACAGTGGTGGTGGGTGAAACTGGGGCAAGGAGGTAAGTAGAAAATGGCTTGCCAGGGAAGCAGGATCTCACAGACCTCCAGAACTGAAACCCCAGCCTTTCACTTTCTTCCAAAAGGCTATATGGAAAACAAGTCTAAATGTACTTCCTTTGCTCAACACACAAGGTACCTCCTGTACTCTGCTCTCTCATATTTCTGGATGAGAGAAAATTCAGCAGGCAATTTATCATCAAATTAAAGTCACTGCTATCAAAATCATTCTGGATCCAAAAGAGTGGAATAAATTTGATCTTACTTGTAGAAATGTATTTTGAGCAATGATAAAAAGCCTGGACCAGCTGCTTCTTGCTCAGCTCATATGTAGGCTACACCTGCATGGATTTCAGTCATGGACTGCCTGAGTGAGGGCTGGCAGGGGGAATTGCAGTGCCATGAGCTGAGTTGGAGATGGAGGGGCTGGTACTTGGAGGCCACACTGTGTTCCTCATCCCAGGATGCTGCTGAGTCCCCAGAGACATGGCAGCCAGGGTTGTGCTGTCTGTTTTTCCAGCCTGGTTAGGAGATAACAGGAGGGACACTGTAGGGAGAAGATTTAGGCAATGTGATTTAAAATAAGGAAATGAAGCAAAAATCCCTCTATGATTTTGTAGCTCTTTGAGCTCTTTGGGTGGTGGGGCTGGAAGTACAGGCTCACAGACTTTATTAGTTTAATAAACTAGAACGACTACCATATTTTGACACTCCATCACTGTAACTAGCCTTTAGTGAGACAGGGTCTTTGGCCAGTGCTATTTCTAAGGAGAATTTCTCTGTCCTTATGCTTGCCCTGTGTACCAGGCATGTGGGGACTGTGTTATCTAACCCTCCCTCCCCTTGTTTATAGTTCCCATTCCCACACAACCCATAGGCAGTGTTGTACAGCACTGCTCCCCTCCCCCAAACTTTCTCTCTTTCAATTGGTATCACCACAAAGGAATAAATTATTACTGACACTGATTCCAATTTAATCCTTTCAATAATCCGATTTTTCCAAGCCTATTTATATCCTTGAAATGACAGTGGGGTTTAAAGAGATACAAATACCTGAGCCTAAGCATTGGTGCTATCCACACCAGCCTGCTCCGGTTTTGACCCTGGGGAATAAAGCGTAACTCCAAAGATTATGTGATAAATCCCTTCCCAAGTGTTGGTAGTGCTAGACTAGTATTGATGAGCAATATTTTTCATGTTACAGGTTTACTCTGTGTTACAGTGGTAACAAGCTGAAGTCCCAAAATAAGTTTTAAAGCTCATATAAATGTAGAATTTCTTTTCCCTGTGTGGATTTTTAATAACCTTCTGGTGTCTGGAAATGATCAAGAAATAAAGCTTTCATAGCAATGTAGGAAGTTTAAGCCCATTCTAGTTTGTTATTTCATCCAGCAACTTAAGAACTTTTCTTATTTTCCTGGGCTTTAAGGTGATCAGCCAATGTTTTCTCCCATCCCCAATCTCCTTAAGAAGCTTATTAATGTTTTACATTCAAAATAAAGACAAACCAATCTGAAAACAAAGCCTTCCTTAGGGCTCCGTATTCTAAATGTGCTTGCTGGACTATTTCCACTATTTGTAACCAATTCATTTTAATATTGCTCCTTATTGCTAGATCTGCAGAACTTCAGTTCACACGTAGCCAAGAAGTAGTTCAACCAGCAGTCAGCAGGTTTTTGTTCTTTTTTGCTCCCCACTTTCATAATTCAACACAGTGACTTGTTTATATAACTGAATCCTTTTGTTTCTCCAAAAGGGACTTGGATATTCCACTGAGCGACAACACCCGGGGTAGGTGATGGTCTGGTTTTTCCAAAGCAAAGACCTCAGTTTTCAGCAGAATTTACATTCCAGTAATAAATATTTAAAAGAATTATAATGGAACTGAAGCAGAGAATGTCCCTCTGAAACATACGTGCACACACACGTGCACACACACACACACGCACTCACAGTCAATTAGTCTGGGGTTGCTTCGATGTAGATGGTGCCTCTGTTCAAACCCTGAAATATTTTGCTTTTTCCATTAGAAAACTTGGCCACTTCGTATTTTTAATACCCCATAAAAAGTTTATAAAATGCTATTCTTTACTGTCTACATAGCAGATCACTCAAACATCTATGTCAGAGGCATTTTCTGCAGCAGGATCTCTTTTTGACCCTGAAAAACTGTAAGACAGAATACAAATCATGCTGATTTCTTGCTGTTCTTTCTTAGGTATAAGCTTTAAGATTTTCTATCATCTCCATTTTTTCTACAGCAGGCTAAAATAAATGGCACCAGTATGGCAGTTTTGGAACATACCAGGGCTACAAAACTGTGTTCTGGCTTCAAATGTGTAGACTATTATTAAGCAAATGAGATACTGATGTACTTTTCCATTTACATTTGCCCCTGTAGGCATAACACCAGGTGATGTCTTAATTAATAGTGGTGAAGATCATATACATGACATAAATAAAAGAGCTGTTTTTTAGAAATAAAAAGAAAATAATGTTCCCACTCCTCTGAGGAAACAGACTGAATAGATTCCAAAAAACAGAATAATGAAAACCAAAAGGCAAAAGAAGGAAGAATGTAGCATAAATATTGGAGTTACCTGCAAATATTTCCATCTATAAACAGTACAGAATTTATTCTGTTCAGTTTGTTGTATCCTTCACAGCACTTCACATTACTCATAGGGTAACCTGTCTGTCTTTACATTTGCATTGAACCATGCCCATGTTAGCAGCACTGCATCTGTACTATCAACTGGCTGAGTATAATGCCCAGTGAGTTCTGCCCACCGAGGAGATAGGAGAGCCTGCCGTCCCTTCTTGTGATAGGAACACACTGATGGGTGCTTATCGAGGGAGGACTAGTATATAGGACACATAAACATATAGGATGGGTGGGAGCAGCAGCAGGACCTTTGTTTCACAATCTGACCAAAGAAGCAAGCGATGGGAATGAAGAAATGGAGGGGGAGAGGGAGGGAGGGGAATCGGTCTTGGGGAAGGCCCTAAGGCAAGAGGGTAGGAGGAGGAGAAGGGCTAAATATTCTTTTTTCACACACATTTTTGTGTCCAGGGCTAAGCAGGAAAATAGTGCTTCATCTCCATTTCCACCCCATCTCTCATTTTTCACCTTGGGAATCTGGTCATTCTTAGCTGAGTAGGTTTAATTTGCTAACCTGACATGAACATATCCATCTTTCATGTTGATCCTGGCTTAAACTCAGCAGAAACAGAAATAAGAGTGGAAAATAACCTAGCTGGCCAATACAGACAATGACACTGAACGAGTTTAGGAGAAATGGAAGGTAGGCACAGGTATGTGGACGGTCTCTGGCTACTCAAAGTAGTCCACAGTCAAACAGCAAAAGGATGGGTGTCTGTGGACATGCATGCACCAGTGGAGAAGCAGGGATAATCACTTTTACATTCATCATCCGTCATCACCATGTTCAGCTTTCTGCAGGCACCAGTGCAAGAAGGCAGCCCTGAGAGAAGCTTACCTTCATCAAAAGAGAGCTTTGGGATGGATCCTCTGGTTGGGAGGGGGAAGGAAAAGGACCTGCCATAAGAAAGGTGAGACCCCTCCAGGGCAGGCCAGGGCAAGAGAAACTGCCCCTTGGAGAGGGGCAGGCATGCATGGAGGCAGGAGGGCCTCCTGCTCCTACAGCTCACTCTTCCCATGCCAGCCCCGCTCTATCTGCTGGCAAGAAGAATGTGAAGGCTCCAGCATTTGCCTGCAGGGACCCAGCTCCTCCTGGGTCTTTCCCAGCCCTCCCTCCATTCCCTCCATGGCTTCATTTCATCTCCCCAGGGGCCAAAGGTGTGAAGAGGAAGGCCTATCCCAGGCACAGGAGGGAGAACAACTCTTTTGGACAAGAAACTGCTCTCCTAGGAGCTTCCCTCTGCTTTTGCTTCTAACATGCCATCAGAGTTACAAATTAGGTATTGTGCACACCACGTATCTGCCATCTGATGCACTGGTTGGGAACCTGATTTTGCCACTCACCGGTGGTCAGTCAAGCCCCAGTGGAAATATCCTGCAAATCCCCCAGTGGTTCATGACAGATTTGGGTACTGCTGGGGAAGGGGTGAGACGGCAGCATCAGCTCCTCTCTCTGCAAGTGCCCAGGAAACCAGGGTGCAGCAGGGAAAGGTATTAGGGGGAAACAGGAGCACTTCAGCTCTCTGGTTTGCTGCTCAGCACTTTGCAAAGTTATTGTTTTGGCTTTACCTCCATTTTCCCCCTGCCTACTGGGTGTTTAGGAGAACATGCCAAGGAAAGACATGATCCTTTCAAAATATGGAAGCAACACAGAGAGCTTTTGCCATGTATGAGGCTGAATGGCATTGCAAACTTGACTCGCTCTTCTCTGTGTGAGGAGATGCAGGCTGGTTTAAGAAAGCTCCCTGTGAAAGGCAGTGGGATTTTTTAGCTCTGGCATTATTGGCATTATGTGTTTTGGGGTTTTTTTTCCTCTTGTCCTGCCTTCTGCTATTGGGAAATCCTCTGCACCTGGATTTTGCTTCTCTTTTCCATATGGGAAAAGAATTGTGTTCATCCTTACAGATGGCATCTCTTCCAGCTCCGTGTTAGAGGCAGTCAGGTGGATGGGGTGGGCTGAGGTTCCCCACGTCAGCCGGCCCCTCGGGGAGGGAAGAAGGGCAGCCAGTGTCAGACTGATGTTTACAGAAAATTTAGTCTCCAGTGGCTTTTCCTACTCCAATGAAACAATAGGAAGGTCTGGTGCTATATTATCCATGCTTCCTCTTTATTCTGATTTTATCTGTGAGTTCTCGCAAATAATAGATGATTGAGACCATTATTGTTCTGGGAAATAGGAAGATGAAAACATTGGACAGACCTTAGCCGTTTCAATGGACTTATTCATGGTGTATTTAGTTACGCAAGTCTTTGCAGAGTCAGGAACTAACAAAATATCTGTTGGAATAAGTAATAATCCTGTGTGTTCACAAAAGCAGTTCTCTTATGGCTCATTTTTAATAAGAGATACTGCCTCAGTCAACCAAATGCTACAGAGTTCAGAAAAAAAAGGAGAAAACAAACATAACTCCACTCTTAATGCCACAAGATCTTGGGAAGCAATCCATTCCTGCTCTTCTATGTCTCTAATACATGTATTCTCAATGTAAATTGCATGCTGGTGATTAATAGATCTTGTATCAATTGAACTTGAACTGAAGTCAAAGAACACACTCTTTCTTTTTTCTTTTTTTCTTTCTTTTTTCTTCCCCTTTTTTTTTTTTTTCTTTTCTTTTCTAAACCTGCCTTAAAAAAGATTATTCAGAAATCTTGGAATGAAAAGTGCTAGGTCAAAACTCACTTTTTTTTTTTTTTTGTTTTAGACAAGTCTATGAAAACTTACTTTTAAAAGTCACATACTGTTGAATCTCAATTATCCTGGAACGCTTATCCAGGTTATGACTTAAGTATGCTATTCATGTGCTGCCAGCTTGTGCTAGAAGTACAAGATGAGCTGTAGTGCATTGCAAAGCAGCTAAACCCTTCCCCGGGCCAGATGGAGTCCAGAAGCATTTCAATGGTTTGACTTGACCAAAGAAGTCCTACAGCCGCCCCCTGGTTCTGTGCAGAGCTGGGCTGTGTCTCAGGGTTACAAGCATGAAGCAGTGTGGGTCCTCTGCAGTTCTGGCAGTGTCTGCCTCCACATCACATCTCAAGCTCTGGGAAGTCACCTTCATTTAGGAACATTGCCACACAACTGCACAGAGCTGATTCTGGCACGGTGCTATGCAGAAGCTAAGAAGACTTCATGGGTACCACTTGTCCGTGCACTAAAACCTCCTGCATCACTCAGGTATTATTATTTTCCATTATCTAGGATCTTTCTTGTACCCCATATCCATGGGCTTAATATCTACTGGTCTTAGAAGAACTTCCCTGGCTCATTGTACATTAACACTGTTCACATTTTTGACGCATGCAATTAATAAAATTTGGGCAAAACTTTAAAGCCTCGACTACAGGCAAATTAGAAATTTTATGTTCTCCATGAAGTATCATTAAAATTTGCTACTACCAGGACTAATTACTAAAAGGAGATTTACTCTGAAAGAAGAGTTTTCTTTCCTCTGCACAGTCTTCCTCTCAGTGTTAGAAAACCAAACATTCCCAGTTAGGCAAATAGGGCCATGCTCCCAATGGGGTTTTTGGTGGGTCTCATGACATTTAGTGTTCCTACTGATATCTCCTAAATTCAGGAGAGCAGTGATTGTGTGAGAAAATTCACTTCTAGCTCAATCTAAAGTTCGAAGTCCAAAGCTTTTCAGAAGAAATGCCTAAATAAAGGCTCAAACACAAGGTAAAACCAGAACATGCATTTTAGGCTGACCTTGCACAAGTCCATTGATTCAGGTGAAGGTAGCTTGTGAACTGAAAGCCTGGATGGTGCAAACTCATTCAGAATAAAGCACTGTTAGTGTGAAATACATGTCCAGCACAGGCAAGAGGAGTTATGCAAGTGAAGCTACTCTGCAGCAACTGCCAATGGGGATAAGCCCTTTATTACTCCTAAAATCTCACCATTACTAAGCCATGCTTATAATTTATAGAGGCCTTGAGTTTCTGCAACAACTGGAGTATGAGATTCAATTGCATTCACTTCAGTGGAGGATACAGTTAAGTACAGGCACGTTCACAGGCTCAAGGCTAGTCATTAACTAGTGTATGGGAACATTTAAGTTTTTCCCATCTGCTTCTGCAAAGTTATTAGGCAATACTCGTTTATAGCCTTTTTTCACTTTCCCCCCATCCACCCCCCAGCAACCCAAACTCCCAGCAGAATCAGAAAGAGCACTGCAAGTACACTAGGTTCCCGTTTTCCCTCTTACTGTAAGCAAAAATATTTGCTGAGTTTTGCTTTTTTTTGTACAGGCAAATATATAGAGGGTGGGGGGTTTTTAAGTTATTTAATAGGTTTCAGAGCGATTGTTTGCTTTGCAGCCATGCAAATCCTCCCTTCCCAGCAAGGGCATGTCAGCGGGAGCGGCCGGGGGGAGTGTGCGCGCGCTGGTGCAGCCCCGGCAGGACTACAACCCCCAGCATGCCTAGCGCGGGGCAGCCAGGGAAGAAAGGGCAGGGGGCAGCGGGGCTTCTGGGAGTTGTAGTCCCCCGCGCCGTGCCCTGCTGCTGGGCCGAGGGCAGCTTTCCAGGTACCTGTCTGTTCCGTGGGAGCAGCGATGACTCCGCTCCGCACCGCTCCCCTCCGGCTGCTGCAGCGCAGCTGCCTCCTGGCAGCCCGACCAGGAACCGGTGGAGGAGGCATAGGGGAAATGTAAAGGTAGGCATCTCCTCGGATTTGCACTGGAGTTGGCGAAGGAGAGGAGCTCTAAATCTTCTTCATCCCCTGGTCCTGCTCGCCCCATGCTTTTGGCTGGGAGGTGTTGCCGTGTTGTTCCCCTGGCACGTTGCTGGGCAAGTCATTGGGATTTGGTCTGCGGCATTAGCACGTGGGACCGGCTGTGTAGGGATGCCGTTCTCCCTTGCAGCTGTGGTTACAAGTGTGGCTGTTGGCTCTTATGTAAAGGTTAGTGGGAATAAATGATCATTCAACCTTAGAAGAAGGTGGGGGAGGGAATTCTGCAGCCTGCAGGGGCTGGAAATCTCTCTCTATTGAAAAAGGGTCTTACAACATCCAGCTTCTTGCTGAATTTAAGCTTGCTTTTTAATTATATATATAGTATTTTTTCCTTTTAAGTTGACTTCCTAGGTCTTAGTAGAGCGAAACAGCCAAATACAAATTTTGCATAATTGGCTGCAAAAGCCTTTGCCTGCATATGTTTCCTTGTTCCAGTGTTTTGCTGTTTGCTGAACTGCAGGCAACTGAAAGTCTCAGGCTGTGCAGGTCACTACAGCGAAAATCCTTGGAAATGCTTCAGTTTCGTCCTGCTCCTTAATAAAACAGAGCAGTGGTCAGGATAGTGCAGGGAGGAGAAACAGCTTTGTGTGCTTCACAGGTCAGATGAAACACTCCTGAACATTTGGGCTGTGATACTCTGACAAGTAAGTGCCTGGGATGCGATTCCAGCCTTGCCGTTATACCCAAGTGTAAATTTGCCAGAGAGTTTTGAGAAATGCTTCTCACAAGGATGCTCTGCAGGCCTTCCAGGGCTGAACATACATCTGATGGTGATCCCCAATGCATAATGACTGGGTTCAATGACACAGTTATACCCTGATGGTCCTTTCCTACAAATAGTTCACTAATTATGCTGAAGACTGCAGATTTGCTGAGTGCAGGCTGGTGACAACGTTTCTCAGCTACTGCTTCTGGGATGGGACAGCAAGCAGTGGGCACACTGAAGGCTGCGGAAGCAGAGTGGGGGTTTTTAGCTAAGGCTGACAATGCAAGACCCTATTTAAATGCAAAAGGTGGAAGCAAAGACAGGCATCAGCCCTACTAAAAGTCTCCCCCAAGAGAAGACGCGGAAGCAGTCCTCAGTTCCGCTGGGGGTTGCGTTGTCCTTTTAATGGTAATAAAATAGTTCTGTTATTAATCTCTGCAGTTGCTGCCAAATGCTGAACAGGTCTTGACAATGAGGCAATTCCCTTCCTGCTCGGAGACTTGGTGCCTCTGGGTCAACATGGAGGTATGGCTTTTGGGTGTGTTGGGTTTGCGCACTGTGGGCACCAGGGCTGCTCTTGTATGGAAAGGCGGAAAGCAGAAAGCTGATGAGTGGGTGTCCTTTACAAATGAAGCATGCAGAAAAGTTGAACACAGTGCCCTCGAATGGTTACCCACAAGGAAGGGATATACATCTAACATGAGGCTGCTATAGCAAATGTCAGAGGTGTTGGTGAGAAGTGCTAAATTTTTTGCTAACCTAAACCATTACCTTAAAAAATCCTGCAGCTGTAATGGGGAGAGCTCATGGGCTGCTATTCACATGAAGTTTTTCATGCACCTCATAGACTTCTGGTGTATCTGATGCTCTCACTGTTTACATTATAAGTGGCACTGCTAATACGTATGTAATAGAAAGTAATTTGTGGGGGCATATGAACCTGAAAGCATTCCCTGCACATTCAAGAAACTTTCTCAAATGTGAGCATCACTAATATAAAAAACAGGGACTGTATCTGCATGCAGCCTTGCTGAGTTTTGGATATTACTTTGTAAGCTGACATCATGTATGCCGGCTTAACCCAAGCAGTGGTGGGGTGCCTGTCTCCTCTCCCTCCTGGAGGTGCCAGCAAAAGGCATGGACCCCCCTATTCCACCTTTCCCCATCTGCCAGTCAGACTGCAGTGTCTGAAACAGGCATGGATTTTCCTGTTTACCCAGCATCAGCGTACCTCCCAGAAAGCGATTGTGTCAGTTTTGTTTTCCTTTCCTCATACATACCAGAAGTCAAACAGCGTGATATGGCTAATGGGATTATATTGACCCACCTCTGCCGTTGCTATTAATACCTGAAGAAATTCCCAAATGCCATAGGCCTAATGATACTGTAGTTTCCTGCCCATCTTTCTCTTGCCAAACAGACCAGGGTCTTTTTATGTTAGCAAGTCTAGTAATTGCTAGCCCAGATTTTTCTCCTCGGCAGTGTTAAGCAGCTAGGGACTACATTATATATAGAAGGGAATATACAGAGAATATATAGAAAATATGCATTTTTACAATGGATAGCATATTGATTTGCAATGTCATTTGAACAGCATCCAAATAGCCAATTCTTTTTTTTTTTTTTTTTTTTTTTTTAAAGATAAGGAGACTGAAGGAGTTTGGGGGAGGTGGTGTCTTTTGTCCTTTCCCTGCTGACTGTAGAAACATAACCCACCCTTTTTGAAAAAGTGCATCAGAATCCAACCCCAGTGCACAGGCTACTAAATTTCAATTGCTGTTTTTATGTCATTATTGCGATTGCAGTAACTCTGTAAAAGACAAGACAAAAGGTTGCTCTTTCCACTTTGAGCTCTTTCCATCCTCCACTTTTACAGCAAAAGTTACCCTGAGCAATGTATACATCTGTCTGTTCTAAGTGTAGAAATACATATTGTTCATACCTTGTCAATGTATATGCTGGAAAACAGAAGCTGAATTTATAGCTATATTTCCTCTCTGCCAGTGCTTTTAGAGTCAAGTGTTTCAGCGTTTCCATTATAAACCCCTGTTTTGTGAGGTTTATAACAGTCTTGAAGAGCGTAGCGGTCTTGAACCATAATAGAAAGCATGTAATGTTGCATTTACAGTACAGCTGTAACTGCACATTAAGGACTGTAATCTTCTCAGTGTACCCACAATGCGCCAATAAGGTTAATTGGAGTTACGTATACTAAGAGGAAACCAATATTTTACCCTTGGAGTTGGTGCTCTCCATCCAGAGAGCTGAGAGCATCACACAAGGATGGAATGCACCTACCTGCGCCACACTTATAAAAAATGCCATTCCCTACTACACTATTAAAATACTTGTGTGCATCTGCGGAAGCCACTCTCAGCCCCCACTTCCCTCGTTCAGTGACTCATTGCTTTACAGACTTGGCACAGGGAAACCAAGGTAAAGGTGACTGGACGAAACTGTATTTTAGTGAATGTATGGCTCAGCTTTTTTCCTGTGAGGTGGTGTCTCTGCTGTTTCTGCCCTTGGATTCAGGTCTTGCATAAATATAGGTCCCATCTGAAACCCATCTTCTCCATTTCCAGTTAGCTTACTCCATCTGGCATCTTGCATGCATGTGTCACTTTTCTTATGAATATAAGGTAAATGAATTACAGTTCACCATAACCTCCCACTGTCCCTGAGCTGTCTGAAGTAGTCCTAGCTCCATATATCTGGGTCGTTGCTGGCTTCTCTAGTTAGCCTGAACTGCCACAGACAGAGCAGGGTCTCTAAAAGAGAAAGTACCCCATATACTGGATTACCTGTCCAACAGGTCTGGCTCTCTAAGCTGCATCTCTTCCAATGCACCTAGTTTAATATTTTTGTTGATAGCTGTAGGACTCTGTGCTGGGTCAGACATCCCATCATGCCTGTTCAGTTGCTGTGTGAGTGTAACCATCAGAGCTGGGTGAGGGGGAAATGTCTGTAGGCAGTGGTGTTCTGAGATTAAATGAATAGTTTAAAGTGGATGATGAGGAAGAAGAGCTGAAGTTAAAAGTGGGCAGTTGCCAGGGCTACTGGCCATGCACATACTAGAGCAGATTTATCATCGCAGTTGCTCGCTTGAGCTTGTTGCACTTAACTGGCTGAAAGTAAAGAAAGCAGCAGCATGTTCCAAGTAGAAAGTAACTTCTAAGAATTGTTTAACTCCCCCCCCAAGATTCTTGGAGCTTGAAGACTTTATTAGGCTCTGTGGCGAGTACAAAGCCATCCCCTCAGATTGTCAGAGAGCCATGGTTTTCCACGAACTGTAGCTCTGGTCAGCAGCAAGTAAAACTATTGTTTTACTTGTATGTAAAGTATGATGGCTGAAAGTTTTGTTCCATGATATCTGACACCAGGACACATGGATTACTTCTTTATTTTTGTATTTCAGTGAAACCGAGAAGGATGCATACTTCATTTTTGCACTAGCCCAGCCATAGTCTAAGGTTGTGCTTATCTGTCACTTGGTAGAAGGCAGCAAAACGTATGAAGGAGGTAGGAGGCTGGACTCAGTGTGAACCTTAGGCTTAGATCCCACCTATGTTTCAGTCCGAGAAAGCAAGTTCACAAGAGTGTCGGAAGGGTTGAAATCTTCTAAGTTCTTCTTGCTGTTTCAACTCATATGTCACATTATTTAGTGTTCCACTTAACCTCTCTTCCCATGGCTAACAGGTCAGCTTATTGGGTTCATGCCCTTTTGAAAGTATTGCTAACCTCAAGCATGCAGAAATCACAAATTTACTCTCAGATTCATGAGGCTGCAAGAAAAACATGCATTTTTTTAATTGAGCAATTAAAATAGTTTAATTAGTATTTTAGCCCTGATACTTTGAGTTTCATGACTTTGAAAGAGATTTTTTTAACTTGCTTTGAGGGCTTGACTGTGTTTGCCCCCAGTAAGATCTGTATTTGTCACAATTGCACAAATGAAGAACTAGTACTTTAGCAAAAACCTGAACTAAGCCAAGACTTGCAGTAAGAACTTGAGATTTGGAAGTGCTGGTTTTGTGATTGTGTAAATTTGTTTTTTTCCACTTTTTCTTTTTTCTGCTCCCTCACCAGTTACACGTGTCTGTGTTACAACATATCTGCTGAGAATGAGAGAGCTGAAGGGATTTCTGATTTGCTGAATTAGTGTACAAGCGGTCAGCAGAAAGTACTGCAGCAAAAAAGTGATGAATGGGAGAGCAGAAAAGGCTGAACTAGATAAAGCCATCCATATGTGTGCTCTTCTGCAGCATGTGGGGGGCTGCAATTTGCGTGTTAGTTATCTGTGCTCCCTTTCATATAGGTAAGAAGGCCTTTGGGAATATTTGGCATGATCTACCAAGAATTATTCATCATGTGATGCATAAATTTAAGCAATGAATAACTCCCGGATAGGGCCATGAGTGAAGATATGTCTTTTCAATGTACTTATATTGTCCCTGCATTGGCCCCATAGTGTGAAGGTGTTATATGTCCTCTTGACACAGTTCTGTGTGTTCCATACGTTTTGTGTTCTTACTGCTACCTGAAAATATCCAGCATGACTGTTCACACTGCAGTTATTGTCATTTTGAAATATTTGTCATGGGGAACATTTTCAAAGGCAAGAGAGGTAAGTGTGCACCAACCTCCCCTGCCTGTCTGCAGACATCAGGGCAGCATTACCAACCCCCACACCTGATGTTCTCCAGGAGAACTTCCCATGTCCTATAAAGAGATGTTTCTGCAGTCTAGAAGAGAAGTTTTGCAGATGCCACTAAAGAAATGCTGAAGAACTGGGATTGGTCCTCAGTGATTACTTTGAACTGCCAATTTGAGTCTCTTTGCAGTCTTATTGCCTTTCTACTTGTGGATGCAAACTAATAGCTTCTGGGCTTCTTGGAGTATGAAAACCATTATTGTGGCAACAGTTTTTATCTGGCTTAATTTTGACCTTTCCTTTTCCTTTGTGCCAGTTTACCACTTCTTCTGTGCTGAGACTAGATGGTGGTAGTGCCTGCGTTGTAATGCTTGTCCTGGTTTTGGCGTGTTTGTATTGTTTAACAGATTGGACATTCTTTTGCTCTTTCTTTTTGCTATCTCATTAATCTCAGAGGGATAATTGCATCCAGTCTCTCTGATTTTCAACGGTTAAGAGATGAAGTATAAAGGCAGGGCTGATACTGCCCATAGTTCCCAGATGGGACCTGATTCTGCCATTCTTGTCAGCCTGAAGGCCATAACCCAATGAGGACGTTTTCCATTCACATCTGTGGGGCTTCTTCTGGAAGCATGTGCTGTTTGGAAAAAACAGTGGCGGGCCTCAGGTGAAGAATGCTTCTTTACCTCATTTGGGGTTCAAGGTTTTTGAGACTTCTGGTGCCTTCCCCCTTTTGTCGTGTTGAGTTTTGACAGGGTATTGATAAATATGTTGTATTAGTGAATTTTCTCTTTCAAATACCGTACTCCCCTGTGTCTGTCATTATCTTTTTACCTGTTCCAGGCTATTGAGCCTGTCATGTCTCTCAGGCCACCAATAGATCTTAATTGTCCTGACAGGCTTCACCTGAGACCCCTCACCTACACTCTACCCATGGGCCCAGGAGCTACATTAAGGTTGGGTCTGGGACTTCAGTTGCTGACTTGACCCCCTGGGTGGCTCCTGATCCTGGCTCACCTTTTTTGGTGCTGCTGGACCATGTTACCTGCCTCCTACATTCAGCCCAGTGGGCCTGCACCCCTTGGTGAGGGCTGGTCTACATGAAGGTTGCCTTCAGTTCCCATCCTCTCCACCCTCCTGGCCCTGGCAACCCACCTCCAGGGCACGTGTGCAGGCTACTGGTGGTCTGTATCATCAATCTGGTGCTTTTGAAAGAAGTATAGAGCACCATGTTCATGTAGCTTTTGTCTTGCCCTTTTCACAAACAGAATGCAGATAGTCAGATCTGCCTCTTCTTGGCTGCCCTTTGTCCTTTCTATTTGTTCTTCAACTCCCCTTCCCCTGTTAGGGCAACTTGAAGGATGCAGTGGCCAGGGTTTCTCCAGCTGGCAATCCAGGAGCCATTGCACTGCTTGCTCTGTGTAATGCCGATTGCTATGGCTAATTGCCTCTGAGGTGGATGCCCCATTTTTAAGGAGGTTGTGTGTAATCTTTCTCTAAAGAAATCTCTTTGTATCATATTGAAAGGATTCAGCAATAAAATTATTGAACTGCAAACTGGAGAGGTAAGGTGGGGAATGTAGTAGCTAGAGATAGCACATTGAGCTCTTGAAATATTCCCGTTAATTGGGGAAAACCAGCATTCTACATCTTCCTATTGGCAAAGTGAAGAAAAGGACCAGGCTTTATATGTTTTGGTGTCAATCCCATGAGCTAATGGATGAAAGAGAAGTTGATAAGCACAGTTTAGTTAATTAATATATAGAACAAGGTGCTTCTGTTAAGTTTTTCACAGTTCTTTCGACCTGTGGTCCAGCACTGAAACATAGTTTGGAGAATTCAAGCCTTAATTTTGCTATCTAGAGTAGCTTTTCAATCAAAGACAGTTAGGTATTTTTCATGGTGTTAAAAAGCTGAACTTCACAGAAGAATGTATAACTTGTTCTTACCATGATATTGTTACAAAGGCAACATTTATATGGCTCTCTGCAACTGCAAGACTAGTCTAGGCAGGATTCTTTGGCTTTTGCTGTCAATGTGGAGCTATTGATCCGTGAACATAAATCCTTACTTATCTCCAGTCAAGTTTATAGGACAATGAAATTATAGGATTGCTTGAATCAATCCATGTTTCTAAAGCAAGCTATAGAAATATAAACAAGTTACCGATTATTTAATAAAGTCAATTTACTTAGAAATGCCTGGCCATGGGCAGCAGATGTTACATTAATTTCTGCTTTCTCTGGAATTTCACTGGGGCTGCAAGATCTTAATGTCACTATTAGCAAAGGTAACTTTATTTTAGAAGCTCATTCCGAGCTCTCACAGCAAGAAGAAAAAATTGTCATTCCTTTTGACCACAAAATCTGTGCTATTTCTAAGTGGAGTTCTTTGAAATAACTAGGATATCTCACAGCTTGTTGCTTTAGAGGGGACTTGGTACAGCAGCACTACATTTAGTTAGCATAATGAGTTTTTTGGACCCTGTGATATTGACGGAGTTTGAAGTACCATAACTTTCAGTCAGCTAAGATCAAATTTGTTAGTGAAGTACAAGTTTGCATTATATTTAACTTTCCTAGAATTTTAAGCTGGGTGCCTGTTTCCTGAGAAGCATTTTGGTTAATATAACCAGATTCTGACTTGGCAAAACAATTTAACTGTAAAAGTGTGTCTGTTTCTCAGTAGGAAGTGTCATGAAAGCAGCTTCCTCAGCATCGTTTCACAGTTACTGTGTTTGGCTTTTGAGATCCAGTTCATTGGAGTGATTTTATTCCAGGTGGTTCAAGAATTTTCCATCAGCCCATGGTGTCCTTTGGGTACTCCCGTCCATTTTGAATAAAGAGCAGGATCTTTATAAGCGGACTTCAATATCTCGGTGGTCTGTCTGTTGAGTAGTTTGTCATAGTTTATCCTGCAGGAGTACAAAATCGTCTGTTTAATCTGCTTGGTTAATACTTGGATAGGGATAGTAATAATGATGTCATAGGCAGCCACTGTAAATCCCTTTATTCCAATACATTAATATTCCTGGTACTTTGGCTGTTAAGGTTATTTTAAATGTAAAAAAAAATCCGTCTGTGAAATGCGCCTTTGATGTTTTTGATTGGTCTACCTTAAAAATGTTAGGAACGTATTTTGGTTTTGGGAAGGTTTTTGTCTTCAAGATAAATTAATATCATAGACACTTACAGTTTTGTTCATGGGCTTTGTTAAAGCTTATAGATAAAATAGTCTCTGATTAAACTAATTTTTTTTAAAGCTGTATTTCATTTGCAGTATTTTGTGGCTAAGCTGTCTGTATAGCAGAATTTCGTTGACCTGAGGACTGTGCTACAAATTTCTATAGAGATGAACTGCTATGAAATGAAAAGATCTTTCTAGACTTGCTTCAACTATCATAAAGTTAGTATGGGGCAACCATAATTAGATTATTATAGACCTAAAACATACAAGGTAGAATAGCATAAGAGGAGTTGAATTTGGTCATTAGCAAATTCAAGAATGTGTGGTTACTGTAGTAGGTGTAGTCATTAGCCTCTGAAATATATGGGACTACATTTTCCATTTGATACGCTTTGAAGACAGGTCAAAATCCTTAACATGATTTAGGCCTACTGAGAAGGTCTATAATCCTGCTTTTTGATAATCTCTGTATTTCAAGTCAGAATAATACTTGTGTATGTCAAGCATTGCTGAGGCTCATTGCTCTATTTGTATTCGTTTTGAAGTTGAAATGCATTGTTTTGGAAGAGCATTTACAGAAAATATGCTTGGAGTCATAGCAGTCAGAACTTTAAATCACGAAGGCTTCCTGGGAAATCTGGGTTCTCTGGGTTCCATTTTTTTTTCTTTCTTTCTCTTTCAGTTGAGGAACAATTCAACTTCTCAGGCATTGAATGCTATAATGTACTCCCCTTTCTAATGTTTACTGCTGCGAATGCCCATGTAGGCTGAAGCTCTGGCTGTTTGGGATTGAACTACTTCTGACTTGTAGGTCTGCCATTTGCTGGAGAGCTCCAAGGCAGTGCCGGGAAATAAAGGATGTAAGTTTTGTATTGAACATTTATTGTTGTTATTGTTGTTGAAGTTTGTGTTGAATAAGGTGGTCATCTGTGGATTTTACTTGCTACAGAAGAGAAGAGCTTGGATGGCACCATGTAAAGGAGCTGTAAACCTTGGTAGAGGCAGTCTGAAGTGAAGCCTTGTGGAGGCAAATGCAGAGAGTGCTGCTGACTCTCAGCATTCTAACAGGAAAAGGCTCTCTGCTGCTTGTCTCTGGCTTCCTCCAGCATGCCATTCGTGAGGACTTCATATCTGTCTTCATAGTTCTTTGATACCATTATAGAATCATGTAATCGTTTAGGTTGGAAAAGGCCTTTAAGATCATCAAGTCCAACTGTTAACCTATTATCAAAGAACTGACCAGTGTGGCTCCACAAAAAGAGCTGGAAGGTTGGTGAAAAATATCCGCGCTAATAACTAGTTGATTAGGATGGTGTCTCTCATGTAAAGGAACTGATAAATAGCCTGTTTTCATTGCTGTCTGCATCCCTGAGCCCTTTTCCTCTGCAATGCATCATGTGGATTTTTGTGACTCTTAATGTAGCTGAGATCCTTAACGCCGGGGTGATAGCTGTGAGCGTGTGGGTCTGTGGTGAGGAATGCTCCAGGTGAGTTTTAGAGTCAATGCTATGTGCTACCCTTCTTAATGGCTGGAGGTAGTGAGTTAAAACCCTTCAACAAGAAACAGGTACCAAGGCTTAAAAATAAAGAGAAGGAAAAACACCCCCCCACAACATCACCAACAGAAAAGGATGGTGGTTGTTGTCGGGAGCTTGATTGTGTGTTCTCTTCCAAACCAGATGCTGATATGAGAGCTTATTTTCCTTCATAAGGTGTGTATTTAAGAATTATTCATTCCACCTGCCTCCCATTGTGACTGGGAAAAGGCTCCAGTGCTTGTTAAAAAAAAAAGTGACATCTGTACTTGACTCTGTGTTTGCTGATAGGAGTTTTGCTGTTGACTTTAATAGGAGGGACATAGTCCTCTATGTGCTTTAAAATATGTCCTTTAATTAAAAAGCCAAGTAAATCAAAGCATAGTGAAATTGGAATATTATTTTTTACCTTCTGCGCTTGTGGTGATTGGTTTAGTTTTTCTGAAGATACTTTAATGCATATGGATATCTGGTTTTTATAGTTTTTCTTAAAGTCCCACAGGATCTATTGCTGGTTGGGATTGGCTTGTGCCTGCTCATTAATTCCTTGCATCACTGCTCTAGAATCTTGTTGCAGTTGTTCTTGGAGAACTTGGCAGCAGCAGCAAACCGGCAGAGCTGTTATTGACCCAGAATAGCAATAGCATTGTTAATACAATAAGCAAGGTTTTCTGTGAACTACTGTGCTATTCTGTGGAGCTGATGAGCTGGTTAACACCTTTTACTTATTCTGCAAAGATCTGAGGCTGGAAGGGAATTAATGCAGTTGTGAAGCACAGAGAACCAAAATAGCAGTGATTCAGTTAGAGTGGAGCCAAATCTTCTTAAAATTAAACTCCATTGTGTTAGAGACTTTACTTTTTTGATACCTATATTATTAACTTCTCTGATAAGAACAGGAAATGTAATACAGTGATATTGGAGAAGCCTTTCACATTAAATCTAAGCTAGTATCTTGGGGTTATATGAGAAGAAACCACTCTTCATCTGGTGTGTTATGGGAATCAGATGTTGCAGAGTTTCTGTTTCTCAAGTTTACCACATAATTCACAGACCTAGGGTTTTTTTTGATAGCTTTGATTTTCTTAACTTTCAAACAGGTTGTTTGTAATGGGTGGGAAGGCTGTAGTACATATATGGGTATTTCCAGTTTCATGAGTAACAAACGATAACCAGACAATTTGGGAAATTTTGTCATGGGCAAGAGCGTTTACTTGCAAGCTGCTGCTAATGAAATCCTGAAGATCTTTTTGGTAATGGCATTTGGTAACTTTGTGTGTAACAGGGTGGTGGTCTTCTCTCATATAAGTGCTTCAAGGTTTGCTTTCTGGTTGACCTTTCTAATTGGACTGGATCAGGCACTTTAAACAGGATTGAGGTTGGCAGGCAGAAAAATACAGAATCATAGAATCATAGAATAGTTAGGGTTGGAAAGGACCTTAACATCACCTAGTTCCAACCCCCCTGCCACGGGCAGGGACACCTCGCACTAAACGATGTCACCCAAGACTCCATCCAGCCTGGCTTGAACACTGCCAGGGATGGAGCATTCACAACTTCCTTGGGCAACTCATTGCAGTGCCTCGCCACCCTCACAGTAAAGAACTTCCTTATATCTAACCTGAACTTCCCCTGTTTAAGTTTAAACCCATATGGAAGAAAGCTGAGGAATTCATATACTACGGACAAACCATTTCCTGAACTGCAGTCAAAGCTTGACTGTTCATGTGCAGGTTGTTAAAGGGAGATAGACAGCTTGACTTTGCCAGAATGCAGACATAGAATCACAGAATCATGGAATAGTTAGGGTTGGAAAGGACCTTAAGATCATCTAGTTCCAACCCCCCTGCCATGGGCAGGGACACCATAGTAGATGTGGCCATACTGATGTTAACCCTGACACTAGAAATATAGTGCAGAGGTGGCTAAAGTATCTCGAGAGGCTGGTTGATGGTACGTCCAAGAGGGGCACTGCATTGAGCCAGGAAAATTTGCTGTAGCACTTGTGAATCTGAGATGATACAGCCAAATAATGCTGCCTGTGTGGACTAACCAATGTGACAGATGCTGTCTTATGGACCCTAGTACCTATTAGTACTACAGTACCTATTGGTACTACAGTTGGGCTTTTCTGCTAATTCATTTTTCCTTCTATATATGTGTTCTGGTAGTCACATTAGAAGAGTTTTCCCCCACTTCCACCTTTTAGTTATGACTATTTAAAGTTTACTTTTTTCCATTCTTTTGAGGTATAACCAGTTTGGAGATTAAATACAAACAAAGTTTTACATTGCGGAAATGCTCTGGTTTTGTTACTTCAGAGAATGCCACTGTTTGCATGCCAGGGCACGCTTGAATGGTCCTTGTATTCTTCTTCCATGATCTGTACCATGGTCAGGCTCTTTCCCCTCTTTTTTTCCCCACGCTTTCCCCAGTTTCCCATATTTGATGTCTAAAAACCTATTCAACAGCCCTGATGGCTCACGCAGTGGGTATGTAAATATTTACTGGCATGACAGTCAACAACAGTGGGAGGGGGGAGATTGCTACATCCTACCATTCAGGGAACCTTCAAGTTCTCTCTTACAGTGTGCAGTCGATGAGAACAGGAAAGGTCTGCAGTTTCTGCTTGACTTGATGTATTTTCTTGGTTCCTGTTTTGTTGCAGATGTCATTCATATAGCTGTGGAAGGCTTTATCAGCTCTTGCAGAGACTTTCCCCTGCCGTACCACTCAAGGCTGGAGCTGTAGTGGAGGAAAATGGAGCCTGTAGATGTCCTGGCATTTGCCTCTATAGAAATGAACAGTACAACGGTCACTCTGGCTTTGCTGGTGGTCTTCCTGGTCCTGCTGTATTGGTAAGTGATAATGGTGGTATGGGCTGTGTATCACACACAAAGCCTGCTGAAGCTCCCCCAACATTTATTGAGTCTTTTATTCGTAAGGAGGAAATGGAAGGTAATTGGCTAGAAGGGGCATGGAGGGGGAGTTGGTTTGGGTGCAGAGGTTGAAATAAATAGAAAACTCATGATGCTTTTTAGAGAATTCTCTCCTTGCAATATTTTCTCATGCTTTACCAATAAAATGCTGTGGAAATTTGTCTTCAAAATTAAGAACTTATCAGTGTTGGTTTCTTATTAATTTCTGTAGGTGGCAGGAACATTGGTGCTGGTCAGAAAGAAACCAAGTGCTTGTTGGACCTTTTCTTTGTACCGTGCTGGAAACTTGTTCCTCTCTTGTTCTTTCTACACTGAGTAGTGGGTACAGATCAGAATGATAGCAGCCCTCATGGTTAGCAGAGTAGGCATTGCAGGGAGCTGTGCTGAAATGAAAAAAACTCAGCACCCTGTCCAGTCGGTTTATTCTAGAAATTATATTAGCCAAACTGGAGTGCTTTTCGGACTGTTTTCACTTGAATACCTCTTCAAATCCTACCTTCCAGTCACTCAGTGTGGGTTTTTTTCTCATTTGTATGTGTGTTCAAGAAAAAGTTTCAGGGATGGTGGTAGAAAAAGAACCTTTGACAAAACCCCTGAACTCATCTAGAAGAGAATAGTCTACAGGCACCATGAGTTTAGCACAGTTGTTGTAGCGGTGTAAATGGTGGATCACTTCTGACCATATTTCTTCATTCTTTGACCCTGTTGACCTTTGTTCAACTTCCTTCTGTGTCAAGGAAGGGTCTAAAGAGACTAAAAAAGAATCAAGTCGATATTTGTGCATTGCCATATCAAGTAGGTGGATGAGCCTGCTTTCTTAATAAGATCTGCCCAAATCATCACAAACATCCAAGTCCTACTTCCTTTGAATTTTACTGGGAAAAAGAACAGCAGCACTAGATTTTTCAGTAAAGCCATGCTGTTTAGCTGTCGACCTGTGCACAGCTGGGAGCTTAAAGGGACGAGCGGGAGGGCAAAGGCACATCCACGGTTCAGAAATGCAGCAAATTGGCTGGTGAGATCTGGCCATCTGTGAGTCAGCTGGAAGAGTCTGGTGCTTCCACATAGTACGTGCCAAGATGTGCTGAGGTCTCTGAAGAAGACATACAGTGTGTAAATGTAGGGTACATGATTCTCCAGAGCCTCATTTTCTGGCTCAATTTAAAGAAGGCTGTTCCTCCCCTTGAAGTGAAGACCTGGCAGTTTAATGTGGAATTCGGTCTTGCCGTAAACAAACCTAGCTCTAATTGCAGACTGAAGTCAAAGTTAAACCAGGCTACTGATTAGGACAGTCGGCTGCTGAATTGAGTGCCTACCACATGTTTCAAAAAGTCCAATTTAGGAGTGAGGTGGGAAGTTCCCTTACAGTAGAGATACCCCATTCAGTGTTTCCACTTTCCTGGCTGAAGGTGAGTTTTGTGAAAGCATCAAGTAAAGGAAGATAGAGTTTTAGATGGGAAAGTATTTCATACTTTTACCTGCCAATGGTTATTACTAACCAATCTTGTTGATCTACAGATACAGGTTGATTTTAAGTAGCTTATTAAATACAGGTACCTATAGGTCATTCTTCCAGTACGAAGCTGGTGTTTCTTGAACTTGCAATGAAATATCCTGGGCAACATCTATGGCTATTGTTAGGCTTGCCTGGTGGCTAAGCTATTCAGATCCACCTATTTCAGTAAAATGCAGTGAAAGGTAAGGTTAATTGCTTCAAGCATATCTGCAAGTGTGGTGGTTGTTGTTCAAACCTGTCAACCTATTTGAGAGTTTATTACTTGTCTGATTAAACAAATGAGTGAAACCCAATGCATGCTCACAGCTTCCTTCAAGGCTGAAACCTTGGGTTCAAGGAATTGTTTAAAAAGTATGTAAAGAGTTGCTAATAGAAATGCATGTCCCTAATTCTAGAGAATGTTTTTATTACAACTGTGTTGCATACCCAATTGTCTGGCTCTTCTAGGAGTCAGAAAACACAAGGGTTATGTATGGCAGGAGTAATAATAAAATAATAACTCTTCAACTTCCTTTGACTTTTTCATTCTAAGCCTTAATCTCATTTTTTAATAACTTCTGAATTCTTCTTTTTCTAGCTTTTTTTCTGCCAGCGTGGTATCTTTTCAGAAGGCGGGAGGGAGGAATGAGTATTTGCTGTTGTAAATTTTGTTATTGTAGTAGCTTATGATTGATTGGGGTCATATTGTGTCAGCTGTTTTGTGAGTACAAAGAATAGGCAGTGTGTCCGCCTTGATGGCTGTAGAAGGCAGTTACAGGTAGAGAAGAGAGTCAATAGATCTAATGCAACGTAAGAACAGCAACATGGTGATGGCAACTGTCGTATTATTGGGCTATTTCCTTAGCATGTTTTTTGTGGATGGGGGTACTTGGTGGTTTAAATGACAGCCTTGAGCTGCTGCCCATCAGCTCTGCCTCAGTCGCTGTTAGCATGTGTATTGCAAGGCCAGCTATGATTTATCACAGTTCAGCTGGCAGGTGGTATCTTGCTAAGTTGTGATAAGACCAATCACTTTACATTTTTGGGTGAGGTGAGGTCATATGAAACAGCAGGAGAAGCAAGGGTTGATTGGGAAAGGGAGGAGAGGTTGTAGCTGCATAAAAATAAATTTCTAGAGAAGATACAGGTCTTAGGAGGAAACTTGGATGACTTGGTAATTTTCTTTAGACTGTTATTTATGGTACAACAAAGATCATCAATAACTCTTTGTAACAAGTCCTCTAATAGCGCATCTCTGATTTCTCATGTGTTGTCATCAGTGTAATATGAAGGTAGTGTATTGTGTCATTTTTAAATCAGTGGAAAATTCAGCAACTAGAATCTCTCGGTGTTTTCCACATGACCTTGAGTCAGCTCTAAGGAGAAGATTTTTAAGGTAGTTGTTTTAACGTTGGGAGTAGAAAGAACAGTGAAGCTTTTTGATACATAGTCTCCTTAGATTTGAAATGGGAAGAATCAAACCTGCGGTTGCTTTTTGATTAATCTATTAATTTAAGAGGTTGCGCAAGCCTGCTTGCTGTCCCCCATTCCTGAAGACCTTAGTCGTCTGCTACCCTTCCCATCCTTACTACTTCCTCTCAGTAGGTCAAAGTCTCTTCTTGCAGACTTCATATCATGGATTCTTCTATGGCTGTTGCTACCTCATTACTACTGTGATAGATAATGATATTACTGCTTTAGCAATCAGAAAAAGGCATAATATGGCTAAATGTATAAAGTTCAGTAATAACAGTAGCACAATACTGAGTGCTCTTCGAAGGATCTCTTGTCCATGTCTCTCCCATCCCCCGTGATTTCTACTAGCCAAACTGATTTAAGAGCACTTTCTTTCTTTGCAAGGACTGCTGTTTCTATTCACTTAATCTCTGTGAATCTCGTTTTTTGTTTTTCAGGCATGAAATAAAAACAAACACTTAAGGGAGGAATGAGGTTAACATTTACAAATCCCAGTGATATTCTCTATTGAAAAATACAGTATTATATCTATGCAACATACTGTTCATTTTCATTTCAAACGTACACTGATTTGGGTATCCCATGCTTGGTTGTAGCTGCAAACATTGCTTTGTGTTTTTCTTTTTGCTGTCTGGGAAGATGTTTGATAAAATGAAAGCAGGAGTTTATCTTGCTTTAAAGTTTAATGTACCATAAGCTTAAGCATTATGAAGAAGCTGTCACAGCATTCAGATACCTGTGTTCAAACTGGATTATCAACCCCTTGTCTAAACAAACCTGGGGTTTTTTAGAACCATGGAGGCTGGATGGGAGGTGTTTGTTTATGTTTGTAAGATACACATCTACTTGCACACTTTCAAACATAGCAAAACATACACTAGCAGTGTTCTTGTCTGTTTCTGAAAAGCTAAATCATTCAGAAAGGTGCCATTACTACATTGATCACTTGTGTTACAGAAATGTATAGAGAGATTGAGAGATTTGGGATCTCCTGTATCTAGATACTGTCCACCCATTGCATACGAAGTCATTCCTGACCCAAAGCATTTGCAGTCTCTAATCGAAAAGAATGAAAGCTAAACTTAGCTAAACTTAATTTTTTTTTTTTTCCCTCTGGCCTTAAGCATAAACATTTACATACACTTAGGTGAAGGAGATGCTTAGACATGGGGGACAGCATGTATTAAGAGTTCACCAGTTGGTGCCATACTTGTACTAGACCACATTAGAAGTTAATCTCAGGACAGGTAGTATTTTGATACAGGTGACTTCAATACTATTGCTTGAATGGTATTACTTTACATCTGTGGATTTGGAAAGGGCTCAGAAAGAGAAAGTTTAGAGATAATCTGACTCCAAATAAAATTTCATTTTGCAGAACCTTGCTATTTGGGCTTGAGTTAAGCAAAACTGAGATCAAATAGATCTCAGGTATTTTTATTTTATCTGTTTCTCAACTAGATGCCACCTAAAACTACATCTTGCACCATTTTTTGCACCTTAAAAAAAGATCAGTATTTACAAAAGATGTTTGATTGTTGTGGTTCAATGTCCAGTTGGAAAACAGTAACGAGTGGTGTCCCTCAGGGATCAGTGCTGGGACCTGTCTTGTTCAGCATCTTTGTCGGCGACATGGACAGTGGGATTGATGTGCCCTCAGCAAGTTTGCCGACGACACCAAGCTGTGTGGTTCGGTTGATACGCTGGAGGGAAGGGATGCCATCCAGAGGGACCTTGACACACTTGTGAGGTGGGCCAATGCCAACTTTATGAAATTCAACCAAGCCAAGTGCAAGGTCCTACGCCTGGGTCGGGGCAATCCCAGGCACAGCTACAGGTTGGGCAGAGAAGAGATTCAGAGCAGCCCTGCAGAGAAGGACTTGGGGGTGTTGGTTGATGAGAAGCTTAACATGAGCCAGCTTCAGTGCACGCTCACAGCCCACAAAGCCAACTGTATCCTGGGCTGCATCAAAAGAAGCGTGACCAGCAGGTCAAAGGAGGTGATCCTGCCCCTCTACTCTGCTCTTGTGAGACCTCACTTGGAGTACTGTGTACAGTTCTGGTGCCCTCAACATAAGAAGGACATGGAGGTGTTGGAGCAAGTGCAGAGGAGAGCCATGAGGATGATAAGGGGGCTGGAGCACCTCCCGTATGGAGGCAGGCTGAGAGAGTTGGGGCTGTTCAGCCTGGAGAAGAGAAGGCTGCGTGGAGACCTCATAGCAGCCTTCCGGTATCTGAAGGGGGCCTATAAGGATGCTGGGGAGGGACTCTTTCTTAGGGACTGTAGTGATAGGACAAGGGGTAATGGGTTCAAACTTAAACAGGGGAAGTTCAGGCTAGATATAAGGAAGAAGTTCTTTAGAGTGAGGGTGGTAAGGCACTGGAATGGGTTGCCCAGGGAAGTTGTGAATGCTCCATCCCTGGCGGTGTTCAAGGCCAGATTGGACAGAGCCTTGGGCCACATGGTTTAGTGCGAGGTGTCCCTGCCCATGGCAGGGGGCTTGGAACTAGATGATGTTAAGGTCCTTTCCAACCCTAACTATTCTATGACTCTATGATTGTTAGAGCTCTAGTCATATGTTTTTAGTTGTAGGCATAGGTTGAGCAAGTTATTCTCCCTAACAGGTCCAGATAATGCTTATGGACAGATCTAGTGTCAGGCAATACAAAACTTGGATCCTTTCTGGAAAGAGCACTAACTGTGGGTGGGTAGGCCCAAACTTTTCTGGCTGCCACTGCTGTCATCAAAGTCACAAGGCTGCAAGGACTACTATGTCGGGAAACGGGCCTGGGTACGGAGCATCAATGTACACTCATAAAGAGGTATAGCTCTGCTCTCATGTCAGGATCATTGATCTGAGAGGTCCAGAGAGGCATCCTAATTGTTGGGTGTTAAAGCATACTTGTTTTGTGGTCTAGTGGAAGGTGTTCCTGCCCCTGGCAGGGGTTTGGAACTAGATGATCTTAAGGTCCTTTCCAACCCAAACCATTCTGTAATTCTATGATTCCCCTGCTGCCAGAAAGCACAATTCCACAGCTGGCAAGTGCTGGCTGGTGCTGTCTTGTACATCCTTCCCACGGTGGTGGCTGACCTCAGAGCTGGGTTTCAAGGTTATGGTCCCTAATGAGTCTTCCCCTATTACAACCTTGTAGCTTCTCAATTTGCAGTGAACCCCGCATCAGGTTTACAGGGTCAGAAGACAGTGAAGTTTTGTTTTTTCATGTTCTGTTAACCCCAGCTGTTGTTTCTTTTTTTCCTAAAATGGCCATTATGTCAGTGGAAGTCATTCTGTTTCCCTCCCCTTCATTCAAATGGCCCATTATGAAAGCTAGAAGGATCTGACTCAACAGGAAACATCAGCAAACTGCTGTTGATGAAAGAAAAAACTAACAGATTCTGAATTATCTTTGTCATGCAGTTTTACATCAGGCAAATCTGGAATTCCCACTAATGTGTCAAATGTCATTTGATCCCACAGCTGTGCAGTATATGGCCTCGTCTTTGAGCTAAATCAAGCACCTCTAGGTAACCCTGAGAAGGAGCAGAGTAAGCTACTGAATTATAATTTGGAAAAGTGCCATGCCACAAATGACTAAATACTTTCTTTCTCTGAAAACAAGGTAGATCTGATCATCTAGAGTGAAGTTCACTTAGTGCCCTGATTATGCTACTTTTAGGTAAACAAAGTTCTCTTATTTTGGGGGGAGAGGTAGAACAGTTTTCCATCATTACTTTTGCAGCTTCAGAGTTAAATTATCTGGGATGTCCTCCGAGGCTGTTATAACACCTTGCTTACACTGATAAATAGCTCTGCCTCTAATGCTGTGCAGCTTTAGTTTTCCTTGCTTGCACTTCACTGCAAAACTCAGAGGCCTCTTATGTTCAAGTTGTTTCTTGTTTGTTTGTTTGTTTGTTTTAATTTAGAGATTACATGGCCAACGGTGTTTATTTGAAGGCTCTCAAGTGCTTGCTGGGTTTTTTGCTTTTGTAAAGGTGCATTTTACCCCAACATCTCTGTGTAAAGTAGTCAATCTCCAGCCCATTGAATCTTCACAGTCTTCATTTTCCCCGAAGTCTTTTCATGCCTCTCATAAAATCCTTCCAGCGCAATTTGGTTTAAGTGCATGGAGATTATAGTGTTAACAGTGTGTTAAGGTAGACCTACAGAGATAGGGTAGCTTCCTTTCATGTAGCAAGTGTATTTACTTATCTTGTGGCATCATCTCCATATATAGTGTCCAACGGAGCATGCAGCAAAGCTGGCTAATGTGCACAAATGCCACCAGGTAAACAGGAGTTGGACACAACCCTCGAGCAATCCCATTTCTGCTTTCCCATCCTGCAGAGCTTGGACTGGGTCTGGTCTGGACTGGGGTGCACAGGCAGGAGAGACTGGCAAGATGGAGGAATTGCCTTGCTTTCCCCATCAGGTAGCTTCTGCCTGGTAGTCTTCTCTGAAGCTTCACTTAGCTCTTCTGGACTAGCACTTTGGTTTTAACTTCTGATCTGCTGTTTGCCTTGGGGCCGGCTGCTTTGTTTAACTTGGGGATATTCAGGTGCCTTGCAAACTGATTTTGGGTGCTCTGAATTAACTTCTAGGAGCTCCTGCCTCCATCTACTGACTATATTAGGAACCTGAGGAACTTAATACACTGCTGTTGGTACATTAAATGGAACTGAAATTAGTTGATGAAAGGAAGCAATGTAAATAAACTCCTTAAAGAGAAGGCTCTGCCTGTGTGATCGGTAGGCACTCCATCCTACTGCACCGGGGCTGCCTCTTGCTATGTCTGTGCATTTAATTGCCAGGCACAAGGGGCCTCTCAGGACTGCTGCGATTTCTCCAAACAGTGCCATGAACTCTGCTCAACCCTGAACTCCAGGGGAGCATACTGGCAGTTCCTGTGACTGCCCTGCACTGGGGTGGCTAGTTTTGCATCCTCATGTGCTCCAAGGGGCGTGGACTTGTCACTCCACATCTTTCAGTCAGCAGACTGAGGGTCCTGCCAGCCTGGCTGTGCTCCTTCTTAAATGGCAAGTTAAATCAGTGGGCAGTTTTGACAGATTAGACTTCCTCAGAGTGCTGAAACCAAAATCTGTGTTCTCCCTTCTCTTGTCTCCTTCAACACTGATCCCATCATTAAAAGAAAGTTGCCTATATTCTTCCTCACTCCTTTTTGTCTTTGCATCAGGCTTCGTCAATAACAAAGTTCAGTATGTTTTGTCCTCATTGCCGGCTCAGCGGTAATTAGTGCCTTTGGTTGCCATGCCTTGCTCTTCCATAGGGAAGTTTTATACAGTATTTAATGGAGCTGTCTTAAAACTATTTAAAATAAAATATTGGCATATTCTTGAGAGATTGTCTTTTATCAGTTCCCCTTGACATGCCCAAAACCTTTAGATGGACTCTTTTTATCTATCTGTTCTCTCCCTAAGTTTGTTTTTGGCTTTTTTCCCCATTGAAACAAAGTTTACTGTTCCATGAAGTCAGTGTGTGCTAACTGCTGAGAAACAGCCAGCAGAAAGAACTCAAAGTGTTTTCTGGCTTGGGTCTGGAAATACATTTATTTCACTTTTGCAGGAATAGGGGAGGAGCTTGAGAAAATGATGTTCAGCGGTCTGTCTCTTCATTCCGTCACTATATGCACCATTGTTACCACTGGTGACCATTTCTTTTAAGCTCTGCTTGTTTATTTTACATATATTTTCTATGACTAGAGTGATGTGCAGGTCAATAGAGATATGATAGTTTTAACGCAGGGGTATCCAGCATGTGGGAAAGTCTCCATATCCATTCCTCTGTTAGTTTCTTCCCTAGGTAGTTGCTTCTTGCATGGTTCTGCAGAACCTGTGGGCTTGTCAGCAGAGCAACAAAGCAACAAACAAGGGAAAGGGCAGACCCTGTTAGATTAATTTGTTTCTCAGATAAGAAAAGAAATTGGGTGCCCAGCAATGGCTGGAGAAGGATTGGCAAGAATGGGTGGGAACAGACGGATGTGGCTCCATATGAAGTGGGTTGTTACAGACTGAGGTCAAGTATGTTTGGGAGAGTTGATACTGGGGGAAAGAAGCTGAACTGAGATGTATGTTGGGAGTAGGGCAGGGGGCAGTGAATGTCTGCTTGTGCCGATAGGGTGAAGTCTACTTCCTTGGAAAAAGTAGTTCCTTTCAGATACTAGAAACCCTTGTGATACTTGTTAGGAGTTGAGAGGTACAGGAAGAATGAAAAGATGGAGGAGATGGGTAATTGTAACTGTACGATCACAAGCTCCTGCTGTATGAATGCTCTTGGACAAGAACTACTGCCAGAGTTTTGAACCTGTAACCCCAGTATTCTTTTAACTTATTCAGTAGCAATAAATCTGATGTAATCTGTGCATGCATGTTTGTGGTTTCTCATCCAAAAAGCTCCAAAGAGCTTTTTTATGTAAACACCCTCTCAGTAGAGCTATAACAAGATGAAGAGGTCATTGAGGCACATGGTTTGAAATGTGGGAAAGACATGAAATATAGCCACCCTGGGAGAGGAAGGAGCAGCTAAAGGATCTTCAATGTGTTGCATGCTAGTATGAGGGCCAGAGAGTGATGGTGGTCAAGACTGCAAGGGCCTTCTTTCCAGCTCTTAAAATATCAGTATGATCTGTTTGCTCTCCAGAGATGTTAGCAAACCTCAGGTTTAAGATTTTCTGAAATACTCACCGTGGGCTGAGATGCAGCAATCTCTCTAAGAGAGGCCTCAGTGTAAGCTTCATAGTAGGAAAACTGAGAAACTGTACATTTAGTTAGGATAGATTTCAGTGAGTATAACACTAATGTTCTGGACTGATTCATGTCTCTGAAAGTTATGATGTATGGTAGCCAGCATGGGATAATACATCATAACTTTAATCTGAGGTCACCCAGATATTTCCTCAGTAGCCAGTCAGGTCAGAGCTCTGGCCGAGTGACAGACAACATAGCTTTAAGAAGAGCAAACACCTCTTGGCGGTTCCAGAAAGACTTCAGATCCACTCTGTAGCTATTGAAGTGGGGCTGTTCTAGAGTGATGTTCAGCAGCCTTCACTTCTAGGTATGCATATGGTTTGGTATATCTCATCTCCTCGTAAGAGCTAAGAATAGGTGGTGCAAAGATAAAGGATCCTCAGTTTTGTGATAACTATTCCTAGCTATGGCAACAAACCTTGAGCCTTTCTGATCTTGGAAGAATAGTATTTTAAACTTTGTCTACCAGAAAGTTTTACATTTCAGTTCATTTCTCACAGTTTAGACATAATTCTCAGTAGTTATGTTTTTAAACTTTAACTTATTAGCAGTAGCTAAGTATTTAGTGGTTTCACAATTTAATTTCTTTCCTGAGATATGACTTTTTCTTAATACAAATGGAAGTGCTGTCAGCTTGAGTGGAAAACCAGCTGTCTGGTGTTCCTCTAGGAGCCCTGTTGTTAAATGAAGAGACCATCACATCTTGGGTGTCGGGCACAGAGGAGTGAGGAACCTTCCGAGAGCAAAGTTTCAGAGGAGGCTTGGAATATCAACTATGGGCACAGGGTAGTGAAAGGACTGTAAGAATCTGTGCCTTCACAGGACATGAATCTTGTCAGGACTAGGGTATTTACAGTATAAGGATGTTCATCCTGCCAGGACTCAGGCTGAGGTTTGAGACTTTGGATTTGAGTAGTTTGTCCCTAACCTGCCTCCTCAGCTTTAGTAGAAGCACGATATTAACAAGCATGGTAAGGAGGCCCTTGTTTCCATGATAGCTGGTGGCTCAGTTCCTCTTTCAAGCTTTGACTGTACCACTGATTGACATTTTTCTATTTGTTTTTTTGACATTGCTAGGGATTCTGTGCAGTAAAGCTTTTTCTCCCTCCTTCCCCCCCTTTTTATTTACGTTCCTGACTGAGAGCATAGCCGAGCAGTGAGCTCAGTGCCATGGAACCATTTTATATTTTGAGCAGAGATAAAAATCTCATTCCTTCTATAAACAAAACAAATCAACAGATGATGCCCAGGAGAACCATTTCTCTATAGCCATTTTCCTCCAGCTGCTTTCTATTCTGTGCTGCTTGCAATGCAGTTTATGAAATACATGTGTGGCTTTCTGTGTGTGCAAAACACAGGTTCCCTCCCGACAGTGACAGCTCCATCATAACAAAACCCCCACATTTCTTTCCTTTTACAATGCTGTAATAATAAGATTACTAATAGAGTTGAGATGTTTGGTGGTTTAATAGCATATAGCTTAGCAATGCTAGAGGGTACGCTGGAGGAGCTCTGCAGTCATAGCCACTGCATCTTCACTCTGAATGGGTGTGGACTGTAGTCCATGGGAGGATGAGGGGCAGAAATAATCTGAGCATCATAACTGTGGTGGGGAAATGAGGGTGCGGCAAAAAAACTTGCTCGGTGTTTGCTGCCCTGTGTGTGCTTCTATGTCTCCCTGTGTCAGTGAGGACTTCCTCTCTGGTGCTGCAGTGGCTTTGTGGCTGTTGCAGGAGTAAGCTTGGTGTAAGGCAGTAAGAAGTGGCCCCTTCAGCCTGTTGAAAGCCCTTGGTTGATGGCACCTCTTGCTTTCCCGCTTTAGAACAATGAATGGGCAAAAGCTGCAGGGTGTTGGGGGGCTGAGGCCCAGCAGCACCATGGAAGGAGATCATGCATAGGCAAGAGCAGATGGTGCTGGATGAGGAGCTGGTATATACAGTGCATGGTGAGGTCTCACATGCCTGGGAATAGTTGCAGGTCAGCCCTTGGCAGAGGTGCAGCCGCAGGTGTCTTTTATCTCAGCAGCATCTTTCTGCTCATCTGCCACCCTTGAGATGGGCTTCTGTACAGGAGGAGGGTGGCTAAGCCAGATGTTCTTAAACTGAGGCCTGGGGGAGTAGTATTTATCCTTGCAGGGGCAGGGAAACATGATAAAAGTTTGAGCATTGCAAGATTAATGAGCTGTGTTTCTCCCATAAATAGTCAGGAGCCTCTGAGACATGGAGGAACTTGGAACTAGGAGGGGGGCAGTAGAATTTGGCAACGCTGCTTCTGGTCATCTTGATAAAGCATGGTTTAGAACTGAAGGAAAATACTGTGGGTTTTCATCCAAAAAGCTCCCGAAAGCTTTTGCATAAACACCCTGTAAGTATACATGTATGTACACAAATGTATATGTTTATATTTACGTATAAATAAGAAACTGACTCAGAACAAACAGCTTCTAAACAAGCAACAGAACACAACCGATAGGATCCTTGGCTAGATAGTGCTTAGTGCCCAGAGCAACCCCCTTATCCCATCTCTAGCCAAATGACTTCTGGCAGCTAAGGAAATAACCTTGGGTAAAGCCAATAGAACTTTTATAACAGCGACGTTAGGTATTGACCTGGAATGTATTTTATGACACCACTTTGGTTTGCCTTGTATATCTTCATTCTGTTGTTGATATGTTGTGTGTTTTTGAAAACTCTGCAGTCTCCTCACCACGCCAATATCTGTCATCCTAGCACTTGGGGCGTAGGTTTACCCTCATCAGCACTGGATCATCCTCTATCCTCTATCCTCTATCATCCTCTATCTCAGCAGATCTGATCTGGACTGGGGTGGGCACATGAGACAATTTTGGTTTAATTACTGGAGTGCCAGACAAATGATTTAAACCATTTTTGCTATGCTACTGGGAGAAGTCAGGCTGTACCTAATGTGGTTCAAAGTTCACTCTTCCATATTAACAACCAGAGCTTCTTTCTACCAGATCAGTGCTTTGGGTGGTGTGGCTTGGATGGGTTTGATCAGAGGCTTCTTGCCCTAAACCTGAATTTACTGTATCATTAAAATAGGGTCTCAAACTTGCTTGAGAACTTGGCTCTATTTACTTTGGGCAATTGCTCTAGTAAAGTTAGGGAACAGCAAGAGAAGTTCAGTAGAAATTTCACCAACTGTCTAGTGCGCATGAATCAGTGTTTTAAAACTCGTATTTGTGAATGTGTTTCCCAAGGTGGTTTGCTGATGTCTGAGCATTTAAGCTTGTAACATCTGTGGAGCTTGAACTCAGAGCTTTGAGGAAATGAAAGGTAAGTGTCGTAACATAGCTGACTTTTTCAAAGAAGCAAATATTTTAGGTGCTCAGTTCTTTTGAAAATTTGGATTTAAAGGGGTTTTAGGATTTAAAGGATTTAAAGTTAACAGTCAGAAATCTTGTCCCAGATGTTTGTGTCAATGGCTGGCTATTTTTCTGGGTAACACTATTTTGTCTCAAGTTATAGAGCTGACTAAAATTTAGAAATCTTTTGGTAAAGCTTAGGCAGACATCTTGTCTTGTGGACATTATCCAGGAAATTCTGAACTCTTAAATAACCACTCTAAGCTGTTTTACTAGTGCAAGCCCTTTAAATTCATAGGCTGAATTTGACTTGCATTGCTTCAATCACTTAGACCAGTGATAAAACATTTGCATTTTTCTTTTCTTTCTCACCTGAGAACACTTAGAAATAATTCTTTCACCTTTAACTTTCACATGGGCCTTTTTCTGACTGAAAAATGTTGTTAAACATAATATTGATACAGTAAAAGAGCAACCCACACAGAAACCTAAGCTGCATCATAAATCCTTCTCTGAAGTTGCTCACACTGGTTATGTAAATAAAAGAAAATTGATGCTGTTTGCAGATTTGTGATGGGAAATTGTGTAGGAGAAATTGCTCTTGCGTGATAGAAATTGTGTACGTGTATGTGTGCCCGTCTATCTGTCCACCCACCCATCCACCCAGCTCTTTGCTGTTTTGGTTTGCTCTGTAGCTGGCATACATACCACAGAACCACTACCTGAGGCAGAAAATGTCCTTTCTCAAGGTTTCACAGTGGATCATTACAGTGGTTGTTTTGTCTTTTTCTTGCTTGGCAAAGACCTTTTGACTGAAAAATATACTGCTCAGTTCAGGAGGAATTGCAGTATGTGGTCAGACACTAATGACTTTCAGTTGAATGTGTCCCCGTTGCAAACAGTTTGTAGAGATACAGTGCACTAAAGGATGTTTCAGCCCCAGTGACTGTTGATCCCCAAGGATGCAGCTGATCCATCTATGGGTTGGGAGGGAGGGGTTATTTGTAAATTGTATTGCATTTGTAAATAGCTGGTGGCCAAAATCATTATCAATGTGTTAATTTAGAGATCAGTCAGCATTTTCAAAGGGTGGACAGTTTCAATAGCTTTTTCCAAGCAAGTTGGAGGCTTTGTCTTGTGGGCTGTGAGCAAATTGTTACAAAACACAAGAGAGTTGGTAGGAGTTTGTGGGAGCATAATTAATTGACAATGGTTTTTCAAAAAAACATATTTTCCAATTTAAAATAAGCTGTTAAAATAATTTAAAATAGCGTTATGGTAGTCCCTTGACACGCTTGGGTAGCTTTAGGTTAAACGTATAAATAATGCTGAAAGGACTATATTTAGTTTCAGACTGATCCAAGGACAACTGAAAAACTGAAGGTCAAATAACGAAACAAAGAGAAGAAAAATATAGCCCTCCTTGTTCTGTTCTGCAGCATGCTGCTTGGCAGCCGTGAAGGTTCAATACTGGGGAATTTGTCCCATACAACTATTTATGATTTGTACTTAAAGTAAAGTAAGTAAGCATGAAGTGTGCATACTTATTGACAAAAGTACATCGTGGAGTCTTGTCACACTGAATCTAGACAGCAGCTCCTGAGTCTTTCTGGGGCCTGGATGTTAAAAGACATGTGAAAGACCAATTAATCAATGATGGCTTTCCCCATGCTCTGCCTTGAATCTTGGGGTCTAGCAATTTCTGCCTGGAATTGAGCTAAAGTGTAACTAGGTGCTAAATGGTGGGTTAAGACCATTGCTTTTTATATATAAATATATATATAAATTTTTTTTTTGTACATGCTATTGAAACTGGTTTTTTTTAAACTAGTTGAGAGGAACTTCAGGATACTACTGGCTTGGGAGAACTAGGAGTTCGTGCTTCAGCAGGAGTTTGTTTAAACAGCCCAAGCGAAGAGCTCAATGCTTCCGTTTCAAAGATAAGGCAATGAGCTTCAACCCATCTATGTCAATCCTCCAGTGATGTTGGATTTTTTCCTCCTTGACAGAATGACCTGGTGCCTGCGCTGCCGATTCAGGCAGGATCCAAGGTAGAATCATAGAGTCATAGAATAGAATCATAGAATAGTTTAGGTTGGAAGGGAACATTCAAAGGTCAGCCAGTCTAAACCCCCTGCAATGAGCAGGGACATCTTAAACTGGTGTCAGCATCAGAATTTTGGGGTTTTTACCAGGGGTCAGTTTACATGGCACCAGGAGGAGCTGGGAGCCATTGAGCAGCAGGGAAATCATGACACTGTCTGGTTGAGCCCAGAGTGGTGGTAACTGGCATCACATGTGGTTGGCAACTGGTCACTAATGGTGTCCCTCAGGGCTCAGTATTAGGGCCAGTGTTGTTTAATATCTTCACTGATGATCTGGATGAGGGGATCAAGTGCACCCTCGGTAAATTAGCAGATGACACCAAGTTGGGTTGGAGTGTTGATCTGCTGGAGGGTAGGAAGGCTCTGCAGAGGGATCTAGACAGGCTGGATTGATGGGCTGTGGCCAAAGGTATGAGGTTCAAGGCTCAGTGCTGGGTCCTGCACTTGGGCCACCACAACCTCATGCAATGCTACAGGCTGGGGGAAGAGTGGCTGCAAAGCTGCTTGCTGGAAAAGGACCTGGGGGTGCTGATTGACAGAGCTGAACATGATCCAGCTTGTGTCCAGGCATCCAAGAAGGGCAACAGCATCCTGGCCTGTATCAGCAATAGTGTGGCCAGCAGGGCCAGGGCAGTGATCATCCCCTGTACTTGGCACTGGTGAGGCTGCACCTCAAATACTGTGTTCAGTTCTGCGCCCCTCGCTACAAGAAAGACACTGAGGTGCTGGAATGGGTCCAGAGAAGGGCACCAAAGCTGGTGAAGGGTCTGGAGCACAAGTCTTATGAGGAACGGTTGAGGGAACTGCGGGTATTTAGTCTGGAAAAGAGAAGGCTTGGGGGGACCTTATCGATCTCTACAACTGCCTGAAAGGAGGATAGAAAGATGTGGGGGTCAGTCTCTTCTACCAAGTAACAAGTGATAGGACAAGGGGTAACAGCCTCATATTGCACCAGGGGAGATTTAGACGGGATATTAGGAAAAATATCTTCACTGAGAGGGTGGTCAGGCATTGGAACAGGCTGCGCAGAGAAGTGGTGGAATCACCATCCCTGGAAGTGTTCAAAAACCGTGTAGATGAGGCTCTCAGTGACATGGTTTAGTGATGGGCTTGGCAGTCCTGGGTAACGGTTTGGCTTGATGATCCTGAAGGTCTTTTCTAACCTAGTTAATTCTGTGATTGTATTTGTTCAGGTGAGGATCTGCACGAGGATGATGAAACTCTGAAAGCTCAGGGTGACGATAAATTGGTGGAGATTGTCAGCAATGTGATCTGAGCAATCATGTTTATGTGATGTTTCACTTGACCTAATCTTACCAAGCCTGTTCATGCCTGCCTGTCCTCTTGCACAGCTCCCCAGCATGCCTAAAGCACTTGCCCAAAGCACTTGGCCAACCAGGCCACAGTTCTAGGCCCGATCCCTTTCCTATGATATCCTCTGACCAGTTTGCTCCAGCTAGTTACCACAATCTGACTGCCATGCTTTTATTAGGGGATTTTGGTAGTACATGGTGTAATTAACTATTTTCAGAAGCTTTATTCCCTTTGAACTAGTTTCACACTAGCCTTCCTCTCCCTGAACTGCTTATGAAACCTTATTCAGTTTAAACTGCAGGGTAGTGTCTCACGGGATGGTAGGTTTTTCAAATTGGGTAATATATCAAACGTGTGCATTGTATGGACAATGTCTATTCAGACAAAACATTGGCTACCAGTTGGGTGAAGATCAAATGCATCCTTAGCGGTCCTCAAAACTGAATGGAAGTACATGTGGTCTAACTTGGCTAGCAACCTGTCCCAAGATGGATGCACTCAACTCTGAAACTGCAACATTCAGAGAAACTGGCACTTTTTCTTTCATGGAAACCATGTCTCACATAGTAGTTTTTGCAATTTCACTTTAAATCTAGGATTTGCATGTCAGAGATAATGGGAAACAGTGATTTCATTCCAATTATTAGCTGGCTGTTTACATTTCCTAAACGCAAATCTCTCTCTCTTTTAAAAATATATTTGTGCATGCTGTGTCTAAAAATAAATCAAATTAGAGGCCCAGTAATTAGGACCATCCCTTCAGCAATGAGTTAATCTCTTTGGAGAAATGAAAAACAAATTGGGATTGTCCTCAGCCAAAGTTCCAGCTGATGCATCATTTTTAGTCTGGTTGTTTCTTCAGCTCCTGAATTTATTTGATGTTTAATCTTGACTGGGTTTCAGAATAAGGCGTAAACTCAGTTATGGTTTAAAAGGTTGCTTGAAAACTTGTCCTGGTGGAGGCCTGTGTAAACTGAAACCTGAAATTTGGCCTTAGAAGGTTATACAAAACACTAATTTTTGCAAATTTGTCTCTTAACAGTCACGTTTCTAACAAATGGTTGGTTGCTCACTTCTTTTTGCTTTCAATATTACAAGGAACACTTACATGAACAGTGTATCTTTTCATTATTTTAGTTGTGCTGTTCATTTATAGTTTAATTTCCTTTACCTCAGACTTTTACACATTGCTTACAGATTATTCTGAGTTCATAAATTTAGATATGCAAACATATGTTTGGTTTTTTTTTTAACCACCAGATATTTGTGATTTGGGTGAGAAATCTCTGGGCAGAACAGGGAGCTCAGAAGTGCCACAGGTGAATGTGGGTACAGCTTTGGCTTTGCTTTGGTGTATGAGCTATGACACTTGGATGTGCATGCACAAGAGGAGGAAGAGGAGAGAAATTCCTGAAACCTCCATTTCCCTTACTGTTGAGTAGCAAAAAGGAATTAAAAAGGAACTTCCAGCCCTCACTATTTATGGTATGTCACTACAGTATATTTCGGAGTTGTTTTCGAAGGGTCATTAACCTCACTATCTAAAAGCAAGCAAGCAACCAGCATTCTTCTAACTGCCAAATGCAAGTTAAATGGATGCTTTTAAATTAGTTTTCATCTGTGAATAACATTTTGTTGTTCATGTTTAATCTGTAATGGTGCTCAAATGCCCCAGTTAAATTCAGAGCCAGCCACATCAGGAGAAATAATCTTTACACAATGTGACATCGAACTGTGCATGCCTTTGTGATGAGAGGAATATACCTTTCCTAACAAAACCAAGTAAGAAATATTTTAGCAGCATAGAAGGCTTGATTATGATCTTTATTACTTTGCTGTAAAGCAAGAGCACCACTGCTGAACTCTGTGGAGTTGCTCTGAATTGAAGTTGAACTCTGAAATACAGAGCAGAATAAATTCACTTTATACACTTTAGCTTGGAGAAGGCAAGTCTCTATGGCAGTCCGAGCAGGATTACCAGCATTCAATCTATTCTGGGGGTTGTATATCCCAGCATTGTAGGTAGGCTTGGGAAGCTCATTTTGCAGCAGAAATGTCACTGTTCTTCCACAGAATGCTCCGGTAACAGCCAAACCTCCTGAATAACCGTCATCCCTAGTGTTCACTGTGTGTGAACGCTGGGAACAGAAGTGTTGGGGGAATCTTTCGCAGCTCTGGCAGAAAATGTGTGTCTTGGAGGATAGGAGCCTTTCCACTGGCGCAAGTCCTTACTTTGAAAGACCTGTCTCTTTGCTGAGACAACCATCTGGCCATCTCTGAGGATGGCAGTTTGCGGCGTGATGCTGCTGGGGGGGTGGGTGTTATCTTTCCAGGTGGCTAGGAAAGCCTCTTACTCTTGCATGCCATTGCCATGGGCAGAATGCACAACTGCAGGATTTTGCATGCTTCAATTTGTTATTCAAACTCCAAAATACTATGCAATTATTTTTTGGGGGCTAGTACCCTATCCCTGATGGGTCTCACTTTTTGCTATTTAAGCCATACGCAAGTCTTTACATGCTCACAGGTTTCAGGACTTTGAGATTGCTTTTGGTTCTACCTTGAAAGCACAAGCCTAGAAATAAGCTTTAGTCAGAGCCCTTTATCCATGCCCAAACTCCACTTCCTTATGCAATCATGCAGCTTTAATACTGATGCTTTCAGAAGAATCCAAATAATGAGGGATTCATGACAAAGCTGTGTGGTTTTGTTGCCAGGTTTGTTTGTGTGGAGCAGAACTAATGAAACTTTAAGGAAGAAGCCATAGCCAAGTTTTTAAAAGTAGACTGTTTTTATTATGAAAAACAAAACTAAAATAAAAAAAAACCAAAGCTTGGAGATTGAAACTCAGGTTAATTTAATTCATGTGCCCATTGAAGGCTTTTTGGTGAGCTGGAACCAGACAAACAGGTGTCAGGTGCATAGAAAACGAAGTAGTATATCAGTATATTGGCTATGAACTGAGCCCTGCTTCGTCCTCTTTGCATGCATGATATTACAACGCAAGTTGGCAAAAGGAAATACAATTTCACGTGATTAAATGCTGAGGAGCTTGGCTTTCTGTTTACAGAGGTGAAAATGACAAAAAAGTTGAGGAGTAAAGCTTCCTATGTGTTCTTACACAGTCCTGGAAAATATGTGCTGAATAACTGTAAGAAAGGCTGAAAATCAATCTGACTTAAAAAAAAAAACACCAACAAAAAAAACCCAAAAAAAAAACCAAAAAACCCAAAAAACCCCCCCCCAAAAAAAACCAAACAAACAAAAAAAAAAACCAAACAAAAAAAAATACCAAACAAATGTTTCAGATCTCCAAAATGTTCTAATGAAACAAATACTCTCATGAAAATTGCAAAGCAAAATCACTGCTCCCCCTGGGGTGTGTGCTGTATTCCAGAGCAATTGAGAAATGCATGCTAACAGGAAAGGGGGGGCAAGTTTTCTCATTTCCTGGACTTTTCATGTAATTATTTAGCCAACACTGGGAGAATCTCTGCATACTCTGAAACTTCAGTCATTTCTGAAATACTGATCTGGAAAGGTCACTAAATTCCAGAGCTGGTGAGGTCAGGGTAATGAGATCAAGTGACAGGCGCAGTGGTACCCACTGATTTAGTTGTTTAGACACTGTAACCAAACCATGACCTTCTTGTTCTGCAACTTCTTTGATCTAGCTATGTGAAAACACAGCTGCTTACTGGATATCTCATGTTAGTACGCATGTAGGCGTGAGGGTAACTTTCTGTGACATTTACTTCAATTATGCTGGTGTTGGATTATAAAAATGAGTATCGCCCACCTGCCCAGCCTTCTCTGTTATTCAGAGCCCTGTTTTGCTCTCCATTGGTATAACTAGTGAGAAGATGACCATGCAGGGGCGGTAAGATGCTCCCCCATCTGACTTGGGGGAATGTTTTGCTCCCCACTTCATTTAGAAGGACTTTTTTCCACCTTCTCCTATCACTCCCAAGGCAGATGGGGGAGTATCTTGCAGCCTCTGCATGTCTCCACAGTCTTCTAGAAAGATGTTGGCAGGGGGTGGGTGGAGAAATTACTGCTATTTTCAATCCTGGCAGCTTTGCCTAAGGACTAGCCTTGGATCTAAGTCTCTTCTAACAGACAGGTAGCTTCAGGTCACTGTGACTTGTGCAGCATGCAGTGGCAGAGGACCCTTTGGCTCACAGGCTTTGCATGAAGAGACTCGTGGGTGCCCCATTCCCATGTTCAGTGATGATTCCTTGGTGTCTGCTTTCCCCTGTGCTTCTCTGTGCGATGCAGGCAGAGCTACTGGTGTTCAGCAGGCAGGGTGAAGCTTCCAGCATGAGACCAGCATGGCATCTGCCCTGGGCTCCACCTCTGTGTAAAACTGCCTGTGGTATGGGTGTGTTCAGGAATGAACCTGTGTTTTACTATTCTTTGTCAATCTTTGTATTTCTCTCACTTTTGGATAGCTGTTTGGTTTTCAACATCTCTGCAACAAAGTGGTTCCCTCTGGAGATACTTGCCATCAACTCCCTACTGCCTGTGCCAGAGTCCACATGGCATTTCCTTCCCCAGGCAGAAAAATGCAGGGTTGGAGCAGAAATTAAGCCTGCTAAAAGCTGTACCATGCTCCCATAGAAATATCTACCCAGATCCATATGAGATCATAACACTGGAGCCCAGCTGCTTCCTGCCCCAAGTTTAAACACCGTGAGCACAATAGTAAAGTTTTGTGATGTATGGATGTGACCTGGAATCACTTAGAGCAGAGGAGCAGGATAGAGAATTTATGCCTAGCCCAAGGCAGAGCACGTGGGCTCCTGGCTGTTGTGTACTGTTGCCTTTCCACTTGCACATAAGCTTATCAAAATGTTTTTGCAGGCTTGCTCCAACTTTCCTGCACAGCTTTTAACTCTTCATTTAAGGACCTTTGTGAACTGAGCAGTAGCAGGCAGTGCTCGCAGAGGGTGAATGGTGATTGCTCAGCTGGAGCAAGGCTTATGAGCCAGGCTGCTGGAGAGCTCAGCAGGAGCTAGGAGCTCACAGCACTGTCTCTGCAGGCACGCTGTCTGGTCTCCTTTCCCCACAGGCGTAAGAGTAGATGCATTTGAAAATAAATAGGAAGGCAGCCTGGAGTACTACTGCATGTGTCCCTGTGAACATGACTTGAAAGTATGCACTGGCGAAGTCTATAGGTGATTGGACTGGCATTAGAAATACAGAGTGCATCCAGAGAGGCACCACATCTCCCTACGAAGTGAAGCGAAAACAATCTGGTGATGATTTCTCTCCCCACACAAACATACTTGCATGGAGACTGGTGGAGGGTATGGAAACCTGGCTGCACGGTACCGAATGCTGAACAACAGATGAAAAGACAGTTGCTGGCCTAATAATCTTGAATACATTGGAGTACAGTTTGGTTCATAGTCGCTTTCATGTGTGCAGTAAGCAATAAGGCTCAGATCCTTAAAGTATGTTTTCTGTTTAGTGGGGAGACAGTCGTCTTTTGAGGCAGACAGGCAATACTTCAAACTTTCACCCACACTGAAGTAAAGAACTGAAGCACATTCTCTATATGATTTTTCTATTTGTTTTTAAAAAACCACTGTCTCTCCTGCTTTGTGTGTGACATTTGCCCAGTGCATGCATGAAAGCTGAGCAGAAGAACGGCCACTCTAGGCACTGGCAGATTTTTGCAGGGTGAACAAAGGTCTGGAAGAAGCAGTGCTGGGAATATCTTCCCTCCTGCCACAAAATATCCCTTAGCCACAGAAAAATAAATTACTTTAAGGTGGGGGCTTTTTGAATGAGAGTGTAGATTGTTTTATCGTAAAATTAAGTAATTGAAATGCTCTGGTCTTTTTCTTCTCGTGTTTATGTTTGTTCCTTGCTGTGGTTACCCATCAAGCACCAAACCAAATTGCTAAACATAGTACAACACCAAAGCAAAGCTGCCAAACATGGTCTAAATTCACAGCAAGGCAACAAGTATAATTTTTAATGATTTTTTTTTAAATTTTGGCTGTCTGAGGAATCAGCTGAGCATTTGTGAAGTACCTGTCTGAGCTTTCATCAGGTTGAGTTCTAATGCGAATTTATATCGGAGTTTGTATAATGAATGAGTGTGGAAGGACTTATTTCTGCTGCTTAGCATTATCTGTGTGAAATACTCACCTAGAACAGAAGATATAGTTAAATGTTTCAAACAACAATAGCTTTCAAACCATGTACTTTGTCTCTGTTCTAGGTTAAAAGTGTTATGCAGAGGCTTAAATAGCTAGCTGTATTCTGCCCTTTCATATAGTGTGATAGGGAATGATAATTTACTTTTGTGTTTAATATTGTGCAGCTGTGAGTTGGCTGTGAAGACTGGAAACACACTTACATCCATACGAGAGGCGTGCTCCAATTCCACTGTCTGTTGAAAAGATGGAAGAAGTATTGCTAGAAAACTCCACAGAGTGCTATAAAACTGTGTCAGGAGTGTGCTGCTGCAGGGATCAAATAACTAAAACTGTTGTCTCTTCTGATGTGATGCGTGTAGATAATAGAGTATTTCCTTAAAGAAATTTCTGATATGGGCAAATTTGAAGGGGAGCAGAAAGTCACCTTGCAAAGTGATGAGCAGTTCGTGTTTACTTGCTTTGTTATTTGTATGCAAATTGAAAACATACACACATGTGTAGCAGGGAAAATATGGCCACAGCATTTTCACATGTGGCTCTAGAAGTGTTAAATCAGCCAGTACCTTGAATTGCTGCAATGCAGGAAATTGAGGCTGGGTCCTGATGCAGTTCAGGGTGAGGCTGGTCTACCCAGGAGACCTCTCACTGGAGTCAACGGGAGCTTTCATGGAGTGAGGTACCTGTCTGTAACACATGCTATCATGGCCCAGTACAAGTCAAGGAAATGGATTTCAAAGATGGTACAGTCAAGGGAAAATTAGGAGATTGAAGAAAGTCAATACTGAGGTGCATGAGCGAGTCACAGAAAATGCTGTTTCAGTGGAGGGTGTTGGTAACTGTAGGGCATTGGTGGTACCATTTTCCGCTTTACTAAAGATGGAAACACTTTGTTAAATTTAAACCCTTTTCTAACTTTCAGCTTTCTGGTTCTTACAGCAACCCCTTGAAGCATGTATGTGATATTGAAATGGATTGAAATGGATTAGATGGGTTGTGATAGAGGCTGTGGGATTAGAGTTCAGTTTCTCACAGTGATCCTCTCACTCTGGGTTGCATTTTTGACTCTTATACAGCTGTACCTGGCTATGGGCAGGCTCCTGCTCAAACTCTCCCTGGAGTTCAAAACGCCATAGTCTTCCTGGTATAACACTGCCGGCCTTGGAGCGTGAGTCACCCCAGCAGTCTGTCAGTACAGTTTCTCCTTTCTTGGGATTCTGGCGTTAAGGCAAAGTGCAAAGTACACAACAGGAGCTGGGCAACAGACAGGGGGATGCTCAGGAGGGAGAGGATGTTGCCATGAGAGGTCACATTTCTGTAAGCTTTTCTGTAAGCTTTGCTCTTCCCCAGTTCACAAGCTGTGCTGGAGAGAAGGGCTGATGTACAGAGCTGTTAGACTGTGCTAGAGCAGAGTTGTGTCCTTACGTAGCTCAATATTACGCTGTATCTGGGAAGAAAGCCTGAATTATTCAGTCACTTGCATAACTGTGTGTAAGACTGTTTATAATCAAGGACTTGGGTTCTGTCCATATTTATGAATGACCAGGGCTGAGTCTGGGCATAATTCCAGCACTGATACTGTGTGTGAGTTGCACAACTATTGTGGATACATGACATTGCTGCTCCACGCTAGGCCATGGGACGGACAGGACATCTGGCAGAGTTTGTGCTCCCTGCTTTGAACAGCTCATGCACAGTGGGGGATGCTACTGTACAAGCACGCAAGCCGGCACGCTTAGAAGTCCTTGTACTGATTTAGCCACTGTCTCTGGCTAAATCAGAGACCCCTCTCCTTCAGATCATTTAATCGGTTACAAGCCACCCTTTGATTTTACCAGGACCCTACTTCCAACAAAAATAATACACACACCCCCCATACACACCCCGCTGTTAACTTCCTTGAGTACTAATTGTTGGCTCTTCTTGCCTTTTATGAAGGGCATAGGACATAGGGTATTTACCGTACTTGATGAAGTGTTGGGCAAGTGTTGCAATTAGTTCCACAGCTGCTTTGGTCATTGATGTTAAACACTCATACTTCTCTAGAGGCCACTTTAAATGGGAACCTGATCCAAGCCATTATTACCAACCCCTTTTGCTTTCACCTTCAGCTGAAGGAGCGGAAGCCTTGATGCTACCTGGGGGAGGAATGTAGCAAAACTGCCGAGTCTCTGTTTCACGCACACCTCAAGGCTCTGTTCCATAATGTGCTCTTCCCACACCACCACACCACTGCTGGGCTCCACCACATAAGGGGTCTGTGTATTGTTTTCATCTCCTAGTGACCATTTTGTAATGACCTAGTCACAGGCAGTCCGTTTGTTGTATTTTCCCCCTCTTCAAGGTCCCCTGTGTCAGGTAGCCAGGTGAGAGCTCTTGCTCACAGGACTAGCTCCCAAAGCTGGTCATCAGCCCCTCCTGGAAGTAATCAGGACCCTTTCAACCCCCTGTGTCTGTGCAAGGCATGAAGCAGAGAGACTTTCCCACTCAGCAGATCCTACGGTCTAAAGCAGAGGACTGCTGGTACTGCTGTATTCATTACCAGCTAATAGCTTTTGGCCAGTGTCCTGGATGAAGGCTTTGCCTGCTGTACTGACATCCATCCAATTTGGGTGAATACTGGATTAAGCAAAGAGAGGCAGAGAGAAAATGTCATGCTGATCTCCCAGAAACAGCCTGTGATGTATGACTTCTTTGCCTTGTCCTAAATGAATTAACACTGCTGTAGAAAATGGAAAGAACAAGCCTCTCTATGCTTTTTACTTGTACATATTAAGGGGAAATTTTCCTTCCTGACCACATGTTGGTAGGTCAGTAGATCCCTTCCGAAATGACAGAGAATTAAAGATGTAGAATAAAGTTCCTGTGGTAACATAAGATACTCTAATTTCAGTTCCTTACCCAAAGTAATCTCTTTTTCAAGAAACACAATTCCAAGTTAGTGGGAACTTGCCCTATTTATTTCTAACAACTGTGAGTAACTACTGACAACATGAGAGGAGTTTGTTTTGAGGACCAAGCATCATTTCCATTTGTGGCATGTCATGGGTCATTTGGTCATAGAAATACCATGTTGTTTCTCTTCTGGAGTTACATGGAGTTCCCTCTGTTGCTTCTAGAAATGTGTACATACAAAGCACACAGCAACGGAGCTCTGAAGGATCTCATCTTTCAAAGTAGGAGCTTATCCAACTCCTTTTCAAGTATGTTTTTGTCCAAAGCCAGAATGCAGCATGTTGGTTGTACACTCTGAGGAGCTTTAATTCTTCATCGTTCGCAGACAGCTGGACCAGAGCAGCATGGCATTCTCCCCACGTGGCAGCAGGAACACAGTCCAGCCCTAAATGGTTAACTTCCTCGTGGTCGTCTGTCACCAATTATCAGGAATGGCACTTCACTTTGAAGGCTAACTCTCTTTGGGAGGAAGACGGTGGCTGCTGTTTTTAGAAAGCAAAAAATGCAATTACCTTTACCAAAGGAAGGGAGCAGCTCTAATAGGATTTTTTTATCAGACTATTTTTTTAGACTATTTGGGTAATTCAGTGATTATTACTGCATAGCTCTTTTTCCTTAGAGGATGCTAGACTGTTCCAAAAGCGTTTGTTAGTTTACTTAGACATTAAAAGGGTCCTTATGAATTTAGATTATGCTAAAGTACTTCAAAGTGTCCCTAGAGGTCCAGGCTGCTTTGAACTTAACCTTTTCTGCCCAGTCTTGTCATACGCGTGAGCCCAAAGATTGTAAGCAAGAGGTCGGTGATTCTCAATCTTTTTAATACTTTGACCTATGTTACAACAGGAAAAAATAAACAAACCAGATTCCCTCTGATCTAGCCAGGAAGAAAGAGAGAGGATGGTTTCAGTGGGCCTCTTCGCAACCCTCTTCTTAACCTGCTAGCTCTCCTGACCCATTAAATAGGACAAGCAGGGAGAAAAAACAAACAAAACCCAACTTTAAATACTCATTGCCTTACTTCTAAGTGCTTTAGTTTAAAATATGTTTGGTCCTCAGGGCATCTTGAGATCTTAATAGGTTTTTTATATAAAATTTAAAATAATGAAGCATGTAAGACACTTGCGATTGGAAAAATATGAACTTTAATAAAGCTGGTCACGCTGCTTGTGAGCTGTGTATATCACACAAAAATGTGTGGCTGGATCCTCCGCTGGGGCTGTTCAAAATAACTGCAGTGACTCCAGCGGCACTGTGCTGATTTACGTGAGGTGAGAATCTGGCTCACATCCCGTATTATCTTGCAATGTGACTGTGCAGCTGTAATGCAGTCTTATTCAGCTCAGTGGGTTTGGGGGCAAAATAAGTGCCCATGGTTATTTTTAGAACAGCACGTCATTAGAGGTGTTCATATGATTTTCCCTCTCTCTTATATATTTATTCTTTATTACTATTGACCTACTGTCATGGTTTAACTCCAGCCGGCAACTAAGCCCCACACAGCCACTGACTTCCTCCCCCCACGGTGGGATGGGGGAGAGAATTGAAAGGATAAAACTGAGAAAACTCCTGGATTTCAGGAATTTCAGACAGTTTAACAGGTAAAGCAAAAGCCATACACACAAGCAAAGCAAAACAAGGAATTCATTCACCATTTCCCATCGGCAGGCAGGTGTTCAGCCATCCCCAGGAAAGCAGGGCTACATCACATGTAATGGTTACTTGGGAAGACAAATGCCATAACCCCAAATATCCCCCCACTTCCTTCTTTTTCTCCCTAGTTTATATGCTGAGCATGACACCATATGGTCTGGGATGTCCCTGCGGTCATTTGGGGTCCCCTCCCAAACTTTTGTGCACCCCCAGCCTGTTCGCTGGTGGGGTGAGGAGCAGAAGAGGCGTTGATGTTGTGTAAGCAGTACTGCTTAGCAGTAACTAAAGCATCCCTGTATTATCAACACTGTTTTCAATACAAATCCAAAACATAGCCCCATACCAGCTTCTATGAAGAAAATAAACTCTATCCCAGCCAAACCCACCACACCTACATGAACTCTTTTGGTATTTGGAGACTTTAAAAAGAATAATTAAATATTTTTCTCTGCTGGGGTAGCTGGTTTTGTTTTCCCCCTTTTCTATTGCTTCACAGTGTTGGAGGCTATACAGGCAAGACATTATTTTGCACATGATGCAACATAGCTCTTGTTTTTCTTGAAAGGTGGGTCTGACTGCACCTCTTTTCAGTTTTCAGGTGCCTCTATACAGCCTGCATTCTCCTTCACTCTTTAAAACAGAAACTGGACTGCTTGAGGGTTTTTTTGGGTCATGTACTTCTCATTTTCACATCTGAAATCTGAGCCCTCAGACCTTACAGTCATCTTGCCTACAGATAATTGTGACGTTTGTTTTTCCCATTTTGACCCTTTGCTTCAGTCCCTGCACTACAAAGGGAGTAGAGGGCTATTGGTGTCCTAAGAATCAGGGTCTGTTACTGATCAAAAAGCCTCTTGGATGTGTGCATCCTGTTTATATGCCAATATCTCCCCTAATAGCACTAGGGAGGAGGAAATTCAGAGTGTCAGTTATTTTTGTAAGCAGAAGTGCTGCCTCTTTCCCCATGAGGCATGAGCTGCTCTTTAGGAACGTTTCAAAGCATGAAGCAACAAGGTACTACTGGGCGTTATCACCAGCATTCTTCTTCAAACTATTTTTATTTGCACATACTTTATCTCCAGCATGTCTTCAGTCTGAGAAGATCAAGCAGACGCCACATGTACAGTGTAGCCCAGACAGCCAAATGACACAGTACTGTTTTGACTCGAAAGTCAGACTTCTGCTAAGCATCAAGGGGCAAACCTTTATCTCTGCACGTAGTGCTGAGGGGTGTAGGGAGGAATTTTTTCCCTCAGTCAGTAGAGCTGATCTAATCTTTCCATTGCAGTCTTTAACTGAGAGCCTACTTGCTACAAGGCTCTTTTCCCCAAAGTAGCTCAGGGACCACCCCCAAACTTAGAACCATCAGCCCTTTACAGGTTCCTCTCCCTCATCTATTTCTTCTCTGAAATTCAATTGCCACAAAGAAAGTGCAGAAGCTTCTTCTTTGTGCTTACATAAATATAAATGAAAAGTCTTTGCATTCTCTCTCTATCCCACTTCTTAATGAAGTGTAATCACCACCTTGGTCCTTCTGGAATGAAGATTGCCAGTGCCCCAAAGGAAGTGACTGATTGCCAGTGCCCTGAGAAATATGTAAACCGTAAAGGTGGTTCTTGAAATGAAGATCTTTGAAATAAGAATTTGTCAGCAGATTGTAATTTTTGAATCACTGGGACTGACATGGGTTCTGGGTTCCAGCTTGCTGTTAAGGGCAAAGTCTTGTCCCTTAGAAAATCCTTAAAAAAAAAGTCTTTTAAAAGCATGAGGTCATCTTGTTCTGTGGAAGGTTTAGTGCATTTGTCTTCCCTGTTGCAAGGTAAGCATAAATCAGACTGTGTTATGATAGCGGTGCTCAATGAAACAAATTCTTAATAGAAGAGTAAACATGGAAGCAATCCATCTGTACCCTCCACATTCTTCAGTGAAGCCTTCCTAAAAGCACAACTTGGAAGGCAGCTAGTGGGGTGGACTGGGGAAACTGCTTGCTCCTAAGCACTGACAAGTTACGAGAGGTGTGTTAAAGTTAATTCTGTCTCCCAGAAAGTAAATCAAATTTCCACTGTACTTTTATTTTGCCAGCCAAGCTAATCCAACCCTCACAAGTTTTGCTTTCAAAATCTGGGTCATGTAATGGGAGAAGATCCTTCAATTACCTCAGATGTGTGTCATGTGGACTTGCTGGTTGCAGTATTGTCATGAATTTAGCCATTGAAGCTGGAAACCCTGGCTATTTATAAATACATTTATTAACCTCCTTCCCTGCCTATCCTTTCTGCCCTTCAAAGAAACCCCACTGTCAGAAACAAACCATCTTGCGAGAGGTCCAAATTCAAGTAGCTATTCTATCTAGGTTAAATTTTGCATAGGCTTTGCCTGGGTTTGATTGTGGCTTGCCGTCTGTCTTGTCCAACCAGAAGGCTGCATTTAAATAATGCTTGATAAATGTATACTTACGACAAATGTCAAGAGCTTAAGAGGCATATCCATGGAGGAGTCATAGAAGAGTCTTGACCAGTTTCATCCACATTTGCAAGTTATTGATCCTAAAAACTACGTCAACTACTGATCTGTGTTTAGATTTGAAAATGTGGACATTGAGAAAGAACAGAGAAATGGTGGTCCTTTATGGAAAAGGAGTTACTCTAATACAACTTTAGTACAGAATTGTACTTCTTAAAATGGTTTCTGCAGAACCTTTTGCTTTAAGAGTTCAGCTGTTCAATAAACAAACCTGGAATTCTTGCAAGAGCATTGTTTTTCCCATCTAAAGGTGGGAGAGCTTGAACACAGAGAAATGATTTGCAAATGGTGCACAAGTCCATGTCAGAGTCAGGACTGGACCTAAAATTTCAGGCTTTCTTGGCAGTGTGCTGGCTCTTATGCATTATATTGTGCTTGTATGAAGAATGAGTACCGTGAAGCTATCTCTCCTCCTCAGTGTAGCTGCAGTGTTTCCTGCATATTGAGAACAAAGTGAAGCATCTATAATAAACCTCAAGAACCTTATTTCAGTTGTTGTGCAGATGGTGATTACAGAACGAGGGGAAAGTTGTGGTAGAAATGAATGCCTTGACACTGTCTGAAAGCAGACTTGGCTTGTCTGCACCTTTCCTGCCCTGCACCTTATGGACTAAGCTGAGTTCCTAGTGAGTTTGGTGCCCATGTGGGCTCCTACATAGACGACTTCGACTGCAAGGAAGGATACGTAGTGCTCATCTCAACTTCATGCCCATCCTGGGTGGTTTTTGGAAAAGATGGTTAACAGAGTTAAGTGGCTGCTGTTAACTCTGCACTATTAGAGAAAGCATAGGTTCTTCTCATGTTTTATTCCCTGCCTATCTGCTGCTGCTCTGTATAGCTTCTTTTACCATGAGGGCCCCACACTGAATGATTAACACAGTTATTTGCCCTTGCAGACTGGGGCAGGTACCCAAAGAAGTGGGCTGGAACCATGATAGGAAAAAGAGGCTGTAGCCTGGAGTTTGCTGGTACGCTTTGTGTTTCCTCACCAGTGTGAGCGCCCATGTGTCCCTGGTGTCCTTTGCGCCATGCCCATGTGCTCACTGGCTCTCATAGTTCTGACACAGCAGTGCCAGTCCCTCAGTATGAATACTGCTTCACCTGTCCTTTTGTAGGATGTGGTGGTACCCTTCCAGCCATACCTCACAGTGCTGAGAGACATTTCAGAAACAGTGTATGTCTGAGGGGGGGAAATGAGGAGAAGGGAGAGAGGAAGGAGGATTGTTTAAACTATCTCCCTGTAAAGATTTGCTCCTGCTCTCTGTGGTTAATATTGATTTAACATATTTTTGCTACAACTCAATTTAGTCGTTACTCTCATCCAGCTGTGGGAGCTCTGGTTTGCAATTGCCTGTGCGATTAATCCTTCTGTGCATTTCTTTCATTGTATGCATAGTGTCAACTCTCACCTAGCATATCACATGCTGAAAAAATCCAGAAACCTGCCTTGTTTTCATTTGCTCTGTTGTATGTACACATCACTGTGGGGGTATTTTAAACAAAAATATCCATGAAAACAATGCTGTAGTGTTAAACTTATATCCCTCCCTCCTTCCCCTTCTCCCACACCCTCCCATCCTTCCTAAACCCTTAAAACGATATATAATCATTTGATTTCCTGGCTTACTGCCGTATTTATACACGAACAGCAATGCACAACAGCACCTGTGAACTTTATAAAGGTCTTATTCATTTGATAGGCTTGGGCAGCACTTGATGCAGAGATGAGGAGTATGTACAAACGAAGTGGGAGGTGATACTGAACACGAGCTGAGAGAAACTACAAGGAGTGCGGGAGGTAGGGTGAGGGGGATTTTTGCATTGGGGCCTCTTTTGTGTACTTTCTACTGATTGATGAAGGTGAGCGCTCACCCCCGCCTCCACGCGCAACTCACTGCCACGTATGTGCACATTCTTGCCTATAGATCATGCTCCCTTATGGATGTACACATAAAGGGCAAACAGCCATCGGCTCTTACGGCTGTCCTGTCCCTTCTGGGAAGGGACTGGCCTCCTCCTTGAGAGAGGTGGCAGTGGGATGAGATTTCTGGCTTTCTGTGCACACAGTCACGCTTGTGCATTGGCAGTCGAACAGGACAGTAATATTTGTTGTGTTTTGGTTTTTCATTTTGGCACATAAGTAGGGGATCATATCAGCAGAGATAATAGTTGCATGGAAGCTTTCTGTTCCGGCAGGTGTGCACACACACCTGCAGAGGTTTATCTGGAAGTTTGATGTTCTTTATAATGAATTAATAAAACAGTTGTAAGGTTTTGCTGGTTATTTTGCAATTTTTTTTCAGTCCTTTTAAAGAAAGCCAAACTGGTATAAATTAATTTTGAACTGGTATAAAGATGCCTGTACTATGTTGTTTGCAGTTCATTTAATCAGTGGAAGTTTTGTGTGAAGGACAAGATCTACTGAAATTAAAGGCTTGACATCCCCCTTTCCATCTTCTGCTCTGTTGTCATAGTTTACATGCAGGTAGCCCTTATTTTAAGATCAGAGAGATTGTCTTGCTTGCAGACAACATGATTAATTAACTGAGGGGCAGTGATTCTGTAATCAGTAACCAGTGCACTGCTAGCAACCCAGATTAAATGGCCTGCTTGTGTATCCTCTGGAGCACCATCATGGGCATGTCTCCTTGCTGGGCAGCAGAGTCCTTTTATGGAAGGGGTGGTGAGGGATCGTGGTAGTGAAATCCTTGAGACCCAACATAGAGGCAGACATTGCCTTCACCAACTGGAAGCTGGGCATGAATCTGAAACTCTGCAGTGATGTGCCACCCCTCTAGAGTGAGTTCAGGCTTTGATGGAGGAGTAATTTAATTTGAGGTGAAGTAATTAAAAGACCTGTGGATTTTTCTTCCCCTCTGCCAGAAGAGAAGTACCATCTGGCCAGGGTAGGATGTGTCCCACCTTTCCATAGCAATGCCCTTTCCTTACTCTTAGAGAAATAAACTGGGCTTAATGTAGGAATCTGTACTACAAGATGATGATGTGCAAGGGAGTATGAAGAAGCGTGGTCCATGCTGGATACAGCTCTGCTGGCAGATTCCCCTAGTAGAGCTCCACTTGGTTCCAGGCACAGTGGCTTTGCTATGGTGCAGTGGAGCTAGTGCAGGGTATGTGGTCGATGTGGTATACTGGTAGTCCTGTAACAGCATGAATTTTTTACTACAGTCATAGTTTTGCCATAGCTGTGTGAAAAAGAACAGGAAAACAGTGTAGGTTCAGTGTTTTGGATGTGTCAGTTTTAAGAGCCCCATGGTGCTTCCCCTCCTATCCCAGGCTCAGGCCTGCTGCAGTTCTGGGTTAAACCTTCAGCAGGAGAGACTGGTCAGCACAGTGAGTTAGATTATATGAGCGTTGTAGAATTTCTCAAGAAGCAGTTATGGTTCTGTTTTCCCTTAAACACAAATTAGGTTTTGTGTTTTTTTTTTTTCCATAGAAGTCAGTGGAAATATGTTGCTACAAAATCCTATTGAGAAAGATTGTACTGGAACACCAGCTTCTGGTTTTAGTTGGGTTTTCTTGGTTGTTCCTGAGTTTGTTTTCCTGTTGGTATGTCAGTAACAAAGACATGCATTTGGAATCTCATGTAGTTTGAGAAGCTTTAAAGGTATTTTCCACTTGATCAGGTCTGGTTTTGAGAACATAATGTGTTTATTACAGGTTATCAGATCACATCACTTATAATTTTCTCAGAAAAGCGATCAATTTCTTAGAATAAAATGGCATTGAAAAAAAAACCCACATTCAAGTGTTTCCTAATATAGTGCCCCTTAGCCTATCTGTTGAAGACTTTTTTTCCTTGTAATATCTATTTGCACAGTGCCTAAGTGCTGAAGTGCATTTTCCTAGTGTTATGGTTTGCATGAAATGTAGCTCAGAAAAAGTACACTACACCCTCTATGAAGGCTTAATATAAGACCTAAGCACTACTTAGGGTTTAATGTAAGCCCTGTTTTGATGGGCTGAAGTAGGATACCTGCTGACTTTTTGCATAGTGATTAATTTCACCTCTGCAGTTTGATTTGCAATTGATGTTAATAAGGGGATGGCTTACAAGGAAAGCAGTCAGTGTGAAGACAAGTGTGGAGGCCCTGCCTTCAACTGGAAACGATAATAGGTGTGGTGCTCTAAATTTGACAAGGCTTTTTTATAGCTTGTGAAATACAGGAATGGGTAGGCCTGTCAAAAAAGTAAATGAAGGCATGTTTTCTACTTTCCACTGCTTATAGTGCAGCCCAGCAATAAACAGCAGTAAGCAAGCCAAAGGTAAAGATGAGAAAGTGTGTCAGAGTAAGTCTGGAAAGGGGGTTCCTGAGATGCTGAGCCCAATCCCCAGTGATTGCAGGTACCTGTGTTATCCCCTAAACCTTTTCATAAACTGATAAAGCTTTAAAGCTCAATCTCACTAGGTGATATCAGCTCCTCTGTGTGAATAAGCTCAGTAACATGTCCTTGTCTTCATGCCTCAGAACTCTTAATTTAAGGAAATTTATTTAGGAGACTGGTCAGAGATGTTGTTAGGAAAGAAGTAGAGGGGACAAAAAACTCAGCTCAGTGGCTAGATTTTGAGAAGATTTTTGCGGAGGGGTAGATGGCCTTTTCATATTTATGAAAACAGGAGAAAGGAAAAATGGGAAGACTGATGTCTCTGGTGGGACGGAAAGGAGGGGAGACACAAAGAGAGAGTAAGTGAAAGATATAGGAAGACAAATTTTTAATTCTGTTTGCAGAATATAAATACTTTGTTAAAGGGGAGGGTGTCTTTAACTCACTGATTGTAACTGGAAATTCAGGGACAGCCTTATAAAATCTAAGCACTGAGCAGAAGCCAGCAGTGCTGGGCAGTTATTTGATACAGTGACAGGCAGCAGATGCAGAAAGCAAACATCTGTTGTGCTGCCCAGCACTCACGGGCCAGCTTTATGCCTGAAGAACAGGCCAGGGCTGCATGTATATGGTTGAGACTTTGAAATGTCATTGGCAATGGGGAAGGAAGCATTATCTGAGTCCTCTATGGCACCTCCATAGAGTGGTCCTCTATGGCACCAAAGTGGGGCACATTCACCTAAGAGATGTGCAGAAAACCCGTTAGAGTGCAGGAAGAGAATCTTTTTTGTACCATTAATTAAAAAAAAAAAAAAAAAATTTCTATATCTTTATCTCATCCTTTCTTAATGTCTATCTTGTGTATGTTTTATGATGTACATAATTTATTAGTACAGTAGTACATGTATATAATTTACAAATAAGTGCATATTCATACATTGGGAGTGTGTGCTCAAAAATGTTCTACTGTTAGGGACATGTGATCAAAAAAGTTTGGAGATCACTGCTCTATGGGTCCTTTAGAAACAGCAAATGTAGCAAATTGATTGCTAAGGTACAGTATGGCAACTTGGACAATGCATTGTTATCAATGCAGATCTACAGTGGGCTGAGGACATCATTACCGCTCTGAAAGTTTGGCATAGGGATATTAGAATCATAGAATCATAGAATCATAGAATCGTAAGGGTTGGAAAGGACCTTAAGATCATCTAGTTCCAACCCCCCTGCCATGGGCAGGGACACCTTGCCCTAAACCACGTGGCTCAAGGCTCTGTCCAACCTGGCCTTGAACACCGCCAGGGATGGAGCATCCATCACAGAAGCCCAGAGCTAAAAGGGCTTCTTGACATTCTTTGGGGTGTGGCTGAGCATACAGTGAAGCTGGAGTGTTGGCATTGCCCATTCCTACATCTGGCCAAATTGTTTACAAAGGAGAGGGCAGTGGGAACAGGACCAATGTTGTCACAGTAAATTTAAGAAGTGGGTTAAATCACTTATTTGGTAATGGAGAATTAATTTTCATGCTGCCCAAAATATTTACATCCTTCTCCCTCAATCACCCTAGTGCCCGTAGAGCAAGGGCAAAATCCTTGCATTGTCTTTGTCATGCTCAAGCCTTGCTGCTGCTTTTCATAAGTCAGATTTTGTCAGCCTTTCTAATGCTCTGCAATACTTTTTATTCTAGCAGTACGGCCAATTAACAGTACCATATCAAATGAGATTACTTGCAGAGTGGGTCTGATCCAAACCGCACTGAGGTTAGCTGAGGAACTCCCATGGTCTTCAGCACATTTGGGATAAGGCCCAGGATAAAGAGCTTGTTGAAATATGGTGGTTGAATGAATCCCTAGCTCTTTTCAATAGATTTGATTGAGCTGCGCTAACAATTCCAACTGGAAAAAACCCCAGATAACAGCATGTTTGCATGCAGGCTTGTGCTCTCCTCTGTTCTTTCCCCCTCCTCCCTTCATGCACATGTATTTAGCACAGAGGCAGACGCGTGGTTGTGTCAACTAACCGACATGAAGCAGCATCTCTCTGCTAAAACTGGGACTCTGTTTGATGTAGTTGCAGTCAAATGTGCTTGATTTGAATAAGAGATTTTTTTTTAAATCTATTTTTATGCAGATTTTAGAAGTCTATAAGGTAATGAGTCAATAAGGCAGCTATTAACACTTCAATCTTTCTGATACCCAGAATAAGAGAAAGAGGTGGATGAGATTGGGCTACTGTAGATATAGCCAGCTTTTTCATGTGTGAGATAAGCTAACCCTGTTTTATATGCTGAGTTTCATTTTTGAGTAGTTCCAGATTTTTGCAAATGTGAGGTTCAACTATATGAAAGACTGTTTAGGTGTGCTGAGATGTGCACAGTAATATTTCTTGATTGCATCCTTCCTCCATTTCCACATTTATATTTCTTTGATAATGTCTATTTTTCAAGGAAATCACACAACAACGTTCACTAATCTTAAAAACTGTGTGCTGGGACTGCCCGCTCATGACTGTCGTCTTGTTTTCTCTATGTTGGTGACAGCAGGCTTGAATAATGAGCTTTAATTTCTGTCTTCTGTGCAGGCCATGGAAGCACTATGTCCAATTATTTAAAAATGAAAACACAGAAAAAACTTGATTGCGTATTTTAGAAAGGAATTTTCTGTTTTCATGTAAGGTCCTGGGATAAATGACATATACACTAAATCTTTTGTTTATTTTGCTTGCCCCTTTCAGGGTATGATCTTAGTTATACTTACTGGGAGATGCCTGTGTACAAACACAGGATGCTATTGAATGTATGAACTGTGCCTAAACATTCCCATATTTACGAATACTACATGTTCAGACTGACTAATTATACATGACAGTGCAGATAATTAGGGGTTCGTATAGGCACGCACTTGGTAAAATTGTACAGACAGTTGTGTGTCTCAGCTGTGTGAAAACTGTGTCTCTACTCTTCAAATTACAGCTTATGAGGGCTAAAGAAATTTTATACACAGGACAGGTAGGGCAAACCCAGCAGTTTAGTTGTTGCCTTGCAAGACAGACTCAGACCTATGGGTCTGTTGGTGAGATGGGGCACCCTGTTCCGTGTGCTCTCTCAAAACCCTGGCCGCCTTTCTAAGACACACACTTAAATCCCTCATTGTTCATCTCATCCTTCCTCCCTTCTGTTTTCCAGTCTGTACACTGTTATTTCTTCCTTGCATTACTAGTACACTAGAAAACAGGCGTTTCTGTCATATTCTGGCCAATGTGGTCAAAACTTTTAGACACTTACATGTACATAATGTAATGATTTCTTTATTTCTTCAGAAAAAGTTGAGTGTCTGCAACTTCCCTTTGTTTCTGGAGAGTTTCTGTGCAATGTCTAGTTAAGATAGAGCCCCTTTATTTGAATGAGTAAGTGTAGATTTAAGAGCTTTGTCTCTTGACACCCAAGTTTGAAAAATGTGGCTGCAGGCAGTGATGCAAACTATATAGTCTTTCTCCTTTATAATGGGAGAAACACTGAAATATGTCCCTAATAAATGATGATAATGTGATGTGGAATATGCAGCCTCTGGGTTACTTCTTGTTGTTTTTTAATTAAATCCAGGAAAGTTTATTTTGTTTAAGCTCTTTGTAAGCCGAGAGTTGTGGTGTACCAGTTGTGTGCAGAATTGCTGTTTTGCAGCTTGAACAGAAACAAGACCACAGCTGATTCACTGGCCAGGGGGATAAGCCAGAGCAGCTAACACGGGTGCTGTAACTACTGCGTACTCAGGGTGCCTTGGCTTCCTGAGCTGACATAATGTCTTTCATAAGCACTAAATCATCTTTAAAAACAAACAGAAACTACTACACACTTGCACCATTTTAGAGATACGCAACCTATTTTACCACCAGCCACAACTTGCTAACGGAACAATAGGAACCACCATAGCCTGGGATGACTGGTCTGAGGATGTTTCATAAGGGCCTCTGAGTCATCTCCCTTCTATTCCTTGTAATGTTTCACCAACCAGGTGCAGGCAATTAGCCTTTTGCCAACATGCCAGCAGCTATAACTGTAAAAACCTGTGTGTAAGCTTAGTCAAAAGCACTTCAGATAACACAGTCCCCAGATTTTGTCCCATCACCATGTCCTGCCATTAGACTCTTCCTTTTTCCTTCTCAAATGCTGGCTTCTAACATCATGGGTCACTCTTACTGCTTTGCTCCCTAGGAAGAAAAACTATGTTGGGGTGCATATGAAAGCCTGTGCCAGTAGTCAAGCAACAGGAGGCAAATCGTGCACACTCAAAAAAAGGGCTATGCTCTGCCATAAAACACAACTCTGTTCAAATAGACTTGTTTCAGAATCAAAGATCGATGGTTGTTGTGGCTCTGATCTGTCAGGAGAGAAGAATAATAACACAGCTTTAATTTTCAGCCCACAGGTTTAAGCCCACAGGTGCCCCAGCCATAGCAGTAAGTCTCAGGTGCACAATATGTAGTAATGGAATAATTAATCCTGCCTGCCTGCCTCTCCTGGAGTGGTAAACCAGTGCAGGTGTGGCTGCAGAAGGTCTTCTCTGGATGCTTGCATTTTCAAGTGAAGAATATACCTTATGAGTTGTAGTACCTAGGAGTAGGTTAGAAGAATGAGTTGTTCTTCAGTTTATCTTGAAGAGGAGGTTTGGTTAGGGGTTTACTATATCAATATGTCTTCTAGAAAGTGCTCTACTTACTGGAAAATGTGTTTGGGTGCAGTGACTTTGAAACGGTAGGTTTTTTGCAAATTTTTTCCTCCTGCCTTAAAAGATGCTTTAGGTTACTGGCAGTTGTAAGTTGGAAAACATTCTTTACAGCTATTCATACATCCACACATGCTTATCCCTCTGTGCATCCAGAGGGTTGCACAAAATCCTCTGATGATATTGTGCTTTTGTTGTAAGGTTTGAAATGGTGACTATGTTGTGGTCTTGCATCTCTGTCTGTGATTGTGCCCTTTAATAACAGACGTTCCCCTGTGCACACATTGAAAAGTTCCTATTGGGGTTTTACCCCTTTCCTTCAAAGAATTGCTGTTCCCAATAGTTGCCTGGGGTTTTTTTATGATGATGATGATGATTTATTTTTTAACTTATTTTAAATGGAAGACTTGTGGGATGATTGGTTTCCCAAATAGGTTTTATTTGGTATGAGGAAGGAAGACCTGTCTTTCCTCAGACAGGTCTTTGTGTTGTCTTTAGATAGATGGCTCCATGCTCTAAGACATATTTAGTCAAACTGTATGTAGGATAAGTAAAATAAAAGCCAGATGCTAGATTCTAATAAACCTTTCGGTAGAGAAAAGCCTAAACATGTCTGGGACTGCTTGGCTAATTGTTAGCTGGCTTGGTATCTTTGTTTAGGCTCTCATTTAAAGAGGTGAAGTATTTGTCTTTGCAGATAAGCTGTGGGCAATTTCTAGCCAAAGCCTTTTTGTTGCTGTCTTTGGCTTTGTGATTGTATTGGTGTGAAAGGGGCCAGTTCTGACTTTGTCACTGATTTGTATCGGTAGCACAAATCTCTCCCTGATGGAAGAGAAGGAAAATAGTCCCTTTCCCATCCATAGCAAACAACTATTAGAGCAATAGTTAATCAGTTGTTTATTTATAGACCAGAATGAGCTATGCTTCCATCTAGTTCAACTTCCTGTGTATTCAGGCTCTGTGTTTTCCTTTAGGCTTTATAGGGGAAGTGCTGTGTGGTGTGGGCTTTTGTTTGCTTGTCTTCTTTTTTCGAAAAAAGAGGATCCCTCTTCTAAAAGCTGAAAGCTGCAGTAAGTCCATTTGCTTACCTGGTGAACTGTTTTAACCCTTATGTGACCTCCATGCCAAGAAATAGCATCTGGATGCAGGTTTATGTTTCTGTAATATCTGCATCCAGCTCTGTGAGTGTTTTGGCTTTGCCAGGGAGGATGGAAAGCTGCTGGCTGTCAGACCTCATTCCTGTGTAACAGTTCATAGGCAGCAGTGAAGGCACTTCTCAACTTTCTGTTCGATATGCTGTATGGAGCTCTTTAAGCTTTCCACTTAAGTTCGTTTTATTTTTCCTTCCCCATCGTTAGATCTCTTTCCACAAGCTTTCTTTGAGCTCCGCTCAGCACTCCCACACCTTTCCTGAACAGGACTGTGTGTAATAGTTGCGTGGTTGTTTTACCTATGCTCTGCACATTGTTTCCTCACTTCTGCCTGGTAGCCCCTTTCTATAACCCTAGGGATTATGTGGGTGCTTCTAGCCCCACCAGCAATACCTGCAGCTCTAATTGAAGCAGTGACTGAGGACATGGCTGTGACCTTTCCAAGCAGAACATTCCATCCATGGAGGTATGATCTGTGTTTCTGCTTCCTAGATGTATGTCAGGCTGCCAGATGACTTCACTTCTCTGTTCTGTAGCTGCAACCTGTCTGTTTTGCGCTGTGCTATCCTACCCATCTTTGTGTCAGTGGTAAACTTTGCCAGGAAAGAGCTTTAGAGCCACTGTGTCTAAGGGGAACATTTCACATAGTGACTGAGCTGACCTAATAGCTCGCAGCTGACAAAAGGGATATTCCCCTTCCCATCACTAACATGCTGGCGCTGACTCTGGCACTGATTTGGCCCCTCAGCAGAACTGTGAGGGCATCCTTCCCTCTCCTTCTAGGTACAAACCACCACCAAGATAAGTTCACTTCTACTGGGCTAGTTTGCTGGTTTAGTGGCTGCGTCAGCTCTGGTGGGAATCAGATGAACATAGGGAAAGCAGCAAGAAGGAATATGTGGAGGTGGGTAGTAGAGGGAAGGGAACAAATTTTTTCAGCAGCAGTGAGCTCTTGCTTTATCTCAGCTGCCTCCTGCAGCCCTATTCTAATAGATGACCTGCTGGGAGGGTTGTACCCATATAAATGTCATGGCTAGGGTGGGTTTGTCATACTTTAGGTGGGTGGGGCCATTGCTAGTGATGTGTGATGCTCAACAACAGTCACCAGCTGCCAGGGCAGACTTCCAACTATCAAATCCCATGGCCATTCCAATGGCCCTATGGCAGCAGGATGCTAGAGAGGTGTGCAGACACATTCCTTAGCACAGAAAGTCTGGGGTCAGATTTAAGTGGCGCTATCTCATAATTCCTTTCATTAGTGAATAAGAAACTATCCCTGTAAATCTTAATAGTAAGAGTTCTGCTGATTAATACCTCATGGCTATCAGCCATGTTTTGTGGTCAAGCATTGACCCAACTTTTAGCTTGTCTAGTTTGGTGTCACGTTGGTTCTCTGTGTAGTGTGAGGTCTTTTAAGCAAAATGTTGTGTGGTCTAGTGATTGTAGCATATTGGACTAGCCCAAGTGGATGCTACTGGAAGAACTGTGTTTATCAACCATACCCTTGCCAAAAAAGCCCCACCCCAGCCTAAAATGAAAGACTTGTTTGACAATACTGAAAGGCATTAATTAAATTTTAGGCCCCTCCTCAAATTCCTTATTGATGGTATGCCAAATTGATAGTTCCATTATATTACGTAAGGATGATGATGTCAGGCTAACTGACTTACTATCTCTGCTTTTTTCCTGACCCTTTAGATTTTGGGATTATGCTGGCAGTCCTTCAAATGCTCCGAGTTGTGCTAGTGTTCCAGGATTTGTTAAAAATCAGTACAGAGCAACTTAACCATTTCGTTAGGTGCATGTTATGTGATGCTACTTAATTTTAAAAAGGTTCACTTTCAGCAGGATGCTGCCTCATTTTTTCCTCCGTTACAAATTGTATCTTTTCTATTGCATAAGTTTAAGAAATGTTTTTTTGGAAGTATTGTTTGTCTAAATACTGATACCTGTAGATGCAAAAGTGAAACCAATCAATCTTCTAAACCACTTCAAGTAGGCAGTCACCTGATTCCTTCCTCACATAATTTCCATTTTCCTTTCTTCTTCCAAGAATCCTTAAGATTGGTAATCTTTTTTTCTATTTTATCTTGAGGGAAATTGTCACAGCAGAGAGCCTTTAGGCCAACTCGCAGGTCCCAAGGGTAATGTGGTAGTCATGGGTAGGTTCTGGGCCTTTGCATGGATTTGAAGTAAAAGGAGTTGAGAAGAGCTAGGTTCTCCAGCAGGCAGTCGACACAATAGTAAAGAATAAAACTAATGGTAACTGTTGGGGCTTAGCATAGAAAATCTTCAGCCTTGCATGTTAGGCTTTCCTGGAGTGTTGCTCAGTAGAGGAGTTTCCCTTTTCTGAAGGGGGCTAGTGTGAATGGTCTATAGCAAAGTGTCATCTTAATGCACCCCTGCTGCAGATGCATCTTTAAAGGATAGATGCATGTTAAAGATGGATGTTCAGTGTGCATAAAAACATGAATGATGTACAGAACCTCTTCTGGAAAATGAACAGTATCCAAAACATACAGTATTGTTAGGTATTCATTTTGTTCTATGGGGAAATGAACAGATTTAATGTGTGTGTATGCATGCACATGAATGTACATATATGGACATACACATAAATATAGATGTACAGTTTCCTTAAGGATTCAAAAGTACCATAGCTTGAGTTAGCTGTTTGTAGAGTAAGTAAAGCAGCCACTCTGTGATGTGGTATGCCAGTGTGGGAATATACCAATTTACCTGGGCCTTTACATTGTAACCACTGTTTTATTTAGGAGAAACATTAAAATTAAAGCTTACCTTTAGAGCTCTGGTAGTGGCCAGTGAGGGTCACCTTTTTCCAGGCTGCCATGTTTGGCACATAGTATATTAGACTTGTGCACTAATGCACTTTACTTGGCTTGAGTGGATTGTGCTGATGCTTTTCTCAGTGTCTCTTTTATATTCCTCCAATCCCAAGATTTCTATCCATTGCTGGTTTTGCCATGGTTGGATCTTCCAGTCTAGCTTCTCTTAGGACAGGCACTAAACTTAAACTCCACAGTGATCAGTAAAAGTATTTGTCTTTCGGCATCCAGCTTCATGTCTTGTGGTTAGCTCTTTGGAGATGAACTAAAGCTGTAAATAATGATGCAGATCTATAACAAGCCTTAAAAAAAATTTGTTTTTTTACTTAGCATAAGAAATACATAAATCCAACTATAGTAATAAATGAACCTGTATCATTCCTTCTATGTGACTCAAGGTAGCTTTAAGATCCTGCATGTCCTCTCCAGTACATGACTTCTCAAAGGAAAGCTGAGGCTTTCCTTTCTCTCAACAAGCCTTTTTCTTCCTGCCAGGATTTCTGTAATTTGTATCATGCCTTGCTCATAGTCTCTTCTGCTCTTGATCCCAATTCTGTTGTTAGTCCTTTTTTTATTTTTATCAACTTTTGAATCTCTTTTAAAGCCTGTGTATCAGCATCTAGTTTCTTTGTTCTGCCTTTGGAAAATATCACTGATCTGCACACAGGTGCTTGCGGAGAGGGTGAAGAAAACTGGCTTTTCTGGGCTTCTTCTCTTGCTTCTCTTTGAAAGTGAATTGTTCGTGGTAATGACTCACTATCGTTACCTCCTTGTGGAATTTAAGTTCATTGCAGTAGTTAAAAAGTAATTGAATGACAGTGCGCAGACTTCCATCCACTTTAGGGGACCCTATGATGATGATTTATTTATTATTCTTATTTCAGCAGGAGCTATGAACCCTTGCCAAAGATGAGGGCTCCACTGTGCATGTGAAGGCTGTGCGATGTAATGGAAAGATGGTCGCTGTCTCAATGCATTTGCAGTCGAGGCATTGAAGTGTTTTGCTTTCATGTGCCAGAAGTGTTTGAGACTGTTTAACTGAAGGAGAAAGAGTGAGCTGGGACAGGGATGCAATAGCAGGTCATTTGAGAGTTGCTGTGAAGGTGGTATTTACGTATGGTACATTACTCATGCAACAGTATGTCAGTTGTTAAAAACCCAAGAGTCAAACAGGCAACAGCAATGGACTTTGTTAGCAGAGAACCATGATTAGAAATTGCATCCGGGAGCCTGCCAGATAAACAGTTTGAGAGAGAACATGACCAATGTGACGGTCCATTAAAATTAGCTCTTCCTGTCATGTGCACAAGTCCTTCGTGGAGAGGAGGACTGTGGCTGTGGGGGTTATGGGCGATCCAGACAAGCAGACTGCAGAGTAAGCTGTCATGTGCTATGACACCGAGTAATGCAAATCAACTCCATTCCAGGAAAGCCATTTCCATGTCAGCCTCTACAGGAAAATTATCTGACTTGAACAAGGGTTTCTTTATGAAGTTAAGAGAATTATTCCTAAGGATTGGAATTTGTCTGTGTCATGGTCGGATGGCCAGAATGGACTTCAAAGTGCAGTTAGAAGATGAGATAATGTGCAACAAGCACTTTTTTTCATAACCAGCAGCCCAGAGAGGAGCATGTCAGCTTAATAAGTATATTTCTGTCTGAACAGTCCAACCTGCTCTTTTACAAGTAATACACAGTGTTACTGCATTTTTCAGTGATTAAAGAAGGAAAACACCTCTCAGTCCACTCTACTCTGGGTTTGACACTTTGTGCATACCCAGTGTTGCTATTCCTGTGTGTAGCTGGTTGCTCAGTCTGTTTACGGCTTGAATGGGTGATTCAGAGCTCCGGGAAACCCCAACTGCTTTTGTTTTGCTTTTAATCTGGATGGCACTTGGGAGCAACACTTGAGCCCACTTTTTTTAGGCTTTTTTTCGAGTTCAGAGAATTTCCTTGAAGTTGGCTTCCTGTGATCCTTTCATCCAGTCTGTTTGAAATTGTGCTTTTCCTTTGGCTTTGTTTGGCATCTATTCAAGTACCTTCTGTTATGTAGTAGGTATCAGCCTTTGTTACTGGCCCATGATAGCTTACTCAGGCTGGTGATGATGATTGACTACTCAAGCACACTGAAAGGTGATTGAAATAATTTCAGTGCTCTTCCTGTCTCATGCATAGGGTTGCTAAAGGGTACTCTGGTAGTGCTAAGATAGGGAATAAAAGTTATGCATATTCCTTGCTTTGTCTACTTTCACAGGATCACAGTGATTCTGTGATTCAATCACTTTGTCTCTTACAACATGAATTCACATTACGATAAGGGCTGAGTTACTCTTCTTTCCTGTGGGCTCAACTCTTGTCAGTCCATAGATACTCAAAAAGTCATGAATAACGTGCAAAGGGAAAGAGGAGGCTGAGTTTATTTTCTATATTTCCACAAGCCTTTGGATACCACTTCTGTACTTCCACTCATTGTTCATGTGTGCAGGAGCCTTGAGGTTGGAAGGATTGTCTCTTCTTGCCTTCAGAAATTAATAATGTTGTTCTTCAGTGACCACAGTGCTGTGCTTTGCTTGTCACTAAGGGAGCTCTGGACACCCTTCACTTTAACTCTAGTGATACTAAATCATGCATCAAAACACAGAACTCTGGGCTCACACTATTTAAATGCATATATGGTCACTTTTCTTGTTTAATTCTAAGGCTTTGCAGCCAGCACTGGTCCTATTTCATGATGTAACAGATTGTCATTTGTTCCCTGAAGCATTCTCACTTCCAGTAGTTCTTCTATGCTGCTTCATGTTGCTAGTTCAGCTACCTGCCAGGACATGGGATCACTCCTCCAGAGGTTTTTGTGCATCCTTTGTACTTGATTGGTGTAGAAATGAGATGTGTAGGTGTGCGGTGTAATTTAACAATTGGTCATGGGGTTTTTATTTAGTATTGGGAATGATGGAAAATTAGAGAAACAGAGTAATGAAGGCCTAAGCAAGAAAAGAAAAATAAGCATTGTCTCTCTTGTGGCATCAAGTACTCCTAGTTTTCAAGTTATGGGGAGCAGGCAGTCTCCAGTATTAATTTCAACTTTATCATAGGCTGTCTGGCATGTACAGTATTATAGCATCTTTCCTGTAATTAAGGGTCAGGCAATGTTGTCATTGTCACCCCCTTACTATAATGGATTAGAAATTACATAAAATAACTAGCTATGAGCTGAGATTTTATGTGCGCTCTCAGACTGAGAGCCAGCACTTCCTTTATTTTTAATCTGGCCTATTTAATTACGGGTGGGTCTGAGAGCACCACAAATTAAGGTTGTGTGATGCTGCCATTATACAACTCTAGTTTCAATTGCCTATTGCTTTATCAAACTCTAAACAGCTATGATTAAAGTTTTCTAGGGCTGTTGTCTGCCTTAGGTGGAATTATTGAAAAATTTTAGTTAAAATGAGCTCTGTAGTTTCTGAGACAAAGGCTAAAGAAGAATGCTGTTTTGTTTGTTTTATTTTGGGGATCTTTCTGGTGTGGCTGGTTTTTGTTGTTTTAAAATTATTTATTTTTAGAGGTGGTGTTTGGTTTTATTTTTTTGTCATATTAGATCTGACTCAGGGATTCAATATTTGGTGAGAGAAGGTGTGTTTTGTCAGTAGTTGTACTTTTTGCCTTTTTCTTGCAAATTTGGGCAAATTCTAAGTGTCTGAAAAATTGCAGTTAGCACACATTCGTTGGAATTTCTTATGTTTATATATAATTTTAAACTAATATTTCTGATTCTGTATTTGCTAAGCATATTCCCACCCTTTGTCTGTGCTGAGCGTTGACCAGGCAGCAAGTCCCTGAGAGCAGTTCAGCTTGCTCCCATTACAGAGAATGAGAAAAGCATTTCTGTAATGGATCCCCTATGTGATAGCATCAGTGAAGCTTGAGCGCATGAACTACAAGCAGGGAGCCTGTCTCATTCCTCCACCAGCCCTTTTCCCCTTGACTTGCGCATCACCTGTGTGCACCGCTACTGCGGAGGAGGGAAAGGATGTGTACTGTGGGTATTGAAGTGATAAGAAAGGAAGGGGCTTCGGGTTAGAGGAGGAGAAACTGGGATAAATCACTGCATAAATGGCTGATACAAACTAGTGTGGGGCTGTGTTGGGAAGGGATCGGTTGTGGAGCTCATGATGGGAGGTAAGGCAGAGGCTGAGTGAGGGGACCAGTATTGGTCTGCTCAAGTGACAAGCAGAGACTGGGCTGGCGGTGGCAGCAGGTCCATGGATGAGGAAGAGTGGGGATGTGGTGCTGCCAGAGGATCAGATGAGGGCTCACTGGTGAGGTGTCAGCACCTATCCAGGAGCCTAGCATTTTGGTTTAGGAACTCTTCAATTTTGCTGTTTTTCCTCTCTGAGGAAGTATTAGAGACACTCTGGCAGGTTGGACCTCACAGCTCCCTTGCATGAAAGACAACCTGCTTCTGTCAGCTCTGTCATTAGCTCACTTGGCAAAGGTCTCTGCCATAGTCTTAGGGTCTTTTGATGACCCCTGGGGATGTAAAATGATGCTATGTGATGGATTTTTAATGAGCTTTAAAAAAACTGAGAACTTGCACTGAAACTTGCATTAAAGGCACATTATTGAGGTTGTAAAGTCAAGCACACACAAGTTAGGAAACGCCAGAACAAAGTTGAGCTGTGAACCATTAATTCAGATTCTCTGTACACTATGAAATGATCTCGGGTGCTCTGATCACATCTGTTTCTGTCGGCAGGACCTCTGCCACATTCAGTGACTGGATGGATAGTGGCCCCTTGATGTTAACTTAAATAAATAAAATAATTATTTCATGTGCCATGTAATCATGAGGTCTGTCTGCATTTGTCCAGAACTGTCTAAAGGGAGGTGAATTGTCCCTGAAATCTGCCAGAGCTGCTCACTTGAGACTACAAGTGGGGAAGATGCCTGGAGGTTTGTTCCAGTAACTCTTTTTGTCTAGGCTTTGATGCCTGTCATCCTGCTATATGTATGCAGACAGGCTAGTCTCAAAAAGGAAGGAAGGACTGTGTTCCCACCTTGCCTTCAGTCAAGGAAGACATCTTGGGGCCTTAAAGCACTGGGAGGCATTGAGCCTCTTGAAGCAACTTTTTTTCTTTCCCAGGGCTTTCCTTGGCTGGATGTGACTCCATACAGCCCTTGTGCCAGCTGAGTGGCTCCGTATGTACTGTTGCTGTTGAGGAATGTGGTACAAGACCTGAACTCTAAAACTAGTTCCCTGGCAGCAACAGACGTCAAGCAAGTTGTCTGATAGACCAGAACTGCATGGCTTAAAAAATTAAAGGCAGCTGAGGTATGTACTATGTGCTAGTGTACTAGTGCTAGTGCTATGTGCTAGTACTATGTGCTAGTGGGAATACAACTTGGCTTTGCCTGCACAGCACATCACTACTTGATGTGTATGCTAGATAACATTTCAGGAATTCAGCCACCACAGCTTTGCAACCCCTTTTTGACCCTATGAAATAGTAGGCCAGTGGCCTAGTGAGTACCTCCTTTATGGCAATGAAAAGCCAGATTGATCAGGCTTCCAAGCAGACTTTCCTCCCTTGATTTAAACGTGAAACTGCATCTTTCATCTACACCATTATTCCTAGCACGTAGGAGTGGTTGAGATGTAGAAATGGTACAGAAACGGCTGCCATGTTTCCTGTAAATGGAGTTGAATCACTAGAGTATGAACTTGCATAACAATTAGAAAGACGAATTAAGCAGAAACTTCATGTCCTTTTAATTATGCAATTGAGATGTCTAATTACAAAATTGTGTAATTACTTGGGGAAGGCAGAAATAAAACTTTATGAAATTTTAGTATGGTTTCTGGAATCTGTTTCTAGCAATGCTCCTGTTTATGCGAACTTGAGTCTTACTGGCTGAAGCAAGAAACATGGTCTTGAGGTGGTATTGTTTTCTTCTGTGTGCTTCACAATATCTGTGTCAATAAAAAGGGAGAAGAGGTCCTTAAGAAAGGTATGGTACCAGTGGTCCTAGGAAGTGAAAGGAAGGCTCGGCCTGTGGTTAAGGCAGTGGGGTTGGCAGCTTAGCTATCAGCTCTGACCCAGGCTTCCTGCAGGCATTGCGTATAGCCTCATATATGCACCAGACCTCAGGTCTGCTGTGGACACTCTTCCTGGTGAGGAGACCACCCCTTGTGCTCACATGGGGTGGAGCTCCCACCTCCTTTCCCAAGGGTATATGTTGCTATAAGGAGGCAGCAGCCTCTGCTGCTGTTGACCTCCATCATTTTGTTTAAAGGTGTTGAGCCAATGACGAAGGGCTGAAGCTGTGGATTTATGACTCTTGTTTGTTTGCTCTTTATTTGGAAAAGTCACTGCCCAGTGTGAAAGGGCTGCACTCTGAGGGAGGTGATGAAATATTGTCATTGGCCTGCTGTACAGACCATCTGTCTTTCCCAGGGCTACTCTGGAGCATGGTGAAGCATGTTGTTTTCCTGTATGGGCTTTTTCATTTAATTGGCTTTGATTCACTGCTAATTTCTTTTTTTTTTTTTTTTTTTTTTCTTTTTTTAAATCAAAGCAACCCCCAAAACTTTAAAATCACAGTGACAACTTGGAGCCTTATTACAACCAGTCCCTTGTGCCTATCAGTTGTCTTAAAATAAGAGACACTAAAAAAATTGTTCAACAGACTAGAACAGTATGGATTAAAAAATGATTGTTAGCAGATAGATGAGGTATAAATTTAATATTGAGCATATAATTTGGCCTTTCTTGCACATTATTTCTGGTGCATTAGCAAATGTTTCAATGAAATAATAATAATCCTATGGTCACTTAGGTTTTGCAGCTGGAAAACATCTGCCCCTGTGGAAGCAGATGGTGCAAGTGTGTGTAATGTCTGTCTGTCTTGTGCAATTATGTCAAAATTAAAACACTGGGAGTGCATGCAAGTGTTTAAGGAGAGCAAGTGTTACATGGAAGTTTTCATTATCTCTGAAACTGGTATTACAGCCCTACAAATTCATAATTAGAATGCACAGATTTGTTAAGCTTGAAAATAAAATTGCAGTGCTTAAATAGCCTTATCCCAAACTGTTTAAAGTCTCTTTTGAATCTTAGCTGTAAAATGTACTAAAATTATACTTGTGGATATTCTGTATCTTTTCCTGGAAGAATAGAGTAATTCCTTACTATGAGCCCAGTATTCTACACAACCAAGTGTATTTCCATCCAGCAAAACCCCCTATTTTCACCACGGGTACTACTAGGTAACAGTAAAGGGCAATTTGGTAACCTTTGTTGGCTAAGATTAGAACAGTTTATAGGAGGGATTTACTTTTCTCATTTTTCTCTCTTCTGCTTTGTGAGAGAGCACTTCAGGATCTGCCTATCTTTTGGGGATGGACAGCTGATTTGATTTGCTGTTTTGTTTTATTTTTCTCTTAGTGAGTACACTTTCTGGAGGTAATAGCCACAGGTGGTTGAATCCATCTGGGGTGGTATCAACTTTGGTTGCAGTACTCCCCCACTTGCAAGACCTAGGTTCTGCATTTTCCTCTATCGGAATGGGACCAGATAATGATTTTCTATCTTAAATATCCTGAGCATCAGACTAGAAGAAAGACCTACGTGATGGCAGCTCTCCATTGACCCTGCTGCAGTATTCATAATGCAAAGTTTCCCAGCGAGGGCTAAGAGCAGAACGTCTTAACTTTGTAGCCAGCCTGGGGATGATATCAGTGTTTTGGTGAGACTGTGCTGTCTAGGCAGTGCTCCCAGGAATGCTTGTATGTTTTCGTATAAGCAATCATCGTAATGTTAGGGAGACTACCGTTATTTTGTATATTGTCACTACTTTGTGAGCAAAATACATGCCAACGTTAACTGGATGGGTATATGTAAATAGAGGCAAATAGGTGAAAATAGATGATGATTATCTCTTGTTTGGCAGGAATGATTTCCACTATCTCAGCAAAATACTTTGTTTTCCCACTCAGTCTTCCAAAATAATGCACCTCCCAGCTCCCAACAATGAGATTAAATAACATCTCTTCTTTATCTCTGAGTGTCCTAGTTTATAGCTTTCACATATTATTAGGTTGTGCATTACTTAGATGTGGAAGGAATGATGTACTTTCTCTATTGAGAGAAATTTGGGGTAGTTTCAATGGTATGTTGAACTCTGTGATGCAGAATTGGAAACTGTAATGTTATCTGCTACACAAATTGATTGCGCTTAATGGTAGGCTGTATAATACCTTTTCTTGCATTACCGGTAAGTACTGACCTGACTGGGCATATGGCTAATTCTGTTGATTATATGTCCATCACAACTTAGATTAATTATCTGTTGATTCTAAGTCTTTCTCCTTATTTTTTGCATGATATTTTGTGGAAAGAACTTTGTATTTCAGAAAGCTTAAATCTGCCACGCTGGCCTACAGGAATGTATTTAGAATGTTAAGTTTCTTTTAACAGTCGTGTTTAATATATACAGAGAGCATCTAGCTCTGACAGGCCATCTGAATGTCTTCAAAGAGTTACTGAATTGTTTATTGATCTACTTCATTACTGCCGTTCCTCTAGTTCCTTTTGATGTCTTTTCACTTTGTTCAAAATATAATGCCAGGGTTTTAAATTAATAGTTGTGCAGGAAGCCCTACGTGTGTAAGTATTAGGGTATGTTTCTCCTTTGAGTGAGAATGTGCTAGATTGTGCAGTAAATATTGCTGCCATCAGTTTTATCCTTTTCATGCCCCTCCCTTTGCACAAAGACTCCTTCCTCTCTTCCTCTTAAGAAAACTGAAGTGTCTGAGGTTTTATCTCGTAGGTTTTATAACAGTCTAATCTCTTATTCGGCCTTTGGAAGCTTACAGACTAGTTCCCTGCTTAGGAAAATAAATTTGATTAATTTTCCCTCCTTCCCTTTAATCTTTTCCATGTGTGTCTCTTACATTTGTTAAACTCTAGAATTAAAAGTGCCTGCTGATTTATTTTTTTATTTTTTTTCCCCCTTTCATTAATTTATTTAATCACTCTTGGAAGCTTTTTAAGCTTCTAGAATAGACAGCATCCCATGCCAAGGAGTTTCATAGTTAGTATATTGATTTCTTGGAAAAGGGCTTTATTTTTAATCCTGCCACCTGAATGTTCATTTGTAGATTTTTTTTTTTTAATTTTTTTTATTTTTTTATTTTGGCTTTAAATAGTGGGTAATAATTCTTTATTTTCTAAGCCATGCAGGATCTTAAATGTTTTTATCATATCCTCCATCAGTTGCTTCTTTTTCCAGGATTAAGATTATAGCCTGTTTGCTTATTCCTTGTACAGAAGTTGTTCCATATCTTTGGTCATCTTGGTCACCTCTCATTATCTTTTCTATTTCTAGATTTTGCATTTGACTCAGCCCATTGGCTGGTCTTCTACCCACAGCAACAGCAGGAGGTTGCCTGATATCAGATTAATTTTTGTGGTAAATTAACACAGAAGTGTGTTAAGCATCAGAGTGAGAAATAAGACTTCCTGCTGGTGATAAGGCAGGTGTGGAACTATTTCATTTAGATGTACAACTTCTCTAGACGAATGTCTTGTGACTGCCTACAAGGCATCCTTGCCTGTTTGCACTCTTCCAGCTTCTAGGCACTTCTCCTTCCCAACAACAAAACCTGGCCACTGTTTTCCCAGCGCAGTTTGCACACAGCTCTGAGAGTTACTGTCCAAGTGTGTGTCCTGGGTGTGCTGGGTAGCTGAATCACAGAAATTGGCCCGTTTGAGTTGTCGGTTGCTTCTGGCTAAAAAGGCAAAGGTTTGTGCCATGAAGCTGTCAGATTCATGTGTTACTGGTGTTCATTGTTTGTCGTGCAGGACAATTTTATTTATTTTTTAAAAAGTCCCCTAACCCACTCCTTTCTCTCTCTCTCCCCCATCCAAAATGGTAGGAATGAGCTTAAATATTGCGGGGGGGGGGAGTGGGGGGGTAGGGTCGGGGGGGGAAGCTCTTAGTATTTAAGTTTACAGAAAGTAAGCTGTTACATTAGAAATGGTCAAAGTCAGAGTTACCTCTGTATGGCCTTAGATCTTCCCTCTTTTGTGCATGCAGACCTGTCAGTCTTTATGAATTTGCATACTGTTTCCTTTTCTGCAAAACTGCAGATATTTCAACAGTAACGGAAATACTGTAAATCATAGGGTAGAGCTAATGTGTTTATTGATGAGATTTCTTTTTTTTCCTGCTGGCCCCTACCCTTTCATTGTTATATTTCAGTATGAAGCTTGACTACAGTGCTTGTGTTTCCTTACATTTGAAGTAGGTTTTCAAAAGGTAACTGAGCAAAATGCATCAGAGAAAATCACGTTAGGAAGGGAAAAAGGAAAGCAAATCCTCAGCTGTGAGGAGCTGCCAGTAATGTTCAGAAGCTGACAAAGATGAACTGCTCATCTAAGCATAAATAGTCTTCAGAGTCTGTGTGTTCGTTGCCTTGTGAAACTGGGTGCACTGTACTCATTAGTTTTGCTCCATTTTAAATATTTGATCACATTGTTTACTTTCGTGTAGTCTAAGGCTCTGTTGCAGTCAGTTTTCACTTTGCAGTACATGAAGACCAGGAGTCTACAGGGTGTCCGGTCTACAGTGAAATTAGCAGTTAAATGTAGCCCAGCCTGGTGTTTTGTGATCTGCCATGTTATTTTACAGTGAAACCGTCCAGGAGAAAATGCCGCAAAATTGATGGGTTTCCATTGAGAGAGACTTTCATTTTTCCCACCGTTTTCGTGCTGAAGATGAGGACTCTGCTATGACACAAAGACACCTTAGGAAGATTTCAAACAGCAGCAAAAAATTCTCTCTTTGGGAAAGAAAATGTATCGTGTACACTTTTCTGTCATTTTGAAGTTAAAACGTTTTTTCCCCAAGAGTATTAGCTTTTTCAATAAGGAAAACCTCACATTTTTAATTTTTTTTAAAGCATTTAAGTAGCCAGAAAGTCAGTAATATGTATAAAATATGTAATGTCAACCTCTGTGTCTTTACTCCATGATACCCTGGCATACTGAAATAGTGCCCTTGCATAGACTGAAGACACATTATTTCTATTGAAAGGGTTTGTGTATGTGAAGGTTTGTACTGCCCCTTTAAAAAGAAAAAAAAAAAAAGTTGCTATTTAAAAAAGTTCAAATTGCTATCTTCTGATTATGATTTTTCTAAAATATCTTCACAGATTCCCATTAAGAGAATAGGTACTGTGCTGCAGGAAATCTTCCTGGGAAATAGAATTGCAAAAAGCTTCTGACTTGATACTTAAAGCCCATTCTGCTTTGCTGGTCATGTGAGATTTAATTCTCTTAATTTTATATATTTCATTTCACAATGCCATTCTTTCCCTCCTGCTGGAGGAAAGGCCCATTTTCTGACATAAACTTTTCTCTCCCCTCTCCTCCCTGACCCCCAAGAACTGTGTGCTGTTTGCCCATTAAGTTATACCAGAATATTCATTACTGCATGATGTAGGGCATTTCAAATGGGCAGTGTGTCAATTACTGGACCTGAAGAAAGAGAGGTCCAAGTCATAGTGATGGCTTAGCATAGTCTTTAGGGTCAACAAGGCTGGGATTAAGAGGGAGTGAGCCTATCAGGGTCTGAGGGCACTGCTTCTGCTGTCTGTCTAATATGTCATTCAGGTGACTTGCAGACCCAATAGAATTAAGCAGTTGATATTGTGACCACTACACTATATGCAGTTCAGTTTTTATTTTGGGCTAGATTTAATTTGCTCCCCAGGACTAAACAGTCTTGCTTCATTTGGGGTTCAAAGCTGAAGGACTGCTTATGAGTTCAGACCTGCTGTGGTAAGAGATGAAGGATTGGAGCAAAGCTTCAAGTTCAGTATACTGTCAAAAAGAGTAGTTGCATGTGCCAAAACCGCTCTGGACATAGACTCACATGCAGAGGGAGAGCTTTAAAACTCTATTATTGCTCTGAGCTAAGGTCTTAATATAGACACAGCCTTTTATTAATCTTAAAGATCTTTTGTCCTGATCTTCCTGGTGATAGTATTCAGTATTACTGTGTCTAGCTAATTAAAGCTGCTGCTGTTAGCTCCTGCTCTGCCAGGTTCCACTAATTGAAGTCCACTGATATAAATCCATTGTTTGTATCAAGAAAGGGGGAGGGAAGGAGAAAAAAAAAAAAAGACTTTGGGGTTGTTTTTTTGGGTCCGTCCCCCCCCCCCCCTTATTGTCCCTGTCAACATGCCACAGTTTCATTTGAAACAAGGGATGCATGAAGCTTTTCAGCCTGGGTTTTGTTTCCCTGTAGTTTTTATATTTGTTTAATTTGCTGACTGGCAGCTGCAAAATCACTTAATCAGCATATCTGGCCCAAATACTAGGCATGACTTGGACATACTGACAATGTCTTGGCTCATGCACAACTGAGACTAGTTTGAATTCTTGTCCTGTGATCTGTATAGGTAGCAGTGATGGAAAAATAAGAAAACAATAGAATGAAGATCCTTCTTGTTCGTTTCCCAGCTGTGCCACAGTAGTCAAACCCTGAATGCCTGTTTTGGTCTTATTTGTAGCCTCATGCAGCTTTGGAGAGCCACTTCTGGCTTACAAGACCCTCGTGGGAAGAAGAACAGCCCTCTATTTCCACTGCTCAATTGGCAGGCCTGTTTTTGAGTCCATTCGTTTGCCCTCTCTGAAGCACCAGTGTATGTGTTTATTTCTGTGACCTGTAGAGCTGCCGAGCAGTGTCACCACATTGGCAGGTCTGTTTGGTCAACACAGAAAGCATTTTTTCTCTCTCTGAATCCAGGCAAGTCATCTGAACTAATTACTGTGGTAAGTCCTATCATGACAAGATCTGAAATTAACTTACTACCTTATTTTTTCCAGGTACTCCACATCTGCATTCTCGAAACTAAGCAAAGTAGGAATTCGACATCCTCCAACTCTTCCTTTCATTGGTAACCTGCTCTTTTTCCGTGAGGTAAGATATAGTTTTCTTTGTATCTAGCCAAAGCGATGGGATGACTGGACAGGAGGTAGGAGGAATTGAAGGGGTACGCTTCAACAGTGTTCATCTCTTCAAGCATCTCCCTCTAGAAAGAACAAGCAAAGCTCAGCTTTTCATGTCAATTGGGAGAAGCAGTTGAGTGCAAGCAGCAATGATTTCAGGGTAAAATAAACTTGAGTGGAAAAAAAAAAAAAAAGTGTAAGCTCCTGCAGTTAATTACTTGAGCTTTTCCAAGAAAGTTCATGCCCTCAGTGAAACAAATCTAGTTATGTGAATAGAGCAGATTATATTAACTAGCCCAAACTGGTTTGTTCTGAGTGGTTTTGGCTCCTACGACCTTTCTATTTGTTTGTGCTTTTGCTGATTGTACACATTCATTCTAAAGCTTGTAAGGTTACTTGCTCCTAAGCAGTAACTGGCATTAGGTACCACTGAGCTCTGTTGCTCTGTGCCCCAAATACTGGGACTAGGGGGAGAAAAGAAGGGGAAGTATTGGGATTCTGCCTCCAGATTTCATTCCCTTATTTTTCTTACCCATGCCCTTTTATTAGTCTGCTAATGCTGTGGTTTTGTTCCTTGCTCAATTTCAGTAATGTTTCTGAGGGTCTAAAACCTCTTAATAATGAGGAGCTGCCACTTCTCTGATTGGATCTTACAGCAAAATCTCTGTACTGTGTGTCTGTTGCAGTCCAACAACTTTTCAGGAAATCTGGGCTAACTCCAGCTGCTGCCCAGTTTCCTCTTTTAAGTACACGGTCATCGATATCCATGCTGAGATTTGAATTATTAATGAGAATATAGTGCCTCTTACCTTGGTCTTCATAGTGATTGTTCTGTCAATATCTGACTCATTATTAGGTAAAACCCATTTAAATACCAGTTTTACATGTACATCTGATTTCATTTAGAAAATAGCATAAAAGGTAGACTTGATCTGCTCTTGATTAATTTGAACTGGAATTGACAGGGTGACTTTAACATACTAGGGATGCTGGTGGTGTGGAATACAGACCAGTTCATCCTACCTCTTCTGATTTCAGTTCAGCTAGATGGCATGAAGCTACTTGTTCTGTAGTTCTTTGGTGACAAAATCCAGTTATCATTACACACCTGCTAACGCTTGCTGTTGGAAAAGGTGCCTGGAGACTAAGTTATTCTGATATGTTGTAGATAGGCTTGCCTTGTACCAGCAGACAAATGGAAAGTTTTTGCAAACTGTTACCTATGATCTGTTAAGCAAATTTCATTACCAGAATTGCATGCATTAAATTCACTTAATGCAGGCTAACAAAGAAAAGTTAAACTTGATTTTACTCACTTTTAGTAAAAGAATAAGTTAAAGGTAGCTGATAAATTGTATCTTGGAGTACCAAGAAATAATAATTCCAGACAGGGTTTTGGAATACCCATTCTTGGATCATTTGAGTGATGCAAAACCACAAGCCCCACCAGGCTGTATGTTCTTATATTTCACTATTCATCTTCCCTATGGTCCTATGATTACCAGTAAGAATGGGCAAGGATGAGCCCAGGCTCTTTGTAATTTTTCTTTCTTCCCTCCTATATTTTGCCGTGTTTTCTGGATCTGCTCCTGTGGCTGCTTTCCTAGAAATAGTGCCCATAGCAACGTGTTGGTAATAGGACGGCTGCTTTTATACTGCAGGCTGCTCTCTTGTGACAGTGTTTTCAAGGACACGAGCGCTCTCACTGCAGTTAGAGGACAGTTTCCACCTTCTCTTCCCCTGCAGGGTAGAACCAGAGGTTGCCCATCCTAGGGACAAGGATGGTATTAGGGGCTTAGCTGTGAGGGGCATAACTGTGCATGAGCAGTGATTTGTTGGGAGCTGAGGTTACTTCTTTTTTTTTTTTTTTTTTTTTTTCTTTTTTTGGTAGAAAGTAGCAAAATGTTGATTTGTTCTGTTGCTACATCTACAATGTTAAGAAGTTCTTGCACTTACATGTTTATGCAACATGTCTTTTCACTGAACAGGCTTTTTAGAGAGTCTCCCTTTTAAGTAGGCCAGCTCCTTCTTGGTATTGCCGATGTGAAAGGAAAATACAGGAGCCACACTCCCACTACATCATCAGACTAGCAGTTTTCAACCCATGAACATTTATTTTGGAGGAATTCATGAATGGTGACTTAAGAATGAATTTTTATGTGCTGTATGGGAATCTGCATATGTGCCATTCATATGCTTCCAGTGTCAAATTTGGTCTGCAAATCAATGTAGGTTGAAAAGCCATGCACAGCAGAGGGATCTAGAAGAGAAAGGGGAATTAAGACATCTCAACATACACAGTCTTCCGGTCCAAAAAGTGTCCTCTTTTTCGTGGTTTCTGGTTCTCCTCTTAGAATATGATTGCTAGAAACTTAAGGAAAAAAGAAAGGGTCGGGAGGATGGGGGGTGGGACATGACACACAGGCACACACACATAACTCCCTCTGACATAATCAAGAAAATCTAGGACCTGGGATTTAAGAAAAAGATACTAAATACTGAAAGCTCCAAAAAAAATTGTGGGAGTAAGCAGTATTTTTCAATTTATAATGGCATAAATTCAAGGATTTGCTTGTCTTTTTCCTTACTTGGGTGTAAGTCGGTTCTGCTGGAGTGAACAGAGGTTCCTGTTTTGCTCCACTGTGTGAGTAGAGCATCATTCTTTTTTGGCTATTATTCTTCTTCTGTAAGTGTGCCTGAAAACAAATGAACAATACCAGCAGGATTTGACCAATAGTGCTAGGTTGTGGAGTTTTTAATAAACCTTCAAATTTATTTTAAAAAAGAAAATGTTTTCTCCATGAGATTATTTTGAAAGAGTTATTTTGGGGATTTCTCAAACAGTGCATTTTATTTGAGTAAAATAAGAATTGCTGTTAATACAGTGTCTGTGAGAGAGGAAAAGGAAGTGCTGAAAGTTAAGGGACTAAGGGAAATGCAACAGGAAAGACCTATCTCTATCACAGAGAAGCAGACTTTAAAAGCCGACTTGGGGAAAACAAAGTTATTTTACTGTAAGTCGCCCCTCCTCTCTCAAGTACAATAAAGGGAGATAATCACACCCTGAAACTAAAACATATCCAAGTTAATCGGCTTATCTCAAAAAAGAGAAGATAGGAAATTATTGCAGTTCTGCAGCTGGGAAATTATCCGAGTCCAAGATATTAGATTAAAAATTCTTCCTTTGCATGAGAATGATCTGTGGTGGGTAAGTCTGATGTAATAGTAAATATGATTAGATTGTTTAAAAAAAGCAGCATGTTCAATTTTCCCAATAACTGAGCAGACTTGCAGCAGACAGACCACTGCTTCTCTAGAAACTCCTGACTGTTCCCTCACCTCTCCACATTCTGCATTTTTCCTACCAGCCTGTGGAAAAACACAAGGTTTGTTTGTGATAGCTGTGTAATGGGACACGCAAGGGTGTACACAGCATGGACTTTCACACATGGGCCTGCATGGGCTTTGGAGCAGTAGGTTGCAGAAAAGCTAAACAAAACTCTCCTATTAATTCCCAGGCTAATGATCTTATTACATTGACAGATGCTCTGAAAACCGAGAAGGCACACGCGCTGCACTACCCTTCTGCCTGAAGAACCACGGCAAACACTTGACCTGTTGCTATGGCTGTGCTGCGCTTTTCCTTCCCCCTTTCCCATCCCTTTTCTAAAAAGACAGCCACGCTGCATTTAAATGTCATTGGCTCTGACATTTGCACTGCTCTGGTCGCCTGGTACTGTACCTGTGTGCACTGCTGCCTATTCAGCCTCTTGGGGAGCAGCGCTGTGCTGCTGCAGCCTTGGGGCTGGTGTCTCTTCATGATGTTTGGTGGTGGTGGTAGGTGCGTGGTTGGCTGCTTGTTTTGGCCCTTGGTAGGCAGGATATGCAGTTGTGCCCTGTGTACTGTTTGGCGATGTGCTTTGGGTTCTTACAATGGCATGATCGTGTGTTGCTTTCCTCCTATTACTCATAGCAAGCTCCAGTGGTGCTTTTGACTGGCTGTGCGCTTGTATCCCTGCCTTGCATTTTAATGAAAGACATCACTCTCTTTAGCCCCTCTCTGCTTGGACAGGATACTCTTTGTTTATTCTGTTTATTTCTGTCTGGCCTACTTGTAGATCCTGGGCTGCCCTGGAGTGGCCCATTTCTGCTGAATGGAAGTGGGGGCTGTGTGGGTGCTTTGTCTTGCTTTCAGTTTGGATCTGGCTGGGCTGTGTTGTTTTATGGCTGATGGGTGGGTGTGGAGAAAGGGGGAGTACAGGGAGGAAGCAGAGGGCAAACATAATCTTTTTCCTAAGCATCTGCCAAAAGCATCCTTTGGGTTGGATGTAAAGAAAAATAAAAGGCAGGGTCCTTGCAGGAATGAAATTAACCCCCATCTAATTTTCAGCCTAGAAAGCAGTGTGTCAGTGCTTGGAGAGAGTGACTGCAGTGTTTACTGTTCTGGAATTTAATGACACACCATTTAAACCCAAACAAGGTTGGAGAGAGGCAAATGGTGAGGGGAGCAAAGAGGGGGAGAAAAGGGGGAAGGGAAAAAGAGGAGCTGTGAGATAGGCTGTGGACCTGTATTTAATTACAAGAGTAATATGGCTTACACTGACAGTGAAAGCCTTCATATGGTTTTGTGTTGCTTCGTGCAGATAAACAAGAGAGGAATAGGACAGAGAGCATGTGTTTTGCAATTTAATAGCTATCTGTGTGGAACCAGAAAGGACGGCAGTGTCATCACCAACCAACCTGGCTTTATCTCCCCCAGCTGACTCTGTGCATCTGCCATGGGCTGCTGACTGCCCAAATAGACCTAACAGGGTGCTCCGTGTCTTCTCTTGTGTCCTGGAAACACTCCCCACACACACACCTTGATTGGGAGGCCTGTGCATGCATGCGTTTCATGTGACATGGATACATGTGGTGCAGATCTAAACCTAGTCATGTCATAGTCTGCAGCGTGACAGAAAACCTGGGGTTAGATGTGATTTTATGTGTACATTCATATGTCTATAAAGTCAGTCTCTACCCTTCAAATACATGTGTATTCCTAGCTTCAACTGATACTCTCTGCTACCTGCTTTGATCAGATGTTAGTGTTGTCAGGTACCCTGACAAAGTCAGTGCAGTGCCTGTTTGTGGGAACCTAATGCAGGAAAATGAAGACATCACAGTTATCTGTCTCCCACTTGACTAAGTGCTGCTTGCACCCTTCAGCAACAGCTGGACCTCTGGTTTCTCAGAAGAGCATCGGTGGGAGCCGTGTTGTGGCTCACCCCAGCTTCTCCCTGAGTTTGTGAGTTCTCAGCAGGGTGAGCCTGCCTCAGGGAGAGCAGTGCAAATGCCTCAGAAACCTTTCTGTAGAGGGATGATGTCCTCAGGTATTTTGCATGCAATGTTTCCTATAGCTGTTTGCTAGGTGTCGCTGAATGTCATGTCAACTTTAATGTTTATAGAAACTGGAGAGACAGTATTAGGATACACAAAGAAACTGGCAGGTTTTACGTGACAGAAAAAACAGTGGTGAATGATTGCTGCTTTGCTGGTGAATAATGTTGACTCAAGTGGTGAAGGTGGTAGTGGTCATGACAGATGCTGTTGCTCTTTCGAGCTATACTGTTTTAACTTTGAGGGAAGAAACAGGTCCCTTTCTTATTCCAAGGAATGGCTGTTGACTGTATAACTTCTTCCTGGAGCAGCTGCCATATCTGTTTGCTGTGCAGAGCTGTGTGAGTGTTGCCTGTAGACCTCAGCAGTTGCCTCTAGGAGATGCAGACCTCATTGATGAGCAACATCATGCTTTTGGTATTTTTTAAGCCATGTTTTGGTGGTTCCTTTTGGCATACTTTATGCTTGCTTCATTAAACACTGCATGAAGTGAAGAGGTAGCGGCTGAGGCAATTGCTAGCTGTATGTGAAGGACTTACCCATTAAGTGGAAAAGGGATGATGGTTCCCCATGGCAGCTCAGTGAGTGAGAAGAGAGATTCTCCAATCATGCTTTCCTCAGACACCCAATGTGATTTTGGGCAAGTCTGACTGGGGCAAAGCTTTCTTATTTTCTGGGTAAGCAAATCTCCTGCTTCACCCGCTTTTTACACACCTGCAAAATGACATAGGTCTTTTCCATCAGGTTATGGTAAAACACTTTAAGCAACTTCTCTGGGAATTTTCTGTGGTAGATTTGGGGAGGCTGGTATCACTTCTGTCTTTAACAGACTGGGCTGCTTGAAAGTTGGAGGGAGATTAAATGATTTGGCAATGTTCACAGAGCAAGTGGGGCGGTGAATTAATGCCAGGTCCGAACTCTGGTCTATAAATGAAGGTGTCTGAGTAAAGTGGGTTCTCAATGTAGTAGCACTGCAAGACACTTCTATGCTGTTCCATTTCATCTCTCACAAAAACCATTGCCCTGTGATGGGTTTTGGTGGCAACTGGCAAATGACTACCCAAGATCCATCAGAGCAAAGGTCTGTGTCGTTGAAATGATACCTGGCTCATAAGAATGGTGTAGGGGAAGTTTGCCATGTGTTGTGTCTTTTGGAGAGCACATTTGCATGTCCATCACGTAACTCTCTGGACTTTGCTATGTAGCCTGCTCTTTAAGTAGCATGTACTGCTAAATTAAAGCCAGCTCTGGCATGACATGTAGCAACAGTGAACACAACAGCCATGCTACACAGGTTAAGAGAATGAAGATAATGTATAGTTGCAATGGTAGTAGCATACAGATAAACCCATGTAATCATTTAAAATGGAATTTACTTTGGACTCCAGGGTACCTGTGATCATTCACAAGGAGTAGGAGTTCCACAAGAAGTAGAGACTTTCACCTTGAAGAACAGGGCAGTAGTGAAATGATTGAATAGGAAGACTCTGGGAACTGTTGTAGCAAACTTAATGAGCTTCTACATGTGGACTTAAAAATGTAGGAATATTTTTTAGGTGTGGTTGTCTTCTGTTCAGTTTTGGCTGTAGTCACATCAGTGTGGCACTGGCCTGGAGAGAATGGGATTGGACTAAATAAAGTCTTCTAGTCCTTGAAATTAAAAAAAATAAAGCAATAGACTCAGGGCTGCAGTGAATAAGAGCAATCTTTGTTGTTTTAAGTAAGTTGTAACTTGCTTATGTGACCTGTAAATCTGGAGTTTAGTGGCGTTATATGCTGCTCACCTTCTTACTGCAATGTGGAGAAATCCGTATTCAGAAAACAGTTCTTCTATGTCAGCAGGATCAGTACATATAATAATAGCCAGGTATCAGTTGTAATGCTAAAATTATAGCGGGCTCAGGTAGGTTGTTGAGAACAGTTGTTATCCATGAGGCAACAAATTTAGCTGAGTCTTAACTTCATTAGCAGTGTCTAAATGCATTAGCCATATGCTCCTCAGCATATGGGTAAATACATAACAATTTATTTTCATTAGGGTTTTCTTACAAGTGCTGATAACCCAAGCTCCACTAGAAATGTTTACAGTATGACATATCTCTTCAAATAAGAAGCTGGCCTTCTGTACAGCAAGTCATCCTGAAGGATGGCAAGCAAGATAGTTTCCCCCACGCTTTCTGAGAGTAGGAAGGTACAGCTGCTGTGGGTCTGATCCGCTGCAGCTAGCCGGGCTCAGTTTCTGCAAGGCTTTATATTAAAATGAGTAATAGAAGGCTTTGGAGACTGTTCAAACGTGTGCCATTAAATCCCTGGTTCTCATTATGTGCTGTCTTCTGGCTACTTAAGGTGCACCTTGACTGTTATCATCTCCTGGTAGGTTTATCTAGATGTAAGACTCATGGCCCTCTGGGTTCTCCCTCCTTCCTCCCCTCCCAGGCAGGGCATACAACAGGGCCAAATGCAGGGTCCTTCACCTGGGTTGGGGCAACCCCTGGTATCAATACAGGCTGAGGGATGAAGGGGTTGAGAGTACTCCAGGGGAGAAGGACTTGGGGGTACTGGTGGATGAAAGATTGGACATGAGCCGGCAGCGTGCGCTTGCTGCCCAGAAAGCCAGTCATACCTTGGGCCACATCCAAAGTAGCGTGGCCAGCAGGTTGAGGGAGGTGATTCTGCCCCTCTACTCTGCTCTGGTGAGACCCCACCTGGAGTACTGCGTTCAGCACCGGAGACCTCAGTACAGGAAAGACATGGACCTGTTGGAGCAAATCCAGAGAAGTGCCACAAAAATTATTAGACAGTTGGAGCCCCTCTCCTATGAAGACCGGCTGGGAGAGTTGGGCTTGTTCAGCCTGGAGAAGAGAAGGCTCTGGGGACACCTTATTGCAGCCTTTTGGTTCTTAAAAGGGGCCTATAAGAAAGGTGGGGAGAGACTTCTTAGCAGGGAAGTTAGCAGGAAGAATACCCCAGGACATGGGGTATTGGTTTCAAACAAAGAGGGGAGATTCAGGCTGGACTTGAAGAAATTTTTTACAATGAAGGTGGCAAAATACTGGAGCAGGTTGTCCGCAGAGGTGGTAGATGTGACATCCCTGGAGGCTTTAAAAACCATGTATTTCAGATTGCTATTTTTTTCGTTTTGTCTTCACCATGAAATGCAGTGAAACGGATGATACAGACTTGGGTTGTCCTTGTAACTTCTAACTTTTTATTTTGTTTCTTTGCTATTAACCTTTTTTCCTGCTTCCATTTTGAAATTTTTTTCATATTGCATGAATTTTAGATAATTTCTAATAAGACAGAAGGAAAAGTTGAAATGTTCTTTGGACAGTTGCACTGGGCCACTTCTAAATATTCAGGTAGGGAAAAACAACTTACTGAACACTGGTAATTTTTATTTTACCTTACGACAAGAAAAATGAAAATTATAAACAAGAGAAAAAGAAATTGAAACCTAGCTGTATGCCTTAAAATAGTCTCAAATACATATTTTCATAATAAACTATACAACAAATTAAGATATTGCAAATTAGACTTTACTACTTCATGAACTTCCATAGGTTTTGTGCATGATACCTAATGGCTTTTTTCAATGCTGGGAGTATACAAACTGTTAACTTTTCATAGGTGGCATGATCCTCTGCCATCATTTAGGTAGGATCAGTGAAAGCTAGGCCGAAGGAGTTGTAAGAAATCGCATATGATGAACAGCTTAAATGTCCTCTGGGAAATTGAGTGGGACTTTAAACATGGTGATTATGTTCCACTCAAGAAAAGGGAAAAAGCTATATGGCAAGAACAGGGATTGGAGGGACGTATCACTTTGGACAGGCAGAAAAAGGGGATGGGGAACCTTTAAGTCTTCAATGCGTTGCCTCTATTTGCTTTTATGTCTATATACTGAGCTGAAACAGCAGGTGATAAACCCTGGATAGGATAAGGCATCTTCTGGCACCAGAGAATAGTCTAGAAAAGAAGTAGAAAATGTTATTAACAAGAAATTGGTGATTGATATATGATTTTTGCAAACATTATAGCTTGCAAAGGGGTGAACATATCTACTTTGCTCTGTTAATATGCTGCAACATATAATGTGTTGTGAAAAGTGTGTGGCAAGACAGACGGAGGAAGGGTGGTGTTTGAGTTATCCTTATTTGTGCTCCATATCTGAGGACAGTCTTGGACAGGAACACCTTGCAGCCAAGGTAGGGTGGAAAAGGCGCTTGATCACACACAAAGGGGAAATGGAAGAGCTTTGGGAAATAAAGCTACAGATGATGACCTTACCAGAGTTCTCTATTTTAATAGTGAGTCTCATTATAGTTCATGACAGATAGAATTAGGGACCATACAAGTATCTCATAGTTATATTTGTGTTTATATTTTTCACTACTTTTTTTTTTTCCTCCCAATGCCCCAGGGAGCCATCTCGAAGACCACATAAATGTGAGATTTCATTTTCTAATGCTATTTCATTTCCTGGATGGAGGACCTGCCATGAGAAGACCAGACCTCAAATTATAATAGCCCTGTAAAAAACTCCCTAAGGCAAAAGGGAAAAAAAGAAAGCCTTTGAAAGACAACCACAAAAGCAAAAATGGAGGTGTTTGGGTTCTTGCAGAACCAGACTAAGCAGCTCTAGTTATGACATCATTAATTTCTGGGTTTCCCTGTTTATCTCTGTGCACTGTTTACTTGCAAACCTGTATCTCAAAAGTCTTCCGAGGTCTTGTGCTTAATTTTCTCCAGTGTTCTGGTGTGTTTTGGCCTGACTTTAAAGCCTGATAGAAAATGGAGTTTGCGGGTAAAACTGAGAACAATCCAACAAACTAAACCAAATACAATCACAAATCAAGTAAAAATAGTCTGAAGATGCAACTTTTTCTTCTTCCTGGGTGAAACAGTTTTATTTCAGCAGACCCAGACTGTCTGTCTGCTTTCCACTGGAAATCTGTGCAGAATTGGCACATCGACTAGAATAAAAACATTCCCGAGGAATCGGCATGTTCTGTCAAAACATTTGAACAGCTCCCATCTCCCAGAGCACAGCGCTGCCGCACAGCCGGCAAAGGGAGCTCTGCAGCGTGCGGTGCCGGCTTCCCCTCCAACCTCCTGTCTTGAAGCCACCTTTCCACGTAATTATAGGCAGAGTGGTTCAGTTTAAATTATATTTAGCTGTGGTGGGGTTAGAGAAGGAGGTTTGTGAGAGCCTTTTACACCATGGTATAATCTAGATAAGGGCTGTTCTTTCTCTGTTCCCACTAAGGCTGTTGTGAGGAAAAGTCAGGAAGGTGAAGCTGTAGGACCCCCATGCCTTCCTGTAGCAGCCTGGCTCAGTGTAGTGGCCAGGAACAGGCTGGCAAAGATGAGCTCCAGGAGAAGTTCTGCTGTGCAGGGACAGGATTCCCCCTTGACACATGCTTCTGTGCCATGCCTCTTGCTTCTCAATGACTCTGCTACATGTGAGTTCAACTTCCAGCAGCAAAGTTCAATCTCTGTGTTGTGATGATAATATTTTTTTTTATGATGATTAATTTAGAAAAAAGAAAGAAAATTAATCTTTGGCTAGAAAAATATACACAGCAATTACAGAATGTAACTGACCAAAGTGCAGCAGGACACTGATTATTTTTGCTAAGTAGTATCTTTGTAATCTAGTACTGAAATGAAGGGGGTCTCACTGGTAGGCTCTACTCGTTATGAATGTAAGTGGTAAGATCAGGCCTAGTTTTACCAATCTACAAGAGGTACTATCTGTCTGTTATTAAGACCAATTGCTTAGGAATGTTACTATATCATTCTTGTTACCAAAGTTAATATAACCTAACTGACCACAGCTAAAGGAGTTTTTATTTTTGCAGGACTTCTGGGCTGTTGCATGATAAGGCATTGTGGTGGACAGCATGCAGTCAGTGGTTTGAAATAGAATGAAGTTTTTCTTCTTGAAATAGTGATGTGTATTAATCAATGCTTTACTGTGCTGATGAACTAGCAGATGGTGTCCTTTAAGGCTTGCACATGCGACAGTAACCTGTTTGAATATCATACCTACTTGTCTAAGCCCCATCCAGCATAAAGATCTTTTTATAAAATAACATAAAAGTAAACAAGGTGCAAAGTCAAGCAACCCTATGTGCATGCTTATCTAATAAACCGTGGCATATGCCCACATAGCAGTTCAGACCCATTCTAAGAAAAGTGGCATCATTAAGAAATGTGATGGAAGAGAACAATCCATGCCATGCAGAGCACGGAGGTCAGAGGTGGCTTTTAAACCAGCCCTAGCTCCGCTCAGGTTAGCGGCAGCACAGCAGTCTTACAGGGGATGGGTTGTGAACGCGCATTCCTAACTCTATTACTTATCCCCTGGGCCAGAAGGGCCAGATGTGTTGCATAGGCAACATATTTAATCTGTGAATGATCATTCCTGATGGATCCCCTCCAACCAGTCCAAAAGTTGCATTACTGGGCCCCAGCCCACTTCGCGTAGAAAGACAAGACCACCCAATCTGGTGCCTTTAGGGAAGAAAGAAAGTGGAATTACAGTTATTACTGTAATTAATAATTTTATGTTTTATGCAAGCAGTTGTACACTTTTTGGCCAAAATGCTTATATACTTGAGTCTAACCCAAGGCAGCTAAAGCCGCACAGTGGCATCTGAAAGTGTAACCATATAATTCTCACAGGAGTTAACAGACATTTTTACTTACAAATGTGGCAGTAACTCCTTTTCTTTTTCTTTTAGTTAGTTATGCAGGGTCTAGCATGCTGCACTTGTAAATTTTGGCCTGAGCATAAACCATGCTGACAAAAATATAGTCACCTCTGGGACTGAGATGAAGGCAATTTACCACAGTATAGCCATATGGGAGGGGAAAGCCTGTTAAAATCCTTCTATGGACAATTATGGCAAATATATGTTAAAAGGCTTTGAGACCTTGCACAATGACAAGCCTATCTCTTCCTGGGGAGAGGTAACAGGCTGAAATAACAGTGTCAGAACTGAAGCCTCTTAATATGCTATATTACTGTCTTGCAAAACTCTGAGAGTCAGGTTTGTGCAGAATTACCACTGTTCTAACATAGGAGCAGTCACTTGATTTGCTAAAAGCTTATCATCTGCAGGGGCAGACCTGAAAGAAAGGAAATGTTCTTGCAGTTTTATGGGCAAGTAAACTAAGGGCTGTGGCTGTGTTTTGCTTTACCGCCTGTTGAGAGCAGTAGCTATAGTGCCTGAGTGCCTGCTATTTTTGCTGGACACAGAAGCAGGTAGTAATGGCCTCATCCAAGCTTGCACAGGAAGAGGTGGTGGCAAGGCTGGGAACTGCATTTACATCCGATGGGCTCCAGTGCAGCGCCGCAATTGCTGCCATATTCTCGGATCCTGCTGTTGCTGCAGGAAAAGTTTATATTACGTGGAGGAGGACAATGCATCAAAACATCCTCACTGGAATAAATAAGCATCTTAAGTTGAGAGTTCAAACACAGCTTGCTTTTCTACTGCTTCTGTAGTCAGTCTGGTAATTTTTGTTTGGCTTAGGGAAAATAGGAATAAGTGTTAAATTCATGCTTAAAAGATTGCCTCTCTTCAGAGAAATTTGTTGTCTTTTTTCTCATTTTCAACAAGGAAAACTTGCTTTTGCAGCAGAGATTTTGACATTAAGTGTCTTGATAGAATAATAGGTGTGAGATGGATTGCAATCTATTGCCTCAAGACTTTGCCAATCATAAACTAAAATCAGTTAATGCATTGAGTTAAATCTTGCTATATTGTGCAGTGCGCTAGTAGTATTAAAAAAATCAATCCAGAAAATATATTGATTATATTATCTCCATAGCAACAAACAATAATAGGATAATGTTAGCTTAATAATTGTGCTTTGTGAAAATCTTTCAGAATAATTACTGCATTGTGGTCTTTTCACTACGTGGAATGCAATAACGCTTCTTCCTTGACTGCAGTCACCATCAGCACTGCGTCAAGAGATGTTGTTTTTGTGTGCATGCATATGTATTCGTGGATAATTTTGCTCAGGGTGAAACAGTTTAGCAGTCTATTTTGGGATCCATTTTTAAATGGTCAAGACCACAAATTGGCAATTGTTTTCTGTGTGGTTTGTTTTCTCCCACCTCCTACAACAACTGGCTACCGTAAAAAGAGGCCATTAACATTTCTTTTCCTGAATCTTTCTTTACAAGGCACAAAGACTTTGGCATGTAACAGAGCTAAATGTCCAGCTACTATATTAAGGATTTTCAGGAGAGAGGAACTCTGCTCTTTGAAACAGTGTTTCAAAGCTGTTCCTTTAATTGAATTTCATCTGTCATCCTCTAGGAATGACCTGTTCCACAGCAGCTGAGATATTTCCCTGTAGTTTGGAGGACCTGATTCTCTTATGCATCCTGCATTGTAATATAAATAACATGAGGTTGTTATGAATAAATATATATATATTCTTACATATAAGTAGGGGGGTGTGTGTATAACATTTTTAGCTTGAAATTTTAGCAGGCAAGTCAGAGGAATAGATATATATGCTCTTCATCTGGGTCTTGCTTTTATTTTTACTTCTAGATCAACCCTGTAATTTTGATTTTTGAATTAAAAAGAGGTATTGACCCAGATGTATGATGGAGAGGCCAAGTTTTTAGAGTGGTCAAAAAAACTCCACCCAGTTTAATCCCTGAAGTTTAAGTAGCCCCTGAACTGTCATGTCTCTGTGAAAGCCTTTGGGGACCTGGCAGTGGGTCGGGAATCCATTCACATAGGTCATGCCACTATTTCCTGATGTACCTGTTGTGCAAGGCCTGGGTTTAGAGATCAGCTGGCAGAGAGTAGGCTGCTGCCAGATCTTGCACTGGCAGGAGATTGCCCATGGCTTTCATAGGGTGCCCTCTACTATCCCCAGTGGTATGATGAGATGCCCTTTTACTTCCCAGGGCATGAGTGGATGCCATATTCTCCAATGGTCATTCCTTGTCCCTTTTCCTGTGGGACAAACACTGATGTCAGGCAGGTTAAACTTTTAGCACCACTTCTTAATAATTCATCATATTATTTTGATTCATACTTCTGGACAGGATTTGTCCTTCATATGGCCCATAATTTGATTTCTTACCATTTAGCAGACAGAGGTCCTCTTCTCTTTGAGGACCCCCAGGGGAATACAATACGTGACACTCTTGTAGTCAGGAATGTGCAAACCCTCAACTCTGTAGGGGGTGGCACTTTGGTACTATATACACTGTGCTCGGTGCACGTGCTAACAGTTTTCTGTTTGAGATGTCTTCGTAAGAGCTTGGTTGTGCTGTTGTCCCCTCCCATTGTTTTCCTTGACAGTCCCTCCACGTTGTTTCTTTATGGGGTGGGTGTGATAGAAGAGTTGTTTTCTGTCCCAGGCAGTGGTTACTTTCTGCCAGTGTCCCAATCCCTAGGAATGTGGCTAATTCAGCAGGGAGATGGAGGAGCAGTGGTTGCTCTCGGCTTTGTGTCCTGCACCAAAGCATTTAGTTCTGTATAGCTGTTGTATTGAATGAAAGTGCCAAGCCCCTCTGTCCTTTTCTGGGTGCAGATGAATGCAGTTGTGAAAAGGCAGCTAAATGCATCTGTTCCTCTGGAAAATATCTGGTATTTGCAGGTGTGTAGCATCATTCATTTAGGGGAAAAAAAGCCTAGATGGATTGACAAAGTGCTGCTTCTGAAGCTGCTGCTGAATCCAGTCCCAGGTGATGATCTAGAAACAGGAAAGAATGCCTGGCACAAGCCAATTCAGTCCCCCCCCCCAAACCCAAGCTCTTCTGTCTGTGGAATTGTCACAGTTGAAGCTGTCACTGTGCTTCTGCTTGGCACCGCCTGTGCTTGCCCCAGGTACTGACCAGTGGCCTTGCTGATCCCTAGAGCTGTCCCAAAAGCTCATTCCACTGCAGCCTCCAGTTTAGTTTCCTTGTGCTGTCTCAGCTCCTAATGTTCTCTGTAATCCTCTCTCCAGCCCACGCAGGGCTGGCACTGTGTGTTTCTGTCTGTCTCTTCCTAATCCTTTGTTCCAGGGAGGTCTGATACAGCTTTCTAGTGTATCTGTTTTTCATGCTTGTATCCTACCACCTACCGCATGGGTGGCTTGACTCTTAAACAGTATTTGACTTCAGGACAGAACACAAACAGTAAGTATCCTTATGAAAACAAAAATATTTTGTTGGAGTAATTATTGTAAGATAGGTAAAATGTCAACTCCCTGGTGTGATGTGGCTGTTGAGGCTGCAGCTTGTCTTATTCCCAGAGGTGTAAGACTATTCTGTTTTGCACAGGATCTTACAGCACATTTCTGTCCATAGTGGCAGGTCTGTTCTACCTGGTGGACTATTGGTTTGGGAGCAAGATGAAGCACACTGACTGTTTGTTCACATGGCTATGGTGAAGATCCTTGTAGCTCAGCAGCCACGTGCCCCCTTGTGCCCTGCTGAATGTATGGGCTCACTTCAAGGCTTGTGTGTGTCAAGCTGACTTGTCTGCCCTTAACCTTGTAGCTTTTACAGAGGTGCCATATGATAGATGGTAGTAAAAAGGGACCTGTCATGCCTGTGCCTGGCCTGTCCGTGCTACAGATAGCAGTATGCTCTGTTCTGCATCAGAGGCCAGCACAATCTATCGGGACATTTTTCTCCTTTCATGCTTGAGAGCCTGCATCCACACAAGGTGGGAATTAGACAAGAGGAAGCTGGGCTTGTCCAGCTATGTTAAAATACAGAAATAGTCCTAGTATCTTTCAGTAATGCACTAAGTGGCATGACTAATGTCTGTCACATGTAATGCTCTTTCTGGGTCTCTTCCCTTGATGGAGTACTCTGTGTGCACCGGAGTGCTTTGATTTGGGCACCAATTTGGGTCTTAGTGTCATCACAATAAAAGCTCAAAATTTGGGAGCTGAACACAGATGGAGTTTGTGATAATATTTAGTTCTTTCAGGTGGATGTTTCATAGTTTCAAACTTGGAGGTCACAGATAATTGAGTAGCATTGGTTTGATAATCAGCTCCTAAAAAATGGTAGAGACCCCTAGCACTATAGAAGCAAAATGTCTCTGATGAGGCCAAGGTATTACAACCCACTGAATGACTAATGTTGCTTCCTAAAGCTCAGGTTTTCTTGAAACCCACCTGTCTAAATAGTATCCATTTAGATACTAGTGAGCTAAAGCTATATGAGATAGCCCAGAGTTTGCATCAGAAAAGAATGTTTGAACACTGTCATCCTAATTCAGTAGGTGAAGATGCAAGATTTACACATGGACATGTAATTTTTCCTGTGCTTATTTCAGAGTCTGTTTGCACTCTACGGCACTAACATTGCACAATGGGATTGATTAATATCTTTTATTTTTACAAATTACTTTTTCATAACCTGAGGGAATCTGCTGTGTTGATGTATCTAAGAAGGAGGGGGACACTCTTCAGAAGTGGAGAAGGTCCTTGGAGAAAAAGTGTCGCTGTCTCCCTTTCTTGGGAACGGAGTCAACTTTCATTTCTCCAAATGCCAATTTGTTGTCCCCTAAAATAATGATGTGTTGTCAGATTACTCCTGAAATGTTTGTTTCCTTAGATTGAGCTAGCGTGTCTGTCTGTCCTACAATAAGTTGTTTCCATTTCTTTAAGTTATGCAATTACTGCTTTGCTTCCCTTAAGGGAGTCCAGCAAAGAAAACTAATAAAATTCATTCACCATTAGTAAGATGTGCTGAATGCTTATGCTAATCCATCTGAGAGACATTGAGCACGCAGTGAAAATACACATTGCAATGGTCTTGTATTGCACAATGAATTCCCTCCTATAGAGAGCACTGTAATTCTCTGTTTTTCTGTTGTAATTTGAGGATGTAGTAATATGAAGAAAGGCAACAGAGATGGTTAGTGATCCAGTGGAATTACATACAAGAAGAGATTGTGTAGGAGAGAATTACAGTCAGTTTGGAAAGAAGATGACTTAGAAGAGATTTAGTGGAAATTACATAGTCGAGTAAAAAATAAAATAAAATCTATCATTCCTTTCTCTTTTTTTCTAGTTTCTTGACTTATCATAGATATGTGTTTATCACAGGATCAGAAATTGCAGTGAGTCTGTAAGACCTCATATGGAGCCTTTCATGAACACACACTGCACAAATTGTATTTCTCTTTGTACATGTCTTCATAATGACATGTTTTCTGTTTTTGATAAAGGATCCTAGAAGCCTGAATAGGTATCTTCTGTGACATTTACTGTTAAATAAAATAAGGGCCTAGCAGGTTTAAGTGTTATCTAGACAATAGTCCTAATAAAAATAGTAAGGTTGCAATTATAGCTCTACAGCAGATATAAACAAGGTCTAAGCTAACGGCAGGCAACTTCCAAATAGATAAAAAGAAATATTATTTTAGCAAGTGTAATCAGTCTGGAGAATTCATCATTGCAAGAGTCAGGGAGTCGAATACAGCAGCTGGAATAATTTGAGGATCTGGATAATTTTATGACTAATTACATTTGTAGCTATGCATATTACGATAAAAGTAATTGAATCTTAAGCTAGCAGTTGTGTGAGGAAGAATCCTCCTTCTATTTAAAGCATTTTAGTTTTAACCATGTGTGTAGGGTTGTTTTTGTCATGCCTTTCTCCAAAGCCTCCAGCATGTGACATGTCTGAAAGCTCCGAAATAGATCAAATTTGTTGATATTCCTATCTTATATACTGTGTGTGTTTCTGTGGCAGAGAAGGAATGGTTCTGTAAAATACCAAGAAGGGGGACTGAGAAACCTGTAACTTCTCTCTGGCTTTACCACTGACTTTGTGTGGCATTTGGCAAATTGCTTAGTCTTGTGTACTTCCAACTCCCTACCTGTGACAGATGGGTACTTACCATCCCAAAGATGTTGTGGAAATGAAGTTTGTAAAGTGAAATGAGATTGAAAAGAGAAAGACAAAAAGAAAGCGAGAATCTTATTGCAGTGCGCCAAATTAATGTGTGAGGCCATATCTATATAGGAACGCTTTGGAAACTTAAGGTGAATCAACTAGAAGTGTGAATACAGCATGCACATATGAAAGTGCAGTAAATCTTTTCCACGAGAACAGTCTTTCTTATTCTGGAAGTGGCTGTGTATCACCTTGAGGGGCTGGTGTAGATAAGCTGGGTTATTCATCCCACACTCCATCTTTTCTAAGTATCCACATCTTATTTCCAGTGCCTCAAAACCCTCTTTGAGGTCCTTGCCCCCATTATTCTGACTGGGAGTCTGTCCTAAAATCTTACTATTTTGATAGTCAATAACTTCCATCTGATTGCTAGCAACATTTATCCATGGCCAGTTTATATTCATTTGATCTTTTTGTAATGTAGGCCTTTATATTAAATAGGCATTTTTCTGCTCCCTGATGATTACTCCCAGTACATTTACAGACAGCAGGCATGCCTCCTCCCTTTGGTCTGCTAAAATGAACCTTTGGTCTGCTAAATGAACTCTCCTAATTATGACTTGTAAGACAGGCCTTCTGTTCCCTGAGGATCCTTTTAACCCTTTTCTCTACTCGTTCCATTTTTAATTCATTCCTTTGGAATGTGGTTTATCAGATTTGCATGCAGCATTCCAGAGAAAGCATATCCCAGATATTATACGTTTGTAGTTTCCATCATACTTGTTGTTCATCATTATCCTGTGGTTGATGTGTCCATCCAGTTTTTTTAGTTTCACTGTTATTTTCAAATGATAGTCGACTACTGGAGAAATTCTTGCAGTTAACATAATCCCTCTAAGGGCATGAAGCTTTGCTTTCAACTAAAGACTCGCCTCTGTTGTAGTTGTTCAGGTTCTTTAGGTCATTCAGTTCTTCTGATATGACAATCTCAATCTCTCTGCCAGCTGAGGATAGAATCGGTCTTTCAACCCAGAACCATGGATGTACTTCACTAAAGTCTGCTTTTATGCCAAAGTCACACCTCCAAACATTGAACAGGGTCTGTCCCAAAACTGACCCTTGAGAAGTCTATGGCTTTTCTCCTTTCATGCCTATACTTTTCCTTCAGCTCAGTCCATATTCATTTCCCTTAAGCTTGCATGTTTGCTGTCTCTCAATTTTTATCCTGATCTTCATCCTTTTGGGTGTGATGACTGTTCACCTGCCACCAGACCAAATCTGTTACTGAAGTCTGTGTATCTCTTCCACTGTTCCCTCACCTAAAATATGTGTTATCTTCCCAAAGAAAGATAACACACAGTGTATCCCATTTCCCACTCCTCTGGCCTGCTTTCCTTTAGGTACTTGCTGTGCAGGGTGCTGGTTTGATAGCGGTGGGCCAGAAGTGGTGCCTGAAGGACTGTTAACTGGCTGCAGATGCTCTGTCCAGCCGTGCCACTTATGCAGGGCTGGTGCTCGTGACTCAAATGTTAAAAACATATGGTGGGGTTTGTGAGAAATTCTGAGGACTGTGTGTGTTTCATGCACTGCGAAATCTTGCATGCTATTGAGGTCAGGCTTGCAATTGTGTATTTTCTTGCTTGGCTTCCCCTCCCTCCTGTCGACTCTTCAGTTACCAGCCTATTAGAATCAGCCATTAACCTGGTTAATGGGGAGAGACAGCAAATACCAGAAAAGATGATGTGCTTTTCTTAATTCCCTCTTGGAAACCTGACTGATTTAAACTGTAAATGTCTCAAGAAAAGGCTGAAAAGGGTCCAAAACATGTCTTGCTTTTGTAATGCGGGCACACCCAGGCGGAGGAGAATGAGGCTGTGTGCTCCTTAGCACTTCACTAGCAAGTGATCTCTGGGCATTAAAGGGTAGTGCCTTGCCAAAACTGTCTAGGTGGCTTCAAGCTGGCTGCATGCAGGCTTTGGGGTGGTGAATCGGCATGCCTGAATTGTATGGTGCTATCAGATCCTTCTGGGTGATACAAGCCGTTGAGGTGATCTCTCAATGCCATCTGATCCTTTGGATGATGTGTCTTGATCCCAAGAGCCTCTGCCTTCTCTGACCAGGGCAGGTGGTGGGCAGCAGAAGGAGAAGAGTGTGATGAAAGGCGTGGGGTAAGGGTAGAGCGAAAGGAGACCTCGTGCAAGAGGGGGAACAACCATCTTTCAGAGGAGGAATTGAGCAGTTTCTCCAAACAGTGACATGACACTTGTTCCAGACAGCAAGGGCTAATGCAGCACGCAGAAATAAAACTGCCCACCTAGTTTTTATTACAGACCTGAAAAGGTAAAAGGGAAAAAAACAATATAATTTGTTTGCTATTTAGTTCAGGCAATTTTTTTTTTTAAATTGTGTAATGAGAACACGTTGTCCAAATTTTCATATGCAGATTCAATTAGTATTCAGTTAATTAGCCTTTACAGATGAGGATTAACTTAATTACATAACACTAACCTCTCTTAATAACTATTAAGGGTAGAAAGGCTGCTTTTAATAAATTTGGAAGGGCTGTATGTGTGTTTTAAAATCTGAAACGGCATACACATAAATTAAACCAAATTACACACAGAGGATGGCCTTAAGGGTAACAATCAAAGGAAGCAAACTACGTATATGGCTCAGAATCAGGCTGGTTAGAAGTTCATGCTGTTTTCCTCCTCTTGTCTGTTGACATTCTAGTATTTTCACTAGGATTATTACTGGAGATGATGTACAGTCTGGGGTTGTTCCTTCAAAGTGGGCTGCAGTCTAATACAAGGATGCTTTAATTAAATGCTAGCTTGTATTTAAAAAAAAAATAATCAATCTGAGTACTAGGTTATTAGCAGTTGTTTGTTTTTTTCCTGGTGATCTAAGGGAAAAAGACACGTGAAACCCATTGAATGCTAAAAATCTGATCCATAAATGTCATTCATTGTCATTATGTACCATAAATAACTATAGATTTTTCTCTGAGGTGTGCACTCATACACTGATGTTGTGGTTATTAATATTGCAGTGAAACAGAACATCATGCCTGACTTACAGGGTGGTGAGGGTGGAGCATATACAGACCTAGTGATAAGATGTGGCATCGCTGGCTTCTGAGTCACAGGTCTGAATCCAGGCTGTCTTGGTAAGTGACTGCATCAGGTAATATGTGATGCTTTTCAGAAAGGGGCAACAAAAGAACCCTTTTTCACTTGTCTATTCTTGCATGGCTAATGTTTCCAACTTGCCCTGGATTTCGATGGGCACACCACATCCATCTTCACACAGCTCAGTAGCTTTTGTAGCATTCAATACACTACAAAATTCAAGGGCTACCCTCCTTGTGTTCTGGAAGTCAATTTTTGGAGTCCAAATTATGAGCTACTGTGAGGTGCATGCATCTGCTGGATCCCAGCTTTGTGGCCCCCTTCATTTTATCCAGTGACCCTTGAGGACTCTAGGTAAGTTCATAAACGACAAGATTTGTTTTCCAGCTACAGCAAGCTGAAAAGTTACAAAGCATCCTCCATGCAGTCTGGGTCACTTAAGCTTGAGTTTAACCTTAAAGTCGCTTAAGTCCTCATTTACAGCCACAAGATCTGCAGGTATTGAGTAACTAAAATTAATAGGTTGGATATGCCTCATGTTAGATACCCCAGATATTGATACGCATGCCTGTACTGCCTCTTTTTGAAACCTTTGGCTTAGTGCCTACAACCATTTTCAGCAAGGAGGGAAGATGACATTGCTGCAGATTTCTTCCTTGCTGTGAGGAACTAGCAAGGTGAATATGCAGCATGGAGGAAATTGCTGAAGGATCCGTCTTGGAGTTGCAGAATCTGTTGAAAAAAGGAAAGGGGATACTTGAGCCAATGGAGTCCTTTCTGAAGCCCCTTCCTATATGTGCTGCTGAAGCTGAAGCCTCAATGTTCAGTACCTCAAGATAGGTGGTTGGCCATGACCACGCTTCGCTCTGGCCGATGAAGACCCAGATCTTGTTCCCTTCCACAGGGGTTGCACCTGTATCCCTGAGAGCAGGGTTTGGCTTTGTGAGTGGTTCTGCCCACAGATGCAGCTGATGATATACGCTCAGAGGAAGGGGAGAATGCAAATTCCCTGTAGGGAGGCAACTGCCAGCCATGTAAACAAAGAAGCCTTCTGGGTGTGCAGCAGTCAGCCCACTTGAGCTGCTGTTTCCATGGTATACCAGATGCTGTAAAATATGCTTTCTTCAGGGAAAGAAGCTTTTCATACTCCTGCATTATCTTGTTTGATAATGGGCTGTCATCAGGCCGGTACCTCACTGTAGAGGCCACACACGACAAATCCCCCCTGCCCTAACCCTTTCCTGAGTAGTTGTTGATGACAATTCATATTCTTCCAAACAAAGCTTCCAAAAGCTTCCAAAGCAGCTTCCAAACAAAGTAAAAGCTAAGTGATTTTTCTGCCTTGGAATAGCATTACTATGCTTTTACACTTCATTGTTACGAGTCACTATTTAATGTGCTACGGTTCTTCCTGATGTACACACTATCATCTTGGAATATCAAGTGTTGTTTTGCTCTTCAGTTTCCTTCTGTTTTCCAAAAAAATCCAAATATGTGTTTGCTTTTTTGCCTGATTATCCCCTTCTGAACTCTCACACTGCTTCATTATAGCTCCTATCTTATGGCTCAGTTCAAGCCACTGGATGCATGTCAGCAGGTACCGTTTCTGAGTTTGCTGTCTCTCCTGGTGTTACCCACTGGGCAATCTTGAGTCAAAGAGAGGCCTTGGCCTCTGTTTTCTAGTGAAATAGTTGCTATTGATGGGCAAGTGCTTAGTTTTCCTGTAGGTACTAAGTACAATTGCAGTTATAAACCTGGATAAACCTGCAGTAATAAGCCTTGAAGCTCAGCTAGTGTAAATAAGTTACCAAAAACACTTACGAGTCTTGCTGTGCTTCAAACGTGACTCATAGCAGGAGGAGGATGTTTTTGAGGTACCTGTCTACTGCAAGTAGTGTTCAGGCTGTAAAACTGGCAGAGTAATGTGGATGTGGCATATCCCTTCCCTGTGTACTGAGACCATCACGTTGGTTCATTGGCCTTTCTCATGGCTATTGAGAAGAAACACAAGTGCCTTCATATGACCCCAGCTTCCTACAGCTGGAAGGCATGCTTTGGGTTGTAAGGGATGCATGCACACGTTCCCTCTGCCTTGCCTGAGCCCCAGCTACTGCAGCCTCCCAGGATTCTTCATGTGCTGTTTGCTTCTCTTTCCCAGCAGCCCGATGAGACCTGCTCCAGGATGCCTGTGAAGGAGACCAGGATAGCAGTGGGTCCTGGGGGTGGATGGTGGAGGCAGGCAGTGGTGTGTATGTGTGTGTGGTGGTGCAGGATGTGAGAAAGTGTCCTGGAGTGAAAGAACAAGCGCTTTTTTTACTCCTGAGGATACTTTCTCACAATCTCTCCCAGATATTTTTCAGCTCCTCCTCTCCCCCCATATCCTGCAGCCTTGTACGTCTCACTTTGGGGAAGAAAAATGAAGTGTGGTTAATTTTAAGCCAGTGCAATCATTTATGAGACCTGGAGGTGGAAAACCAGTTATTGGTTAACAGGCTTGATTTTAAATGTGCTCTCCCTGACCCTCTACTTGAGCGAGCCAGGAGCAGCACTTCCAAGAAGCCGGCTTTCTGGAAGGCTTTTTCACTAAATTATTTCAAGCCTAGGCTTCTTGTAAATGTTAATATCCTGCTGGCTCACTGGAATGCAGCTGGTGGATACAGCAAGTGCAATACCTATGTGCGTGCTCACAATCCAAAGTAAAACTTAGCAGGCAAGGTTCAGGCTGTACTTTGGGATGTCCTTACTGAAGGCTCAGGCTAGGAGGAAAGTGGGCGGGAGGGCAGACCTGATTTGGCATCATCTCACAAGACTGGAAGTCCCTCTGCCCCATGCAACAGACACTGTTGTGATACAGCAGTGCTTTGCACCCCATGTGCAAATGACCGATAACCTCAAGCTGCACCCTGTGTCACGCTGGTGCCTCAGCGTGGCTGTAAATCTCAGCTGTGTGTACGCAGGTTGGAGCCACTCTGCCAGACAAAGCAGTCAGAGTGTACTGATGAGCTGAGCCTGCTTTAGGCAGCCTTAAATGGCTGCCTGGAGAACAGCGCTGGGAGAATTTGCCCCTAGGATTTCCCCTTGCATCAGCAGGGGAAGGCAGTAGGCGAGCTTTGTAATGATGAAATCGTAGCAGTTGTAGGCTGAAATCCTGCTACTGCTGAAGCATCTCTATAGCAAAATGCAGGTCGATGTGAACGTGTATGTATCTTTTCCCCTCCCTTGGTGTCTCAGATAAAAGCCTTTTGAGTTAGCTGTATGTATTTGTGGTATTACAAAGGCTTTGTCCACCTTAGATTCTGGGTGCTAATGGATGAGGCTTTTCTGCTTACCTTAGTAGTATTTTCCAGGTGAGAATATATACTTTTTTCAGGTAATCATCTAAATCAACACTTTCATAATTTTATCTTTAGTGTGTTTTCTTGCACACTATCCAGTGCTTTGTGTACCTTAAGGAAAACCTAAAGTTCTTGCGTTAACCTGGAGACATATTGTCCTTTAAAAAAAACCCAAAACATATTGCAAGTCCAGGATTTAAAACTAAATAAAGCACAACTATATAAGAATAAAAAACAAACCAAGGGTTTTATAAGAGGAGGACTGTAGGTGGTGCAAATTCTTTGTTAATTTGGGTGCTAAGTAGGATAACTACTTTTGATTACCAGATTTTCTTTTGCTTACTGTGGTAAAATGATCCCAAAGCATGCACACATTATATGGTCTTGTTTATTTATGTCTGTAGTTAATGTATGTAAAATAGTTCATATTGTTCTAGCTAATATTCTGCAGTGTGTCATAAAAAATAGAAAAGAGTCAATATGAGGCGTAAGTATTCTGCTTTGTTAGTGTATTTTCTCTGAATAATGAAGATAGATCACGATAGTCTTTCTTGAATTAATATAAATGCAGATTAATACAGTCAAATGTGTTATTTTTCCATAGACAAGTTACAAACACAATGCAGTATGATTCTCAAACATCGCAGTTTTGTTAAACCAGATTTTTTCTATTCACTTTGGGGATACATTTGCACACCTTCATTCAGATTAATCAATTTGAATTCATTTAGGACACTAACAATTTAGTCTAGTGGCAGGTTTATTTAGATAAATGGATACCAATTTTCATCAATTATGAAAATGAAACACAGTAAAAAGTTTGTTAAAATAAATCTGCTTGCTGTTCTGCAGAGTGTCCCAGGTGACTGCGTCATGCTGAAGTCCAACTTTGCAGGTTTGGGGTTTGGGTTTTTTTTTAATAATATAACTAAAAGCAAACCAAGAAGAACTTTTTCACATTCCCTGTGTTTCTCTTGAGTGTAGTAAGTCATATGCTTATTCTGCTATTAATTTCTCTGTCAGTTTTTCCATCCACACACACATCAGAAAATATTATGCATCAGGACACTAATTGTGAAATTACTTTTAAAAAAATAATAATCATTAAATGGTAACGTATTTTGGAATGTAAAACCCTGATGAAAAAATGTTTCAAGGCTTTCCAGGTCTTTTTTGGGGTTGGGACTTTTTTTTTTGGTCATAATTTCCAGACTCTACTGTCAGAGATGGACGATGAGAGAAAGGTGGGATCATGAGTTAATCATAGAATCACAGAGTAGTTAGGGTTGGAAAGGACCTTAAGATCATCTAGTTCCAACCCTCTGCCGTACCATAGTTCGGCTAGTTGAAGTTCAAAGCTTTGGTGTGAGTGTTAGCAACACTGTATAATAGGTTCTCTGTTAAGTACCATTCTAAAATACTTTGTCATTTTTCTTTTATCCAGGGTTTTTGGGAAAACCACACAAAACTGATAATGGAGTATGGACCTGTTTGTGGGTAAGCTTAGCAATGTCATCAGCTTGCTTCTTTTCTGGCTCTTGCTGTTTCAGTTTGTTGGGTGGGAGAGAAGAAAATACCAAGATAAGATGTTCATTAAAATGCAGTGCGTGGTGTTTCAGTCTGGGGGACAGAGGTGGAGGTTGTTTGATTACATGCAGAAAGTAACCTTGGCTTATTTTAGTTCAGCATTTGGTGTCGGCCTTCATTCATTTCTTTCTAATTCTAATTATGCACATAAAGTTTAGTCTTTTTCAGAGCTGTACAAAGCTACCAGCCTTCAATATTCTCTTTTCATCTGCATATTCTTTATACTTATGGTGAACCATAATTAAACTTACAGTATAATTTATCATCTTAAAAAAAACCCTCACTTAGTTTATGAAATAGTATGAATTTAGTTCAGCTGTTGCTATCTATATTTATGCAAAATTCCGAAACTTTAAATACAATGAAGTAAAGATTAGAAATGAGGCATTCCTCTCACTATAGCTCAGGTGTGCAATCTTAGCTCTTAGCAGTTTATTAGGAGTAAAGAAGGTTTAAGCAGTATATTCCTTCATACAAGCCCTTCCACATTCCTGTGAATATTCCAAGAACTGCTTTCCAGTTGTCATCGTTTTAAGTTGAAATTCAGTTATTTCATGGTAGCTTCTATTGTTGTGGTCAGTTGGTGTTTCTGGCATAACTATTATTTCAATGTATAAGTATCAAACGAGATCTACAAAGTAGAGTCAATTAAAAAGATTTTTTGTGTGTTCTGCAAGGGGCTTAAGACACTTGCAAGAAGAGAGCATATATGAACGTGTATGCATAGGTGATCATAAATAGTATGAATATGCTTTGTATGCACTTTCAGCAAAAATGCTCTATCAGAAAAAAGTCAGACTCAGGCATACGAAGCATTTGATGCTCCAGCCACAACCACCTCGTGGCATTTATGCTCAGCCCTAAGGACAAAGTGCTGCAAGAAGTGATGGAAATAATGAATTCCAAGGGGTAGGTGCTTTTCTAAGAAGAAATAATACAGTGTCTTAGCTGGCCAGGAACAGAGAAGGATATTCATTAACACTGTGGTAATTTGTATGTTGTGTAACAAATGGAAAATGACTGAGACTTATTACCTCCATGACCTTTGATATGATGCCTTTAAATGACAATAATGTAAGAACACTGGCATTCGTTCCTCAGTGTATTTCCCTCCTTATTAATATCATGCCTATTTTTTTCTAATCTGAATTCCAGATAAGTTGCTATTTAGTCATCTGCCTGCTTACTCGACCAGGCAGAGGCTATGTCATCAGAGAAAGAGATGTATAATTACAGTGTGTGAGCGGATAGATGGAAAGTTTTATTTTTCCAATCTACCCACAGCTATCAGAGAATTAAACCTCAGTGAGACTTATATGGGCTGCAAAGCTGGATGGTGGTGGTAGTGGTCAGCAGGACAGTTCTGCCTCTCTGGGATCCTCTCAGTAGGAGGAGTAAGCAGATTGTGCATACCTGCATCCCATTTATTGCATGCATGAACAATTAATTTTTGGAGGGATCTAGGAGGCTGGCAGAGAAAAAGAAATGCTGCTTTTTGCTATCTCCCAGGATAACAAAGCTGGGCTCAAACACTGCTGTGCTTGAGGTAAGCTTTATTTGTAGCTGAGGAGGATGTTTTAAAGCCTGGCTTGCAAGCTGCTGTTCAATAGGTGTGGTATGTGTCGGGGAGTATTTATCACAGTCCTGTCAACTAACGAAATTCCTTCTCCTTCTGTGTGATTCTTCCTATGTGTCTTCTGTGCGATTCTTCCTGAGCTGCTTTGAAATAGGCAGTAAATGGTGTGTTTATGTGTACAGTCCCAGTAAAGTATTGGATCTGGCAGTTGGAAGAAGATGTGGCATTTTGCTTTTTCCAGATTGAAAACTGCTTTCCAATAAGCATAAAGAGCAATGATCTTTATTTCTACAGTGGTGAAGTGAGTTGAATACAAATCTTTGGAACTGAAGCCTTTTTTTCTTTCTAAGGTCACTTGAATAGTCTGAATGATACCATCACAACTGTTTTCTTTTGTGTGTGAATTGGTTTCCTTGACAACAGGATGTCAAATCAACTTTTCAGCTTTAATCAAGTCAAAACAATATATCCCTTCCATTCCAAAAGGCCTCAAGTCGTAGAGAATTATTTCAAGTAAGGCTTTTGTAGGTCACAAAAGCATTTTTTTTCCCTTCGCTCTCATGTGCAGATCCAAAGGAGAGGTGATGGTATTACTCTTTTTATAGAAAGAGACAATGCAAATACTCTTCAGTTGCGAGTGTGTGTTGTGAAAACTGTCTGTTTTCATACAGAGATGGCCCAAGATGGAAGCCAAGGCAGAAACAAACAGCTCGGGTTTGGTGCAAAGGCAGAGTTGGGCCATTTCTGTTCAATAGGGAAATCCAAGTGACTGTGGCATGACTTTTGGAGAGATCCTGCAACAGAGTGGTAGTCTTTGGTTCAGCTATAATTTGGAGTACCATCTATAAAAATACCTCCTCTAAAATATGAGTTCTAGTTCTCCATAGCAAAAATAAAAAGTGAAAAATATCTTATTTGGAAAGTAATGTGCTGATACATGTTAAGATTTGTTTTGAATATTCTCCTTTGTATGGTAGGAGTCTTGCAGGAAAGTAGTCATGGTTTCTGTGGAAATTAGTGGCTTATGTCACTTATTTTTTGGATCAACTTTGATGTTTTGGTATTTTATTTTCAGCCCCACCATATCCAATTGTAGATTATGGCTACTGATCAGAAACAGTGGTAAGAGCAGACAGAGAAACAAAGTGCTTCTGGGTTGAAGAGGAGAAATAAAGAGGGAGAGTATACTTTATGGAATCAGAAAAGCAACTGCTACAACATGAGCAGAACTGTAGAGGCAGTGAGTTAATTTTACTTTATATACACACTCCATATGCATTTGACCACTCTACTGTGATTGCATCATTATGACTTTACAGCACTGTAAGTGTGTATGGCTGACTTGGAGCTGGAGAATAGTGCCAAAATAAGTAATATATTCTTGGCCCAATGACACACTGCCAGTGAAGGAACAGAAAATACAATAGAGCCCCAAGCAGGCAGGTGATTGCCTCTGGGATGAATGAACCTATGTTGACTTTGACTGTGGCAATGCGTTTGGGTGTGTGGAGGAGTGTAAGAGTTCATAGCATAGACCTCACTGTGTATAATCAAAGAGTAAGTATGGAAGATTACAATTCAGTGCAATTTGTAGGGTGACACTCTGTCTTCATGTCCTTTTGCATCTGAAAGAGCTTGCAGCAGGGTAAATCCTATTCTTATTCTTTCTTCACTTGACCTCTCAACTTCAACCTACTGTGAGATGTCTGAGCAATTATGTAGTAGAGTAAGTGTTGATGAGGACAAGAACAAAGCAGAGGTGAAGAGATGGGTCTGGGAGTAGCAAGATGATGGAGTTTGGATTAAGCGTCTTCTAGAAAGCAGAAGACAACAGAGGGGTTTGAGCTCCTGGTTGTCAGGCTGTGAACTGGCAAAAGGAGGCAACAACTCAAAATCTGCATTTTCTAATGGGGGAAGGAGTTAATGAGGACATTTTTGACAAGATATGGTTGTAAACCATTCTCAAGCCTTAGTAAAACAGCCAGCAGCAAACTGCATCTACCCATGCTGAGCCACTGCTGGCCTCCAGCATAAGAACACCTGGATCAGCACAGTACCACAGAGAGCATGTCAAGGTGCAGGCACTCCTGAAGCATCTTGAGACAACACAGGTGTGAATGGAGCTCCATTTCCATATAGAGAGTATCTTGTTTTGCAGTAGGTTACTTCAGCACGTTTTTAAGTAATACAAAGAAAGAAACTTTAAATAGGAGAGGTGATTTTTCTAAAGGTGTCTGTGGGATTACTCAATGTCTGATCTGTGGGTGGTGGGTTTTTGTTTGGTTGGGTCTTTTTCCTTAAAGACTTCCTAATGTTCCTTAAATGATTTCCAAACAAGTCACTATTGGAACCAAGATTAAGTCTGGGCACTTAAATGATTGGGTGATTTAAAGGATTAGGATAGATCATGGAGCCAGTCACTAATTTGAAATGTGTCCAGGGGTGAGTTGTGATTGCAAACTATGCTGGCAGCTGACAGCTTTTCAGAAGTCTGTGTAGCCAGAGTTGGTTCTGTATTAATGCTTGACTTCTCCTCTCCCCAAAAAATGTTGCTGCAGATGGCACTACTACAGATGAGCCCATAATCAAAGAGCTTTTCTCGCTGCAGAAGCCCTGGCTTCTGCATCAGGGCTGAGGTACACTGCTTAGTCACTGTGGAGGTTTGGGGCTTTCTCCATTTGTGGACTGAAAAGGGACTTGTGTTTCGGGGATTTGGGCATCTGGAACTTTTCTCAAAGCCTTATCCTTCCTTCTGCCCTCCCAGACACCTTGGGGCAAACCTAAGGTGCATACAGGCAGGATCCCCACCTGCAGGAAACAGCTGATGTTTTCATCATGCAGTTAATTTACCTAAAGAAACAGTGTCTTTATCGCCATTTTAATTTCACAAGCTTTTTTAATGTCTCTGCTTTATGTGGAAAGAGTAGTCCCAGGACAGGTATTCTTATCTTTGTCCCTGAAGGCCCATGTAAAGAAACAATTTAGTTTTATGAAACAATCTTATTGTGTTTGATTTCCTCTTTTGCACTGGGGATCTAATGGACTTACGTTGTCCTTCCTTTATTTTGCTATTTTAAACAATTTACTTTTCATATTTCAAATAGAAAAAAATCATACTTGGGCAAGGATAGGGAGGAGGGAAGAAAAATGGGCTTCTTAGTTCTGTTCTATACCTCTTCATAATCTCTGTCTCACATTTAACGTGATAAAGAGTTTTGGTAGCCTCACTGACCTGGATTTTTGTTTTCTTAAAGAGTGATATACATTTTTGGCCACAGTCAAGTCTTTCATATTGCAGCAAGACTACTTGTCCTCGCTGTTTCCTCATTTTATGTGTTCTGATAAGGTCCTCTGATATAGAGTTGTTGATCAGCCCCAGAATTGCTATTGTGAATTAGAGTTATCTCTTTCTTTTTTTTTTTTTAAATTCTGCAAACTATGGGTACAGTACAGCAGAATCCTTAACATGTGCCTAACTTCGAGCACAAGTTATCCCATTAAATTCAATGGTATTACTCACCATGCTTCAAGTTAGACAGAAGTTTATCTACCTTGTTGAATGAGGGCCATAAAAGAAACAATTGCATTTGTGCCTGAAAAATATTTTTACTGCTGTTGGTACGCATAAACACCTAGGTTTATTGTAGCTGAAAGAAGTTAATGGGTAGAAAAATATTTCTTTTCCTTCCCCACCCTCTCTTTTGACAGTACTTTGCATGTAGACCATTTTATTGCTCCTCTGTGTAATGTGCTAGCCATTCTCTCTAAAATGGAAAGATTATCTCAAAAATTGACTGAACAATAGGAGAATCTTAACATTTGAAAATTAAACTTTCAGACCTCTTATTTCTGTCTTTTGTTTTGTTTTTTTTTTTAATCAATGCTTTCAGAATTTTTTAGTAGTAACCTATTTTTAAAAAGTTGTCTTTAAAAAGAAAAATCATTAAAAAAAGGAACCCAACAATATTCCTGGCAGAAACGCAGTGTCACGGTACAATGCCACATCTCTGTCTGAATCCACACACTTTACCATAATTAAGGTATTGGTTATAGTTAGTTCCAGTGGTTAAATCTGGAACTAACTAAAGTGGAGCTGCTGGAACAAGTCTTGTGAGTTACTTATGGGTATATCATCACCAGTTTCTCCTCTTTTGTCTAGAGCTAATTGGTCTTGAAAACATAGCCTGTTATGAGACTGATGCCAAAAGGTGGCATATCACACTGTTTTGGGGATTGGAGTCTAGTGCTATTGTTACAGTTGTAATCACATTGTGGGCTGCCTGATCATTATGGAGTATTTTAAGTTCTGCATATGGAGACCTAGGGGATGCAGTTTATAGGCAGAATTTATGGTAAATTAGTTGAGTAATTTAATTCTGGCATGTTTCAAATGTACTTGGGTTTCTGGAACATTGCAAATTGATGCTTAGTACTAGTAATGTTGAAGGTATTTATTAATGAGCTCTTCTTAGCCATGGACAAATCTTATGCGTCGACTGTGGCCTCCCATGAGAACCATTCAACTTGAGCTTGTCTATTCTGTGATGGCTGTTGATTTGTTGCTGTAGCCTCTTGCTGACCTGGTCAGGTCCCAGGGCCACTTATGTTCTAGGTATTCACAGACAATGACTCAAAAGCCCACTGAAATGTCACTGTCCCAGCCCTCAGAGCAGGCAAAGCCACTTGAATGGAAATGTTTGATGCAAGTGGTAAACTCTTCTGCATGCAAAGCTCTCCGTCTCTTCTTTGAGACTCCAGACATTGCTCTGGTGTGGCTGAGCTGCAGGCATGTGCTCACTGCTGAGCTTTTTCCAAGTTCCTTTCCTCCATCCATGACTGCTCCATGACTCCACTGCAGCTGTTCAAGCCAACGTAAGTCAAAGACCTGATGTAATCTTTTACACCTCTGGAAAGAGAGTGTGAAATCCAACCAAATGAGACAGACAATATTTTATATGCTCTTGGCAAGGCAGCAAAGGACAGTGCCTGTCACCTGCACCATGTTCCTGATGATCATTCCTGTACTCAGCATGTGCAAACTGCTGTGGTTGTAACTTCAGTGAGTAAGTGTTTGCATAGAGGGAAATCCCATGGTTAGTACAGCTCCACAGGGGTGGTGTTAGCCAGATGCAGAAAGGCTATTTGAGACTGGCCGGAACTGTGTCAGCTCCTAAGGTTGATGAGGGAAGCAGAGGGCTGGCCCTTGTATCTTAGCATTTGAGGAACCTGGTTAAAATCTTGGTCTGCTTCTGCATGTGCAGGTAGCAGCTTTGCCTAGGAGGAGGTTTCACCTCCATTTGTTCCTGGGGAGATGTTTCTTCATTACCCTGTTCCCTGGCACGCTGGTAGTACAAAATTTAGCTGTTAAAACATAGTCCTTATGAGCTTCAGATTAAGATTATTTGAAAACTGAAGGGTTTTTTTGAAAATATGCTGCCTGAGTGTTTTACACCTAATATACAGCATGGGTAATCTTTGATCTGTACTGCCAGCTTCTTAGCTAATTAACGCTTAAAATCATCATGTTAAAAGGACTGATGAGTCTGCTAAACAGATTGCCTCTTTCTATCACATAACACTGTCATGATCAGCACCTGCATACTGGACTGTGTCATCCTAAATCAAGGCAGAGGGAAGAAATATTCTGAGTGAACCCCACAATTATAAAACCTAGTATCTTAGACTTAATTTCACCTTGATCTACCCTCTTCAATGTCTAGCAAAAACTGCATTTGTTAATCTTTCTAACAGGCTCCTAAGTCTGCCTTGTAATTCCCCCCTCCTTCCCACCATTTGGGAAGAAGCAGGCTGAGGGCTTTTGAAAGGCTGAAAAATCTGAGGCATTATTTCAGTATACCAATCCTACAAGAAAGTATGGGAAAACAGCAGTATTGTAGGTTTTGCTGTGCATATTAAATGCTTTCATTAGAATTTCCTGCAGCACCCAGAAATATCGATGCAAACCTGAAGTGGAAACGTACAATATGTAATGTTCAGTAGCTATTAATGGTTTCTGGCTTCACCCGCAATGTATCTGATTATGAACTGGTGTTCCTATTGTCATGCATAGTAATTTTTAAATGAAGCTCCTGAATCATTTCCCCCCACTCTACACAGAGGGAGGAAGATGCATCATCCCTCCCAGTGTGTGTGTATGTCCCCTTCCCTTTCTTGGCAGCCTTGGAAGCAGATCAACTTTAAACTAATCTTGCAACTCAGGAGCTCCTCCTGCCCTCCTTGGTCACCCAACCAGGTGCTGGTTAGACCCTCTTTCCCCATGCTGGAGAGTCCTTAGACAAGACTTCATGATGCCTCTGTCACTTAGGACACTAAAGCATTTCGCATGAATAGTTTGGGGATGTCTCTTATTTAGTTTCTTAAAAAGTCTTATTTTCCTCTTTGGAGATCACCATGCTTTGCCAGGTATCTATGGAGATGCTTCCAATCAATTGCTGCCTGTTGTCCTTTAATGGTGCCACAATTTTGCTGGCTCTGGGGTTTGTTAGGTTTTTTCTAATTACATTGACAACCTTGTCTTGTGGACTTTGTGTTCATGCTTCTTGCTGTAACTTTTTCCCCCCTAAATATTTGCTTTGACTTTCTTTTCCTTCTTTCCTCTCCATCGTCTTCAGCCCTATGGTATCTTTCCTCCATGCTTTAATTTTTCTTCCTCCCTGTTTTTCTTATCCATGTTGAGCTGAAAACAGTAACGTGACCTGACAATTTTTACGTCATTCCAAGGTTTTTATGTACTTCCATAAATCTCTTCATTACTTTTTTATTGTTTGGTTGTATATGGGTTTTAGTTTTTTCTCTACCTTATTAGTCTGGGGATCAATTTTAGTCTACTATGTTTTATTAGAAGGGGAACAAAATATTTCCTTTTTCTTTGTTGGTTTGGCACCGTCTTCAAATTACCTTTTTTCTCTGTTCGGCTACCTCTCTTCTTTCCCTGGAGAGTCTGCTTTATGTCAGACCTTCTGCTGGTAGTGGACTGGGTATGATTTCATCAGGCACTAGGCAAAAGTATACCCCACTGCAGAGGAAGAAGGCTTTTTCAGCTGTTATTCTTTTTTTTTCCTCCTAGCTTGGGGAGCATGGAACGAGCTAAGCCACCATTACCCTGGGGATTGTGAATCTTTCTTTCCTTCCATTAAATTTGGTGGCTAAACCTGAAGGCTTGTCTTGAAGGAGGATTTATTTTAGTCATACTGATAAAATGGTACTGGTATAATTAAACAGCTATAGTAATGTCAAAAAAACTCCCATGCACAGACACAGCCATTCTGGAATGACACAAACTACATCAGGGAAAAAACCTGACCATCTCGCCCAGCAATTATTGTATCTATAGGGGTGTGCTCCCAGAGGAGTTTTTCTAATGTATTAAGATTAGTGTATTTTTCTAGCGTATTAAGATTCGAATCATGTCTTGTCCCCGAATCTCCTCTCTCCTCCATGCAAACATGCCTGAAAATAGTGGTCTGGACCTTCAAGCTGTTGTTTACTTCAGTGTAGTTCCATTAAAGGCATAAAGCCATGACTATTTGAAAATCTTGACCCAATGTTTTTAGGTCTCTCTCGTGTTATATAACTTCAACTTTTGGATGATGGTGCCTGTTGAATAAAATTAGGTTTTGCACAGCAAATTTTAAGACATATCCAGATGTCTTAAAGTAGTATGCAGAAAAAAAGTGAGTTGGGAGCAATGTTCTGACTTTGCAAGGGCTAGCAGTAGATGTTTTATATCTCAACAATAATCCAAGCTTTTCTGTCAATGCTGGAATCTTTTTTATTGAAATAGAATCTTGGCAAGGACACTGGGAATTGCTGCAGTCTTTCAATGTGACATGAGAGGATCTTGGTTCTTTGGGACCTTTTATCACATGGAACATCTTATGAAATAACTCTGTGTGAAGGGCCAAAGTAAAATCTTATCAAAGCAGCCTAACTATTTTATATGTCCACTGGCTGTCCATTTGGCCCAGTAGGAAAAAAGCCATGCATGGGGCAGGAGAAAGTAGGTCTACAAGTGCAACATAGAGGCAAATGTTAAAATAGGTCATATGGTAACATAATGTCATGTGGGAAGGTATTTGCCATTAAATATAGAATTAATTTCTGATAAAATAATTTACATTCTGATTTTTGAGGAAGTGTATCGCAACATGGGAAAATGGAAAATTAAGACTTGAAGTACCTAAACTTATACTTGCTACAGACCTGTTTTTTCTCCCATGCCAGTGGCATTTTATATACTTTTGCCCAATGACTAATGCAATTGGATTTTCATCAGTAGTGAGGAATAGAATCAAGTTTGTGAAACTACCATAACTTTTCTCATGTTCGTTTCCTTAGCAAAATATTTAAACAAATACACAGTTTCTAAACCTTCAAGTAGACTCTGATACCCGTTCGATTACACATGCTCACAGGACTGCTCTGGGCATTGCGGTCAGTGTATTTCCCCATCCCAGGCCTCTTTTGGGCTTGTCATTTTGAATATTGGATTTCTCCAGGCAGCTGTTGATATGACTGGCACTGGCTGGCACCCCCAAAATCTGCAGGCTGTCCTATCCTGCCACCTCCTGCCCGAGGAATCTAAGCAGTGGATATGCGCTGAGGTCAGAGGACAAGCAGGTGTTGCTGGCAGCACTAAAACTGCCATGCAGACAGCGTTTGCATATTTAACTGCGAGGTCTCTGCTGCATTAGAAAGGCTCCAGGTGAGGAGAGCACGATCAATAATTACAAATATTAAAAGTGGTGCATTCTCCTGCTTTCCTACTGTTTTCCCCTTCCTTCTTTACCTACAGGACACGAAGCATCTGAATCCCCCAGACAATTGCTCAAGCATTTACATTTTCATTTGCTTGGTTTATAGCAAGATTGTTCCAGCTTTTGGGAGGGACAGCTATCAAAAATGTACAGGCACTGCCATCATGTTTTATTGTTTCAGTCCATTTTTCCCTGTGAATGCAGGTGGGAGTTTTTCAGTGGGTTGGTTTTGTGGTTTTGCCTTCTCTTTCTTCTAAGCATTTATAACCCTTTTATTGTCAGTCTTCAATCATTTTTGATAGATCAATATATTTACTTCAGTGATGGTTCATCCTACAGTTGTGCTTGGAGGGTTGTTTTTTTTGCTTTGTTTATAGACGTTATGAATAGATTGGGTGGGTTGTATCTCTGCTGTACCTCTGTTGTTGCTTGAGGATCAAGTCACTTGATCTTGCCACAATACTTGTATATTTAGAAGGAATATGAAGCGTTTACATTGGTCTGCTTTCAAATCTTCTCATTTTACCTTTTTCTAGGTGGACTTTGAGCAATTAAAACTGCAATTTTTGGTTCAGGGTGTTCTCAGAAATCCTAAGTATCAATGCTGGTGTTTCATGTATGCTCAACCATTTGGAGGGAAGGGCTCTAGGAAACTGCTCCAGCAGGCTCCAGAGATCCAGAGGGTTTGGGGAGTAGCAAAGGGAAGTGTTATTGGACAATAACATTTACTCAGATGACTCAGAAATGAGGCAGTCCGCCGGAGTCCTGAGGTCTTCAGCCAAGCAGCTGTCACTAAACCAAAGAGGAGAAATTCTTGAGTCTACATCTCACTCATGCCCCCAGGCATCTAGACAAGGGGCCTGGGACAGCTGTTTAATGCAGCTGTGAAGAGAGTTCAAACGTGTGCAGTGCACATGTGGGAATTGGCTGCCAGCGTGTGTGATACACTGCACCCTGGCTGGCCATCAGAAGAAGGAGGTGGGTGAACAGGGCCTGCTGCTCCATGGTGGAAGGGTCCATTCATGGAATAGGAGGAGGCTTGATGTACTCTTCCATCCTTAGGGATTTGGGTTGTTTCAGGATATGGTGATGTACGTAACATTTATTATACAAACATACACATGCACAAAAAAAGGAGCAGTGAAAAAAGTGTACTTGTTACAACTGTTAACATGTACAATGCGGTTAAGTGGAAAATAGGTCAACTAGGCAGTGCTCTTGCTAATATTACTGTTTGAAACATGATCTGTGGCTTATGACTGCACATTAAATATTGGTAAAAATCCCTGAACATGCACAGATTTCAGCAAGGTTTAGTAATTTAAACCAGGTGAGCATATTAACTGCTTGTAGGATGTTATCCCCATAGTTGCCTTAACAGAGCTATATACATCCTGTTTTTCAGTATGTTCTTTTTTAGGCTGAAATAATTTGCCATGTTATGAAAGTCATGACTCAACTACTTCTCAGCAGCCTGTTGTCCATTTGTAACAGCAGATTTTCCTGGAAATCATTACTTTAGAGTGCCATTGTCAGTTGTACACATCACTCCGGCTCCTCTTGTCCTTTGTGGTGCAGATTTGCTCGTTGTTGTTAGCAAGGATGTTACCGCTGATATACAAGCTATCAGGTTTTTCCATTCTTTTCTTCCTTTTCTATCTCTGTTGAATTGCAGTTTCCTTTGTCTTCTGCGTGGTGCACTGAAAGAGGTTAGGAAATTTATCATGGTTATTTTTAAGGGGTTTTTAAAGTCCAGGACGACACGGATTGAATTGATTCAGGAAAATTTCCTGGAGCTGCAGCAGTTTTTACTATTAAAAATATTTTTATCATTTTGATTTTTCTGTAAGAAAATACATCTATTTTTTCCTTCTAGTCCTATAACAAAGCCCTGCGTTCTAATGTTTCCACATGGTCAGATATTAGCCATTTCCCTAGATAATTTAGTTTGGTCATGTGTACGGCTAGCATTTTTATTGTAAAGAATTCTGCTAGTGGTTTCATGATAAATGCATAAAGCATTGGGAAATTACTTTTATTGGGGGCTTAGCATGCATTTAATAATGCATTAACAAAATTAAATGATTCTGTGCATGTGTGTGTAAATCTTGAGAATGCATAGGAAAAGCACACACTGCCATAGGTATGCAAGCGTTTTAAAAAATGAATCTTTCCTGTGTGCATTTTGTATGCTGTAGCATAAAAAAATTACATTCCCAGGAGCTCAGTAGGTGGTTACTATCCTTTCTTTCTTTGTTTCAACGTATTTTTTTAAGGCAGATCAGGAAGGAAAAGCATGTCCCAATGACTGTCCCCCTCGTGGCCAGTCTGGCAAACCATTACTTGCCTGAGTAAGGCTTTCCAGAGCTGGCTGGGATCTGTGTCTTTATTGCTCACGAACAAGATGAATGGGTTGCCCATTGCTTCCCACTTATGAAACCCTGCTTTCATTTGCTTAAATTTCAGATATCCTCAGGCTGTTAGCCAAGACCAAGTCTAAGTGTCTTGTTTCTTATTCAACAAAACAATGTATGCATGTGTAGTTAAGCAAAACTCAGTTTGACTTACTCATTTCATCAAGTTTATGATGCAAAAAATCAGTACATTGTGTCCTATTTATTACTGAAGAGTTAAAATATTCTAATATTAAAACAATATTATTTCAGATGTGCATGCATCTGCAGTAACATAAACAGAGCAAAAGAATAAATAGGGATAGTGTGCAATATATTGTAACTCTTTCATTGATTTAAGATCAAAATGCCAGCAAGGAGTAGACTGAAAGCAAATTATGTGTATGTTTATTTCGGACACATGGAAAAATGAAGTATTGTGTTGTTCACCACTGCTGATTGTATTTACAGGAGGCAGGCGAGCTGTCTTGCCCTCGAAGAAATCAAAGATGAAGTGCAGAATTAAAACAAACAGAAAGAGCCTACTGATTTTGAATGCCTCTGTTCTGAATGCATCTTTTGAACATATGCATGAGGACATGACTTTTCAGCAGATAGAAATACCCGGTGTTTTCTGAAAGCCTTTTCTTTCCTTCAGGGTTGAAATGGCTAACCAAAACCGGAGATGTGAAAAACTCCAGTCATGCTCGAGTCCTGGCCATGAGAAGTAAATTTATATGAGATGAAGTTTGTAGAAACGCAGACTTATGGATGGCTTTTCTTTGCACATCCTGATGTCAGGTCTTGGGAAGGAAAAATAATACAAACCTAAATTTTATCATGGTCAGAAATTCTTTATGAGAGGCAGAAGTCAGATCGCGCAAGTTTTGTTTTAGTCACCTTGAAGCGTGTTTGCTTATATGAAGGTTAGTGATGGGCAGGTAACTAGCAACTTTATTACACTTGTGATTTTATTATAGTCAAACTGTTCTATAGCTTGCTGTATCTTATGATGTCATAGTATCACAAATTATATTTAAATCCTTTGACCTCCTCCTGTTTCATTTTCTCCTTATGGTCCCACATATGCTCTCCTCTTTTTGTCCCCTGTCCCAAAATTTTCCTTGGAGCCTGCACCATGGCACACGCATGCTCTCGTGATTTCTGGGACACTGAGGATCCACCCTGACCTTACAGCCACCCTTTGGGATGGGTACCCCTTGCTCTGCTAGAAAGCAGCCCTGTGCTGCATGCCCCTCTTCTACGTGTTCTCTTAGCCATATTATTCGATATAGCGTCACATCATATCCCTCATCTTCAAATGCACTGCTCTGTCTCCATTTATCTTGTATGAAATGGCTGTAGCTCTGCCAGAGTAATACTGTCTGTTGTTTCCCAGAAATTGCTTACCTGTGTGTCAAGGGAAGCTTCTTAGAGCTCCTGACTAGAAATCAAGATAAGCACTCAGCAGATCCCTCTCCCTCCCTCACATAGAAAAAAAGATGGAGAAAAGGCTGTGCTTGTTTAGCCTGAGTAACATTGTCTGCTTATCCTCCTCAGCCATCTTGTAGTCTTAATTTTTTTCACTGCACCAATAAAAATAGGTATCATTGTTGAGTGTAAATAATAGACTTATACAAATGAACACTGTGTAGATGGTAGCAAGTAAAGTTTGGAGATGCAGAAAGTTTGCCATCTCCCAGAGGTAGCCTTGCCTAAAAAAAGTAATCCAGTGTACTGGAAATAGTAACCTGATGGTTTTTCTCTCAGGGTATGGCAAAGGAGTATTTTGGTAGTGATTTAGGTGCGAAGAGCCCGAGATGAGACTGCTCTCAGGCTGTATCTGTCTCACAAATCCACAGAAAGGCTGGGCACAGAAATATGCTGAAACCCACAGGAAATCTCTGCTGCACCATCACATGAGGTCAGTGAGGCATACTGTGCTTTAATGAGTGCAGACAAAACAAGCTTTGGTGAAAATGTCACAGTGTAAACATGGGTAACAAAACACAGACTAATAATACAGTCCAAGCTTGACGGGAAAGACCATGGGAAAAGATTTAGAAACCTTCTTCTCGCACTCCTGCTGAGGTTGAGAGCTATGAGCGTTTTCAGCGTCACCCAGTAGCAATACACCGTATACCCAGGTGTGGGAGGAGCAACTGGTTTTTTATTAATATAACAGTACTCCTCATTTCCAGTAGCATCCTATAAAAGCAGTAACCTATTTACAGCTTTCATTGCGCATTAATGAAGTGGAATACTGATGCAGCTAATCAGCGCTAGCGGTATGATGCAAGCATGCGGTGTGGTGGCGGTGGTGGCAATCATCTTAGCCCAGTTGCCAGGATAAAAATAACCCCCACCAGCCCAGGGAAGCAGCAGCTCCCCAGCTGTGGAGGAGCACAGCCCAGGACCTGGCTTCTCCTGCAGCCCACCTGGAGCAAGAGTAGAATCCATTCTGTTATCCATGTCCATCCCCTTTGCTGCTTCCCTTTCCAACCCCTGAATGTGGGCAGAAGTTTTTATACTCGCATTTGGATCTGGACTCAGATTTCCTCAGAAATGGACACAGATTGCCAAATATGCTTGTATAATTGAGAGGTGTTTTTTTCTTTTTTTTTCTCTTCATGGCACTTTGTGAGCTTAATTTAATCCCTGTCATTCCTTATATGTGGGTAAATGTCATCTACTTCATTTCATGAATGAATTAACACAGCCATGCAGAGTCTGCGTTTCCTGCACTGCTCACTTGGAAGGGGGGGAAGGGATTAGTAAATGTGTGACACCCTCAAGTTGCTAAACCCCAGCTGGGATTAGAGATGCCCAGAAATAGATCGTGTTTGCTCCCCGATGTAAGGTACTTGAAAGAGTCTACCAGCTCTGTACCTTGTAATGGCCCCAATCAGCCTTCCTTCTCCTTATTGTCAACCCTAAATATACTACTTTCATACCATGAGTCTCTTACTGCACCTGACAAGGGAGGAGCTCCTTTAAAAATAGCTGTGCTTTTAGTGGTGCAGAGAATATAAATAATCCTGAAATTTTCTTCCTTTTTTGATACTTCCTTAAGCATGTCAGAAAGCAGAGGTCTTTTGGCAAGGTGCAAGTTTGAGGTAGTGCAGAGGTTCTTGGTATGTAGAAGATAGCATTTTTAATCCCGGGTATGTGGACAAAGAGGTGGATGCATAGCAATACAGAGCGGCGCAGAAAGTGTGCGCGAGTGTCTGAGCATCTTGTTACGTGATATTTTTAATACAGGCAGGAATTAAATTAATAGTTCTGTGTACTTATTTTAAAGCTTTCATGAGATGAAAAGAAGTGTAGTTCATTGAAAAAGGAAATGAAGGACAATTTATTCTTAAATAGAAAGGACTGTGGCCATGTCTTCTTTCTCATGAATTTACACAATGGGTTGGATTAGTCTCCGGCTGAGGCATGTGTCTGTGTGTTGGCAGAGCTGTGCTTGGAAACTTCTCTGTGCCTGATAATGCTCAGTGCTACTGGGGCTTCATTTTTATGTCCAGTAATCTCACCTGTTTCTAGGATGTTGTGGTTTTTTTGGGGGGGGGGGGGCGGGGTGTGTGTGTGTGTTTTTTTCTTAAGTGGTGATGTGCATTTCTGGGTTCTCAATCAATCAATCCAGAGATAGTCAGCTTGTCAGTGCTGTATAAAAATAGCCCAGGAAAGGCACCCTGCCAGGTAGAGTCACAGCCTGGAATGCAGAAGTGGCATGGCAGTTAGCTCCTGACTTTCCAGCAGATTTCCTGAAGAGAGCTGGTATGGGATTTGCAGGTGTACATGGCAGCTGAGAAGCAATGTTCTCACGTGGTGTCAATTCATGGATCCTCCATACCTGCCTGTCCCCTTGTCCATCAGATAGAAAATGAGAACGTTGTTTGTTTTCCCCACTGGTTGTCACTCCAGGTCATTTAAATTGTAGGCTCCACAGACCTAGAATGAGCCTTCTAGTTATGTATAACTACTGCCAAGTTAGAGCCCAGGGACCCTGGAGGCCTCTAGCGGCTAATATAACACAAATAATAATGGGACTCACAGTACCTGACAATTTTTTTTGCCCCCTTGCCCTTTCCCTTCCTCCTAAAGTAACTCTTTCCATAAAGATTGTGGTTGGGCCTTACAGCCGTTCATTTCCTTTTGCTTAGACATACAGGGTCTGAATTGCCTGCAAGAGCTGGAAGGGGGCAGTGCTCATGACAAATCAATTTGCTGACATCTGAAATAACTAAGCAGGTAATGCCAGGCTTCAGTCCTATTTTAAACAAGCAGGGTGCTATTTGTTTTTGCATTTCTCTGCCTGCAGTGGATGGGTATCTCTAAACAAAAGAGGCAGAGTGATTGAGGAACTTCTTTTTAAGAAAATGTCTCTTAAGAATATTAGTCTTTTCCCCTGTATCTGCATTTGCATATCTCTCCTTCACCTCCCCCACCTTGGTTTTGGTTCTTTTTTCTTTGTTCTTCCCTGAGGAAGATAGAGATAATAAAGTTTTCTATTTTCATTTAGCTTTCCAGATGATCTTTGTGTACTTTGCCAGACTGCAGCGTAGAAAACAAAGCCTCATTTATTGCCTACCAGCATATATGTGTTTTATGAATAATGTGATGTGTTTGTAATACATGGGACTGATAATAGATAGGGAGATCAAAGTCTTCTGTGAATTGACAGCAGCACTATAAACAAGGTGAAAGGGTTGCAGGTGTTTCCCACACGGGTGTTACACAAAAGCACATGGCCCTTAGCCATGATGTACTGCATACACGCTCCATCTTTTCCTATGTGGCAAGGCAACGTTGCTGTGAGCTTTTCTCAGAGAGCACAGCCATGGCTCAGGACATGTTGACAGCAGATGACAGTGCGGTGTAGCCAGAATGATCTTGGGGACACAGAAAGGATAATGCTAAATCGGTCCTTCAAATTAAAAGTAGCTGATTGATCATCTACATTGCCTAAGGAACAGAAATCTGCATTCCTGAGGGATCCGTGGCAAACACTGGAAACGGACATGATGCGGTTGGGTGTTGCATGAGGGACTGGATAGTCCAGTGTGCCTCTTGTGTCACTGCCCCTACCTCAGCTCATAGTTGGACTTGCAGGCACCACTTATCTCCATGCTAACACCTTCGTGAGGTAACTTCTTTGGCCTTGGCCATGGCAGATACTAGGAGTTGGATTAAGACACCTGCACCACATCTCTGCAAAAAGCAGTAGTGTTGCAAGCCCAAACCAACAGAAATCATTGCTGGATTGCTGTTTATACTTGCAAATAGAAAAAAAGACATGTTTACAAAATGACTAAAGAGAACTGCGACATCTAGGGTGAAACCTGAATGCAAGTCTCTGCCCTTTTCATCAATTGCTGTAAGACTAGTGCTTGTCTACTCTTACAAACCAAGCTGCTGCAGTTGAGTGTGTCAGGTGTTTGTAGCCTCTTTAGTTATTAAAACACTCTGGATGCAGATTAACTTCCTTTGCTCAATTTACTATAACTTAACCACCCCTTGACTTGTGAATCCTTTGTTAAATACACTGGAGGGCAGCCTGCTTTTTCTGCAACTTCTGAAACGTATTTTTACCAGTACGGCAGTGTTACAACAGATTCCCATGTGGACAGAGTTGTATTGCTCCGAGGATGCCATACTACCATTCATGCATTCTTGTTTCTCTGAAGCAATGAGCTAGATAGTCCCAAGTGTTTGCATTACACCTGGAACACTCTACGTGAAAATATTAAAGGTTTCGGTCAAGCAGTGTAATGGTATTGTATCACCCTAAGTAAAGGCGGGACTTCCGTGTGTGGACAAGCCCTGAGAAAAGATTAACCTAGAGAAAGTTAATAAAAAGTACTGTCCTAAATTATTCATGAATCCATTTGTAATGTGTTTGCTGGGAGGCTTTTGTTTTTCTCAAACTTTTATTTATTAAAATCTGACAAGAATATCGGGTTTTGTTCAATAATAAATCTAAGCCTATGTGAGACTGGTGATATCCTTATGTAGTGATACAGAATCAAAATGAAGTTACATGCTGGGGTGAATATGTTATTTACTTGGAAAGAAGAGATTATTGTTCAGGAGGATTTTATCTTTTACTTGCCATTTCAGAACAAGTGAAAAAAAACCAAACCACAAAAACTAGTTAGGAGATAGTTGGGAGATAGCTTCTTGGTTTGTGACTGAGGCCTTATTCCTGTAAAAGATTTTAAATATGTTAAAACTCAGTTAAATATCTTTCTGGTGGCTTTGCAGGTTCTGGACCTGTTTACTAAGTGAAATAGCTCAGGCGGTCTTGTTTCATGCTTAGCTCTACTTGTCCTGTTTTGTTAACTTCAGGGGAAGATCATGGAAATCATGCTCCTAGCCTGTGAATTTTGACTTGCAAAGCATGTCCATACACACCGTCTTTTTGTGTTCTAGAAAAGGTGAGAAAGATTATATACAGAAAGTAGAACAGTGGAAAAAAAGCCCGGAAGAGAGCTTTTGCTGTTTGGGATACTATAAAAGGTGATAGTCTGTGTCTGCTTTACAGCAGTCATTCTTTATAAGCAGGCAGAACTTTGCTTAAAAAGCAAATATAAGAAATATAAGAAAATATAAGGTATTTTTTCAGTACTTTCAGTTTATTAATTTTAGGGGATTTTTCCTCCCCCCCCCCCCCTTCTTCTTCTATGCCCTTCTTTATAAATGGATAAAGAAAGGAAAAAGAGGTGCCTATAGATAGAAACTTAGAGAAGAGTAAATAAAAAAGAAAGAACTTAGCTGTGGAAGCAGAACTGGGAGTTTGGGTGACTGGTCTGAATTGGAGAATGATGAATAGATTTGTTTACATAAGCTTGGCTTGTGAGTCATTTTCTCATAAAAGCAGCTCAAGTAGGAGATGCTCCTGTCCCAAATTTTAGTCCTAAGTGCTTTCAAGCACTGTGACATAAGGACTCCAACAGTGAGTACTGCTCTTGTGTTCCAGTGGACTGGAGCTGGAGCTCTGCAACTTCCCAAGGCTGAAATAAACAGGAAGTTTCTGTCTGTCTCACACACACATGTGCTTTGCATGATGTATCATGTGGTGCCTCTTGGTGGTCAGAGTTGAGCTATCAGGGTATCTTCTGATTCAGATTTGGAATCTGGTAATAGGGATTTGGTCCCTGTGAAAAGCAGTGTGTTGGAAGACCATCAGTCATTAACCACTAAATGAGACAGGGAACTCAATAAACTTGGAGAGGGGAAGAGAAAAGCAAGGTGTGAGTGTGAGAGGTCAGTATTCACGGCTGGATAGGTTTGGAGCAGCACAGGTCTTCACCTCTGATGCCAGAGAAGTCGTACAAAGTACATGTAGAAGGGCCACAGAGGGCATTATCTGCTTTTACCAAAGACTGTGCTCAAAGCATTCTTTAAAACGAGGCCTCAGCTCTTTCCTATGCACCTATTAGGAGTCTAAAGAAAAGTTTGACCATTAACAGACAGCTACTTTGCTGTGGCTTAGCAAACTGGAAGAGGTGAAGCAGGTTTATTTTAATAGACCACCTGTATCTAAGGTACAAGTGGAGCCTGTGGGTTGGATTTGGGAAATAAAAGTTCCCTTTGGAAACCCACCAGAGAAGAAAAGAACATCTCTTCCTTCCTGAAGCAAATTATTTTCTTGTTCTTCTCTGTCATTTGTTGTGAGTTTTGGTGGTATGGGGTCAAGGTGGACTATTTTGGAATCAAGATATCTGTCTGACTTGTTTGCCCTCAGTGAAGTCAGTGCTGCTGCAGCTTCATTGCCATGGGAACCTCCAGCTGCTAAATTTAATTCAGCCCAGGGTTTGCCTGTCTGTTCTGTTGCTGCAGTGTAGACAGGTGATAAGCAATATATTGATATTAAGCTAGATCATACTAAAATGATTAGGCAACAATATTACCATGGTGTTGTAGCATCTGTGGTATTGCTCTTGTGTTCTGCTCTGAGCTGCCTGTCCCTCCTGTGCCTGCCGCTAGCCTTATCTTCCTCTGTCCTGGCAGAGCAAAGGCAGTGCTGCCTGCATAGTCTTTCTGGTCCAGCAATCGGCAAAGGTGGGGACTGCAGCAACCTCTAATTGCTGGTGGTACTTCTTCCTTTTCCTGCAGAGAAGCTGAGCATGAAGCGCCCATTGGACTTGGGGAGAATGCTGCTGGAGAGGGGACCTGTGCACCTCTAGGATTTGTGGGGTTGGGGTAGGTCCCAGGGCTTTGCCATGAAAAGACATTTCATGTGACTAACTGCAAGATAATCAATTCTGTAGGTCTGTCCTGATTGTTTTGGTTGTTGGTTTCTAATGTTTTGCCTCTCCGTAGTTTGGCTTAGTGGTACTACACCACTTTGTACAGAATTCACAGTGAGCATAGAGTGTGTAAACCTTTACTTTAAAATGTTGGCTGAGTATTGATTAATCAGTAAAAGGTTTTAAGCTGTTTCCTTTAAATTCCAGGACCATGCATCTTAATTTAATAGTTGAGAGGGATGGGAAAAGGTACTGCTTTACCCAAGGGAATAGATTTTCTGAGATATCTGTTCATGGCAAGCATTTTCAAGCCAGAAGAGGTGTTTTAGGGAAGGAGATGGTTCTCTGGCAGTCATTATGTGCTATAATGACTCTCTGCTTTCTTTCTTTGTAGGTATTACATTGGTCGCCAGATGTTTGTGGTGGTCTCCACACCAGAGATGATCAAGCAAATCCTAGTGACAGACTTCAATAACTTCACCAACAGAACTGTAAGTAGATAAAAAGGTTGGCTTTGTGGATGGAGTTGGTAGTACTGCTAATTTTGAGCTCTGACCAGAAGTGACTTCAAGGGAGCTGGAAATAGAGATGGAAAAGTACAGCATGGTTCAATAAGACTTAAAGCTATATAAACTCAATATGTTCATTCAGTCAAAGACTCCTGCTACCAGGACATTCTGAGGATGAAAGAGAATGTCCTTAAAAGGGATGCACTGCCCTTGTGACTAAAGCGCCAGGTGGATGCTGAAGAGAGGGTTTAAATATACAGTTTTGCCACTGACCTATGAAATCCCAGGAAAATCACTTACTAGCTCTCTTTCTTAGTTCTCTTTCTGTAACATGGGGACAGTATTACTTGCTTTCACCCACCCATGGTCTCTTATGTGCTTTGAGACTTTCTGGGGCAGGAGCAGGCTGCCTGGGACAGGGATATGCCTCCCACAGCTAATGTATATTGCTTTGTCATACTTACCACTCAGAAAATAATAAATAACAAAGAATGAAGCTGGAGTTAGAAACAACTTATACATATGCCATTTATGTATTAAAAAGCTCTTTTTCAAGTACTGGTTACAACAAATAATGAGGGGGAATGGCCAGAGGGATAGTAAATATTTCCAGCAGTTCCTCAGCATTTTACAATGGAATACTGTCACTGTGACCACACGCTGCCTCAGTGCCATCCATTCCCTACTTCCTTCTGTCCCCTTTGTATGCTCAAACCTGCTCAAATAAACTCATGTATTTGAGAGGGTTGTTTGTGCCCCCAGGGAAAATTTAATCTCTGATCAGCTGTCTGTCTCCTCTGCCCCTCTGATCCTCTCTGCAACCAGTCAGTCTGTTTGCAGACTGCTTGTCTCCTTTGCTTGCTTCTTTTGGAGGTTCATCTTGTGACTACCTGTATCTTACTTAATAACCACTTGTACCAATTGTTCTCTGTTCTAACTCATATCTGAACGGAAGGATCCCAGTGTACAAGTGTTTTAGACTGAAGTTGTGTGTATGGCAAGGGTCTTTTCCCCATTTTCTTCATATCTGAAGGAATTTCCCACCCCTTCCCTTCTTCCACCCCCAAGAAGGAAGCCTATTTCTTTCTGTCTGTAACTTTCCCATGCTTTTCTCTTGTATATTTGATATGAGTAGATGTACCCACTATTCATAGCAGTAGCTGGTGCTCAAATAACACCTCCTTGAAATTACAGGGTATTCCTTTGAGGGTACATTCAGATATTTGTTCTTCTCTTAATTTTAGTCACCTTTGTCATTTGAAAGTATCTCTCTGTGCATTGCCACCCTTCTTAGTTGGCAAAATTTTTCTTCGTCAGGGCTTTATCTCCCTTTCTCGTGGTTGTACCCCCATCTGTCATGGTCTGCAATATTTGTGTTCCTCTCTAAAATTCAGGTGGGTCAGGTCACTATAGCCAGTCTCTCTCTCTCACCTTTTTCTTCTTCATTAGGGATCTGTTAAGTATAGCTGTTTGCGTAGGTTCATATCTTTCCCTTGTTACGTGACTGTCCCCTGACCATGTGTGGCTTTTCTGCACAACATCCTGCTCTATCGATGGGGCACAGACTGAGTGACATCCCTACCACTAACCAGAAAGTCCATGGCAGATGAGAAAATTTTACTCTCTTTAACAAAGTGAACAGTTTCCCCCCTGTGCACTGTTGCTATTTCTGGCTTGCTTAATGCCCATGAGTCTAATTCAAATGAAGTTGCTTCATCTTACGTGCTTTTATCTGCGTGTTTTATGGTCTTCTCACACAGCTGCAATCTTTGATCATTGTTATTTCTCACTTTCCACTTTGTTCCCCCTCTTCCAGCCATTGCTTTTCACTTACTGAAGATAAGGAGCCTTGTGGTTTTGGCTCCTTCCACATCTAAACTGGGGATCTTTTTCCCCTCTTGAAGGGGAAAAAGCTTCCCAATTGGAAACTGCTTCTCCTCATTAATTCTCAATCACATGCTTATTATTTAAACCTAAAGCTTTTTTTCTTATTTAGTTTACGAGTGTCAGTCTTTAAGGGCGAGAAGGATGGGAGAGGGGGTGAGACCACTGAATTTGAACAGGCCTTGGGAAAATTCGCTGTGCTTTTATTTTCCTCTCTGCCTCCCCAAATGCATTTCCAAAATCAAGATTTGTACTTCATCCACCAGAGGTGAAATGTGATTTATCTAACCCAGAATGCCACAAAGAGTGATTATTCACCACACTCTGTAGCAGTTGTAGAATCATACATTAACAAAGTGTCACTTGAGTTGCAGGACTAATTCTCAAAGCTAAGTGTTAGAAAAAGTTTCTATTCCATGTTTATTCTGCTGCTCTTTCAATTAGTCTTGAAATATGTCTATATTAGAGTAAGAGATGATAGGAAACTGAACTTGTGAAGGGTTGAAAACAGTGAATGTCCTGGATAGGCTAAAGTGGACAAGGTGATGATTCAGTGAACTTCAGGCTTTTATTAAAGCTGTCTTTAATGTGATGTCTTGCCTTTGAGTGCTTACAAGAATGACCTTAATCTGAGATTGTGTGCTTGCAGGCTGCTTGCTGAGAAGTCATCAGGAGGCCTTTATGGAATCAGGGTAGTTTTAATCTGCTGAGAGACCTCTTTTGGAGCCTTATGTACTGTCTCACATCCAGAGAGACCTGGACCACTTGTACATTTCTCACATTGAACCTACCTGCTCATTATATAGACAAAGTAGATTTTGCCTGTGGACAGAAGCCAAACTCCATGCAATAGTTTTTCCCTTTGGTATTATACATTTTGCATCTTTACTATTAATATCTTTTGAATATTGCTGTAAAAAGCCTTTTAGGTGCCTTTGCCCTCTTCTGTTGTTTCTGAGTTACTGATTAGTAATTCTTGTGACAGAAGTGTGTGGTGACTGCAGATCAAATCTGCATTAAGGTTGACTTCCTTTTAGAACAAGTAACTAAGTCTAGCATGCAGGGTGTTATTCCCCTGTAGGCATGGGGTGTATTTATTGTTAACTGTATAATCACAGGAAGGCAATAATGATATTCTACTTTCCCACTTAATTTTGAGTTGATTAATGTGAGCATTGTAGCCATTTGAAAACAAAAATTTCTACTGTAATGTACCTTCATACTTGAGGCATACAAAACCTTTTCCTTATGTTTTTAATTATAGTTGAAGAAGAAAGATGAAAATTAGCTTGTAGACCTTCTGCCAAAAAAACAAATTATGGAATTAATTTTAATTTAGATTAACCATAGAAACCTCAGCCAGCATTCTAGGCAGGACTGTGCTGCAGTAAATTGTACCTTTTTCTCACAACTATGTAAGTCATCTCTTGAATGGAAGTTTTCTTTTAAAAGCACTAAGACCACTTTTAGCTGCATTACTGTGTTGTGAGTGAGATAGATTTATGATGTTTGTTGCATTCTGCCAGGCAGGATAATGATACATAATCTGTTTCAGATTGTTTTTAATTTCTGCATTGAAAATTTGTTTTGAATTAGTACTTGAGAATCATTAAAGTGTACTTTTACAAATGTAGGAGCAGAATGTTAAGATGAAGCAATGTGAAAAGAGACATTGCCTGGTATGTAATTTAAATGATTCAGAAGTTGTAGGCCACAGTACTTGCTAAAAATATGAATCAGTGATCCCTATGGCAAAGGTGAGTACTGGCTAGTCAGGGTTTGCCAGGCTGCTGGAGTCAGTGCTCTGCCAGGCTTCAGGTGGCTATCACAAGCGGAAACTAGTAGCTGATCCAGACCAAATCCTTGAATCTGCATGCCAACCGGCTGGAGGAGAGTGACAGTTTAAACAGAAAAATCTACTCCAGTTCCAGGAGCTGTAAGAAAACGTTGTTTTCCCATCAGGAGCTTTGCTGCTACAGTGGAAAAATAGCAATGGATTAACAACGAATAATAATGAAGTGGTAAAAATAAGAACCAAAAAGTTGAATGGAAATTGATATAACATGTCAGTACAAACTCCTTGTATCCCTCTGGAAGGAAAAGTGAGTTGCCCAAGCCTGTTTTCTTTTTGTTTGTCTATCCTTCCCCTTCCTCCTCTCCTAGTTCATCCATGTGGGATATTATTCTTGTCACGTGTAGAATTTGCCTGTTACGCTAAGCTGTTTGCTTTATCTTTATTTTGATAAATTTGTAAAGCTTCAGGCCTACCTGTGGCATTAAATAATAAAATACAACCACCAAATAGGAAGGAGCCTCTTCTCTGCGTCTTGTTCAACTATGGTCCAGGACGGCTGACACCTCCCTGCATTGGCTGTTCTTTCTGGTCTCTTGCTAGGGGTCACAGTACCAGCAAGAAAAATGTCTATATCTTGCTCTATCAAAAGGTCTTTCAAAATTTAATACAAGATGCCCTCCAGAGGTCCTTTCCAACCACCTTCTAATTCTGTGAATTTTGGATCAGGCCCTCAGCCAGCGTAAATCAGCATACTTCCATTAACTTCAGATGACCCTATACCAACTGATAGCGATTATGTGTCTCCAGAGTGGGACTCGGATGCTCAACGGGCTTCAAACAGCTCAGTGTGGTGCCTCAGCAACTGACATACATGTGTGTATGTGGTTTTCGCCTTCGCAAGTAAATGGTTGCTGTGTGTCTTGGCCAAGGTCTTACTTGATGCCTTCTGCCTTGAGTATTAGACTACAGGCGTTGCCTATAAACAGCAGCCCTACTGGTGTGCTGTCTTTTGGTAAACAGTTGTAATTCAGTTGTGTATCCATAGTCTGATCCAGTTTATGGACTGGGCTGTTTCTTCAGTCCCACTCTCAAAAATATGTTTTCTGTTTTGAAGAATAAACCCACTAACATTTGTTTGAAGACATGTAATGTGAAAAATAGTTAAGGAGTGAAAAGCTGTGTACTGTTGTGAAAAGACGCATATATATCTTGACCCTGGTTTTTTGCTTTAGAAAGGTTTCTTTTCTTCAAATTAAACATCCTAGGATTATTTCCAGTTGTGTCAATGCCATCATCATCATCCTTTCATGTGAATTTCTTAGTTTATTTCCCAATTGTTGTAGTAAAGTATGATGAACTCAGTTTGTAAACGGAAGATGAGTGTGCTTTGTTGGAGTCTTACCTTCACATGGGTGCGTGGTTTGGAGTACTAGTAACACACAGTAGACAGCAGGTAAATCAGTATTTGGAAAATGATTCAAACGAGTAAGAAAACATGGTGAAGTGTATCATGAGATCTTAATTTTTCCACCCTTCAAAATGACTGTTCAGTGGGATGGTTTAGTACAAGAGTGATGTTCCAGTGCATGCTAATAATTTGATTGTGATGTTTACTTAAAAACACCAAGCTGGTTTTTTTTGGCAGCAGAGGGAAAGAATTTGCTCTAAATTTGTTCACTGCCTGTCTTTTTGGATATGTTTTTTCATTTGTCCATTCCTTCATCTGCTTTTGTCTTGTTTTTTGCTGGGTTCATACAGGACACGCAAGGTGACCAGCGTAATGCTTCTGGAGCCAACATGTCCCAGGATTAGTTGTTACACCTGCATGTGTGCATGCATGCATATTTGTGTATATTTTTGGATGCATACAGATGCACACATATTGATTTGGGGTCTCTTTGTGGTTTGAGGAGATGCTGAATCTCTGATCCTCACTAGAGCCTTGCAGATGTCAATTGTGCCATGTCTTATTATGGAAATCACAAAATGTGCCTCTTTGTACATGCTGCCACATGTACAATAAGGCTCAGTCTCATTGAGCTGAGAATATTCAGTGCTTCCAAAGATCATTCTGTGCCTTAAGAGGATAAGTGAAAAGGTGTCCAAGCAGTGAATTTGTTAAGGTTTACTTTTTTGCCTACCAGTTTTCTACAGCTGCTAGATCATAGTTGGTTTGAAATCTTGGCTGGTAGAGCAACACTATAGAAAGGGAATTATGCTAGCAGGGAATGCATTTAGCTGTACAGCATTTAACTGTTTAATATTAAATTGTTTAACCCCATATTTCTGGGTGCTATTGTGTAGCCAATGAACCCAGATGCCTGAGTGATTCTACAGTGCCAGTCCCTGACAGGGAGCAGAGGAAGGGCTCTTATCCTTGTTCTGACCTGATGGTTTTCACTGGGCTGTGCTGGAGCAGGAGCTCCTAGGCTCGAAATTCATAATGATGTATCTGCTTTCTTTCCCCAGTGTGCCTCCATGGCTGTCTTCTAGACATGCTAAGATACCTTGCTAGCTTGGTCACTATATATATAACTATTTTGCTGCCTTCTTTACCTGGTAAAATAGCTTTTAATTCTGGATTTCTTTTTCCTTTCCTTTTTTTGCTTTCAGAGCTTGCTGGTTAATTTTTCTGAGCAATTAAATCCAGTTTTGTTTAAATGTTTTAAAATATTGGTGCATATGCTTGCAATAGACACTTTAAAATTAAAAAAATATTGAGAACCATTTCTTTCAGACGGTGTATGTCTTTTCATGTATGCACAAGAAATTGCCCCTTATTCCCCATATGCTGTAGCTAATAGCACAAAACTAATGTTGTCAGATGATCACTGCTATTGACTGTAAAATTAATCAGACTTTGGATTCAGTTAGCCTTAAAGAAAGACTTGACATATTAGTACACCGTGTACTGGGAACCACCTGATCCTCTGAATCCCAGTGAAATCAAGTCTGCTTTTGTGATTAGGGCTCTAGGTTGGGCTTTGGGAGCTCTGATTTCAGTTTTTGGCTTTGCTACAGAATTCTTGTGTTCACAAGGGCAAATCATTTAGGAAGTGCTTTGTCACCTTAACAAATGTAAAGAGTGTGTTGGGAATTTCCAGCTGAACATTATCATTAGTGAGTGTTAGTGCTTCAGAACTGATGGCAAAGGGTTTGGGGTTTGGTTTATCTGTTAATTCAAATAGTTGTGGTGGGAGTGTTTTTTTGTTTGTTCTTGAAACAAACTTCAGAAATGTAGAGGAAAATGTTTTATCGAAAATCTCTTTTTGTTTGGTTTGGTTTTTTGGTTGGTTTTTTCCCCCTTTTAAGTAACTTTGTATTTTGAAGTATTTAACAAAACCTAAAGTAGTAAAGTTAATATTAACAAATTCGAATGACTGTATTTTGAGGATTATCTTCTCTCAAGTTTGTAATTTTTATTTTTAATTCTAATTCAGAACAGGAAACAAAGTGATATCTCTGTCCAGCAAAGTGGGAAGCTGATTTGTACTTACGTTGAACATGGCATGTGCCTCTGCTGACTTCTAATAATAAAAAGATGTTAGCATTTACTTATTTCTATGCATATCCTTATGCCTCATTTATTTCAGTGGGCCATGAGTGTATTTACCTAGGTATGCTTATTAATAGTCTGTGCAGAATGAGGACGTTCCCTTAAATAGGAGTCTTTGGTTTTCTGTGCGTTCCATGGTAAAGAGGATGAACATGGTTTCTTCTCACACGTACTATTCTTTAAGTATGTGATAAAGACTTCTAAAAGTTTAGGAATATATCAATCACAACAGTTTGGAGTGCCACAGAATGGCTGACAAGCAATCAATCTGCAAACGCTGACTGTAGTTAAGTCCAATTAGTTTGAGGATGGTCTGGTTGACTGGCTTGGAAAGACCTTCTGTCAAAGAGAACTGCTAGCTGACACTATATTTCCTTTGCACAGTTCTTTAGATGGTTTGTTGTTTGAGGAAAGTTTTCGGTGGTGGTGTGGCGGGAGGAAGCTCTCCTGCCAGAGGTCATAATTTTCCCAGCAATGGTGGTCAGACCATAGCTGGGCTTGGAGAAAGCCACATTTTTTGAGAGGCTGCTATTTTACTGGCTAATATGTTGTTGTCTGGGTAGGTCATGTGCGTTTATTTGCTGACGATTTATGGATCTCTAATTGAGTAAGGAAACACTAATATTTGTCATGTTTCCACGTAAGATAGCAAATAAAACCAGCTGATACCTCTTGTATGAAGGACTAGCAGTGATGGTGCAAACAGGTGGGTTACACACAGGTGGAATACAAAATAGAAACTTTCCACTTTCTCCAGACATGGGTTGTCTGTTTTCAGATGCTATGGGCCATAAACCATGGCAATATAAAAGCAATGAAATTGACAGTGAGGAGGCTAAAAGACTTAAAAACAAGTTTTCTCTTTCCTTGCCCCCCATCAAGACATGATGAATCAGTAGGTTCAGGCCATAGCTGATGCTGAGATGCACAGTCATCTTATCTTTGAGGGGATTTATTGTGAAGTAGGTTATTTTTCAGCATGGGTCTAAGCATTTGATTCTATCCCTAGGTCTTTCTTTGGTTCATTAATGGGCTGCAGTGCTGCCATCACCATGGTATCCTGCTACCTCTTCCCCTGTGAAGACTGCAAAACTGCATGTTGATGAAATTTACATTTTTAATTCTCCACTCTCCACGCCTATACATATAAAAAGGGTTTGCAAAACCATGGGGGAACGCAAACACAAGGACAATCTGGTACTGAGAAAGGACTAGGGTTACTGTGTTGTCTTGTTCATTTTTAGTGCTTTCTTTATGCTATTATGCTGCAGCCACCATTGGTTCAATACCTGCTCCTAGGTAGACACCAGAACACCAGATGGATTACATACTTTACAGCACTAATGACAGTGGCTGATAATGTGTGCAAATCTCCCTTTCACTGCTTGTTCAAGGCAGTTAAGAAATACTGAATACAGCTGTACATAATTACGCTTCTTTAGAAACTAAATCAGCCTGTGAAATTTCTGTTCCTGGAAAATGGTCAAAATTAGTCAATAAAAAAACCCAAACAAAACAAACAAACAACAAAACCCTAAACCCTTTGCATGTACGTAGTTAATGGTATATTGTGACATTCTGTTTCTTAGATGCAAGGCTTCCCTGCCAACTCTATTGAGACTTAAGGGGGGGGAGGGGGACGGCTTCCTAATGAAACTACAAAAAGGTGGTTTTGCTGCAGGTGTAGGAGGATGCTGATTTGACAATACTCTGTGTGTATGCACTTGTTTATGTCAGGAGGATTTCGTGTAGAACTAAGAATATATGTGTCTTAGTATGTTGCATATATGTGAAGGGACATTCCCTCTATCTACCCACTCTGTTTCTTTCACATGCTTCTTTGAGTTACTGTAAGATCAACTTTGAAATTATCTTTTTTTGGCTTGTTTATCTTCACTTTTTTTTTTTATTTATTCTAGCTTTCTGCAAAATTTCCTTTTCTAAACAACTGAAGAAAACAAGATGAGAGTTTTATTAGGTTTTGCCTTCCCTTCCCCCAGTTTTTCTCCTGCTGAAACTTGCCAATCACTTTTAAAGCCTACATTGGGCTTTTCTGCAGTGCAGAAGATATCATTAAGGCTTTAAACCCACTAATGAGGGAAATGTGCGCTGCTTGAAGGCTCCTGCAATATTAACTACATCCAATTATGTTAGGTAAACGTATGAGTATAGTCAAAACAGGATGAAAGCATATCTTTCTATTCAGGCCAAAAGCAGGCTTCTGAGCCAATCTTTCATCAAACTTACATTGGCTATTTATTTACTGGTTTTGCAGCAGGTTGGTTTTTTTTTTTAATACTGCATGGCTGAAGACAAACAACACTTATAGCCAGGAAAGGACTATCTACTCCCAGGGCTGTGTTCCTTATTTAAAGAACACGTTTTGTTGCTGGATAAAACATGGAAAATCTGAAGGCTGATAAATACTTTTTCCTGTTTAAATATAGTATTGCTTCCTTATCTAATCCTGCCCGTAGCTGACTGTGTTATAAGTAGGTGATACATGTGGAGTGGAGATGCAGGTCATGCTGGTTTTGCTGGTCCTGACCTTTGATTTCTGTTGATTTGTTGTTTTCTAAAGGAAAGATCAACTTATGCTACTTCTTTGGGCATATGCAGTGGGGATATTTTTTTCTGAAGCTTTTAGTCTAATAACATGGGGTTTTGACAGTCCGTCATTTCTGACTTCTGAAACTGTTATTTGTCAGTAGGAGATTGGTTCTTTTGTTTACAGTTTTCTCCCTTTTCCCTGTTCTTGACATAGAGTGTCATGTCTTTTGATTCCTGCCTTTCCCAGTTTGCTTTTGTTAGGAGAAGAGTAATTAGTTTGTCACTTGTTCCAGAATTGATATAGGCTCAGATCACAACTTTCAAGTTGGCCTTTTTACATACTTGAGCAATCGGAGTTCAGACCCAGTACTTGGCTTTGTTTTCATGGCTTTATACACATTCAGAAATAACTTACCTGCACATGAACAAAAAGTCTTTTTGAAGCATCTGATGATAGAGGAACCCATTCAGGACTATACAAATGATGTTTCACGGCACAGAGGAGTGATTTACATGTACCTACCTAGAAGCCTAGAAGTTTAGCACTGAGCATTGGAGCAGATGTGACATGTAGTTTGAATGGTTATCCTATATCATGCCTAAGATCTGTGTAGCCTAGCTGACCATCCTCTTTCAAAGGTGGCCAGCAGCAGAAATCGAAAGAGTAGCATAATAGCAAGCCTCTGCTCTTCATTTTAAATCTTTTAGAAGTAGTAAAGTAGTATTGTCATCTCAAAACTAGTGGCAATAATTCTCTCTTTAGTTATTCATTCAGGTAGCTTAATCCATTTACCTGCCTTTATGTTTATATTTGAACTCAAACATACGAAAGGTTTGGGAATATTTTTGGTTGGGTACTTTTTGGGGTGTTTTTTTGTTGGGTTTTTTTGTGTTTTTTTTTTTAATATATATAATGGGACTATTCTTATCTAGCATGATGCTGACAGCTTTTTGTTAAGATGTCTTAGCTGGACTTGCCATTGCTACAGCAAGGCCTACAAAATGGATCATGTGAGCATTCCTCATCTGGTTCAGCTCAGAAGCTAATCTATCTTAGTTTATGTATCAATGCAGACTTTTTCAAAACTATGCAGGCTGACTTGGCACTGAAGCAGACGATGAGTGCTCACAAGTGCTCTCCACCAGCTCCATTTCAATGGTGGTAATCTACAATAGATGGGGGGTGGTGAACAGCTGATGGGGTAGTAGCATCTTAAATTGATGCAGCTGGTTTTGTAGTGGTTCTCTGACCAGAGCGTGGAAAGTTCTCCTCTGATCTTTACCAAATCACCTAGCTATTAACTCCAGTAAAATTTATACCATCCTGGTTTTTTGCTTGCGATGGTACACTATGTAATGTTCGTTCTGCAAGAGTAAAACCTCCATGGGAAAGGATGTTTAGAGACGGTGTGCTCCTTACCACTGACAGTGTGTTCCAGCATAAATCTTATGGATCATAAGTGAAAAATGAATCGGTAGGTCTCATTTTTAGTCTCTAGTGAAAATTCTTCTTTGTTTATATAGCAACCACATATCTTGGCACCATTTGTTGTAAATAGTTGATAGCAGATAGTTGGCTGGTCTGAGCCTTAGGAAGGGAACATCCTGCAGTGTGTTTTGCAGGTGCTGGGGAAGCACTGCACTGTGCACAGTGCTTCTGACCAAGACTGAGAAAACTTGCAGAGCACTTGCCAGTGCTTCTGACTTTTCCTCAGTGTTAACTTCATGACACTTCAAGAACGGTAAAATTCAAGTCTTAACTCCCAGCTCTCCAGTGTAACGAGTGCTTCCTGCTTTGAGCACACATGGCCACTGCTTGTTTTCATGTTGATTCACCTGTTTCTGAAGGCTTGGTAATGGCTAGAGGAAGCTCCATTCAGCCCCCCAGACACATAAGCAGTGATAGATATATATAGGAATCAGGAAACAACTATCCTGCAGCAAAATAAAAGGATTGTTGGTCACCATTAATTATTTACTCCTGCCACTGTCTTCTGACTCATCTTAAGCAATAGAAACTAAAATAACTACATTCTTTACTGAAATAATGTCCCATTCTTCTTCTTTTCCTTTCACACTTGCTCTTGCAGAAAAGGGTTTGGGGACATAAGCAGTAAAAACGAGAACTATCTTGCACTGTTCTCGTCTGCCTGATTAATTGTAAATTGAAGATACACAAGATACTCTTTTTTTCCCCTTTTCAAGGCAATTGCAAAGGACAGCTTCCCCATTTCCTTTTCCATTTTCAGTATCTGCATTTAGATGAAGCTAAAACTTCATTCTTGCACTTTTTATGTAGCTTTCCTAAAATAATTTGGAATAATACAACAATGGCTCAGAAACATTCCAGTTTAACCAGTTGTTGACCTTCAGTCACTTTTTAATGTCATCAGGACTATATTGGTATTTCATCAGTTCCAAAGAAACTGTATTGTAGCAAAATCAATGGTGATATCTATAATTAAAGTTGTCCAGTGTCTCTCATGACAATGTTTGCCTTTCAGTAGATTATCAGACTATAACTGCTTCAATTAATATTTTCCATTTAGAATTTTGCAGTCAAAATAGTCTCACTGTTTTGGAGAAGAAGCCTAAGGAAAAGAGAGGGTTATTTATCCATTGCGGGGAAAAATAAACCCAGTCTTTTTATTTGATTTTGGCTTTGTTCCCTCTAGTGTAAGGGTTGGATATAAAAACCACTTTGAAAATCTAACCAAACTGCTTAAGTTTATAAGCCCCTGAAGAATTTCAGTAAACACAGACTCAACAAAAATTATTAAAGAATAAGGAAACTCACTTGCTAGGATCACTCTCTGGTGACAGGGCTCTGCAGATCACTGACTTCAACAAGTTCTCATGTGAGCTTTATGTCTGAAGGTTGAGAATCCTGAGTTTGTGACCAATTAATTCACATGAAAGATTTTTTTTTTTTCTTTAATGTATAATATTAAAAACTTCCAGGACATTATTTTCTCTATTAATGTTACATTTGCAAAATCGAATAGAGATCCTGGGGGGAAATAGTACAGAATAACATAACTAAAGAATTGGGCCCATTTTGACATATGCCATAGGATACAAATACTGCACTTAGTCTAAGATTTTCAAACCTTTTAATGCTTGATTTTTCTCTCTGAATTTCCTCCTAAAGTAATCATAATTGACTGAAATATATGTCATCCTATATTGCCAGCATCAAGAATTAAAAAAAAAAAAATACTTTATGTGGCCCTTAATCTTTTCTGAGATTTGATTAGGAAATGTGTGGGAGATAGAAGTTTTGTGTTGTGGCTGATTTCAAAGAGTCAAAAGCTGAAATAATAATTAAAAGTTGATTAGAATATTTTGTCTTGAGTTGCAGCTTCTAATGTAAAGTCAAAGTTGTTTCAATTTGCAAAGCAAAGTTATTTTGTTCCAAAAAATATAGAACACGATATTTTGTTGGAGCTTTTCTCTAATTTTTCTTCCAGAAAGTCTGGAAAAACAAAATGATTTTGCAGTATTTCCAGTTCCTCTCAACTATGCGGCTTTATTTAAGTTTCTCTAACCAGCTCTGGTTTTAGTTTGTTTAATGTTTGATTTGAGTTTTTAGAGGGAACATCCTGTCTCTAATTGATGTTTCACCGTGTCAGATTAGATGTTCTCTGGATGCCCCAGCTGCTGGATGGCACAGCCTTGGTTTTTTCCCCCCTCAGTGGTCAAATGGAACAGCTCTTATTTCCTCACTTTTTTCAGCTGTTCCCTCGGCGCTCGTGGTAGCTTTTATAAATTGGCAATGCACAGTCAGTTTCGGCTGTAAGAACTTAGGATGGTCCCAGGGTTAGGATTTATTCTAAGTAAAAATTTCAGCATAGTTTTAGACATGATACAGGGGTTTATTTTCTCAGTTTCAAGATCCTTTTTATTTTTCAGGCTGTTGGATGCTGGGGGGGGGGGGGCGGATTCAGTGCAGACCTCAGATGTGGGAGAAGCAGCTGTGGAGATTCAAAATGAGTTCTTGTGATGTGGGAGCCCGTGGTGCACTGGCTGGCACTGGTGGTTGGAAACGATAACTCCTTCCTTTTCCCCTCTCCCACCCACCAGTAAAATTGGGCTTCGAAGTGCAGAGACTGATCACTCACAAAAAGGCTAGGTGTGTGCAATCAAGTGTGATGGCAATTTCACTGGTGCCATGATCTTCTAGAGAGAGAGACCTCCTCCTTCACATGGGAAGTCCCAGCAGGCAGGACTATGGCAGCCTCCACGCGAGTCTCACATTGCCTTTCTGTGTGTGTGCCTGGTTGTTGTGGGGTTAATACTCAGTGAAAGGTTGACACACACTCCTTCCCTGGGCACTCAATAGAAGAGATCTAAATCCCAAGTACTGCTCTGTCCTAGTGTGTGTTTTTTGAGCTTCCAGCTTGTCTACACCTGAAATGCTAATGCTGGCTTTTTGGGCAGCAGAAGAGGAGAGAATTTGAGATCTTACCTATCCCTCTAGTTTCATGTTTTGGTGACAGTGCAGTAAAACTGAGGCAATGGGGTGCTGAAACAGACCTGTTTTGCAAGAAAGGGATTGGTGAGCCCTGGGCTGGGGGCTCCAATCTGTGGGGTTTTTGCTTGTTTTTAGATTTTATCTTATCCTAGAACTCTTCAGATGACAGGATATGGTGATGTGCTTTATGCTTTATAATCTGCACTGCTTGCTATTACAAGCCTAATATGTTTGAGAAGGCAAAAGTAGCTGCCACTGTTAATTTATTTTGAATGAGGTACTTGCTGATACTCAGAGGAGCATTTTAGCTGCTCTCCTTGAAGAAATCAAGTGAGAGCGATGTGAGGAACCGGCTGGTTACAGGTTGTTTGGGAAGTAAGGCTATTTAACTGAAATTGCGAGCTCCAGGGAACTCATGATAAGTCCTGTAATATTATCTGTATGTGATAGGACTTTATTCTTGTTGAAATTGTGACAAACACTTAATTCTTGATGTGCTCAAATTAATTTGTGAGAGTCTGATGAACAAATGCTATTTCATATCAGCATGTTTTGACATGCTTTGATAAATTAGGATTTATTTTGTTACTTGATTGAAAACAGACGAATAACCACAAATACGAAACCTTGGAAGATAAAATCCTGAAAGTGTGCTATGCAACTACTTACAAAGTTTTATAGCCTAGCTCTTCTTGAGGGACAAATAAATGAGGAACGAAAGCAGCTACTACTATCAGGAAAATGCATTAGTGTTTTGACAGATAGATGTGGAGATCTTCATACATAAAGTTTGGTTTTTTTCCCTGATATGTAAATATACACTTAACGTAATTAGAAACAATTGTGAAGTAGCAATCAGGGAATTCAAATTCTTCAGTTAAGCGGGTATTGCAAATGTGATTTGTTGACAGCTTGTTGTACTGCCATTAGAGCTGACCTGGAATTTTCTTTCTGAACTACTTTTCAAAGGAAAACTAACATAAAAAGAGACATACTTGACCAGGGAATGCTCTGTCTCTGACTAGCAGCAGATGCTTAGAGAAAGAGCAGAAGAACAGAGCAAGTTCAGAGTCTTATTTCCTATAGAATAGCTCCCTAACATCTGACTGTCCATGGCTGATTTCCTGAGATGGAAGCTGCATCCATGTTTTAAATTTTTAATAGCCCTTTCCTTCCAGTAGTTTGATTTAAATAGCATCTTGAACCCATTTGTAAGTTTGAAAACCATGAGGAGTCCTCACAAGCAAACTTTTATTTGACTTTGTTTTCAAATTTTCATTTTGGCATTAGGGGAAAAAAGGTGAAATCCTTCCTTGAGTTGCTTTGCATGTATTGAAGATCATTGGTCTGAAGCACTGATTCCAAATGTTCTGTTTCAAATTATATAAATGACAGTTTGAAGTCTATTTTGTATATCAGGATGTTGTCACACAGGAAATGGGGTATTAACAATTTTTAGGTGTTACATGGTAAGCTGGAAGACTGGTAGAAACCCTTTGAAAAGACTCTCAGCTTTTGGTCATCATTTACTACTTACTTGTTTACTTTTAGTGTTTCTCAGTGCTTTGAGATTTTAAGTTAGACTGGCCTGTTTATAATTTTATTTCTATATTACAACATCTGAGTGAAGCAGGTCAAACCAAAATTGTCAATAAAATCTGGAATACATGAAAAAGTGTTATTTTTTCATATATACTCTTCTCTGAAGAAAAATTTTGCATACAAGTAATATTTTTAAACAAAGCCTCTGATATGCCTCCCCTTCGCTTGACTAGCTTGCTTCTGCTAGTGATCAGAAAGTCCTAAGCATTTAACTCTCATTTGAAGAGCTTATATTGAAAATACAGATTGCTCAGCCATGTGTAGTGCTTGGAAGTGCCTTGGAGCTGGTGATTTCAGCGCTAACATTTCTCAGGCACCTGCAATTCTTTTTCTAAGCATGGTCAGAAGCACTTTGGTGCCAAAGCACTTAGCAGTTTTGAGACCTACATTTTGTCCAACCTAGAAGACCTGTGAATATGAAGTTTCAAGAGGAGGTGGATCTCACTGGTACCTTTGAAACTGGCCAGTGGTTCAGGCTCTGAAGAAGATGGAGCAGCAGCAAATATATTCCTTTGAGTCACAGGAGAAGGTGGTGGAACTTCAATACAGTCCCCAGTGACAAGGGGAGCTGCGCAGAGTCCAAAAGAAAGGTTTTCATGCATTTTTCTGCTGGAAATCATTCCAAAGCATTCATATCTCTGGGAAGGGCCCTACCTAGCAAGCTATAGGAAATTCTTGGAGAAGATGCACTTGCAGCCTTATGGGTTGAAGCTATTCCACATTCCATGCAGTCCTTGACATTCATAGTAGAGAAGATAGTGAATCTCTGCAGCCTAATAGCGCAGTAATCAGGGAGGCCAAGTTCTCAGATACTACTGCAAAATGTTGCTAATCACAGAGGCCAAGGTTTCAGATACGACTGCAAAATATTAGTCTTGTATCTTTAATAACAGTTTTGTATAAACAAACCTTGGAGAGGAAGTGGGACTAAAGCCCTTTTCACAAGGGGAATGAATGCTGTAAGTCCAGTCGCAGTTCACTCCTAAGTGTTCCCTGGACAGGACAGGGGGGTTCAGGACTATCCCTCCCTGCACCTTCCCCTAGCCCGTACTCCTGCTGTGATGTTCTTTGCTTCCTCATTATTTTGTTTCCTTACTTCTCTTGCCATCCTTATCCACGGGAAGGAATTACAACTTCCCCCATGTATGAGTTTGGTTTCCTCAGTGACAGTATGAAAGTGACTTTCTTCACTTTTCATTTGAAAGAAAGGGAGCAATCCCTGATCACTACTGTAGTGGCCTTCCTTTTGAAGCACATTGTGTATTGATGCCTGTGAAAAGGCAGGTAGCAATGCCCTAGGGAGGCGTGGGACGCTTCCTGCATTGCTGTCATGGCAGCTTGGACAACTCTATGCTCAAGTGTGGTGAATTCTCTTCTGAGGTATCTAACTGCATACCCAAGGCATTTGGTTCAGGATTATGACAGGGTTCAGTAGCTGAGAGGACAGGCAGTGGGAGGCTGGGTAGTACTTATGATGTCTCAGTATTCTCCAGAATGTCCAAGGATGCTGCAGAGTTGTCTCTGAATGAGCAGATTATGGAATATGATGTTCCTGTGCAATGGAAAGATCTAGCCCAAGTTCTTATGGACATTGCCTGCCATTCCTATGTACATCAATGATTGAAAGCATGGGAATGTATCTGTAGCAGAAGTTATTTGGGACTGTTTTTCTCCAAATTATCTCTACAATCTGTAAAAGGAACCTTCTGATCCTAAACCTTTCCTCTAGGAAAAGTGTACGTAAACAGAGAAGCATTTATAGTCTTATGACTTTATCTGAAATTAAAAAGTCCAGTTACATCGGCCAAAAAGTAGATTTAAACATTGTGTTTAAAAACTGCTGCTCAGCACAGCAGAAATTGTGTATAGAGCACAGGTTCTCTAGTACCACCTGAATTTAATACCAAAACTCCAAATTAATTAACAATGAATACTTCTTTGTGTTGATTGTTTTGATCCCAAATATGCAAACTGACTGCCATATGCAAACTGGGATGGACTTAATTTTGATCTTGCTTACACCAACAAATGGAATGATGTGTGACTTGCAACAGTCTGGGTCAGACTGCAGGTGGCCATATGTGTTTATTTTAGCATTTATTAATGGTTATATTTACCTCATTGCAATGACTCGCTTTGGTTTCTATTGACAAAACCATGACTTAAGAGAATGTTTGTGAAGACAAGAACAGATGTTTCCAGGCTCGCCACAGAGAGGAAAAAAAGCCAGTATTTACTTGTAAGCTGGTGTTGGCGGTGCCATTTTTCCAATGAGTAATGATGAACAGTAGCTGTTAGTCAGTTGCTAAAGATCCTGACTTGACAACAAAAGAATGGGCTTGAATATACCTTTTTGTATAGTCTGATCTGTACAGTAGAGTGAAAGATGATTGCTGTAATCATTGAAACTAATTCTACCTTGTAACTTTTCTTTTGAAGTATCTTAATGACCAAGGAGAAACTAAAATCTTAATGAAATAGATAATGAAGAGAAAAATTTTGAAGTGATGGGACTGTAACATTTGTGTAAGCAACGTGGAAATAATAAACTACAGGGTATATGACATAAATGAACTCTGTTTTGTTTTTAACAACATGCAGCGCAGTGCTCTCATGGTTCAACAAGAAGCCACTACACATCTCTTTGAATGTCATGAATGCAGGAGAAGCTGAGCATGACTTTCCCTCTTACAGGACACCAAGCAAGTTTGAAGGAATATGCTGTATCAGTATACCAACAGGGAATTTTTAAAACTAATATATGGAGGCATCTTCTGCCTTCCCACTTTCATCATCAACTTACTGCAGGTTTTTAATGGTTTAGTAAGTGATCATGATCAACTTACTGCAGTTTTAGTAAGATGTATTCCTTGAGATAGCTCAAGGGCTTTTTTTCTGCAACTTTTTTAATAGGAAACATCATGTTGATCTGTAAGTGTCATGCCACTGACACTGGCTGGATGAAATACCATGAGAGCAATTCATGGGCCTACTGGTTCCACCTGCTGGCTGAACTGCTGGTGGTGACTGTCAAGTAGTGTTGAGCAAGTAATCTTGTAAAAAGAGTTTACAAATAATTCCTGTCTGAGGTGTGGGGATAGAGTCTTGTCTTCATGCTACAAACTTTGTCTCTGTTCTTTCATTAACTTTCATTTCATTAAATTCAATTTAAAACTGTAATTTGTTAAGCATGATGGCAATATCTAATCACAGGTGTGTTTTTAGCAAGAGAAGGACAGCAACTCTCTTGGAAAATAAGATTATGAACGAAATAACCCACTGATGTGCCAGTGCTGCTGCCTGCTTGTCAATTCTGGAGCTCACCCAGGGAGAGAAAGCTTAGACTTGTTCCCCCTAGAATTATCACAGATACTGCATGGCATGCACAAGGGCTAGATGACCCCTTGCACTGGGAACATATGCCAAAAATTTACCCAAAAAGGGTAAGGGGTGGAGGTGGAGGGAACCCAGAGCTAGGCTTAGCCATGGATGCTGCAGTGTACATGGGTAGAGAAGAAAGGCTGGAGGTGAGAGGAGTGAATGGTGCTCATTAGCATGGGTTGTAGGATGAACGCTAGGGTGAGAGTTCAGGGGAGCATGGGCATGGGATTGAAGTTAAAGCTGGATCCTGCGAAGCCTGCAGGGCTAGAAGAAAGCTATGGACTTCCATGAAGCCAAATGGTGTTTGCTGGGTATTACTAATGCCGGAAAGTTTTGCAGTTACTGATAGAATTTTGAATTTGGGTGCTCTAGATCCTAGTTCCTTGTTTGGATCTCGCCAGGCTTTCAGTGCTGAGGGCTGGCTCCAGCAGAAGCAAGTCTTTTTTGATTGGTTTTGTTAGCACTAGGCTATGATTAAGTCTAAGATAACAAAGTTTATGAGATCCTGTTTTATGGAGTTTCATTTCGTGTTGTGTTGTCAAAGCATGTGGAGTAGATTAGCAGCTAGTTCTATGGAGGTGAATGGTTTATATTGTAGGTTTCAGAGCTAGTAGGTTTTTAAAGGTCTTTAGAGGTGCCCTTTAGGTTCTTTGAAGATTCACCTATTTAGGATATTTTAAGAGTTTGTGGCTGCATTAACTTTATTCTGTTGGTTGCAAACCTTCATCTTATTTTTCTGTTAAAGTAAGAAGAGAAGTTTTCTGAGGGAGCATCATGTTGCTGTTACCCTTCCTCCTGCTCCAGGCAGTGATTGCTGACTGCCAGAGGTTCAGCCTAGCGTGCTAGTGACAAACTCATAAAAGGAGAAAATGACTTATGAATCCCACAAAGCTACAGTTATCACAGAATGGTTTGGGTTGGATGAACCTTAAAGATCATCTAGTTCCAACCCAGAGACAGGATATTAGTGCATGAGTAGGTCCTACAGATGTCCATATTGATATGCTTCTTAGCATGGTTTTGCCCTATATCGATCCCTCAGGCACGGTCTGAGCACAGTTCAGGAGGTGAACATGTACTATAAAGAGTTTGGATATGGCCATTCTCTTCGGGAAAGTGATGTAACCTCAGGGACAGGAGGTGTTCTGTACCACTTGGCCTCAGAGCCAGAGAAGAGTCACTTCCCTGAATTATTCAGTAGGACACAGCAAGCCAAATTGACTCAGGGACAAACAAGCTGATAAGTGGGTCTGAAGGGTCAGCCGAAGGAATAGCTTAAAAGGGAGGGAATTCTTGCATCAAGTTCAAAGATGCTGCTCATTTGCAAACATTATTTTGTTTTCTGTTTTAAAAGCACTGGTGTTTTAAAGGATTTGTTTGGAAGCAAATCCCTCCAATTTTCTTTGTTGTTTCTGATGGCTTGTCTGTGATTGTGGGAACTCAGTAGCACTTGCAGGTATGCTGCAGCAGATTGCCATGCTGCCAGTAGATTTCATGCAGCATTACTGTACCGCGGTCAGAAATGGTTGATTACACAAGAGAAGGAAGCACAGAGCAGTTGTCGAGTATTTAGATAATGCTAAATGGAATATGAGTCTGATTGCATTTGACTTAAAAGCAACCTCCTTCCCCACCTAAAAAACAAAATCCCACCCCTGAAAATATGAAAGCTATCTCCCATGGTAATTTTTTTAGTGATTTTTATAGGCTCAAGAGTTCTCAAACACAGCTAGTACTTTGTCCATTCAGAGAGAGCTGACACTTCATTTTTCACTAAGACACTTCAGGCTCATTCTCATACCAAATCCATTTTCATTCCTGCTATATGAACCTGTAACATAGGTTATGCAATTAGAAGGAAAGCGTTTGCAGAAATGATAAGGAAAATGTGATAAATGAAATCTGCTATATGCTGTCAGTCATGCTGATGCTATTCCAATAAACACAAACATGTCTTTTTGTATCCAGCTTAAAGAGACAGAGTAAAGTGATTCATGGCCAAAATTGTCTTTCCTTCCTTGCAGCATTTATGTGTATATAATAGTAGACAAACCAAAATATGTTAAGGGATCATTATTGATATAGGGTAGAGTGCTAAAAAGTCAATGCTATGGTTAGCATTGTAGTTATATCATTAGAGTTAATGTACTTTTTGTTCAGTAACTGGGCCTCTCTCTGTGAATGAGCTATATACAGTCTTTATGCAATTAGGAGCATTTTTTAGGGTGAATGTTTGGTTTTAGGAAGGAGTTTTGCTTTCAAGGCAAATGCAGTCAGATTTATATCACATCTGTTATTATCTAAGTGGAGCCTTGTCTTCCAGAGGAGATTTATCTTATAGAGTGCACAGATTGGGCAGCCTTCAATTTAGGAGTGGATACAAAATACTTTTCCAAGTGTTGCTCTATAATTTTTTCCTTTTTTGTCTTTTCTGTACACTATTCAAACCTTGCTTGGAAGACAAAATTAGTCATTTCTTTGTGGGAAATATGATTCTGCTCTTTCTCTGTAGTTTCTGAGTGCCTCAGAAATGTTAATGTATCATTAACAGTTCTGAGGAGGTGATGTGATATCTCCACTTTATAAATCAAGAGTGAAGGTTGGTGGTTGAAGCACAGCCCTGAGAACATTTGCTAATTTGGGGACCCCATTCAGTGACCCAATTTCTTGGAATAATTCATTTTGTGTGATCAAGGCACCTTCCCTGTAGTTGATTTTAGTGGCATTATTGCTCAGGACCTCTGCAATCTGGGCCTTAGTACTTGAAACAGAAGACCAAAGATATAAAGAGTACTTATTTGGTGACCAGCTCAAGATTTAGTGTAAAGGGCTTCCCTAGCAGCACACAAGAACTGTGGAGCAGAGGCTAGCATACAGTACTTTCTTCAAGGATGATCCTCATTTCCAGTTGTCCAGAGCCTCTTTCTTCCTATTCTACTATGCCTTTGAATACCTGTAACAAATGAAGCAGTGCTCCAATGACTGATGGTCTCTATAGCCACACTTCTGATTCTCAGGACAGATACCTGCTGAGAAGTTAGAAAACTGATCATTTATTTAAAGAGGATGCTCAGAGAAAACAGTCCAAACCACTTCAGCTTTGACAGCGTGTCCCAAGTTTTCCCTGTTATTGCATGAAATAGGACAGTCTAACTTTCAAATGTGCCCATGTTTTATCTTACTGTAGTCATCTGATGAGAGTACCTGAGCTAATTTCTTTCTCCAGCGTAATATGCTGATATTCACTCTTCTACTTGAAAACAGCTCATCTTTGCTCAAAACTGGTCTGTAGTGTCAGCTGAGTGACATTCGTTTACTGCACTGGATGATGTTGCTGAGAAGTAAAACTATCCCATTAGCCTATTTGCAGTATAAAATAGGCTTCTGCATTTTACAAGCTTATGCAGTGTGGTGAGATTCTGGCAAGTGTAAAGGAAAAAGGTGTTAAGGAGAGCTGGCAGCTCCTTAAAGAAAAGATATTAAGTGCAAACTTCCAATAAGGAGGAAAGTTAAGGAAGTGCAGTAGAAGACCAGTGTAGCTAAACTGTAAGCTCTTCATGGCCCCTGAAGAGAATGTTTTTTACAGAGTGGGAATTGGTCAGATTTCCAAGAACAAGGATAAAAAAAATTAGCATGTAGGGACAATAAAATTGCGAGTCTCGAGACACAAAATGAGATTAAAGTATCCAGGTGTGTAACAGGTGGTAAGGACTCATTTTTCATGTACATTAGTAATGAAAGAAAGACTGAAATAAAATGTTAGAGGGTGAAAGAGATCAACAGATGGCATTGGGAAGGCCATAGTGTCTTTGGTTTGTTTGGGTCTTTCCCAGTAAAGTGGATACTGCTGCTACTGATAACATGGGAGACTATGCTGCCTCTGCTACCCTGGGCAAGTGGGCAGGGGCCTGGGTGCCAGAAGATCTCACATGTGCAAATGAGTGTCTCTTTGCAGCCTGATATCTACAAAAGTGTACACCTTCCACCCCCCACCCACCAATTTTAGGGCGGTTTGTCTGGAGGACATTGCTGTAGAATACCTGAAATACTGATTGAAGGTGACTTGGAAAGTGCTTGGGAACAGTCCACTGTTGGAAGGCAACCATGAGGTGGAAGAATCCCAGAAGTGGCTTCTTTGCAAGTGCTATTATGTACTTTTGTTATTGGGTTAGACGATGGCACTGAGTATGATAACAGTTTATGCAGAAGGCACTAAGTTGTTAAGGATGAATGACACTATGAAAGAAAGGGCCACAACTAAAAGTGATCTTGATTAGTTGGAGAAGTAATCATGAAAAGAATGGTCACAGTTCAACAATGACATGTTCTATATATGACTCTTAGGAATAACCAACTTTGGTGATAGAGGCTGGGGAATAACTTCTATGGGAGTAATTATTCAGAAAAGAAGTCTGAGACTTGCAGGGAACCACAAGTCAGTATGAGTTGACATCGTCATACTGTGGTATGCATATTTCAGGGTGAATAGAAACAAATATAGCCTGCAGAACTCATGAAAAAAAATTCATCTGTGCTAAGAATACCATGTCAAGCCACAGAGACTGTACCTTGAGAAAGATGTAAATCAACAAGATTATGCAGAGGGACAGCAACAAGGCTGAACAAACAGTCCAGATAACATGACTGATAAGTATGTATTGAGCAAATTGGTGTTATTTGGGGCAGATGGCAGAATATAATTAGTAGTTATTATATCCTTCAGTACATATGGGCTGCTGGAAAGAGGGAGAGAATGACCTGTTTTCTGTGCCTGTGATAGCACAAAGGCTAAAGACCATAAGTTCCAGCAAGAGAGATGATGCTACTATGGAAAGAGTAGTCAAGCACTGGAAGAGTTTACCTGGGGACATTATTGAATCTCCATTGTTGGAGGTCTTCAAGAACAATTGGGAAACACCCTCTGGCAATAATACATGTTGTGGTAGATTCTGCTATGGGGCTGGGCATCTTCTGATGTCTATTCCAGGCATAATTGCATCATTTTCTGACGTGCTTTGTCTTCCATCTTGTTTTCCACCTTTTATTTCTTGGTGATACCACTGTTCTATGGATAGGGATTTCTTAGTTGGTTGCAGGGGATTAAAACTTAGCAAACCATAGCAGTCATCTTGGTACAGAACTCCATGGGCAGTACTTTAAACTACTATGTTTGGCTGACTACTGAAGCTATAAGGGTTCCAACTTCTATCCCCCCAACTTCTTAGTGAGAGTGTTCCTTATAGACAGAGTAAGGCCTGGGACTTGCTTTCTAATCAACATATTTTCTGAAGACTTTTAAAATGCATGTAACAGTTTGACATACCAGCTGTCACCAGAAATCGTGTCCCCCACCGACACCCGCGTGTGGTGTGTTGGCACTCATGTCACATGGAGAGGGAGTGTTGACAGGTCCTCTTGCTAGTCACCTTAGAAAGGGAGGAAAGAAGCCAGGGTTCAGCAAAGGAGAACTGGCAGTCGCGGGAGAACACTAGGAATGGCAGAACCAGAACAGTCTGGGCAAGAAGTTACTGGACTGGCCCAGGGCTTTTACATTTCCAAGAGGAAATGCATTCAGCAAAAGAGAAATTTTCTTCAGCCTCATCCATGTTTAGTTTGGTGCTTGAGATTGATTTGAACCTCTCTTTTGCCATGGGACAGCAGTGCAACACCATTCATGGTCAATCTTTCCAACCTACAGAGTCTTGAGTAGCACTAGTTGCATTTGTGTTAAAACTGAATTATGTTTTCTTTTGACTTAGAAGCCAAACTTGATTTCCAAGCCAATGCTTGACAGCATCCTTTGTCTTCGTGATGACAGATGGAAGTATGTGCGGAGCCTCCTGACCCCAGCCTTCAGCGATACCAAACTGAAAGAGGTAAGGTGTAGACCATGCTGCTTTCATAATTTATAAGACATAATAATTTTCTTTTGTGCAGGCATATGCTTTATATAGGTCCATATTAAGGATAGGTAAAACCTGCTTATTTTGTACCAGTTTATTTAGACCTTAAGGGCACATGCAATGGAGTATACGTACAGCATGGTCCATGTCATAGACTGGTGAAAATCAGAATAGATCATCTGATTTGATCTTCTGTCTTTATATAAACCAGTTTGCCCATAAAAGCATAGCAAACTCAAAAAGGACCCTTACACCTTCCTCCTCCCTGCCCTGTTAGGAGTAAGCTAAAGTATGGGAAAGGTTATTGCTCCCAGATGGGACATAGCTTTTTGTGATTTGCAGAGTCAGCAGCTCTCACGTTAACACAGAAACTGCTGTCAGTCTATTTTCATTTCTCCATCTTCTCCCCCCCGCTCCTCCTTTAATTCTTTAATCCTTTCATATAATAAAATAAGTCACTGGAACAAAATGTCATTGCCAGATAAATACCTCTGACTGAAAATAAATGTCTCCATGCTGACCTGCTGCTAATTTCCTATAAATGTCTCAGCATTTACTTAGCCATGGGAACCTATTACCCAGTAACAAAGTCCTATTCCAGTGACACGATATCTCTTAATTAAACGCAGATAAATGATTGACTGGTTAAAGTCTTCTTTCAAGGGGAAAAATAAAGAAAACCAAAAACACAACAAAAAAACCACCTATTCCTTTATATATTTTACTCTGAAAGGAAACCATGCCTCACTCCTGTGCCCAGTCCTGGGCTGTAAAATTTTCCACTGGGCAGACGCTTGTGTTGTTTTGACATGCCGCTGTTGAAATCCACAGTAACATCTAAATGTGTCTGGCTCTCCCAGCTCTATAGACAGCGGTCGCTTAGCAACGCCGGCTGTCACCTCCTTATTATGGTAAATTCTAATTGGGCACCAGCCTGGCGGAGGTGCTGATTAATCACGACTGACAATGCCATTGGTTATGCACCCTGACATTTGCTCTGTCCCCGGCTCCATCATGAAATTTTAGCGAGGCAAGGATGTTTAAATATGCAAGCGATTAGTTGCTCGTGGCGTGGTGGGGACAGGAGAGTTTTGCATTTTCTTAGAGGAAATTAATCTGCCTTCCTGCAGGTCATCGGCTCTTTGCAGGCGGACTAACAAAAGATAAAGCCATGCTCCCCTTGATTTGCGGAGAGCAACCTCTGCCGGCACCAGCCAGGCAACTTGACTAAAGAGAGCGCTGAGGGCAAGCGGGTGGAGGCTCTCAGTGTCGTGTTTTGGGGCTGGGAATGCACCGGTCTGCAGGGTTTGGCCAATTAAACCGGGACAGTAGGACAAGTCACGGTGCTCACTTCGCACTGCTTGGTGGTGGAGCTGCACATGGGAGTAATGGTAGGAGGTAAAATGGAGGGCTGGGTAGTGCCCAGTAGCTGTCCCACATGGAGAAATTGAGATCTTTGGAACTCTGTGCTGCCTCTTCCAACCTCTGTGGAAGGGGTGTGATTGTGCAAGGTGACCTGGAAATGGTCACTTTCTTCTCTCAATCTACAGGAAGTGGGAAAATGAGTGGGGAATGTCTCTCAGAAAGTCTCAACTTTGTTCCTCTAATCGGTGTCTTCACCAGAAGACTGTCCAGCCCTACACAGAGAGACACTTGCAGAAAGTCCATGTGAGCTTAACAACCTCTTTTTAATGGGTGCACTCAGCCTTGCATTTCATTTTCTACCCAAATACATCAGCAGTCCTGGGATTTGAACTTAATGCAACTTAAGTCCTTGCCCATGTGCTTCTCTTGCTGTTGCTTAATTTAGGAGCCATACCAACACTTTTCAAAGGAAATCAATGCTCATTAATTATGATCTCACTTTTTAACTCTCCCATATTTAGTACTCTCTCAGAGCCTCTACAACAGCATATACCGTGTTCTAGTATTGGCTATACTAGAGAGTATTCTGAATTATGTAGAAGACATCTTGTTTATAACAAACTCTTCCTCCCTACCTCAAAGGAGTTACAAATAAGCTAGTTTGGGTATGAATCATTGCATAAGAACCTGGATGTGTTGTTTTATGTATATTTATAAATACTGCTAGATACAGCCGTCCTTCCTTCTCCTAAGACGTTGATTCCTTTGCCATGGAGATCTGAGTTCTGACAAAACCTCACACCAAAGTCTTCCTCTCTGTTCACTCTGGATGTCTGCCTTCCCTATGCAAACTCCCCAGTGATGCTGGAGAGACTGCAGACCTCCCGAATGGCTTTGGAGAGTAGTTTCTTTTGGCACTTCAGTCGTTATTGCCACTCTAAACACAGACTTTTCTGTCTGGATGCTCTGAGAAAACTGGGAGCTATTAGCCTGTGACAGAGCAATAAATGTTAACAACTCCTTGTGCTCCCCGTAGCAATCACTTCAGATAAAAGATGCACTGAGGGGAGTGTAGGTTCCTGATGTCTCCATTTCAGAAACACAAGAATCTACTAGTAGGCCGAAGGACAGCTTCAGCACTAGCAAGAACAAGAGGGCAGTCATCCACTCTTTGGCCTGGCTGCTGGAAGACAAAACGCAAGACAGAGCTAATGTATGTTGGTAAGGTTTGACCTGCAGTGCCCCAAAGACTCATGAAGCTGCTGTGGCTGGGGACAGAGGCGTACTTTGCCCCTGTCAGTGGGTGAAGTGGTGTAGTGGTGTACAAAGTGGAAGTGGTGTAGTGTCACTGAGAAGTTCACTGAGCTTGAGGAATTTCCCCTTAGTTTACCAAAAATCTCCAACAGACAGTCACCAAACGAGGAAAAGTTGATCCCAGAAATTTTGAAGTTTACAAAGTTATGAACAGTTAACTGAAACTGGAGGTTATAGAGCTGTTGGGTAGCCAGTATAGTGATTGCTGTGTGTATGCAGAGAGTTGTTTTCTTACCATTTTTCAGGATTTTCTGGCATCTCCAGTTCTCTGTGTCTCTTCAATTTCTCTTTAAAAGCTGTGTACTGTTTCATTGTTGCTTTTGTAGATTTCTATACATTGTGTGTTCTCCCTTTTTAATTTCCTGTTCTAACGAGTATGTAAAGATTAGTAAAGCAGTCTACTCCAACTGAAGGAAAGTTTGGCTTCAGATAACATTAAAATCAAATGTTGTAGTGGTGAGCAGAGTGTAAATCGTTAGACTTCTAAGCTTGATCCTGCAGTAATATTTGGTAGCATCCCACGTGAGATGCCACTGGAGTTGGTAGCAGATCCGATTATAAGCCTTTTTCAGTAAGACCCCTGAGTGGACCTCATAGTGCCATTGCTATGGGAGCACTAAGAATTAGAAGTGAGAGATAGGAGGCAGGAGACCCAAGAAGTTTCACTCCAGCTCTGCCATTGACTGCCCATACATGATCTGGCAGAAACTATTTAAATTCTCTGTACATGAAACAACTTTCATCTGTTCAATGGGAATAATATCAACCACTGGAAGTTGATCCAACATGTAATTCATGAGGAATTGGTGAAGTAAAATACCTGAAGGCCCTTAAGTAAAAGTTGCATTTCCTGGTGTTCCTGTCACGCTCTCCTAGGCTATGACGTATTGAAACAAGTTGATATGTTAGTAACCTTGCTGTACCAAACTTGATTCCCTATTTAGTATTTCTTATATTTTTTCCTCTTCTTTTTGCTGTGGTGCCTGTGATGATCCTGCAGTTCTGGACCCCTTGTCAGACTTGATAAATAGCTTTGCTCTCTTTTACAGCCAACACCAGCAGAAAACCTATTGATTTTTATTTATTCTGATGGTGCTGCAGTAGTCTTGTCATCTCCTATTAGTATGCTGGGAATCCTCTCCTCCATTAACCAACCATTAAAACAAAACAGAACACTAAAATTAAAGAAGAGGGCACAGCATAACGTAGCATTGTTCTAAATAACCTGTGAAGTGGAGTTTGTGTGAGGCATTTTCTTTCAAACAAAGAGAGGCACAAAGCAGAACTTGTGATAACATGGCAGAACAGTGTGGGAGAATCCTCCAGTGTCACTCTCGGGCATGTAGATCTTCCAGGTCCCACTAGGACATAAGATCTGACAGTTCAACCATTGAGGTTTCCTTGATTTGCTCTTAACTCTGCTTGTGCACATTGGTCAGAGGCATTTTGGAAGGGTCTCTGGAAATCGCTATTGTTAGTCAGCAGAGCAAGTGTGCTCACCTGAGACAAAGCAAAACATTAACATAAAAGCTGATACATGAAATGTGCATGTCCTTGAGCCACAAGTCAGTGTCTGGCTGAGTTGCTCACTTTGGTGAGTTGTGCCCATGAATATCAGGGCCCCACATTGACGTGATGGAAACAAATCCTTTCACAAACATCATCCTGACATTCTGCTTTTTTTCTGGTTTTAGTCAGGGACTTAAAGCAATTCTTGTGTTAGGGATACATCCTTTTTTCTTCTCCTTCTTTCATGTTTCATCCCATCTGTGGCACAAGAGACCCAACACAACTTCTGCATACTGCACATGAATAGTAAAATCTCCAGTGTGTCTGCCTACAGATAATATGACCTAGACTTCTACTTCCTAGTTTGGGTGCTAATAATAAAGGGAATAACAATAGTGAATACTGAGAACCACATGTAACTAGAGGAACGTGACTGATGCCTTTGAACAGTGCAAACATCCCCATGCACTGTGCGTATGCAGAATCAAAAACTAATTGTTGTTATGTGCCAAATAGCATATTGGCAGGATTTATATAGCAAAGCCCCTGGCATCATGAAAACCCTAACCCCAAATGCTCTTCTTTGGCAGAAAGAAAGAAATTTGGACTCTGGGCTACTCTTGCTATTAGATAACTGGCAGATGAAATATTTACAGGGACCATATTGTTTAGATTTTTCTTCATCCTGTTACTCTCAGCCAGTCTGAGCACAGAGCAGCTGGGGTTTGTTTACCCACCAAGAGCTGAATTTCAGGCAGGTTATGCAGCTTTTATGTTCTGACTGGCAAATGAGAATGTATAGGAAGTTAGTGATACCCAAAGTAGTGCAGATCTACACGCCTGTTTCTGTGCCAGTTTTCAAAGTTTAGTATAGTTTATCACCCCCAACATTATTTTTCTTGACAATTGAACAAAGAGTTTAAAATGTTAAGGGACTTGAGAATGTTTCAATCTGTGGCCTTTGTAGTTAGCAGTCTTGGACTAATTTGTGTCCCTCAGGGGAATAAAAACCCAAACCCAACTCCAGGATTCCTGAGTTCAGATCCCCTGAGTACAGATCCCCTGTAGCTTTCACGTGCAAATAATTGTCTCATTGATATGACTCTGTCATATCATGCTAACAATAAATAAAATCCATGTGCCCCCTTTCCCAGTTTCCTGGTTAGATTTACTAATGAAAACATCTTATTGCTAGAAATGAATTGCAACACTATTTGAAAGGCTGGTGGAATGTGGAAAGTGCAGAGGCGCTGTGAGATGCCCTGGCCAGGTGTATGTGCCCTTGCCATCTCTGCCAGCTGTTGGAAAGCAATAGCAACCAGCTGGGTGGTTGCAGGTCTAGTGATGTGTTGAAGAATGAAAGAGAAAATAAGGCAGTAAAAGGAAAATCTGAAATGGCCACCATCTGTTTAGGAAGCATCATACCTGTTAAAGTACGGATTTTCATTTTGTTATCCTTGACTGGTTCAGTTCATTGGAGGGGCTGGACCCAGAGCTTGTAAAACATTTCAGCCTGGCTCAGTCTGTTGAACAGAAATGTGTTGATTTTGTTGAACAATTTGAGGAGAAGCTCACTGCAGGGGATCTTCTTTAGAAAGCCAAATGGGGAAGAAAACTGACACTTAATGTGGTGTGCACCTCCCAAACACATAACAGCTACTTCTACCGAATATTAATCTACTTTCAGAATTGTCTTGTGAGACAAAGCCCAAATCAATCCAGCTTTGAACTGAAATATAACAACCTGCTCCATCCCATACAGGTACGGGACATTGAGAGCAGCTAGACACATTCTTGACTCAGACTTCTGCCTTTGGAAAATATGCTGGATGCTCTCGCGTTGGCCTTTTGACTGTGTAAAGTCTTGCCCATGTGTTAGGATGGCTGTGTGCCTGTGCACAAAGTGTTATGCCAGTTTCACAGAGGTAGAAGTGCCAAGCAAAATGGACTTGGCTGGGCAGGCTGCATAGCTCTCAGAGTGTGCTGAGAGGCTGCAGTAAGTCTTTTTTGGTAACAAGAATGTCAGAGGAGTAGCACAAGTATGTTCTTATGTATGTTTGTTGACACCCATATGCTGAAGGAGGTTGTTCAGGAAAGAAAGGTAGGTTTCTGTGCCTACGTCTGCTGATGCTTGGCATAACTGTTGAGTGGTAATAAATTGTAGGCAGTAAGGATCTCTTGGCAGTATGGAGAAAGAGCCATAGCAGATGATGCTGTTAGGGTCATCCTGCCTCTGCCCCTGTAGTAGGTGTATTCAAGGCAAGTGCCTGATGCCTTTCAGATATAAAAAGTTCAAGAAAAAGAGAGAGACAGACCTTAACGAGGTCTAGATGATCATGACAACCTACGTCATGGTTTCCATGAAGCACTAAAGAGGAGACTATTGCACTGTTAGCTACACCCGAGCTAACATGTGGTTAAGTGTACTTGACCATTATGTGTCAGTGACTGGAAAAAAACGTTACCTGAATAAATGAATGTTAATGTCCATTTATTGTCATCGCAACTCCAGAAAACCTTTTCCTCAGATAGCAATAGCAGTTTGCCCTCCGCAACTTGCAGTGGTATACATGGTATTTTTCTAATGTACAATTAAATTTCTCAAAAGGGGGGGACAGCAGGTTGGAAATGCTAGGCCTCTGATGCTAATATCTTTACAGGATTATGAGACTATGGAAAATATTATTCCTTCTGTCCTGGACCATATGTAACCTAAATGTAATATACTGTAAATATGGATTGTGATAAACCATCAGGTGGCAGAGGAAATGACTAAAAAGAGAGGGGGATATTTTTGCTTGATAGCTCTTTGTGTGTATAGCCAGAGAAGGGCAAGAACCAAAGGCCAGATAAGTGACAGGGCTTCTCCTACTTAAGCCCAGAGCTGGAGAAGGGCATCCCTGTAATGTATAGGTTTATTTTTAGCAGACAGTCCTAAAATTTCATCTTACCTGTACAAAAGTGCGTAAGCAGACCTGCAGAGGATCCTGAGAGCTCCATCCCATCTACTGGATAAAACTAATTTAGAATAATTGATTTATTTTTTTTTTTTTACCATTTTAATATTTTTCACAATGAAATGTGTTCCTTTCTAGATGACACCGCTAATAAACTGCGCCTGTGACGTCCTGCTGTGTAACTTGAAAGCCTATGCAGATTCTGGCAAAGCTTTTGATATCCAGAGGTATGTTCGACATGCCAGAAATTAGTAGCAGATTTAATTTAAAAAAAAAAAAAAAAAAGGGAGGAAAAAAAAAAGTCAACAGCTGCAGTTATTCTAAATATGCACTTACTGTACAAAAGATTTTTTTTTTCCCCCTCCCTCGCTTTTATGAGTGGAGATCATAGTTTAATAGGGGATGTATCTGATAGATGCCTTTTCTTCCTGGGGGCAGCCATTGCATACTTGAAAAGTAATTTTGGAAAAGCATCTAATGTATTTCTGGCTGTTGTTTAATGAAGTTTTAACAGCTGGAAGCAGAAAAGAAAGCTGCATCAGTCCCTGTCCAGTCTGCTTTCTACAGTCTGCCAATAATGTAAAAATATAGGAATTGATCTAGTATCAAATGCCTCCAGTCCATCACCCTCTTGTTTTTTTTATATGAGGTTTTTTGGGCACTTAATCATTCTTACCACATTCTTCCTAACCTCCTCTAATGGCACACTAGCCTTTTGTGAAACAATGGAATTGGTACTCCAGATGAGAATGCACCATTGATTTATAAAATGGCATTTTAATATTTTCCATACTGTGCTTTCTCCCATTTGTTATGCATTTAATATCCTACTATCTCTTTTCTTGTTGCTCTTTCATCACAGGTCTTCACTGAACTGTTCACAACACTGTCTAGTTCCTTCTCTGAGCAGATGCATTTCTTCTAGGACCCTGTATGGTGTAGGAGTAGTTCAGATGCGTTCTTTCTCACAGGTGCTATTTTGCATAAGCTTCATTTGCTGGTTTTGGTCAGCACCCTCTGAAGTTCTTTCTGAATTCCCCCAAACTGGAGCAGTGCAAATAATTTTTTCATCTAAAGAAATGCATATTTAGCCACAGTTCACCCATTTCTTTTCAAGTACCTGTGTACGTGTGCACACAAGCGTATGTGTGTCAAAGAGATCTCTTTATTAAACATCTGAAGAGATCCTATGAAACCTTGAGACATTTAACTTAGCCTGGTGCTCTGATGAAAATTGACCTTTTGAGTCCTTCTAGGCTTTTCCCTTTTTCCATTGGTCCTTTGTCTTTGCCTGGTCTTTTAGCTATTGATCCATGATAGGGTTTCACCTCTCAAGAGGCACTTTGGAAAAGACCTTTTGAAAGCATAAATGAATGATGTTGACCATCTCAGAGTATGATCTTCCAGTTGTTTTATCATACTATCATTTCAGCAGGTTTGACATACACAAATGTGATTCTCATTGGACTGCAGTTTCCCAGAATTGCCTGGGGAGCCATTTTTTGGAGATAAATACCTTATCTGCAACCTCCTGTCATCTTGTACGTTAGTTGTCTTTAGCCATTTTGTGTTTTGCCAGAAACTCAAAATTTAGGTTTTAAGCTTTTTCAGTACCTTGGAGAGGTAGATGATCAAGTGCTTCCGAAGTTATTGTTTTATTGCAGTGACCCCTCTTTTAACATTTCAGCTTCTAATAATGCTTTTTGTGTGTAAGAGTTGAAAACTCAGTCAAAAAGGAGTTACTTAGCTTTGCAATAGTGTTGTTATCTTCCATATCTGCTCCAGTGTCATCAGAATGACAGTGCCCAAAGATCATAGTTTAGAAATGCTGCTTCACAATATGTATACAGGATATACTGGGCCTGAGTCCTGTCCTTCTCATAGTACATGCCCCCCTCAGGTTAAAACACCAGAGAATTTGACATTAGCCTTTTGTAAGGGAACACAGAAAAACAGGCATTGGAGACTTGAGTACAGATCAGAAAAATCAAATTTCAAGGATATTTTTACATTCACAGTCCATTTATCTCAAAACTAAATGTAGCTGATAATGTACAGTAGAAATAAAGATGGTGAGACAACTGGATAGATGGTCAGATATGCAGGGAGAGGTTCAGTAAGTTCTGAAGTTTCTAGATAATGGTCCACAGATAATTTGTATATCTTGGAGCATTTGCTGCTCCTCTGTAGAGACACAGATTTCACGTAGTGTCAGTTCCTGTTGTTTTTCACCACGATTTTACATTACAAAGGAGCTACAAAGAAGATGAAAGAAGTTCTTAGTAGGAAATTTTACTTAAAGCACCTCTTGTCACTGAGAGTTTAGACTGGACTGGTCACAGATGTAGTTCCTGCAGTTTAAAATAAGAAAGAAATGATATCTTTTGTGAGGATGCAGACTAAGAAAATGCTTATGCATCTCTGACAATGACTGTTGCATTAGGTAATAACAAATGAAACTGTTTATTTCAAATAATTTCAGTGGAATTATTATGCTACATGAAAGTACATGCACTTTGTAGAAAGAGAGAAGGTGATCATTATTAAGCACCAGAATTTGTAAGAATGATGGAAACATCTCTTATTGGCAAAGTTCAAATCTAAATGTAAAAAGAAAAATCAGAGGCAAAAATTAATGTTATGTGATGTTTGTATAAGCAAGATATTAATGGATATGTAATTTGTGGCTAACGACTTACCATTCTTCAACTCCATGCAGGTGTTACAACTGCTTTACCTTGGATGTCGTTGGTAGTGTAGCTTTTGGTACTGAGGTGGATTCTCAGAAGAATCCTGATGACCCTTTTGTTAAGAATTGCAGGACATTCTTTGAAATGTCTTTGTTTAAGCCTCTCCTCATTCTAATCCGTGAGTATAGTCTACCCTTGTCTACTTCTTTATGGTAATTTTCTAAAAGTCATTCTCAAATTGCAACACATGCTGGAGCAGGAGCAGGAAGATATATAGCAGACTTTATTTCAAAGGTGTTCAGAATGCGACCTACAGGCCAAGTATACCCTCGAGATTTCCGCCATATGGTCTGCTACTCTTGTCACCATTAATGCAACTTCCTCCAGAAACTGGGAGTCTAGGAAGGCAATGTTCCAGGTTGGTCTGAGTGGAAGGTTTCTGGGACCTGTAGTTACTACAATATCTCTTTTAATACACTTCTGCATTAAAACAGAGTAACTGCCCTTTGGAGCCTGGGAATAAAGTTTTTGTGCACTTGGTCTGTTTCATATAGATTGAAATCCTACCCATAAACAACAGTGGGCTAATAACCCAACTAAAGAAAAGAGGTGAAGGAGCATAAGCAGATAGTGTAAGTCCTCCAAATTATTATATGAATAGCAGCAGCAGCAGCCTGGTTGATGGTTATAAAGGATAAAGATGCTAAGTGCCAACACAAGCTGTCATTAAGAGAATGCGTTTATTTTCAGATGAATAGGTAGGGACTGCAAGAATTAGGGTATAAAGCCATTTAGTTCTAGGGCATGAAATCAAGGCTTCATGGTGACAGTGGCCTTCTTAATGCAAGGGCAGTAAGAATTATAGCAGAGGGAGTCGTGCCATGATCAAGGTTGTTTAGGTTTTACTGTCTTGAGATCTAGACCTGCACACAGTAGTGTCAGGTGGCACAGTGGCAAAGTTTCCTGTGCCCATCTGATCCTGCTGGCATTACAGATTGCACCTGTACTAGCAGTACATGAACTGTTTCTTTCTGGAGTTGTGTATCCAAAATGTCCTGGGGTTAATGTTTAACCTGATTGAAAAGTGTAATTTATGATTAATTTCTGAAGGGACAAAAACGTGCCCCTCTGTGTCTAAGATCACATCCTTTATTAAAGCATTTATTCTCTAGGGTTTGGGTTTGGATTCCTTGGCTGATCTCTTTCTACTGGTACAATCTGTTGGCAGCACAGGGGTTTTCTGGTTTTGTTAGTCTTAAGCTGTTCATAAGTTAACAAGGAGTTTACTTAGATGCAAGACTTCATGCAGGTTTCTAGTTCTTGATTATAAAGGCCATGGACTGGAAACCATCCTTGAGATAACATCCTGCTTCCAGAATCTGTGGCCTGTTTAGAGAAGCAAAATAAATGGCAAACCAATACCCTAATATTGGTAAACTGTAAGTGAAAATCACCACTACACAATTTCATGAATCTGTTTCATAAGCTGATAGGCTAGTTCAAGATCCTTCACCTTCTTTATGCAATTGTTTGAGCAGTAGGGAAAATAATTTTCCCCATTGTTGTGGTGGCTCAGTGGCATCAAGAAGCTGAACTGAAATCCTGAAGCATTATGAAAGCAAGCTTGGAAGGCATCTGTCTGGCAGGGATGTTCCAGCCAACATGGAATTTCTAAAAGAAAATCCTTTGCCAGCCTACTGGGGTGGAAGAAAGAGGGAGAGGGGCAGAGAGGAAAAAGCGGGTTTCACAAAAGTAACACATCCCACTTGAAGAGTTTTATAATATTAATGAAAGAAGGGGGATATTATATGCCTTTACAGTCTGATTCAGTGTTTCCTTCTTTAAAATGTCTTACAGTTTCTTTCCCATTCATAATGATCCCATTGCTCCGGATTTTGCCAAACAAGAAACAAAAGGAACTGAATGGATTTTTTATTCAAACCATAAAAAATGCAATTGTCTTCAGACACCAGCAAGATGCAGCTGAGGTAAGGCTATTTCTGTGATAAATATATGGATAAGCAAATGTATTGAGGAAAAACTGGAAGCGGCATAAGCCTCCATTGAAAAAGCAAACTCAGACTGTTTCAACGTTCAAAGCAATTTAATGAAGATTTTATTCATTTATTCATTATTTAGCTTTGTGTAGCATCAACCAGTCTTGGTGTTCATGCAGAATTGTTAACACATTACAAGAAAGATTGTTTCTCTTAGTATCATTTGGGATGACTTTTCAACCCAATTTCTAGACCCAGAAGGAAGGATTCATCCTGTAGATTTTTTTCTCGTCTTAAAGTCAGGTGTTTTGTCTGTGCTACTCTTCCTTTAACGACCAGAGAAAAGGGGGCACCCACTGAGCGTCATCAACTCAGTCATTACCTAGGAGCTGAGGCAGGTTTCATATAGTCCTGTGACAGTTTCTACTGCTTTTGAAAATGGAAAGAACCTGAATGTCTGATTAGGAGCAGACTTTTGATACTGAGATGGCTAAAGAGAAAGGTAGTAAATTCTACCTGAAGTGTGCAAGCTAGTGGGTATGCATTATTAGCAAATCATTTGTTACCCATGTATTTCTCTTTTGTCTGGATGTAAGTAGTTCCATTTTGTTTTGGTTTAATCACTGTTTCGTGAAGTATCTGAAGGCATATGCGTTATTATGAAAGTCTCTTTTTGATACACAAAGCATTTGGAACACAGGCATGTGCTTCAGTTCTGTGATACAAAAGTTCTTCAGGTCTGCTTGTTATTTTAGACCATTCTTCACTGCACACTGCACATTTTATCCCTAAAAATAAGTTAACCACTTAATTATGGATGTGTAGTAAGAAACAAAGAATATCAACGAGAATGCCATTTTAAAGGTAACTGAGACAAGCTTTGCATATCAATTGACATGAAACATGCCACAACATACTCGTTAAGGAGCTGTTAATGTTGAAATATAAGAGATGTTTCTTACCGCTTTGAGGTGAAGCGCAACTCTGATGGAGTAAGAGCACAGGTGAAAACAGATCCTCCCAACTTTTTCTCACAGCTTAACCTCACAGCTTTCACCTTTCAGGAAAAGATGTATTTTAGTTTACCCTATATTACATCCAGGACACATCTAAAAATCAAATTCATTTTCAAAGATTTTGCTGCTGTTTTCTTTTACTTTTTCTGCAATGAAGTCTCACTTCTGTATTTGTTGCACTTTATCGCCACATGTTTCGTATCTTTCTTCCAGCACACCTTTATGAGTCTTTGCCCCATCAGCCTTTAGGTCTTTGTCTCCATCCTTCTTTACATCCAAAAGATTGTAAGCATGACTGATCTGCCACAAACAACTCATGATTTATAAACATGGTTCCTGGCTCAGGCTGAGTGCTGGAGGAATATTTTCTAACAGGGATGGTGTATCTAAACTGCTTGTAGACACCTCGTTTCTAGTGCACAGATCCAGTGTGAACTTTTAATGGCATACTGGTGTGGATGTATATATGGAGAGTTTTGAATCGAAGATTCGTGCCAAAGGGTTTGCATGAAAAGTTGTTCTGTGTACCAAATGTAAAAGGATAAAAGGGACAATGGAACAATCTAATGTGGATTTAAAGTAGTTAATATATTAACTACTATTAAAAAAATACAGTGTATGCAATTTCTGTGGCAGTAGCACTGAGGCCGTTGATCATGAGTTAGATCCTTCACTATACTATAGGTGGTCACTCCCTCAAGCAGCAGACTGAGATGAAGGGCAGCAGGTGGGTATGGTTAGGAGAAAACACAAAGAAAAACATGACTGTACTATAAGAGGCATCATTCTCTGCATCTGCAGCCTGTTTGCAGGTTTCAGTGGTTGATGGGAGAGGTTTAAGGTTATATTGAAAGGGAAGTTGGGAGGTGCCGTAAGAGATAACACATGGCCATAGCTACCCATTATGAGGGCAGTGTGGAGGAAAGTACAAGGTCCATGTTTGCTTAACAGTGTGTGCACAAGTCCATGACTGGCTGTGGTCCCGCCTACTCCTGGACTTCTGCCTAGTTTGCAAAATTGGCATATGGGAGCTATTTCAAACACTGGGAGTTAGACACTTAGGACCAGATTTCTGAGAGCGCAGTAAGCCCCCTTTGCAGTTCAGGATCATTAGCATGGCTTTCAAAATCAACTGGAAAGTTTGGAGCTTCCTTTTTTCCCCCCTTTTCACCACCTGTCTTGTAACATACTCTTAGAATTTTGACTATTTGAGGTTGGTTGGTGGCACACGAGTTGTGTTACAAGTATAGGCAACTTAATAATTTGCCAGGAACATAAAAATGGTGTGTGAAACAGATCAAAATGCAGCTGTGTCCAATTTAATACAGAAATGTAATTTGTAGAGATTAGGTGTCCCAGATAGCCCTGCATTTAATGGAGTATTATGTCCTGTGTCCTAGGTCTCAAATGATGAAATGTACCCACTGAAGTCAGTCAGAGTTTTGGCATGGAATTTTAATGAGGCCAAGATATAGCTGGTAGCTACTTATTCTTTGTGCTAGTAACTGGAGCTATGAGCAATGTCTTTTGGTCCCCCTGTGCTGCATTAGGCCAATGGGTGCTCATGAGGTTGCCACATTCCTAGATGTTACATTGTGTACATCGTTTACTCTTCATTGGTTTTAACACCATTAAAAATGCTTTTTGAAAAAAAAAAAAAAAAGCCTTTGGAACAAGCTGTAGAACAATGAAAAGGTCTACGTAAGTGATTCAGCTGAAGCTTGTCTTCATCTCATCTGCAGCTAACATGAACAAAGAATAAAGAAAGGGCAAAAAACAATGTGACAAGCAAAGTCAGCCTGTTATCATCCCTGTTCTATCAGTAGATGAAACAATGCTTCTGAATGCCTAAAGATAATCCCATGGGCAGATAGTAATTTTACAGCCAGGTTTAGATCTAATAATATGCTTGCAGCTTATATGAGATCTGTGATGTCACTTTCTCTCATCCCATTGGTTAGTGCTGCAGATGTCATTTTAATTATACACTATCTTTCTGTGGTCAGTCAAATAATTTCAGTCCTGGATATTCCACTCATTTGGCTTATGTACAAAAACATTTAGTGGTTGTACTTTAGAAATTTTAATATATTATATTTATTCATGGATTCAAATTATCGTAAAATGCTTTTCCTACTGTTTACAGAAGAGCAAATTCACCCTGCTCAGAAGAAACAGCACAAATTTAATGCTCCACTTAACACCTACTTTGAAGGCTCCAGCAGGATTTCAGTGTTCAAATACCTTATCCTGATTATCTGCCCAGGTTTAAATTTTTCCCTGAGGCAAAATGTTTCCAGAAACAGGGCAGATAGACTGTTTGTTTACTTCAGTGAATGATACTTTGATAGATTTTCATTTAATAATCTGATATGCAAATCATGTAAGAGTTGTTCTTCTATGATGTTATAGCTCAGTTCGTAACCTACCAGTCTGTTTTAAATGATGATATCTAGATATCATGGTTCTCAAAATTGAGACTCGTTACTAAAACTGTGGGTTAAAAGCCCCCTGAAGATAAAAGACCATAATTTAATTTGTAATGCATAGTAATAACAACAGTTAGAATGTAACAATTTAAGGATAGTGCAAAACATTATTTTTGGAAAATCGCAACAGAGCTGTAGAAAAATCCAGTTTTCAAAATATGCACCCTTTAACAAGGAGAATTTGAAAGTTCATAGAGGCTAAAACACATTCTTCCAGCATCCCCTGATTTTTCCAGTCATACTATCTGTTGTGAATGCATTAATTCAAGGTCACTAATCCATGCCAGGCAAGTAGCGATCTGATGATGTTTCTGATGATGGTCAGTGGTTTCTTTGCTGTCTCAAGCCCCTTTGAAATGAGAGGGTGACAGAGAAGTATCACCAGAACTTTATTCATTGGCATCTCAGTTGGCAGTTTAGTCAATCTGGCTGGAGACCTATGGACTACCTGAATGCTTTTGGTTTACATGCGGAGCAGACGGAAGGAACAACTGGAGAAGAGTGTGAAAGCTGTGCTGCTGTGAACCATGCTCCCTGTGAGCCACGTGGTGTAAAGCCAGAAAGAAACTGTGTGGTGCTGTCAGTCCTGGTGATGAACTGGCCTCCTGTGAATTGGTATGACCCTACGATGCCCTGAACTCTACTGCACTAGGTCTAGATCAAAAGAGGTTGTCCTCTGGTCAGCAATTGCTAGTCAACAATTGCAACCCCCTCCAATTTTCCCCACTTCCCATCCTTGCTTGGGGCCAATTCTTTCCACAATCCTAGCAAGGGCAGTCTGCTGCCCCCAGGCTGCCCATACACCTGGGCAGGCACAAGTGATTCCTAGTGAGTGGAGGTCCTTTGGTTTTCCAGCATCAGCCATGAGAGCCTAAAAAAGGCCAGGAAACAGAATTGTGAGGAGGTCTGAAACTGAGGTATTTAAATGCTTGCAAAGGGGAGAGAACTGCCCTTTCACTACGGGCTATCAGTAGAAAAGTGCTTTGAGGAGGTGGTATCTTTTAATATCTTTCTGGGAAATGATGGCGTGGTTATAAACTTAATCTCTTGAAAACTGATTCCCAGGGAAAAATGTGTAATGAGCTCCCCTAAATGCTTTACCTAAGGGGAAGAGGGACATGTGTATGTGTACCTGCATTCTGGAGGATAAGGGACAATCTGAAAACCTAATTACTATGGCACTCTGTTCTTTTCTCTTCTTTCCCCAGCAGTTCCCTGGAGTTTTTCCTTTTCATGAACTAATGAACTATTTTATTCAAGAGCTGCTTGAAATGAGTTGAGCAGAAGTAATCCTTCTGAAGAAGTCTGATCTTCTCCTTGTCAAGGGAAAACTGTACGATTACTAAGAAAACTTAGTTAAAAATTTGCTAAATACTATGTACATTCCAGGAGCTGTGTGTGTGTTTGAACTGTGGAAATGCAGTACAGATGTTAAAAAGTAAATATTTTTCTAAGGAAACAGCAGATGGGAGGATTAGACACCTAATAGTGTGCAGTTTTCTTGCCTTGTAGAAAACCAAGCAAAACTTGTTTATATTTGAAAGGTGGTGTCCTTTTAAGGATACACACTCTATGGCAATGTTTAAATAATCCATTTTTATTGATTAATAAAGCAATAGTAAGCAAAGGATCAGACTGGTCCTGTTGTTTTCCTAAGTCTGTAGAAGGAATGCTCCCATTCTGTTTCACTGGGCTGTTCTCACGGTTTGATCATGTCATTATCCACTGCCTTTGTCAGAGGGAAATGTGAAGTGGGCTTTCCAAAAATGTACATGTGTGTCTTAAAAATATGGAGGGATTTCGTGGGATTTTGATAAATACAGGGTTTGAACTCAAATCTCAAACCTGTATCTCTGCTTTTTTAAGTAAAAGGGTATCATTCCTCTAGAATATGTTAAAAATCTTTTGAACATTAAATCTGGTGTCTGTGCTTGGGCAGCATACAGTGATTCTAAGAGGGGAAAAAAAGTGGCATTATGCTAAAAGGCATTTTAGTTATTCACCTTCTTTTTAAAATCAAGCCATTACTGCTTGCTTTTAAAATTGCGTTCCATCCTTCCCACATTTGAACAGAAGTCCTTCTTTTTAAAATATTTTTCTTAAAGATGTAATGAATTTTATAACTTCCTCAGGATTTCTTAAGTGGGCGTTTAAACATAGCAAGTCCTCAAAACCTCGAATGGAGATGAACTCGAAATCCCTATTACTTTAGGTCACCGTTGAAATTTCTTGATCAGTCTGCTGTTATCTTTCCAGCGATGAATTGCGGGCTTACAGAATGAGATCTTTTGGTTTCAGGCCTGGGCCGAAGTGTCTAGCTGAGGCGCTTTCATCCTGAAATGCAGTTCTGCAGTCTCTCTGCTCAAAAGAGATCAAGGACAGAATAAGTAACGAGAGCGGCGACTTTCTTGCCTCCCTGAGGCGTGTTGGTGGGGAAGCAGGAAGAGTTTTGCATTACTGCTGCATCTGTCCCAGTTCTGCAGCCCAGCACACCTGTGAGCCCAGCGCTTTATGAGCACTGCACCACAAGAAGATAGCAAATGTCTACTTGGTTACCGGCTGCCAGCAAGCACGTACCAGGTCTAGCGCTGGGACTTTGCTCATATCACACCATCTCTACTGCCTCCTTGGTTACGGATCAGAATACTGTATAGATCGTGGACAAGGAACAGGCAGATGGTATCGTGTATATATTATCTGCCCCACTCCAGCAGACCCTACAGCAACCGTAATGATATAATCATGGCATCTGGGACTCTCTTCAATACCTCCATCTCTCCCCACTCCCTTTTAGTCTTTTTCATCGCTGCTGTGTATCTTCATTTCTTCTTCAGGGGGTGACAGGAGCAGTGTCCCTATCTCATATTTCACAATGTCGCATTTCAGCTACAGTGTGGGGTTCAAAGTGCCATCATGCATGTGAGCCATCTCATAGACTTCTTGGAGCACTGCTGACATGATTCAGTTTGCAAGAACATAGACTTGTACCAAAGGACAGAAATGAAATCAAAGCACCAGGGTGTTCATACTGGTCAGGCTGGTGAAGTTTTTGTGTGCCCAGAGTTGCCAAGAATGATCTTGCACACAGTACTGGGAAAAATGTATCTTTGCAGGAAAAGCTAACCTCGCTTTCTGAGAGATGTGTAGTGGAGCTCCTTCACAGGGCCTTCTACAAAATGGTACCTTTCTGGGCAGAACAGGGGACATTCAAACACTCACTTTAGCAGCATTAATCCACAGGAAGTCATTAGGCCAACAGGATGCCTTCAGAGTTACAAGGAGGAAGGACTTAAATGCTTCTGTCAATAAAGTTTGCATGCATTTTCCTCCTGTTTTCACCAGCCAGCGCAGGAAATGAAGATGGACATTTGGCTTTGCCGATCTACAGCATATGAGAAACATCTTTCAATTGAGAAGGGTGGGATTTTTAGTGTTGAAAAAAGGCTTTTTCATCAGAGCAAAAATAAATAAACCCACATGCTCAGTTGTTGGTAATGTCAAGGGGTTTAGTGACTTTTAAAAATTGTGTTTATATGGTAAAATCAGTCACTTTAAATACTGTTTATAAAAAATCCAGGCCAAAAGATAGCTTAAGGACTCTTACAAATAATGTTTGTAGTAAAATTTCTCTGAAAAACCAGAGGAGGAAAGAATTGAAAGGCAAACTGTCTTTTTCAAAGATACCACTCCATCACTAAAGGGGAAATCAAAAGTGGTTTTTTTTTTTTTCTGTCCAGCCCTACTTACACCTCCTTCTAGGTGCTGGTTGTTGTGGCTATATCCTGTTTTTCCTGTTCTTGATACTGAAGGGGAAGGAGCGGTCACAGCTCTGTTTTATGTGTCCATAAAAATAAGAAGGGCAAGAGCTAATTGTGCTTTGAAGGTGGGATCCAGAAAATGCTGGTCTGTGTCACTAAACTTTGTGGTGGCTTGACCAGCCACACAGGCAAAAAACAGAGGTTGAGGAAGCCAAAAAAAAAAAGGTGGATGTTCCCTGTAAGGGCTTGGGTCTCTTGCTTCTCCTCTGCAACCTAGGCCTGGCCCACCCCATCATAAAGTTTTTGCTTTACCTTCCCTTCTGATGGCAAGGGGACCCTGTTCCTGTTATCTGAAGAGAAGTTCAAACATTGAAAATCCTGTTTATGCCTGTGGTAGTTCCCTGTGGGCAATAACGTCAGTGCTGGCCACTTGTCCCAGCCTGATCCTGTGCTAGTAATGAGTATTCGCAGCATGCATTTCAATGTCTGATTAAATCTTTCTGAAAGGCCATCTGTTTGAGGAGGATGTGGCATAGGCTTTAATACTTTTTATACCTAGTACTCAATACTGCTGTTTCATGACCTTAGACATAAAGTTTGTCCCCTAGTTAGTTAGCATCTCTCTTGATACTCCATTCAGAGAAAGTAATTGGATCAAACTGGTTGCAACCTGTTGAGTCACTGTGTGTTTTTGGGGAAACGTTCCTGAGTGTTGGGTCACGGAAGTTACACATTCCCAATGAGACTTTGTTGTGTCCAGGGCTGAGAAAAACATATGTGTTTTCTGAGAAGGGAGTAAAGCATCTCCAGCTGCCTTTCTTTTGTAGCACTGGGAGCAGAATCTGATGTAGTCATATACCTGTTGATACATGCCAAATCAGTAAGTAACGTGGTCTTTCTGCTGCATGTTCTCATCTGTGCAAAATACCCAACCTAAGCAGTGTTACATCTCTTTCAGGGTTTTTCCTGTAGGCTTAGAAGCACAGTTTCCCTTTGCGATTCCCTCAGCATAAAGTAAATCTTCTCCAGTGTGTCTTTTACCACTTCCTGTCATTTGATTTCCTTCATAAAATGGTCTCAGTATTCATCCCATTTGCTGAACAGAAAAAACCATCACCCCGAAGTTGTGTACATTCTTCTTTTGTAAGTTCTCTCTTACAGTTCCTCATCTCTTCTATATGTTACTCTTGCTGTCTGTCCCTCCCAAGTTTCTTAGAAGATCCTACTGTAGGTGACTGAAAGCCCTTCCTTTGTCCTGCTTCATCTGTGATCTGGTCTTCGTCCAGGGTGAGGGGTTTTCAAATCAGCAAAGGGAATCTTGCCATGAAATGAAATCATCTGGAGATTAATTTTCTGCATAACAGGGTGGTGGCCTTTAATGCCAAGGTGGAATATGAGATCTAATCTTCATTACATCACCTTCATTTCTTTTTTCTTTTTACTTTTGATCTAAATCTACAAGGGATCTACTGACTGGGACTGGGAGCTTTCTGTATTTATTTTACCAATGAAATAGCATGTTTGGGTACTTTCCCTCTACAAACAGACTTTATTCTGACATATGTAACTAGAGCAGAGCATCTAAATTCTTAGAAAAAAATCACAGATTTACTGACCTAATTGCAATAACAGAGCTTTCCCTTTCTCTGTCATTTTAAACATTTTCTTCTTTTTCCTTTCATATTTCATCTTTCCCCCCCCCCCTTTCTTTTATCTGTTATTGGTTCACCTTCTTTCCTCTCAGAACTAGGAGGGGAGTTGCAGCACTTGTGGTATTAGTGGGTGATCTTCAAATTTGTCTCAGTAAGTCTCTCTGTGTCTCTGTTTGCCTCCAGTGACCCCTCTCAGCCCCACGCACTGCTGCCTTCTTGCAATACAGTATGACCTTTTCTGCAGCAGTTCTGGAAAAGCTGTTCCGTGATATTTCATTCTGACTCAACCGTCTTGTCCATCTGTTGACATGTTTTGATCTCTGGAGGTTTTTTCCTTGATTATCTCAACTGTTGGTATCTACTTTGCACTCCTTTGATCTTTCTCCCTTTTCTCTTGTGTCTACTTACCTTAGTAGATCCATATGCCTACTTAAAAGAGACACTGACAGCCTGTCTTGCAAACAGGAGAACCATTTATGTGGCCAGCTTTTGAACCTGGTGCAAGTCGGTATGACCATCTCAATGCTCTTTGTTTGCTGGGGCAATTCTCTTATTGTCACCACGCCCAGGCTGCCCCATGGGCTGCCTTCCCCTCCCCCGGCCTACTGGAACCAGCAGAGCCCTGAGGCCTTCGCTAGCCCCCATCCGCTCATGTCCATATCTGGATTTTGAGCATAATTTAACATTAGAGTTGCTTGTTACGGAAAATGACAGGCTGTCTGTCACTGAAAACCTTGAGGAGAGGCTTTCTAAAATGTGCCCTCAATGTCAGCTGGCTGCAAGGCAGGAATCCCTGCATGGCAGGGGTTCGTTGTCTGAGAAGCCTGAACCATTGCAGTGATTCCTTTCCCGTCCTAAAAATCTGCCTAGGAAATCCTGCATCCACAGCAGTCAATGGCAGCCCTGCCCTGGTTTCACAGCCTATGACTGTGCAGGGCTTTTTCTCCACTTTCTTCACAACGACTGTCTTTCCTTCTTCCCTCCCACTGGGAAAAGCAAGCTATATCTGAGAGAGACAGAGACTAGAGGGGCACCGAGCACCTCCTTTCTCTCTTAAACAGAAATGTACACTTTTTAATAATGTAATCCCAATTAAAAACATACCAATTAAAATGGGCTTTTTAGTAGGTCCCTAGGGAAAGTGAGCCATAATTCACATTAAAATGTAAAGCTTCAGAAGCAGGAAGAGCTAGGTGCATTGCAAGTGCCCAAATATTCAGTGATTTTAATTACAGTGGAAACGTCATAAATTGCTTTGTGCCACAATCCATTATTAACAGCTTAATGAATATCACTGCTGCCTGTTTTAAACTGCTCCATGATGAAAATTATTGTCAGCATTTCAGTTGCGAACTCTGATTTTTAGCATGTTTGTAACTTGGCCCCTTAAAAAGGAGAGGAGGGTGAAAGTCTGAAGGCTTGGCTTTGGGTCTGGGTAAGTTCTGCTGGCTGCAGAATCCGAAGAGAGAGACAGGAAGAAAGATGGAGCTTTTGTGTGTCACCAGTATTGGGGCTGGCCAGGGGTTATATCTGCTCTTTGCGCGTTTAAGAGCAATGTCATAGCTGTTCTTTGGGCATGCAAAGGGCCCTTATAGAATCATAGAATGGTTTGGGTTGGAAGGGACCTTAAAGCTCATTTACTTCCAACCCCCTGCCATGGGCAGGGACACCTTCCACTTGACCAGGTTGCTCAAAGCCCTGTCCAACCTGGCCTTGAACACTGCCAGGGATGGGGCAGCCGCAGCTTCTCTGGGCAACCTATACCGGTGTCTCATCACCCTGATGATGACCTCTTCCTGATATCTAATCTAAATGTACCCTCTGTCAGCTTAAAGCCATTCCCTCTTGTCCTATGGCAAGCTGGGGGGTCACCAGAGCACAGGGCTACCTTTACATATGCTGTTTCACTGCACAGTACCCAGTACGCTGGAGTTTGGGGCATCTGCTCAGGAGTAAAGGGAAGCAGTTGTGTGGCAGCCCATGATCAAGTATGCTAAAGAGCTTAATTTGGAGTGAGCAAAGTGCAATTTGGTTCAAATTTTCCAAGTTTTAGCTAGCAAAAGCTGATTCGAGGTATGGAATTAGGCAAGTCTCTTTGGAGCACGGAAATATAAACAAGGATTGTGCTCAGATTTCAGGGATGAAACTTTTTTTTTTGGACAGATATTATGGCTGCAATTGTGCTAATGTTAAGATGCTATATGTTGTGTATTTATAGTAAACTGGTACCTTTCCCCTCCTCCTTTTCAGAGCATCTTAATATTTCAAGGATAAAAGTTCTTATTAGGAATGCTATTATTTTAGATGCTAACAGCAGGTATAGTGGGCTTATAGGTGTGCCCCATTGAAGTGTAAAGCCGTAGGGATTTAGATAGCCATAGTCTGGCTTCTACGAGATTTATTATTTATTGTGGGTGTTCTGTTTTCACTTTGCACTTGATTGTGTGGTCTGACCAGAGGGTCACAGTTCCCAAAGTGGGGTTACTGGCACGTGTTTGACAAGATCTTGACAAGATCTGAGTGAGATGCAAGGTGGATCTCAGGACAGAAATGACTGGGAACTGCTCTTCTGATTCAGGATTCAGAGAAGTCACAAGTGCCTGGATAGGATTAACCTGATTCCTATGAATGTAACTGATGTCTTGGGTTTTGCTATTATTATTCTGATTATGTTTTCCTGGAAAGCAACAAAAGCATGCTCGCTTTCACCATCTCAGACATGTCAGCATTACTCATAATGATGTTAACTTGCACCCTGCCAATTACACAGAGCTGTCCCTGTTCATTATATCAATAATTACACATAGGATTATTGTATATTTTTTCCTTGTGAAAAATCTTTCATTGTCAGAGGAGTAATGATCCCTGTAAGTTTTTTAAGTATTGCTCAGTCAGGGATATATAAGATGTGGGACATGTCCTCATATTTTTGGGGAGAAAGACAGCTGGTATTCTGGTATGCTGTTGATATTCATGTATTTCTGAAGTTGTAATTGGTTTTTTTTAGCTTGACTTTAGGAAGCATTCCAGACCACAGAGCTGCCTGATTGTCATTTTTCATGAATCCCTGTACTGGCAGAGCACAAAGTGGCATGAAATATATAAAATGCCATCTAATTTTACTTTTGTTCTGTAATTCACACACACACATGCTTCTTTTGTGTGTTTATCAGTGTGCACAAAATGCATATATTTGCGAGATAATAGCTGTGTAAATATTAGAAAGTCATATTGAAACTCTGTGAGGGAAAGGAGATCGGGGGAGAATCCTTCCTGCTACCAAGGAGCCATCTATTGGATAAAACCCATAACTGAACTGAGCATCCATGGAATTGCAGAGGATAACACAATTTGTTATTGGTCACTGGGTGTCTCAAAATAATCCTTTTCTTCTCAATGCTGATTTTATACCCACTGCGTTAGAGACCTGTGCCCCTTCATGCACGTAAGTGGAGATCAGATATAGAGGCCATTTATGTAATATTGGTAAAAGCCAGTTTAATATAGCTGAAGATCCAGGATAAATCCTAATGTACAGCGCAGGTGTGATTATGGATGGATAAGCCAGCTGCAGGATTGCCTGGCAGCAGTGGAGAGCCATTGGTCAGAGAAGTAATAGAAAAGAGAAGTGTTTTTTCTCTGTTATTAATAAAGAACATAAATAACATTAACTGTACTTTTTTATACTGGTACATTTCATTTACATCAGTCTCACAGACATAATTACTTTAGTTAAAAAAAGAAATTAATTTTTTTTTTTTAGTTACCCAGAATTACTTAAGCCTATCACAAAACCAAATAATGAGGTGTTCCTTGCATCAAAACATATGCAATCTATATGTAATGTGATGCAGAAAAAAAGGATCTTGAACAAACCATGGGGAAGGCTGAGGGACAGGATGTGAACGGTGAATTCCCAGGATGGCCCTGAAATGTCCTGATGGCTCTTCAAAGTGAGTGGTAGGGCTTTGCAAGCATGTTGAAGAGAGCATATGGGACAGAAAGAACAAAGGATAAAGAAGCAATAATGAGATTCCTGTGCATTTTCTTGAATGTCAGGCAACAGCTAAAACCAGAACTGATTATTAATCAGGGATTAAATTTAAGCAAATACAATTATAATCTGTGGCAAATAGAAAAGGAACAGAGGGCTGCCTGCAACAGCAGTTTTAGTCTGCAGTTTGAGTCAGCAGAGGGCCAAGCTTCTGGGTATCAGACCCTTAGCCTAAAACACTCCCTTCCTGCATCCTCCCTTCCTCCTGCAAATAGCAGAGGGGAGGAGTGTCGGATGGTTTGCTGGGAGTCCAGATAGACTTTGGGAGAGGATGTGTGCATACAGTGTGCAGCAGGGTGGTCAGCTCATTGCTGATTTGGGAGTCGGTGTCTATTCCACACACTGGCGTATATGGGGGATCCGTCCTGTTGTTCTTCCTCAGCACCCAGTTATTTCGTCTCTTGCTATATTTGACCAGTGTTGATTCGCATAACCTCACTCCTCCACCTCCAAGCAGCAAAACACATGAGGGGCAGGAGAAACTCTGCTACTGCACACACAAATCTAATGTTTATTGTTTGTACTCCGATAATACCAGGAGTCATTATCAGAGTGTTGTTATCCTGCATATTTTGCAAATACTGAATAAGGAGGTTGCAGTTCCACTGTTACTTGCTACCAGTGTCTCTCGCTCACTGTGATGCAGGGATTAGGAAAGCTGGATGAAATTCTCTATATCCGTTGCATTTTGAGCTGTTTTCTGAGCCTTCCCCACATGTGCATGCAATGGAGGGAGCTGTGGTGGTTGTACTGTCATGCTGTGTTTTGGCCTGAGATGCCAACCAGCTGCCGCAAAGGGCATGACACTTGTTTGCCATTAGACTGAATTTCATGGAGAAACTTAGTGCTTCTTTCATACACCCAGCTCATTCTGCTCAGCCTGGTATTGAAAGGAAAATTCCCCAGAGTCAGAGAAAACAGTCAGTTCATTAGGGGTGTAAATGGACCACGCTGCAGGCAATCCCTTGGTTTTACACTGAAGAACTACTGGAAGTGATTCCAGCTCTCTTAGCAAGCCGTAGGTTTCTCTGTGGGCACACATAATTAATGAAACAGTCAAATAGGTGTGTATCTTATTTTCTGTCTCACATAACTGTAGTGTATCTTCATCCTACATATCACTTCAGCCAAGTTAGGCCTCCGGTTAGGGTTTTTGCAACTTGTAGTCAACAGGTCCATGCACTTAAGATTAAAAGCAGTTTCCTTCTACAAGAGCCATGAAGAGTTACATTAAGCTTATCTCTACTAGAATCAGTTCTTTGCTCTCTCTCCATTCACTAACAATTAGATCTGAAATTCACATTTATTTTCATCCCTGGACATCCCTGGACTGTGTGGGAACATCTTGAGAAGGTGGCTGTTGTCTTTCAAGATGTAAACCCTGTAGTGCATTTGCAGCAGTTTAAGCTGAAGGGAGATGGATCCCTAACAAAATCTCAGTTTTAAGAACTCTCCCCCTGCTTGATTTTCAGGTTGAAATAGGCTTGCCCATGCCTCTGTAAGTTACTAATGCTCTTACTTTAACTTTGCGTTTTGAAGGTCAGAAAAGTGCACAATTTTTGAGGAAGAAACCAGCAATACCTGAGCGCTCTTCTCCCCCACTTCATGAATGGAGGCACTAGTGTGGGAAAATAATTTTGTATTTTTTAGCAGTATGATTTTTCTGTTATCAGCATGTTTTGTTAAAGATCTACTGAAGTAATATATCTATAGAGAGAGACACATAAACAAGTACAGGTTGCAGAGTCTCAGATGTTACAGGTGTAGCTGGGTGAAATCTCATGATCTGCAATGACTCACTGAAGGAGGAGAAACATCTCCAGTGATGAAAATGGTTCATTTCTGAGGTGGACTGCCTGAGGAGGCTGTGGGAAGCTGGAGTTTGGCTGGGTTTTTAAGAACAGGTTAGACAAACAGCTGTCAGTGTTTGTTTGGCTGATGCTGCCTCATGGCAAGGGGATGGAGCAGATAACTTGCTGAGTTCCTTCCAGGCCCCTTTCCCCCATGTGATGGTGCTTTTGCCTTAAAATCTTTGAGTCTGTGAAAATCTGTTTTCATCCTAGGTCTTAAAGGGTTTTCTGAGATCATCATTAGCTTTTCCTCACAGGGTTTTATGAGATTTGATGTGTGTTATACTGATTTTACAGATGGAGAAGCTGCATCAGTAACAACTGTGTTTTAAAGGCAAAAAAGGGAGTGCAGCTTTAAGCATCCCAGCTTCTGTGGAGGTTAGTGCTTAGACCAGTAATTTGTATCAGCCACTGCAGATTTAGTGGCAAGCTCAGCCAATAAAATTCATGTCATACTTGAATTTAAACTTATCCTTGGTTTTGGTTTGGGGTTTTTTTTGTTTATTTATTTAATTATTTTTTTTAACGAACATTGGTCACCTATAGAAGATATATTTTGTTATCATGTTTAGTACTTTCTATGCTCAGGTGCTTTCATCAATTTGCTTATGTTCCTGCCCTTTCTGGGCATGCTCAGCATTTTTCATATGGCATTTTTGCAGCATTATTGTAGGGAGACTTTTTTTCTTTCAAGTAGAAAAGCAAAGGCATTTCTGTGGGTTCTGACATCAAATGTGGTGTCACTGAATACTCACAGTGCTCCCTCATTGCTGTGAACTACTGCCAGAAACTCGCGTAGGAGTTTAGTGATGATAATATATGAAAATACCAGAACAAGTCCAAAGTTATACAAAATCTTCTCAGTCTGGGGTTTCACTACAAATGTTAAGATAAGGCCAGGCTGGCAAAAGCCCACTTGGCTTTCTACACTGCACTCATGAATATATTTTTCTTTTTGCTTTAAATTTACTCAGATTTTTAATGCAAGTTGTATTGCTTTGTCAGACATGCCTGTCCTCAGATATTCAGCCTATATACGATAAAAACATTACAGTGGTTTCACCAGCTGATGTTAACAAATGCAAACAAAAGAGTTTTTTTATGCCAAGCTGAAAGTATCCCAGCCGCTCTTGAACAACGGCTGTACTCTGCAGTTCAGACTCCAGGTCCTTCCAGAGCTGAGCATCGCCCATGAGAGCATCATAGAATCAAGTAGGTTGGCAAAGACCTTTAAGATCATCTAGTCCAACCTTTACCCCAGGACTGCAAGTCCACCACTAAACCATGTCACTAAGGGTCTCATCTGCACGGTTTTGAACACTTCCAGGGATGGTGACTACCACTTCCCTGGCCAGCCTGTTCCAATGCTTGACCATCCTCTCTATGAAGAAATTTTTCCTAATACCCAATCTAAACCTCCCCTGGTGCAGCTTGAGGCCATTACCTCTTGTCCTATCACTTGTTCCTTGGGAGAAGAGACCAGCCACTCTCTCTTTCCATCTTCCTTTTCAGGTAGTTATAGAGAGCAATAAGGTCCCCCCTGAGCCTTCTCTTCTCCAGACTAAACAACCCCAGTTCCCTCAGCCCCCGGGCATGGATCAAGACCTCAACCTTCAGATGCACAAATTTAAGGGCTGTCAGCTGTGGCCTTCCACTTAATCTCAGCTTCTGGGCTCAAGCAGAAGGCCAAAGGACCACTGCTCTGAAATGTTTTGGGACTGTATGTATTGGCAGACACACTGGCTTTTTTGAGATTTCACGGAGAAACTAAATGAAACCTAGAAGTGGTAGGGAGAGGTGGAATTTGATCCTTTCAAAGCAGTTTGGCAAAATGATAGTTTTAGTGGGACTGTATTTTGTGCTGCTTTTTCAGAAGGATCTGGGTAGCTGCCGCAGTGCTTTACTGGTAACTTCAGGGTGACACAGGTTTGTCTCACCTAAGAAGATGGTTGCTAAATCAAACATACCAAAAGTGATGTGGACATAAACTAATGTAGCAGTGTTTATACCAGTTTGTAGGAAACTGAAATAATGAGAGATGAGAGCTTTCTACCTATTAGATAAGGATTCCTGAAGCTTAGTTTCTGCTTTTTTTGAGCTGCCACCAGAGCATTTGAGAAAGGCTAGAAGGGTCTGCACAGTTTATTGAGAGTGTTAATATATATATTAGCAGCATCACATTTCTGTGACTTTTGCAGCACAGCAAGTGCTTTACAGAATACCAACCAATTGTGTCATCTAGTTTGATTCCTTGATTTGTCTTTAGGTTGCCTTTCGTAGTTCTGAGCTCTTTTGAACACAAAATGGGGAGCTGAACTATCAAGAGTGTTGCAAAATTTGTGTATAGTTTGCAGAAAGCACAACTGAAATCACACCATTAAGAACAAAAATTCCAACTGATACACATTTGGTAGTTTTCCTTTACTAATTTTTGACTTCACCTTGAAGAGAATGGCTCAATCTCTCTACCAAAAGCATAACCCAAGGGTCCCCTGGATTCCCAAAGCAGCATGAATTTGCCTAAAGGTCAGCTGGTATGTCAATCTTACATACGAAAACACAGTTCCCTGTTTAGGATGGAGGAAGCTGGAGACGTCCCCCACCCCCCAGGTCCCTTGCCTCCTGTGAGAAAAGTCATGATAGATCACACATATGAGAGATATATCTCTCTTTTTCTGACAGCTGCAAAATTTAAAAGCAGTGATTTGAGGAGGGGTGATAGAAACTGCTGGATTGGACTTCTCCAGTATAGCACACATCTATTCTTTCAGTGTGTAGCACGTAGCCAGCTTGTTACGGTTCTGTGCAGAATGATTTCTCTGCATGGCCAGGTGATGTTTAAGGAGACTAATGAGAGGAATGATACAGCCCAGAACACTGGTGTCAGGAAATATATTGCAAGATGTCTATCTTGGGGAAGCTGTAAGCGGGGCTTGTCTTATTATATATTTCAAAGGAGATGTCTGTGTCACCACCAAGTTAGACATGCACCCTGTCCCATACTGCATTCAAATTAGATTTTTTTCTTTTTTTGAGTAGCTTTCCATTCAGTTTTCATTAGCTTAATGATAGGCTCTGTGTTGTATGGGGGCAAAACAAGAGTCAGTCTCATTGGCACACTATTCTTTTGAAGCAGGAACTTGTTTCTGAGGCCATTGTAATATAACTGTGCAAGTGTCAAAGGACAGGATAGAGGCTATCTTCTTTTTGTGGCTTCTGCTTTTTGTGAGGAAAATCAAACAAATGTTCCCAATGGAAAAAGGAAGCCAGCAGCTGTATGTGATGACCAGAGAATGTTTTTGTGCAGTGACATTGTCAGTACCTGGTCTGTTGTCAAACTGGAAAAAAAAATGCCTTTTTTTATCTCCTGCTGTCAACCAAAGTGGAGAAAACCCCTGTGAATTTTCGTGAGATACCTTTTCCTCATTTCCAGCACTTAACAATCCAATTATATATGGTTTTATGCTAGTGTTTGCCTCTATTGCCATTGTTAGGTTTTTGAGTCAGAGTGATTTTTCCATCCTGATGGTGCAGAAGAAAAATATGTTTCATTATGACTGGTTATAACCCTGGAAATCTTTTCTCTCGCTTGGGTTGATGACAATTTTTTATGTTGCATTCTGTACTGATGCCTAAAGTGAAGTAGAATGAACCATAAGGAAGAGAAGCTTTGCGAAAATATAACCCTTTCCACTGTGCAGAATTATCTTGCAAAAAGCTTGTATCTTTCTAATTTTATATGTTGGGGTTTTTTCCCTACTATTATTCAAGTAGTTTTTACAAATGAATGTTGTTTTCGTAAGATTGTTTATGAAGCCATTGCTCTTAGCAATCCCTGCTCACCTGTGAACAAATTGCATGGTGCAGATAAGGAATCTAGTTGTTTCTCGATAGGGTGACCTTATAAACAGATTCTGCAGCAAGGCAAGCTTTTAAATTCCTAACCAAATATATTAAGTGAGTAATAAAAACAGCTCCTCAAAATGGCCACAGAGGCATTTCAGAGCACATTCTTGGGAATATGCACTTGTGCTACCATCCATTAAGTTTGCTTTCAGCAAAAATTCTCATGAATGAAATTTTATTCACTAGTCATTATGATTAGTACTTTACTATCATAACAATAACCAGATGTTTTGTATAAGGCCAGAACCTGATTTTGTCTAAGACTGGAGAAACATCTTATAGTGTCTCCAGAGAGTGTATTGTCTAAATATAAGACCAGACTCAGCTAACAGCTCATGACTGGGAATTGCAAACCCTCAGAGAGCAGGATGAATGCAGAACCATGCCAAATGTTATACCATTTGAACTACAGTATGTTACAGTGTTACAACTCCACTGAATATGAATGCAATTAGACATTTCTATGTTATAAAGGTAGTTTTGGTGATGATGATTAGTCTTATGGATAAAAGGGAATATCTCTACAGATGCAGTTCATTACTGTGAAGGACTAGTTTATACACACACTAATGATCACACTGGAACTGGACTGTCGTCTTGGTGGTTTTATTTAAGAAATGGCCTAACCCAAATATATATACAAGGAAAATCCCTAGATTTTAGGTTATATGAGAGTTAGACTCTGAGTCATGCAAATACATGGACTCCCAGAGTGTGAATAAAGCCCTTCCTGGAAAAATTACATGAGATTTTTAGCTATGCACAGCTAGAGTACCTGTGAAGTCTTGTTTCCTTCAGTCTAGAGGAACATAAAGGAGCAGAGGTATCCTATCACACTGGAGAAGCATGACTGTGGCAGGGCAGTTACAACTTTGGGCTTGCTAGGTTAGAAATGAGAGACCAAGGAAGCATGGCCAGTTTGAATATGGAGATGGTGGCTAAGTCTAGGCACAAGGAAGTATTTTCAGATCCGAAGCTGTTTTACTGAGCATAATGTAATTGATGTTGCTTTGTGTGCCTTCACTTACTAGAGAAAAAGTATGTATTCTGTGCCTTGGAGGCGATGCAGTTTGACTGGCTGATTTGTAAAGTCCTTCAACGTGCAGTGGCTGACACTGGCTACTGTCTGGAGCATTGATTCTTGGGTGCGCCAGGGTGCAAGATGTTCTATGGTCATGGGTACAAGGTACATAATGTACATGTGCAAAATGAAAAGGTTCTCTGGGGTGGAGGGAAGGAGCTGTTAAAAAGTCAGCGTGCCTGTTGAAAAGTCAGTGTGCCAATCCCTTCTATTACTCAAATCTCAAAATAACCATGCCTATCTGCCTGTAGATCAGACAGAACAGTTTGTTGGCAGCAGAGCTAAGCACAGGACATTAAGTATTTCTCCTCTTTTGTTGTCTTACTGCTCTCTTTTCTCATGTCATGTGAAAGAAAGCAAATAATCTGGTTAAGTCCTTTGACATTTATAATTAATTAGCCCTTCCTTACTCTTATCGTGTTTGCCTGTCCTTTTCTCTGGCTTTTCCATTTTCTGCTTTATCTCTCAATGATCAGATCCAAGAAATCATTCAAATGATTTCTTTCTAACTGATAAAAGCAGCTTTACAGCCCTTTTTTTTTCCCTTTTGAAGAAAGACTTGGTCCCTTCTTTTGTCCATCCCACTGCACAAGTTGTCGTGTTCTGGCACTGCAGTCACATCTAAGACCTTGAGCTATCATATATTCTGTTGGTATTTGAGGAATTAAAAATCAATCACATAGCCTTATGGCTTAGGTTCAGCACAATTCTATTATGCCCACTCCCAAAAGTCAATTCAAACCTTCTGGGTTATATTTCAAAGCCTAATCAAGCTTGCTGTCCAGACTGGTTTGGACTTAATTCACTCTTGTCCATAGGTCTGTTTATTAGAGGGTTTTTTTTATCAGAAACTGGCTTGAAAAAAAGTAGTTTTTATAACAGTAGAATCGTTCAGTGGGCATTTTACAAAAAGAAGCCACCCAGATAGGTTTTATGGTAGAAAACGCTTACTGTTGTAATGCATTTCTGCAAATATGTTTAAAGATATCTTTTTAAAGAAATGCTATGTTGGTACAAGTGTTCATAAATGTACTTTGTCATAAGAAGATGCACCAGTTTACTGAGATCATTTTCTAGTCCTGTCTTGTTGAGCTGGTACAGAAATTACTTATTTTTTAATTATTGTAGATGCAGCCCTAAACCTAGATGCTGACTTTCATGCTTTGGACCACGCGAACAAATGAGGATGGTGCCTCTAAGCAGATGGGCCAACTTCCTCCAAGCATGAGTTGTGCTACCACCACTTGGCAGGCACACGTGGGACTGTAGCATGACTATGTCAATCACCTTATTTCCAGCAAGTGCCAAGAACTCACCCTGAGAATGAAAGCAGCTCTATATGGATCTGTCCATTAGCAGTCCTCAGTGAAAATATATACCTCTTATGTGTTGGGAGCAGATCAGTCTCATCCTACTGGGGAGAAAGCAGTGACAGGCTCTTAGCAGGGGCATTTCAAGTTGATTTATAGAAGTCTCCTCATTAAATGAAGGGCTGGTGGCCACTCTATGGGAGTCAAGTGCAGTATAAATAGGAAACAGCTCTCTCCTTCAACACCCCATGGGTAAAGGCATTGCTCTTCATGCTTCTTCTCATTCTGTGTTCTGCAGAGGCGCAGAGATTTTCTCCAGTGGATGCTTGACTCCCGTGACTCAGCTGACTCCCCAGCAGCTGGGTGTTTTGATGTGATCAGTCCATCTGCTGCTTCCAGACAGAACGAGGTGCCTCTTGCTGGCAGGGCCCCATCTGAAAAGGTTCAGAAGACACTAACAGAGGACGAGATAGCAGGCCAAGCTTTCCTGTTCCTGATTGCTGGGTATGAGACCACCACTAGCACACTGTCCTTTGCCACATACTTACTAGCCACCAACCCAGAGTGCCAGGAGAAGGTTCTTCAGGAGGTTGATGAGTTCTCGGCAAAACACGTGAGTACGATGTGCTGGTGTGGAGCTTCATGCAGGGAGCAAGACAATGTGAATGTTGTCGTGCCAATGTGGCACATGCATGGCCCCTATTTGTCTCAGTTAAGTGTGCATATATTAACATTTTATTCATATTTTCAGTCAAAAAAAAATCTAAATTAATATGTATTGTCTAGGGTTTTTTGGAAACTGTTAAATAGTGTCACTTTACAGCAACTGAAGAGATGGCCAGGAAACTTTTTTGCGTAGTGAAAGCTTAATATTTACAAAATATTTTACACTATTGAAATAAACCAGCTGTCCTCAGACTTTTAAAACTACACTTTTCTATTTTTTTTTTCCTCTTGTCCAGATACTTTTATTGGTTTTGTGGTCAATTTTATTTACCAGTCTTTGTAAGGACGTAAAGGGCTTTCTTAAAAACCATGAACTGCAGAGTTTTGCTTTATATGTTCATCCTTCTTTTTCTTCAGCAGCAGAATATATGTGTATGCTACCAAAAAAAAAAAAAAATCACAATATCTAATTCTCTTATGCTATGTTCACATTATTTCCTTTTCACTATCTGCATATATTTATGTTTTCTGGATAGCTGTTGATAATATTTTGTATATCTGGCAGACCATGCAGCAGGCATTCTTCCACCCTACACTTTGCACAAGTTGTTAGCTATGCGAATTCAGATCAAGGGTCTTTTTCTATTCATGAATGCTTTTATAATGGATCACGAAGCTGACAGGAATAAAATGACACCAGGCATGGCTGTCTTGCAGGATTTTAGCTGCTGGATTTGCATGCTGAAAGCCTTAACTACAGTTTTGGAAGTTTCATACTTTTTATGCATTCCATCCTCTGTGTTGTACTTACAGAAGAAGAAAAGAGTTGTATAATTTTCTGCTTTGCTGGTAATAGAAAATTCTTGACTATGCAACATGTGCCCATTCAAAAGCTAACGTTTCCCTCCTTTTGCTTGTGCAAACATAGAAGCCAGGATTTGTGTACACAGAAAATATCTTATTTTGTCTTGCATGATGAGTTTCTGAGCATGGAGGTGCTCTGTCTAAGATTGATTTTGCTCTGAGGGTGCAGATGAATGACAGCAGTCGAGGTTAGGATATGCAGTCTGATCCACGGAGCTTTTATTGGTGTGTGCTTCATACCTCTGGTGTGAGTTAACTCAATACAATGAAACCATTGACATGTTATGTTCTAACCTATAGGTCTTGGGTTATATTCTTAGGTTATTAGCTCTACAACACCCCAGCTGGAGCGTATTTACTTGTTTCATTCAAATATGTCGGACCAAATTATGCCTTCGTATCTGGGTAGTTCACACTACTTCCGTAAGGCCTGTAAAGATGTGAGGGTGCAACTTGCCCTGGAGTTATGTGCAGTTTACAGGTGCACTGGTAGCAGAGTGGCACATAGAAACCCCTATTATGCAGCCCCAAGGAAAATATGGTTCATCTCCTCTCCAGTTCCTGAAAACTGACAGACTAAGAAACCAAAGTGAAATTGCCAGGAGAGGTACCCAGTATGATAGGTACGTGATGCATTCATATCTGTCTGTAGATGGGGATATGAATTAGTAAACTTTTCCATGTAAGCGCATAGAAAGCTGACTGCAAGCAGTTGTTAACTGGCCAATTGCTTACAGACATTTCACATAGGGAGACCATGTATAAGGCTGTTGTCTACATTAACAAGTAGTGTGCTCCTGTAGACACATATTTGTTATCTAGCACAATTGATAGTGAGGACTATTGGGTGCAGACTTTACACACCTTAGGGGTTAAGGGTTTATTTTGGATTAGTTAGAGTCTGGCCCTGTGTACCAAATTCCCCCTAGAAGCTGGACCAATATTCTGGTTTAGTTCCAGTTAAAGAAGGCTTTTCTGTGCGCTTGGCAACTGCAGTGTGAACCAGTGCAAGAGACTTGCATGTGAGTGTGCTCCTGATCTAAGCTAGAGAACTAAATGGACCCTATGTTGTGTATGGTCTGTCTGAGCTGTCACTTACTATTAGTAGTATTTCCATAATAATCTAATTCAAACTTGTAATGCTTGACTCTCTTGGTTTTCTAGCAGGAATATTTTGCTAATAATTTCAGCTTTTGCAGTATCTCGGAGAGGTTGTAGAGCTAGGGACACTCGTGGCAGAGAAACTAAAACTTGGTGTAGAGAGATGGCGCTCAAATGAGGTGAATTATTTTTGCAAGTCAGCACTGTACACAGTCTGTGTGGTGCCTCAATCCAAACTGGTGGCGTCATCCCAAACCATGCTGTCCCATGTCATATATTCATTGGAAGTACCATGTAAATCACTTCCCCATACTTTACTAGTTTAAGCTTTAGATGATGCATATATGGCTGTATGGCCAAGGAGAAGAGGGAGAGAAGGCTAATTATTTATCTGCTGTCCTTGATACCAGGAAATTCATAGATCTAATCTGTGCAGGCCCATCCTTCATAAGATTTTCTATTATAAACAGCTCGTGATTTGAGTGGAGACAATGCACTGCCTAAGGAGCCCATCCCAGAATAAGGAAAAAGGCGCAGCAGTTCAGTCCCCTTAGTGACTGTAATTAACTACTTTTAGCCTAGAAAATAAGATCTATGGGAACGGTTTGCAAGTTACGGGAGCAGAAGCTATTTTAAAACTGGGTATATATAGATGCTCTGTTCAGTTGTCATGCAAGGGAGAGGAAGGGAGGGGACATAGCAGCTACAGACTCACAGTTATAAAGTCAGTTGCTAAGAAATTTCATTAGGTTATTGCTTGTGCTCAGCACATCAGCTTCACTCTTACGAAGGTGCTTTGCAGTTTTCGGAAAGGAAAGGCTTTAGAAAGCCAAAACATGAAGAATGATATGGTCAGGTTGTTTAGACAGGTGGTAGAAGACTGCTCTGATTTGCAGACATGCAACTGTTAAACACAGTACCCTCTTCAGCCAAATTTATACTCAGGTAATTATAACTACAAAATGCTCTCCACCATGTCCCCTTTCCTTCCTCCAACCATTTTAGTTGCCTCATGCAATGTGTTTTATTGCCCTAATCTGTGGTGCAGAGCTGTGGTCTGGTTTTACAGCAGCTGCTGTGTATCGTCGCAGAGATGGCTGTACTTTGGTGGTGGACAGAGTGATTTATACACTCATTTACTAAAGTTTATAAAGACATGTGAGACCCATCTGAGAAAAGATGCTATAAAGGACAGGCGCAGTTCCAGGTTTTTTGGCACACCAGTTAAAAACTCAAAGCACAGTGACCTTGTGATAGCCAATAAAGAGAGCAAGGTTGCTCCATCTGGACATACAGCAGTATTTTGGTGGCTCTGGGTGTTGTACTTGAGGATACCCCAGAGTTTGCTCTGATCTTCATCTGCCTTACTTGTACAGTGGACACCTTAGCAGAATGGGACAATAAAAATGGGAAGGAGAAAGCCAAGGCACTGCTGTGATAGAGATCTCTGTGCTAGCTTGGCACAAGCTGCTGTGGTGTGGTGCAGAAATGCAAGGTTAGGTGCTGGACGTGATCTAGCCCCAGTGCTGTGACAGGAGCTGGGAGCCTGGAGGAGAGGTAGATCTGACTGACCATCTTGTACTGCTGTGTTGTGCCTAGCCAACTTTGTGTCAGAGCTCTCCTGGGAGACCTCTCTACCTCTCTCCACCACTCTGTCTGAATAACACTGTAGAGATGGCACTTCCAGGCAATTGTCCTTAGAGAACAGTGCCTGAATCTAGTCATGGGTTGTCATTTCTGTGGGGTTTTTTTACCTCAGGACCTTCCTCATCTGTTCACTGAGGACTTTTTAGGTCTTCTCTTGGCTGATAGCTCAGTGTGGAGGCTTGATGATGTCTCTTTCCCTGAAAGTGAGAAGAGGCATCTGGTCCATTTCAAAGTCTGACAAGCAGGGGAAACGTCTATCCTCGGTTATCGTAGAGGTCTGGACACACAGGTTATTGCCCTCCTCGCCTCTGTCTGGATCTTTGGAATGTAGGGTAAGGGAGTGCACAGCTTTTCATCATCTCTGGGGAAGCAGAGAGACAGGGTACTTAGTGTGCCTACTGTTCTACTGTCACTACACACTGCATCTACCTGTGAATCCCTGCATCTGCTCCAACTGCACTGGGAAAGACAAGTTTGAGCGTAATTCCTGTAACAGATGAACTGAAATTAAAAACGTAGAGACCGACCTGGCCCTCATTGTCACCTTGGGGGTGTAGTATGTGCCCTGTGAAGGGCCATCCACTGAAAACAAGATGCACCTATTTGCTGCAAGCTTGTTGCTGAATGTGCAGCTTGCTTTGGTACCGTGAAGACAAAATAAACGAGATGAAAAGACAGTTAAATGTGAGCTAGTGGGGGCAGGATGCCTACATCTGTGTGTGCATAAGAGAGTATTGCATTTTGCAAAGACCACAGGTCTGTTTCCAGGACAGCAGAGAAGGGTCAGATCTTCAGAAGGTTGTAAACTGGCATGTGTTTGGTATTAGTACAGGTTTGCTGATATGCATCAGTAGAGAAGCTAGCCTGGTATATACCAGTAAAAGGACGTGGGGAGCAGGGAGGAAGGTTGCTATTTCAAGACCGAATTATTTTCATAGCATTTGTGGCTAACCTTCCCTAAACTGCTAGAGGTTATAGAGTTGTGAAAGAGATGTTTTATCCGCATTAACCAGGTGACAAGGAGTACACCCATGGTCTTTGCCCTCTCCATTTCAGTAAAAAATGATCCCTGTATGGAGTTGTTAAAGAGCCCTTCAGAAGACATACATTTATGAACAGTTTTTGAGCTTGTGACTGATGATTTTGTTGTAGAAGCAAGTTGATTTTTATTTGTGTGTGTGTGCTTAGCAAAAGCATAGCAAGCCTGCAGCACACATTCGTTCTGAGTAGATGGACACTTGAATCTGAGTGCCACTGCACTCTGACCTGCTCTATGTGTTTTCTCCTAAGTCACAGTGCTTAGGGCATGAAAAATCACTGCATCTTCCACACTGGGGATTCCCTTAGTATGAAGCCTCTCTTTCTACCTCTCCCCATTTGAGCATTTAAATGTCTTCCTCCTCTCAACCCTGAGTCATTCATAATTATAAATTAGATTTTGTTGTTTTTTATGGGACTGCACAGTTTTAGACAGGAAGAGCAGTGGCACAAAGTAGATTGCAAAAACATAAATGATCAAGTTAACTTCTCATAAGAAGTTATTTGTTGCCCTTAGGTGAAACATGGTAAGTGTTGCAAAGTAAACAGATCAGGCTAAACCACTGAAATGAGGTAATTTTCTTGAGGGAGGGAAAGCAAGTATGTTTTGGGGCAGCTAAGGAGGGCATAAGAGGTATAAGAATGGACTGCTCTGTCTCCGTGTAATAAAGAAATGCATGCTTGAAGGTGCTGACTGTAGAGACATCTGGAGCCAGGAGCACCCTGAATTCTAATTGAAGCTTCAGGCTTGTGAGGTGGGCCGATGCCAACCTTATGAAGTTTAACCAAGCCAAGTGCAAGGTCCTACACCTGGGTCGGGGCAACCCCAGGCACTGCTACAGGCTGGGCAGAGAAGAGATTCAGAGCAGCCCTGCAGAAAAGGACTTGGGGGTGTTGGTTGACGAAAAGCTTAACATGAGCCGGCAGTGTGCGCTTGCAGCCCAGAAAGCCAACCGTATCCTGGGCTGCATCAAAAGAAGCGTGACCAGCAGGTCGAAGGAGGTGATCCTGCCCCTCTACTCTGCTCTTGTGAGACCCCACTTGGAGTACTGCGTACAGTTCTGGTGTCCTCAACATAAAAAGGACATGGAGCTGTTGGAGCGAGTCCAGAGGAGGGCCACGAGGATGATAAGAGGGCTGGAGCACCTCCCATATGAAGACAGGCTGAGAGAGTTGGGGCTGTTCAGCCTGGAGAAGAGAAGGCTGCGTGGTGACCTCATAGCAGCCTTCCAGTATCTGAAGGGGGTCTACAAGGATGCTGGGGAGGGACTCTTCCTTAGGGACTGTAGTGGTAGGACAAGGGGTAATGGGTTCAAACTTAAACAGAGGAAGTTTAGATTAGATATAAGGAAGAAGTTCTTTACAGTAAGGGTGGTGAAGCGCTGGAATGGGTTGCCCAGGGAGGTTGTGGATGCTCCATCCCTGGCGGTGTTCAAGGCCAGGTTGGACAGAGCCTTGAGCCACGTGGTTTAGGGCAAGGTGTGCCTGCCCATGGCAGGGGGGTTGGAACTAGATGATCTTAAGGTCCTTTCCAACCCTTACGATTCTATGATTCTATGATTCTATAATAATGTACTGCGCACTCTCCCTTATAGACAATCATGTTTTGCATTAACAAATGGGAAGATTTGGTACTTACAAGTTTTGGGTTTTAGCTCATATCTACATGAACCTCTCATTACTTAAAGCACCACATGGAAGAATTGCATTAAAGGCCTAGTGCTGGTTACAGAACCTGAGATGCATTGTTGCACTGATACGCAAGGCTGCAGGGGGTCTCTGCTAACCAGAAGAGGTCTGGTGAAGGACAGAGTGGCAGCTCACTCCTCCTTGTTGCTCACGCCTAGGAATACTTTCAGAACCCCTGACAAAGGTGCAGGAGAGCACAGGAGTCAGGACTAGTAAATAAAAGTAAATAGGTGAAAGGGCAGCTATTACTTTAAAACATCCAGTAGAGACTGCAAGACCAACTGGGTTTTCCATTCTGTTTTTAAAATGCCATGTACAGCTCTTATTTATCACTGCTTGATATGATCAATGTGGAGGGGAATGAAGAGGAGGATAAGCCCCAGCATGTCTCTACTCCATCAAATTTTCCTACCCACACAATGCACACAACTTATTCAGTGCTGGTGTGGCTTACCAACATTTTCACCACCGGCTAGAGCCCGTAAAGTTTAAAGAAATGTCAAAGTCCTGCCATACTCTTTCTCTCTTTAAATGGAGATTTATTGGTCTTTAATAGAAAGAAATCTTCTGTTCTCATAAATACTTTTCTGTTGCTCTAAGGCCCAGGAATATTTTCAATATGTCTAATTGAAAATGTTGACCAGACTATGTTTCAACTGTATTCCTTCACGTCAATAATATTGAATGATGCCAGCCCAAAGTAATTTCAATTCATAGTTTCATTTATGAAAAGGTACACTTTAATTCCATTTTAACTGCTGTGTGTGGTCATTTGTGAGTGGGCCGGGTTGATCGGGATTGATACATAAGCTCCTCCTTTATGATTTACGACCTGTAATTTACCAAACATACCAGGTGTGGCAGTTGCTCCTCTGGGGTAACTTGGCACTTGATCCTTTACTTGAGTAGAGTCATACTATTTTGCGCTGGCTTGTGATTCTGTTCTTTGCATTGAAGAGCTCCTTCACTAGTATCTCTGCAGTCTAATAGAGATGTCTTGCTGTAAAGAGATTTTGCTAGTTCAAAATTTTCCTTTCCCATGAAATTCCCAGAGACCAGTGAGAGGTAGAACCATTTTTATGGCATCTCTGTACCTGATTGAGTACTTTAGACTTTTAAGCTGTTTATGAAGAGAATCTCCTTGGCAGCACAGACTGCTTTCTCTGAGCATTAGTGAAAATGAGAGGTGAAAGTCAGAGAGATGGCATTGTCAGGGAATTACTACAACAATTTGCATGAGTTTCATGCAGTATCTCAAGGCACTATGCTCTCAGAAGCTTGCAACTACAGAGACTAAGCTTCACTAAGCAAATACTGCTGACGGTGGAGGCTTGCATTTGTCAAGGGAGACTGAATTGTAAATAGTTTGCAGAAAAAGTCCACAGAAGAGAGCTGCTGTTACACATGCATACACATACATGCACAAAACATATAAAACCAGTAAGCACAGCCAATATTGGTTGGTGTTGCTGTTTATTCTGCTGAAGGAAATGAAGCTCTTTTTGATTTATTTTCTTAAGAAGGTGTTGCAGAGCCTCACATCATTCACAAGTGGCAGCTGTCAGCAATCAGTTTTGTTAATAAATAAAAAGATGCTTTTAAACATGTAGAGGCTAAATGCTGTTGGGTTATATTTCTGCAGTTCTTCATACAATTGCCCAGTGTCTGAAATCAGTTAATTATCTTTGTCTCGTGGTGCTTCTGTACATACAGGTTAAAGATTGCTGAGTTAGGATAAGATAATAAACCCTTCTTTGCATTTCCCTCCTTCTCTTAGTATCTACTTAGAATCTACTGATTGTAATGCAGGCAATTGGAATGCAGGCTTTGGACTCATGAGACCCAAAACCACTTTTCTTGGGAGGAAGTTATTATGGTTCCAAACTCTCCTACTTTCAACACTGAAGGAACTCTGAGACTCAGGGCTTTGATCTCTTTACTGACTTGTGTCTCTGCTGTAGAAGAAGAGGTAGCCTGAGAAAGCTCTTGAGCCCAAGCCCTCCTCATGTTCACCCAGTTTGCCACAAGTCTGTTCCTAGACTCAAACATGGAGGGGAAGCACCTAGAAGGAAAGCTTAGGCTCAGTTTGCTCACTGCGCAAACTTTAGCAGGTATCTCTTTGAATGGGTTGCCTTCTGTCCCAGGCACCCTCACAGCACCAGCCAGAGTTGTCCTGAAGGCCTTTCTGTGAGATTGCTGTTGCTTGCTCCTGCTTTATAGAAGCTGTGGTTTGTAGTCAGCCACGGTCATCCTTCAGCAGAAGCATTGGCAAGCAGGAAGAGTGTGAACAGCCATGAGCCACACGAGGGCAATTTTTTGCTTACTATGTATCTGTAGTTCTTATACCATATCTACAAGTGTCTGCTCTCTACAGGTACCTCTTAAAAACATAAGCATTTCCTGGAGAGTCAGGTTATTTATAATATGGAAAGAGTTGAGTTGATCAGCTGGTAAGTCAAGGGTGTCTTTTAGAAATGTTTTATCTTTGCTTTTTAGAGAAGTCTACTGTTAGCTTATAGGGACAAAATAAATGTTTTAAATCACAGTGGTATCTTGGCATTGTCCCTTTCCTTGATTTTTTCCAAGAACCCTACCAAGAAGACAACCTGGGTGTGAAAAAACCCTTATTTCTTTCCAGGAGAAATGCTTTCAACAGCTGAGAACCTGTAATTCTATGTGCCCTGGAATGAGGTGTTCCTGAGATGATTAATGTGCCCATATTTCAAGGAACTTTCTGTTGTTGTTGACATTACAGGGTTCATTTGCCCCTCTTCACCAAAGGAAGGCAAAAAAAAAGAAAAAGACCTTTATTTTTCCATTTGTTCCGTTCAAGCTTATCAGTGTCTTGCTCATGAAGACTAATTTATCTTTTGCTTGCAATGTCACATGTTGCTCAGTGACTCTGCCTTACTGCTATTCTTGAGCAAAACTGAGTCTTAGGTAATGTATGCTAGACAGATACTAGTTTTCACCCCTGAATTTTCCTGGTATTTTGCCATCCTCATAATAATTGACCCACTATCACTGCTACAGGGTTCATGTTAAAGAATAAATTTTTCTAGTGACATGGAACATTTAATGGTGAAGATGTTAATAATACAGTACTTTAAATGGGGTTGGGCAGATTACTTTTTTTTTTTTAAGAGAAAGTAAAGGGAAGAATGCTTTTTCCCTGTCTTTTTATTCCTTCCCTCCCTCCATCTGAGGTTTTTATGAAGGAAAGAGCATTATTTGCTTTTAATTTAAGGAAATAAATCACTGCTGAGTAAGAAACTGGTTGCAGTTTTCTTCAGGATTTGTATCCCAACCTCTCCTGTGTACCACTCTGGAAATTATATGGCAATCAACTTGCTTCCCCCAAGGACAGAAAAAAACAAATACGTACAAATATCAATGATTAATCAGTGCTAACTACCAGCATCAGTGTTAACTTTTCATCTACAGATAAGGAACATTTTTGCAGAGTGGAGCACAGTTCCAGGTAGACTTGGTAGAACAATTTTTGCATTGGACAGTCCAGCCTGGCAGAAGTAAGCAGATAAACTTAAACCACAGTAAATAGCACCACCCCCCTCCACAGCTTTGAGAGGGACATACAGTCACCAGTCCAGCCAGAGGAGTTACATATGGCAGGAAAAGAGGTGCACATGGCACAATTTATCAGGAATGGGGATGCCCTTCATGGGTGTAAGTCCTGATCTTTGGATGGCAATCTGTCTAGTATTCAGAAATTTCTTCTATGTGAAGTAGGGGTCAAGTCCAGAAAGGTATTATAGTTACATATATGTGGGTTTTTTTCATGGAAATCAGGCACCAAAAGGTTTTCCATAAGGTATGCTGAATTGTAAATACCTAGCAATGAAGGGGAGGACATCCCGCCATAAGTACAACCTCAGATGCAAGAAATTAGAGAAATCAAACCATCTGGCCCTGAAAGAGCTGACAAATGAGAAAGGGATCTATGTCAGGACCCCACACTATGGCTTAGAGTTAGCAGCCAATAACATTCATCAGGCAGAAACTTGTCTCCTGGGGAATATTAAACGCTAAACTAAACAAAGCATTTTCAAGCTCTATGTTTGTTAGCATCCATTTGGAATGAGATCCCTCCATGTTCCCAGGCTGACAGGCAGATTCTTCAGGGAATGAAGATGTTGGTCCAGCCCTGACATCCTCATTTGCTGCATGGATCTCCACTGATATGTCTACTTCCGAGATACCTTCAAGACTTGTGGATAAAATCTTGCTTTAATAGCACTTTCCCTGATCAGGACAATAGTGACTCTTGAGATCTGTGAAAACAAGTACCATTTTCTTTGTAAGGACTTTTCATAGGCAGAAGAAGAGAAGTATTAGGGAACAGCTCATAAAACAAAAACAAGTAACAAATTTGTGTGCATGCTCATACGTCTGCATATGAGAGAGAGGAGGAGGGAGAGAATGAATCATGGCTGAAGAAAAGAAGGTCTTTCATCTGAAACTTGAACACAGATTCCTGAATTGCACATATTATATGCATAAGGTGCAAAAGCTGAGCTGAGGAGAACACATGCCTAATTTGTTAAGAAACAGCAAATCCCCACCAGCAACCAAGAAGAAATTAAACTTGTATTCATCATATTCATAGCTTAAAAATTATCTTAGCTTATATGAATGTGAGGTCAAAATGGAATTTTTCCTCCAGCTATGTACATAAATTAGGTAACATTAATAGGAAGTAACCAGTCCATTTATTTGTCAATAAGCATTCAAAGTGAAGGCTGAATGAGCCTGTGCCAGAAGGAATGGAAACTAGTTTGCATTTCATGATTATGTAAAGCAGTTCTTGGTAGAATGAACTTCTTGTGACCTCTCTCTCTTCCCCCCCCCCCTTTTTTTTTTCCTTCTCTACCACCCTGGCAGCACATATGTATTTAAATAATTTCCATTTCTAACAATGTGTTTGTGTGTTATTTGTAGTCAGCATGAGATGGCTTTTGCATTGTTTGTCCTGCTTCATCTTATGCTTCCCTCGTTATATGGAAAGAAAGAAAAAGTGGGATTTCTGGGTGTGCCCTTGCTCTAGAAATGTGGTGGTCTTCCAGTGATGTGAATGAATATTTCCTTGCTTAACCAGATAGCAAGACTGGTGCAGAGGGAGTAGTCAGGAAAACACAAGGAAAAGTAGGAAATGCATGCTATTTGAGGACTGTTCCATTTCACACCAGTTCATAGATTTTACTGTCTTGGAGAACTGGTTGATACCAATTTGTCACTAATATTGCGAAGTCATTTGATGTCTGGTTTTCAAAAGTCAGGTTGTGGATCTTTTCCAAAATCAAATCCTTTAAAGCAACCTTAAAACCAAAAAAAGCAAACTTGTACCTCGGTGTAACTAGCCACACTTTGAATGATTTCGTCAGTGTCCCACAATGCGTTCTATGGAAGTGGGCTGGTCAGAAGTGGAATTTCACCACTGTGGCAGCTGCTGAGATAGGCATTTGGGGCCTCAATCAGGGGAGACTGAGAACTTTTATACACTAGAAATGGCAATAGCTTGCATGGATGCGACTGTTGGTTTCTAGGTAACAGTGAATAAATAGGTGCTTGGACAGGTGAAGACTCATTTAATAACTGGTACCAAATTCTACAGTTTCCTTAGTCAGGTCTCAGATGTAATGAGACTGAAAACTCAGTTACTTTCTCAGACCTGGGAATTATCGTTTCTGGTTACCACTGAGGCATAGCACATTAGTGCCCATTGTGCAAGCAGAAGCATTCATTCTTCAGCACTGTTGACTCAGTATTTTGCACCTGTATGAAATCTGTGCTTTTGGAATTCAAAAAAATGTTCATATTATTATTTTATATGTAAAACATTTTGGGTTTACATGTGTCTTAAAAAATGAGTTTCAGGAAAGTTTCTGTTAATAAGTGGGAGAAAAAAAAATGTATAATGCTTTTCTCTATTTTGTATTTTTTTAAAGGTTAACACACCCTCGGGTCAAAAGAAAGAATGTGTTCAAATGATTTTGACCTCCTCGTGCAATAGATATTTTGAATGAGCTTTAGTATCTTTCTCATTATTCCTAGTTACACTGCAAATCTAAGGGGAAAATGGAGAAAAAGTGAAAAAGTTCTGAACATCAGACAATTATCTGCATCCCCTTGCTGCTGTTGTAGATCTAAATGAAGGAACAAGGAAGTAACAAGATGTCAGAGAGCCGTTGTATTGTGAGCTGGAACAAAACACTTGCTTTTTGGAATTTGTTTTTGAAGATGCATCAAGTTTATATGCACTCAGAATACGATATGAAGATTTAATAGCCTGATAAGTAGACAACTTTACAGATAATTTCAAGGTGTTAATCTAACCTTGCTGTGCCTTTAAGCTTTTGGTGTTCTGGAGAATGTAAAAAACAAAAGCTGACTGTTTTAATATCATAGAGTAGTCATGGAGAAAAAATTTCCTCCAGCAGAGCAGCCTTTAAATAAATTATTACTTTTTTTTTGTTTTCCCCATGATGGCGAAAAATAACTGTAAGATGGATTTAAAGGGAAGTGAATTTACTAAATGTCCTGCATCTTTCTCTCTCGCTAATTAGTAACAGTCAAACGCTCTTGTTCTGCAGACAGTGACTACAAAGAAAAGGATAAAGAACTTGGGAAAGACTCTAGAGCTGAAATAATTAGGCAATTTATCATTTAGGGTAATTGGACTAGTGTAAAGCAGCATTATTTACCACAGGTTTCCATTTCTTCTAACTGGGTGTGAAAAATACAGCTGCATTGATTGGGAAATGCTCTCAGTGCTTTTTCCAATATGCATTGTGCCAGGGACGTTCAGTTCAAAGTGTGGTGTTCCTCCCAGTGATTTCTTTTCCCTCCGTGATCTTCAGAAGCAGCCTTCAGCTTCTAAAACCTCAAACCAAAATTAGATTAAAGTGCCCAATATGGGGTCAGAAATGGGAGGAAAAGAGAGAGGGGTTTCCACTGGGGAATTTTCACTTAACAAATGAAAGCCTTTGCTTTGTTTCAAAGGAAAAATTGCCAAGTGGAGGCACATCTTAATCACATCAGTAGCCAGCTGAGATGTTTATGCTGATTTCCAAAGGTATGTAAGTATAGGAATCAGGGGGTCCAAAACTCCTGCCTCTGTGATGTGAAAAACAGAAGCATTTAAGCACCACTGGCAGATAGCTCTGATGTTGTTTCAGTGTAAGGGGAGAGAGGGGGAGTAGTTGCAAGGGGTTTACTTGAATTTCACTTCACAGTTTGCCAGGAGTGTGAATACCCCTTTACCCAAAGGTGAGGTTTTCTATCATTTTTCCAAGGAGGAGGGCCCAGCTACCCCTTTGCGGTTGGTCAAATTATGGCCCTCTCCCAGCTTCGTGCTGTTGCTCTCCACTCCTCAAGATTACATCTTCACAAGCAGCTTTGCTTGTGATGGACGCTCTGGAAAGTTTCAAACTGCCTGGATTTCACCACCAAAGCACCTGGTACGTGGTGATGCCACAGCTGACTTTCTGCCAGACTCCAGGGGTAGCCTGGGGTGTTCTAATCCCACTCCAGCATATGTGGCTTTGCACTGCAGGTACTTTGTGGTGCTGGCCCCCCAGTGCTCAGGAACACATCCCCAGGCTTTGAGATGAGGAAATCAAGTAGTAGGAGAAATTGTTATTTAAAAGTAATCTTGCTCTACCTGCCTGGTAGGAACCAGCCAGCAGAGATCCCTGCTGGGAGGAGAAGTGAGGGGGGAATAAGGTGATGTTTAAAGGCATTTTACTCCCTGCCTGTGAGTAATTCACAAATATGCACTGCCGGGCTGTCCTAAGTGGGTGCCGCAGAAGTGCTTTTAAGTTGCACAGCTTGACACCAGTTGCATGCTTGTCTTCAGCTAGTGTCACAGGTTGTGGGGTTTTCCCCCAATGGCTTGTTATTTTAAAACATTTGTATGTGTTTGATACCTTCTTTAATAAGAAAGTCAGGACTACCAGCAATTTCCTATGGAGATACAAGGAGCAAGAAGTAGTAGGTTGTTACCTAAAATACTGCCTGTCGCCTGAGCAAGCTCAATGTGAGATAAAATGCACAATTTGGATGCAGACTGGGAGTGCTTGATCCTTTGCCAAAGGAATGTGCGAGCTCCAGTACTGAAAGACATACCTCTGCAGATGTGGTCACCGAGAAGGTTTCCAACATTTGTCAGTTTTTGTGCCATATCAGAATTTGTTGGCTGTTTACATTGATTACCTGTGTGGGACAGAACAGTCAGCTGAAATTTCAGGGCCTTTGGCTCGTTTGGCTTAGAGCTAGGATCCAAATATCTTTGAAATGACCCTACTTATTTACAAGGAACGTGAAAACTCTCTTTTTGCCCAGCCCAGCAGGAACTGAGCAGCAGGCTCCTGCGCTTTCAGCTCCATGGAGCGGCATGGATGGTGGCAGTCCCTTGCCAAGCTGGGTTTGCCGTGCTTCTGAAACGGTGCCTGGTGCTTCCTCATCTCCTCCTCTGTTCTTTTTCTGATCCTTTTCTTTCTTTCCTTAACACACAGGTCTGCGCAGAGAACTACTCTGCCCACAGATGCCTTGCGCGTTAACCTTGCTTGTCATTTTGCATCACGACAGTTGCCTATGCGACTTTGCACAGGAGCTGTAATCCTCCTTACTTGATTCTGTAATGGAGCTTATCTGTTTCTTATATTTATCCAGAGAGACAAGTGGTTGCTTTACCTACAGGTTTCAACAGTGTTTAACCCGATTAGTTACTGTCAGGCAGATTACTTTCTCTTCTTTAGGTTTGGTAGTCCGACACTTCAGCACAGTAGACTTCTGCCAGTGGGAGCAACATACCATATCTTTTCTAAATATTTTAGGTTATTTTAGCACTTTTCATGTGATAAGATGTGAATGATACATAAATGCCAACCTCTAAATATGCCTACAAGGCTTGTAATATTAATAATCCTATTTTTTCCAAGGTGAGACACAGAGAATTTGAAAGTTTTGGCACGGGAAATAGAGAAGTCATCAAGCAATATTTGCATGTTCTGGTAAACTTATATCCCACAACATACTCTTTGTAAAATCATCTATTTGGTGTTTCTCCCATGGGTTTAAGTGAAAATACAGTGATTTTGATCAGAGATCTGAATCACTGAAGTTAATAGGTGAAAAAATTAAAGGATGTGCATGCATCACCCTTGAACAGAAATGCAAATTGTGTTTTCACCAGTGTTTGAGTAGTCCCTACAAAGCACACTCCATTTGGGAGGGGGAAATGAGGTGTTGTCTATGCAACTGTCTATGTAATTCATGAAACCGTAGATTTTAAGTTTAGAAGTTGGTTATTGTGCAGTCTAATCTTATGTACGACCAAGAGTGTAAGACTTCACTGAATTGATTCTGTTTAAATTAGTATATCTGTTAAAAAAAATCCCAAACCCTCCCAGTTGTTTTAATTAGATGGCATAAAATGTCTTTCCTGACTTTGAAAATGAGGGATCCCAAGAAAAACAAGTGAAACAAAATGCTTTAGTGATTTTTTTAATTATCCTTGTTCCATTGTTGCGAGTTTTGCTGTTCTAGAAATGTTGGGCAAAACTGTCTTTAGCATGTTGTCTTTATAGGATTGTGGAACCTTCCACCTTTTGTGTTAATTAAACATATAAATCCTACAAACTGTAACCAGGGTAACTGCAAACCAAAAGCCTGATTCTGAGTTTACATTTATGCCCTCTTCCACCACTCCTGCAGTGGGAATGGACTGTCAAGGTATGTGTACATCACCCTCATGCTTTATCTGCAGCAGTATTATAATCATCTCATTCCTGCATGATACTATCTTGTTAGCATATAAACAACCACTTGCAGCTATGGTAAGGCCTGTTCATGCTGCCATAGGAGGACCTTAGTGCAACTGAGAATCAGGCTCCAAAGACACATCTCTTGTTCTTACAATCCAGTTATTTAAAGGAAAGGAGCAATACTCATCTCACTGACAAGGAGCACAAAGTAAAACCAGTAATTCAAAAAATGGTAAGAGAAAGAAAAGCCAAAACATGACACACTCCATTAAGTTTCTTTCTCTATGAGTGGGAAGAACATGGATGTTTTTGTCATGCTGTGTACTGACTTTGATGTAAGACATGTAGCCTATGCAAAATAATAGATTTTCTTATAGAAGTTAAAGATGGAGTGGAAACAATTTTAAAAGTTCTTTTCTGTTCACACCATCATCTTTATATTCTCTGTTGGACTGAAATAGGAACCTTGATATAGGAATGCAGATAATTTGATTACATTTTGGATCTTACTGGAGGGCAAGTTCAGCTTGTAGTGACATAGAGATGCCTGTCATTTAGGAAATCTGCAAAGACTTGACTCAGAATCTTGGGAGGGGGTCGCTTTGGTTCAGATCCTAAGTGAGATCAGTGCTGTTCTTTCATAATCAAGACACTGCTGTTGCTGGGCTCAGGGTTACAGTTGTACACTCAGCCCCAGGGAACCAGCTGCTGTGCTGTAAATTGGGGCTGATACTGAGGGGGAGTGAAAGACACAGTAAACACACAGAGTAGCCATAAATGACAAGAGGATATGATATGTAACATTAAGCAGGCTCAGTGTTTGTTTAGGTTGTAGAATGGTCTTTTAAATCAATCTTTTATTATCAGTGGAGCTTTAGCAGTGCATTTAAATGGAGACCAATGCAAGGACATAGAGACTTGGTGCAAAGTGAACATCCTGCTTTCTTTCCTACCTACTATTTTACAAGAAAAACCATAGATAGATCCAGGTCATACCATTCAGATAGGAACTTTTTCCATGTTTGGCAACGTTTGGAAATGGGCTCTGATTTCATCCCCATTTCTGCCAGAAGGATTCATTTCGCCACCAGTCCTGACATCCTGCATGAATATAGCTGGAAATGTCATGCAAGGAGTCCTTCTGCTTCTACTCTAACCTTTCTGGCAACAGTGAATTTACCACAATTTTATCTCTCCTGCAGTTAATTACCCTTCTCTAAATAAAGCTTAGGTTTGTGTCCAGTTTGAATTTATTGCCCTCAGGTTCCCCTGAACTTCCATCATTCTTGAATGGCTGTATAAAAGACTCTTTGCACAGGAAAAGTATTTTCTCCTCATTGTGAGACTATAATTGTAAACTGTGGTGATATTACCTGTTAGTATTTTCTTGTGTTAAAACTGTAAGTTCCTAAAAGTATTTATCTTTTTCTTTTACCTTCCCCCCCCCAACCCCCCGCAGAAGTTGGACAGTTTGTATGCTTGTTTTCAGAGGTTAACCTATGGGTTTTTAACATCCTTTGGAAAACGTAGATATTAGAATTGGATAGCGTATTCTAAAAGCCACCTCCACCAGTGTGAAATCTTACCAAACTTATCTCGCAGACCTGGTTTTGCTCAGTGTGCCCTTCTTTTAAGTGTCATAGTTGCTGGAGGAGTTAAGTGTTTCTAAGTGTTGTTAGATCTTTGTGTCAGGGTATTATTCTCCTATTTCTATAGTTCTATAAAT